>NC_064617.1:901108112-901717331 GCF_023898315.1 Schistocerca nitens | reverse complement strand
AAAAAGTTTAACCCCTCTGACAGTGCACAAATTCTTTGTGAAACCATAATGGCGTAATATCTTTGTAGCATGTTTTGATTACTAAAAGAGCAGTGTAAATGATGATTTGTGCGTGTGTGTGACATTCTGTCTAGCGGAGGAGGCACAATAGCTGTAAGCAGACAAACAAAAATACCTTTTCTAACTTTAGCGTATAATAAGAGTCCAATATTCATTTTGTCCGACTTCACAACTGTAGTATAACCTCAAAAAGACATGTACAATGCAAGACAGGCAGGCAGTCACTCATGCAAACATCAGCAAATGTATTCATGTAAACAACAAATGCACTTGAAAAGAGAATAAATTCTCGAAACGTGCTATGCTACGTCTGAAAAAATAAGTAACTCGTACAATTTTTCAGTACTTATCTCATAAAAATTTGGTTGTTAAGACAGACACATCTGTAGCTTAGCCTAAGGTCGAGCTTAGTTTGATATGAGGCAATGATGAGTTTTTCGCCCGAGATGTGGTTCTGGATTTTTTAGCAGATTGGAAATTGATGTGACGCCACAGTGAAGACTGTCTTTTCTTCCTAGGTGTGTAATAAGCCACTCACGTTTCATATCCAATCACAATAGAGCTGAGAAAATCCTCATATTCCAATTCAACTCGCTTAAGAAATCGCAGGCCCTATTAACCTGATTTTTCTGACGTTGCTCCGTCGGTTTTGTTGGGACCCGTCTTGCGCACAGTTTCCGGGTTTCCGGTATCCCAGTGTTTCTGTGAATGTCTCGTGTAAGAGAGTTGTGGAAACATCGCAGCACTTTCATTCATTGTCAATCGACGGTCTTCGCGAACAGTTTCCTCAATTTTTCGCACCAACTCATCAGTTAAAACAGACGGTCTTCCGCTCCTTTGTTCGTCACGAACATTTCTTCTGCTTCCTCTAAACTCCCTACAGCACTTTAACACACTCGTTCTGTTCGTATCACTTTCACCATAAATCACTGCGATTCGCGAAAAAATGACGTTAGGTAACATGCTCAGTGTTGCCAACATTTAAAAAACAAAAACCCCAGGTCGTTATGATCACAGTAGACTTCCTTTTTGAACATGCCTCGTACATGGAACATTCGTCCATGACGAGTAGGTGTATAAAAATGTTTCATCTGTGTTAGACTGACGGAGGTGCGACATTTCCGTTACTGCCTCGATTTGTTGGAGTTTTGAATGGGTGTTGGCAGCTGTGGCCTTCAGCGGGTGACTATCATGTTCATATTTTCGTGCAAGATGTTGAAAACTGCTCTAGGATTCCGCACTTCTTCCGCTGTTGCCTCGGCTAGTGATGTGCAGGTCTTGGGAGCACTACGGTCTGCATTTCTCTTGCTACTGCCGCTTCTTTACAGAGAGATAGTCTCTCACTTCGCTCTTCGTCATTTAAACTTGTTGACCACCCTGAAAGCGTCTGCCCCATTTAACCACAGTGTCATGTGATGGTGCATTGTTACTGTACATTTCCACGATTGCAGTTATAGTTGTGTTCCACTTGAGAAAAAGATTTACAACCCAATGTTCTGTTAGGGACCCACGAAAAATACTAACTTGTGACGTCACACTAGCCGCCTTGTCTGCCTTACTTCGCAAACGCTCGGCTCCGTACAGGGCCCAAAGTAAATGAGTATGCCAATGGAAACGTACCCACGAAAGATCTTAACTGTGTCGTGCGCTGTCGATAGCTTGCATGCTTTTAAACGGGCTGTTTCTTAAATATTAAACTCTTCTGAAATAGTTACTCGTCGCCACCACAGAATGCTGCTGGCACTCGCAAGAGGAGCAGTGTCACGTGCTGCCACGTACGCACCGCAGCCCGTCTTTCTCGTGGGCCTCGGCTCTACTTTATCATTGGGCTACAATATTTTGTCTCCTATATAGAAGCGCTTCAGTAATGTGAAGGAGGCATTCCAGTGCGTGCCAGGACTGTAGACATTATCTTGCAAATAATCAAAAAAATAATAGTGTAACTTTATTTTCTCTAGGTAATGGTTAAAAGTTTGTGACAGCAAATTTTCAGCCGCGAGATCAAACTACGTTTACAAGAAGTACTAGGAAGCGGGTGCTAAAAAGAAGTAACAGAATACTTTCGTAGTACTCGCTGATCTGTGGAGTTAGCGCAGAAATCATACATTTTTTCGCAGGAAGTGAATAGCTCGTTGACTGGGAGCTCAGGTGCCCACACTACTGCAGATCATGCCCGTGGCTTAACACAAGAAGTATCTAATGCATCACCTACACTACTGGCCATTAAAATTGCTACACTAAGAAGAAATGCAGATGATAAACGGGTATTCATTGGACAAATACATTATACTAGAACTGACATGTGATTACATTTTCACGCAATTTGGGTGCATAGATCCTGAGAAATCAGTACCAATAACAACCACCTCTGGCCGTAATAACGGCCTTGATACGCCTGGGCATTGAGTCAAACGGAGCTTGGATGGCGTGTACACGTACATCTGCCCATGCAGCTTCAACACGATACCACAGTTCATCAAGAGTAGTGACTGCCGTATTGTAACGAGCCAGTTTCTCGGCCACCATTGACCAGACGTTTTCAATTGGTGAGGGTTTCGCAGCGATCGAATGAAAGGTAGAGCCACGGGTCGTAACACATCTGAAATGTAACGTTCACTGTTCAAAGTGCCGTCAATGCGAACAAGAGGTGACCGACACGTGTAACCAATGGCACCCCATACCATCACGCTGGGTGATACGCCAGTATGGCGATGACGAATACACGCTTCCAATTTGTGTTCACCGCGATGTCGCCAAACACGGATGCGACCATCATGATGCTGTAAACAGAAACTCGATTCATCGGAAAAAATGACAGTTTGCCATTCGTGCGCCCTGGTTCGTCGTTGAGTTCACCATCGCAGGCGCTCCTGTCCCTGATGCAGCGCGAAGGGTAACCGCAGCCATGGTCTCCGAGCTGATAGCCGACGCTGCTGCAAACGTCGTCGAACTGTTCGTGCAGATGGTTGTTGTCTTGCAAACGTCCCCATCTGTTGACTCAGGGGTCGAGACGTGGCTGCACGATCCGTTACAGCCATGCGGATAAGATGCCTGTCATCTAGACTGCTAGTGATACGAGGCCGCTTGGATCCAGCACGGCGTCCCGTATTACGCTCCTGAACCCACCGATTCCATATTCTGCTAACAGTCATTGGATCTCGACCAACGCGAACAGCAATGTCGCGATACGATAAACCGCAATCGCGAAAGGCTTCAATCCGACCTTTATCAAAGTCGGAAACGTGATGGTACGCATTTCTCCTCCTTACACGAAGCATCACAACAACGTTTCACCAGGCAACGCCGGTCACCTGCTATTTGTGTATGAGAAATCGGTTGGAAACTTTCCTCATGTCAGCACGTTGTAGGTGTCGCCACCGGCGCCAACCTTGTGCGAATGCTCTGAAAAGCTAATCATTTGCATATCCCAACATCTTCCTTTCGGTTAAATTTCGCGCCTGTAGCACGTCATCTTCGTGGTGTAGCAATTTCAATGGCCAGTTGTGTAATTGCTTATTGCCAAGTCAGTCCCCTTAGAAGCGCCTAGCTCCAAAAATTCATAAACTGTCTAGGCGTAACTTGTTCTGAAGAAAATTCTGAGTACATATCCCAGTTCCTCTGCTATTTTTCAAATACGTCTTCTAACTTTTTTAATAAATCGTGTTTTTCAGTACCTGGTTTCAGGTTTTATACGAATGTGTAATCAAACTCTTATAGGGAAAATGAAGTCTCGCAGAAAGAAATGTCCGCTACCTCCAGGGCAGCTGCTTCGCTTGTTATTAAAATACGATTCGTGGAATTCCGTAAACGGTTTCCCGTAATACAATGGGGCTTTCTGTTCCTGTGGTGACAGGGGATTCCTGATAATAGTACGGCGCCGCACATAAAGGATAATTTAATGCGCCGGCCAGCGGTAAGGCGCAGTTCTTATCTGGCCGCAGAGAAGGGCTTCCCTGTGGGCGTCCGCAGTGGCAGCAGCAGTGGTGGCGGCGAATCCCGTGATTTAGGAGCGCGGTCCGAGGCGGGCCACAGCGGCCGGGCGTCACGCTTATTTCTGCCTCGCCGCCGACCGGAAGCACGTGACATGCGGACGGCCGCGGCGGAGGCGGCGTCGGCGGCGGCGTCTCTGTGTGTGTGTGTGTGCGTGAGCGCCTCCCACTGGGCGACACACACCTCTCTGGCGCCGGTATATCAGGCCTCGCCACAGCTGCAGACACATCTCGGCGCCAGTCTTAAGGCGGTCGAAGCCAACCTGCACCCGACGAAATCCTTGTATCTACATCTATATATCTCCCCAGGCAAGTTGAAAACGCCAGTTTTTAATCTGCCGCTGAAAGATACCTCTGAAGTGCACCAACGTGCACGTAACATACACCGAAGCACCAAAGTATCTGGTATAGGCATGTGTCTTCAAAAACAGAGATATATCATAAATGAATCCAGCAGCACCTTCATAAACATCCTTCAAAGTTGTGGCGTGTTCCTATTGGTCAATAATGCAACAAGGGTTACTACAATGACTGCATCAGTAATTGACCATGTAGCCACAAATATGGGCAGGGAAACATGTGATGTAGCTGTAAAAGATCTCGGGCTATCAGACCATATCTGTCAAATAACAACAGTAAAATCAGGCATCGAATCGTTTCCTTAAATACCCCTGATCCATGAAAAAGAGTCGCAAGGATACTGAATTGTTGATTTTCTATCATAGGTACGAAAAGATCTATAGGAAGGTGCTGATTGCTGCAAAAAAGTCATTTAATGACAAAATAATATATAATGCAGAGAATAAAAGCAAAGCAGTGTGGGATGTTATAAAAAAGGAAACGGGGACAGGTGAACAAAAGCAGAATAACATACCGCTAAGGGAGGGGGATAAGGTAGTAAATGATCCACAACACTTAGCAAACTACGTAAACGACAATTTTTCAAGTATTGCGGAGAAGTTACAGCAAAAATTCCCCAAAACAAATATAACACCTCTAAATAATGTTGCACTAAATACAATGATGTTACTTCCAACCACAGAGAATGAAGTCAATAAAACTGTTCAAAAACTAAAAAATAAAAGTCAGTAGGCTTAGATGAAGTACCAATGTGTGTACTGAAACAATGCATAGGGATTGTACAAGGCCCCTTAACAAATATAATAAATGAATCTTTCACATCAGGGACATTTCCAGAGCAGTTAAAACAGGCAAGAGTTGTACCTTTGCTTAAGAAAGGTAATGCAGAAGACATGGAAAATTACCGGCCCATTTCCCCGCTCACACCATTCTCAAAAATAATAGAAGCAATTATGAAAGACAGATTAATGAATTACCTGAATAAATACAATCTTTTAAGCGAATCACACTTTCGTTTCCGAAGTGGCAAAAATACGGAGTCAGTCATAGTAGAATTCACAAAAGTTATACTTGATGCTCTTGATAAACATGAGTCTGTAACAGCCATATTTTTGGATCTTTCTAAGGCCTTTGATACAGTTGACCACAAGACTCTATTAAATAAATTAGAAGTATTAGGAATAAGAGTGGTAGCTAATGACTGGTTTCGATCATATCTAGCAGATACGCAGTACAAAGAGTAGATATAACACATAACATACTTCAAATAGATCTAAGCATTTAGCAAAACATTTATCAGAACCAAAATACACTAATATGGGGGTTCTGCAAGGTAGCATATTAGGACCAATACTATTCCTGATATACATAAATGACTTTCCCAGTAGTGTTACTCACAGAGAAAAAATTCTCTTCGCTAATGACAGCAATACTATAGTCACTGAGAAAACAAGAGAACTCCTTGCTGAGAAAGCAAATGAAACTCTCAAGGAAGTTTATGATTGGTCAATAAGCAATAAAATGACAGTGAATATAAAGAAAACTAATGCTATGAATTTCAGTTTGAAGAGGAAAAATGAAAATGTTAGATTAAATGCAGATGACACCTCTACAGACTGTGTAACAAATGCAAAATTTCTAGGAATAAATATTGATTCTCAGTTGAAGTGGTGTGTACACACAAAGGCACTTGCAAACAGAATGTCATCAGCATGTTATGCCCTTAGAATCCTATCATCAGTGTGTAACATGCAGTGTCTTTTAGTTACATGTTATTTATATATACACTCAATTCTTAGCTATGGCGTTCTTTTTTGGGGAACAAACGCACAAAATATGAACACAATTTTCAATCTCCAGAAAAGAGCCATACGAATAATAACCAAAAATAGTAGTCGAGCTCATTGTAAGAATCTGTTCAAAACACTGGGGATTTTAACTGCTCCATGAGAGTACATTTACCAGTCAGTTGTACACATCCAAAATAACATTGATAATTACTGCACGAACAGCTCTGTCCATGACTATGTAACAAGAGATAGACTCAACTTACATTTACCAAGAAAAAATAAACATAAAACTCAAAACAGCATTTTCTACCAAGGAATAAAACTGTACAATAAATTACCAAAAGAGATTAAAGAAATTGCAAAAATATACTTATTTAAAAAGGCAGCTTAAAAGTACCTGTTATACAATACATTATACACATTGATGGGTTACTTAGGTAAAATAGAGTAGGGGACTGATAAAAAAATTTTGTACAAATAAAAAATAATAATCATGATTATAAAACATCCAACATTCCACATAACGCCTTCACTTTATGTTTTTTTTTTCCTTCTTTTTTTCCTGTCTAGAAATACTCACCCCCACGCTATGCATACCACAATACTAACACCTCTTCCGCTTTCTGAGCTAAACATCTCACTCCTTATGGAGGGATGCTGACTCAGTTTTTCAGAACAACAGGTGTCTGGTGCAGTTGTTAGATCGGTTATTGTTGCCACAGTGGCAGGTTATCAAGATTTAAGTGTGTTTGAACGTGGTGTTATAGACGGCGCACGAGCGATGGGACACAGCATCTCCGAGGTAGCGATGAAATGGGGATTTTCCCATACGATCATTTCACGAGTGTACCTTGAATATCGGGAATCCGGTAAAAACATCAAATCTCCAACGTCGCTGCGGCCGGAAAAAGATCCTTCAATAACGGGACCAACGACGACTGAAAACAAACGTTCAGCGTGATAGAAGTGCAACCCATCTGCAAATTTCTGCAGTTTCAATGCTGGGCCATCAAAAAGTGTCACCGAAACATCATCGATGTGGGCTTCCGGAGCCGAAGACTCAGTCGTGTACCATTGATTATTGCACAACACAAAGCTATACGCCTCGCCTGGGCCCCTCAACACCGATACTGGACTGTTGATGACTAAACTTGTTGCCTGGTCGGACGAGTCTCGTTTCAAATTGTATCGAGCGGATGGACGTGTTCAGATATGGAGACAATCTCATGAGTCCTTGGATCCTATATGTCAGCAGGGGGCTCTGTAATGGTGGGGAGCGTGTGCAGTTTTAGTCATATGGGACCCCTGAAACGTCTAGATACGAATCTGACAGTGACACATACGTAAGCATCCTGTCTAGTCACCTACTTTAGCAATTCCAGCAGGACAATGCGACACTGCACTCTTCCAAGATTGCTATAGAGTGGCTCCAGGAACACTCTTCTGAGTTTATGCATTTCCTCTGGCCACCAGACTCCCTAGACATGAACATTATTGAGCAAATCTGGCATGCCTTGCAATGTGCTATTCAGAAGAGATCTCCACCCCATCGTACTCTAATGGATTTATGGACAGCCCTGCAGAATTCATGGTGTCAATTCCCTCCAGCACTACTTCACACGTTAGTCGAGTCCATGCCACGTCGTGCTGCGACACTTCTGCATGCTCGAAGCTCCCTACACGATATTAGGCAGGTGTATCAGTTTCTTTGGCTCTTCAGTATATAATTGATATTACTGTCAACAATACTTGCCTGAAATTTGAAGGAAGCTTATAGTATATCGGTAAAATTTTTGTAAAATATTTCTTTAAGTCGAGTTTCTCAAGTACTGGACTTTTCAGCTGTGCCACTGTTCTCGCTGGGGTGCGATATATAGGGCCTCCATTTTCTTTGTTACGTTCTTCTGGCATTCAATGAGTCAATCTCTTCCATATACGATAGAGGTGTTTGCGTGTACCATGATATGATACGCAGTGCGGCACAGTATCCTCACAGCCTCAAAACTAGTGAAAAAACGCTAAGTTATTGTAGGTCTGCATATGTAATTATAATATAGTTCAGTGTAATTGTGTTAGGACTTCTAACAGGAGAGCACATTAAACCACAAAGAATTGTTATAATTCTTTTATTTTTTTTTTTTTTTTGCTAGCTGGCGCAGTAAGTGGTCAATTTGTTATAATTACAGAATTAAAAGTTTAATCTTATACGTATTACAAATGCGAACGTTTGTGAGTGTGTGTGTGTGTGTGTGTGTTTGTGTGTGTGTTTGTGTGTGTGTCAGTTAGTATCTTTGTTACTCCTTGACGCTAGAACTATTGGAGAGATTTGGATGAAACTTGAAATGAAGATTGCTTATACTATGAATTAACACACAAGCTTACCTTATATAAGCCTACCTACGCGAGGGGTGGGTTGAAAAGGAAGTGCAGCCCATAACTCTTGAATACCAATGCTTTATTCATCCAGCGTTTGAGAATGAGAGCACTTAGTGACTTTCAACAAATTTTACACGTAATATCAAACCTGTACCAAAATTTTTCTCTACGAGAACGCTCGCAAAATAATGAAAGGGGGAATGCCTGTAGCTTACTATATTTTGTATGTTCATACAGGTAAACTGTCGCAGGAGGCATGACGTTTCAATTTATTACTGCTTTACTACTTACTGTATTCGTGACACATTTTGCAGACAGTATTCACGTATACCCTGAATGTACCAGCAAAGTTATATCATCGTGCGACACACAGTTCAAGAGATACGACGTGTAAAAATTGAGCTTCATGAAATTGAAACTCCAGGATGAAAATCGCTGGAGACACATGTGAAATAAGTGTAGAAATACGTGTGAAATATGTTAAATACGAGTGAAATATGGTTGACACGTGCGTAGGTGGGTGAAGCAGTAGGTAGTAAGCTCATCCTAAGCCACTGGAACGATTTCAACCAAATTTTGCACAATAAATATTATGGGGATAAGAATCACCACCATCCTATTGGCGGGGAGGTGGCGAGGGGAGGAGATGGTGAGATGGGAAGAAGTAGGTGGACAGAGAGGGGGGAGAGGAGGAGACAAAGCAAAGAGGGGGAGATGGACAGAGAGAGGGAGGACGAAGAGATCGACAAAAAGATCCGCTCCGCGAAACTCAGGGACTTCGAATGTGGTCAGGTGACTGGGTGTAGCTTGTGTCATACGTCTACACGCGAGATTTCTACACCCCTAAACATCCGTAGGTCCACTGTTTCTGATGTGATAGTGACGCGGAAACATCAAGGGACACGTACAGTACAAAAGCGTACAGGCCGACCCCGTCTGTTGTCTGACAGAGACCGCCGACTGTTGAAGAGGGTCGTAAAGTGTAATAGGCAGACTTCTATCCAGCCCATCACACAGGAATTCCAAATTGAATCAGGATCCACTGCAAATACAGTGAAGATAGGCAGAAGGTGAGAAAACTTGAATTTCATGGTTGAGCGGCTGCTCATAAGCCACACATCACGTCGTCAAATGCTAAACGACGCCTCGCTTGGTGTAACGAGCGTAAACATTGGACGATTGAACAGTGAGAAAACGTTGTGTGGAGTGACGAATCACGGTACACAATGTGGCGATCTGATGACAGGGTGTGGGTATGGCTAATGCCCGGTGAAAGTCATCTGCCAGCGTGTGTAGTGCCAACAGTAAAATTCGGAGGCGGTGGTATTATGGTGTGGTCGTGTTTTTCATGGAGAGAGCTTGCACCTCTTATTGTTTTGCGTGGCACTATCACAGCACAGGCCTACACTGATGTTTAAGCACCTTCATGCTTCCCACTTTTGAAGAGCAATTCGGGGGTGGCGATTGCATCTTTCAACAGACCGAGCACCTGTTCATAATGCACGGCCTGTGGCGGAGTGGTTACACGACAATAACATCCCTTTAATGGACTGACCAGCACAGAGTCCTGACCTGAATCCTATAGAACACCTTTGGGATGTTTTGGAACGCCGGCTTCTTGTCAGGCCTCGCCGACCGTCATCGATACTTCTCCTCAGTGCAGCACTCCCTGAAGAAAGGGCAGCCATTCCCCAAGAAACCTTCCAGCACCAGATTGAACGTATGCCTGCGCGAGTGGAAGCTGTCATCAAGGCTAATGGTGGGCCAACACAATGCTGAATTCCAGCATTACCGATGGAGGACGCCTCGAACTTGTAAGTCATTTGTGTCCGGATACTTTTTATCACATATGTACATTAGTAAGGTTTATTGCCTGCTCACAGACCACTACGTTGATCTCCGTAGGGAATCGTTCTTAGAATAAATATTAGAAGAAATATGTATTTTTTAAATTCTTAGTTTATCGATAGGTGGAGTTATCAATCTTTTGAGTAGTTTGATGCATCTCTCTACGATTTCCTTTCCTGAGCCACGCTCTTTGTCTTAGAGTAGCACTTATACCCAACTTCTTATTCAAGTTCTTCTTCTTCTTTCTCAGTGTTTGTCTCGAAATGCTGTGGCGTCTTCCCTTTTGGCTCTCTGTCTGCACTTGGCGTGGCCTTGTGCGTGATCAGGGTAGAGACCCGCTATTTTGAAGTCTACATTGTGGGCCAACGTTGCCTCGGTCTCCCAATAAATCTTTTACCGTCGACTTTCAACGAAACCCGCGTTTCATTATTGATTCTTGAGCTGCTCAGTGCACAGGCCCATAACAGCGTAGACGGATTTCTTTCCTCGTCTCAACGATATATGCCACAACGTACCGCATACGAATGTCATCATTCGTCAGATGAGCATCAAGAGTCGGTGCAGGCGTCCACCGAAGAATTTTGGTTGTCATCACAGTAAGTCGTTGCTCAGCTTCTGTTGTTGTGAGCCAGCATCCTACAAGGCTGCTTGACGGACTGTGGAGAGGTATATTTTCGACTTGAGTCGGTCTGGTATCCTCTTATCACAAAGTAGATCAGTTATCGTTCAGAATTCAAGCCACGTATCACAGACGAGGGTTATGATTTTGGAAAAAAATGAGTTTCCGTCATCAATCTGATAGTTGTCTTTGACAAAACTATATCATCGATGTTAAGGGTGTCCGTTCTACCGACAGGTAGACAGTCTTCTTTATACTGTGGCGTAGTCCGAACTGTTCCCTGTGGTTCTTGTATGGTTGGACTTCTATTTGAAGGCCAGGAAACTCACCTGATACACCAGGAGTAGATAGTAATCGACTTGCAGGATTGTGGTAGAGCAGCGAGATCCATTCAGTTAATTCTTCAAGGATTGCCTGCTTTTGGAGGATAAACCATATGAGATCATGTTGCAGTTGGTCAAAAACTATTTCCAGGCCCAGAAAATGGAAGGAAGATGCTTAGACTAGCATCGGTGGTCCGTTAGCCTTGCACAAAATCACACTCATTGCTGGCAATACTGAAAACCTTGCGTATTCTGCTGCCTGAAACGTGCTCTGAAGTATGCATTGTATTTAACAGAAGGCGTACAGGACGATAGTTGGAACAATCAGCTGGTCTCCCCTTCTCTTTCCAAATTATAGCTGTATATCCACTGTGTTGGTATCTTGTTCTCTCCAGAGATGTTTTTGAGGAAGCTTGCCAAGCATTTAGCTGCTTCACAGTAACTTGGTCTCCACATTTCTGCTCGCAGACATTTGGCCTGCCTTCCCAATTTTCATCTTCCATAAGGATTCTAGAACTTCAGCTTGGTAATCAGTTTAATATTTCCTTGAACGGGTGCCTATTGTTGTGCTGGGGCATGTAGGGACTTCCTATTTGAAACTGTGCAGACCTCCAAATTCGACCGATATACACTATAAGCCAAGTGACTGCACTTACTTAATTTGTCAGAAGGACGTCGACTACTAGGTAAATTGACTGAAACGATGTGGGAAAATAAACAATTAATCACAAAAGTGTAACGAAATACATTACCCTTGACAAAGGCTAAGTGAAAGGAAATGTAATGACAAAGATCGGTATAGACTGGTTGGTTGAATTTACCATCAATTAAAATTTGTATTTTAGTGAAATTGTAATCATGCAGTTAGACAAGAACTCAAAAATCTTAGAGTAGCCCAAACACTTTTAAGCCTAAACTGAAGAGTTTCCTCATGGCTCACGCCTCCTATTCTGTCGAGGAGCTCCTGAAAGAGCTGAAAAATTAAGCAAATTCCAGTCTTACATTCTTGATTTTCTTTATTTAAACTTACGACTTGTCGCCTGAATATGTGTCTTATATTTCATTTTATCTGTTTCTACTATCGTGTTATAATTTCATGTACTGACTCGTTCCATGACCATGGAGACTTCTCCTTAATTTGGTCCCACGGAACAATAAATAAATAAAAATAAAAAAATAAAAATAAAGACAATTCAGTCACCGGTCCTAAAGCGAACAACTTATTTCTGAAACCCATTTATTACAATCTGGCTTAAGGTCACGTATTCAAGGAATAAAAACCTTCAGGTAAGTCAAAGTGCAGAACTGTTTAAAGTAATTATAAACATTGAATGGATGATATCAGTATGTGACACGGTACTAATGACGTTGCGTAACCTCGCTATGACTATAACTGTTACGAATTTTTATAGACAGGCTTTTCCAAATACTTAAAATTTACTCTCAATGTAACTCCATTTAAACGTTATCATTACAAAGCAACTGGAAAATAGCATGACAACGCTGGAATTCGATAGCCAGGACATTGATAAATGAAATTATCCAATATAATAGAAAATTAACCAATACAGTCAAATTAAAAAGTATAACTTACTATTATTTATCAGTATCAACGATATCAAATTATTTAAATATTTACTTCAAAAGTTAGTCGTTGCTGCTGTTGCTCAAACTTTGGTTAATGACGTTAAGTACTTAGCGGCAAATATACTTTCAGACTCAAGATAAAAAATTAGTTTCTCTTTCTGCCATTATTTACTTCTACTTCATAGTAGTCAGATTTAGTATTCATACTGTAACACACGAAATATCGGAATTTATAGTGTTGCAGGCAATAATGACCTGGGATAATGATGGACATGGAATTATTGTTAAAGTACCCACAAAAATTATGTTGTCTAAATCACTCAAAACATTTTCAAACCTTCCACAATGCAAAAGTCTGAAGTGATTCATTCTTACTGTTTTAACTGCTACCGGTACCAAATAATACCTCTGTAGCAGCAATATCCCAGAATTTCAAATTACAATATCTCGACTCCAGATGCAAGTATACATCATACTTCTTGTGGTCAAACGGTATTTTTCCTTTAATTCCTATTGAGGCATTAACCCTTTGATTCATGAGCGGCGGAATCCACAAAAATGGACGACAGGTGTCTGTAAAACCCGTACCTCAGAAAAATTCAAAAAGCTATTAATTAAATCAGTATTATATAATTATGAACTGCGACCTTCTTTTTAGAATGTGAAATACAGCCCAGTATCATAAATTAAGATTAAACAATAAAGTTACAATTTATCTGGGCTTACAACTGAATTTAGAAGTTAGCTCATGACCAAAAACTATTACACTAAGTTTTTACAAATGTTTTTTGTGCATTTGCTGCATATTTCACTACTTTTTCTAACTAATCGATGTGGGTACATAAACGTCTTCTTTTGTTGATCTTCCACTTCCGCAGTCTTCGGCTGTTAGCGGATAACTTCACAACATACCATGGCTTGTAGAACATTCTTTTGGACGCGTGGGTTGTTTCTTCTCCATATGAGGAAGTATAATTTCTTGTCGTAATTCCTTGAGAAAAATTCTCTTTTTATTACGTCTGCCTTCCTGGTAGTTAGGATGCTCCTGCGAAAATTAAAAAAAGTACTCATATACAGATGCTACATCTAATACGTTTTTTCATTACTCAGTAGGCTGGCTATCCTCTTGACTGCCCCTGCATTTGTATATCTCTGTGTCTGCTGTATGCTTAGGCCGCAGGTTTGCCATGCGATAGATACACTATCTGATCAAACGTATCTGGACACCTGGGTAAAAATGACTTGCAAGTTTGTGGCGCCCTCCATCGGTAATGCTGGAATTCAGGATTGTGTTGGCCCACCTTTAGCCTTGATTACAGCTTTCACTTTCGCAGGGATACGTTCAATCAGGTGCTGGAAGGTTTCTTAGGGAATGGCAGCCCATTCTTCAAGGAGTGCTGCACTGAGGAGAGATATCTATGTTGGTCGGTGAGGCGTGGCACGAAGTAGGCGCTACAAAACATCCCAAAGGTGTTCTATAGGATTCAGGTCAGGACTCTGTGCTGGTCAGTCCATTGAAGGGATGGTTTTGTCGTGTAACCACTCCGCCACAGGCCGTGTATTATGAAGAGGTGCCCGATCGTGTTGAAAGATGCAATCGCCATCCCCGAATTGCTCTTCAACAGTGGAAAGCAAGAAGGTGCTTAAAACATCAATGTAGGCCTGTACTGTGATAGTGCCACTCAAAACAACAAGGGGTGCAAGCCCCTCCATGAAAAACACAACCACACCATAACACCACCGCCTCAGAATTTTACTTTTGGCACTACACATGCTGGCAGATGACGTTCATCGGGCATTTGCCATACTCACACCCTACCATCGGATTGCCACATTGTGTACCGTGATTTATCACTCCGCACAACGTTTTTTCACTGTTCAATCGTCCAGTGTTTATGCTCCTTACACCAAGCGAGATGTCGTTGGGCATTTACCGGCGTACTGTGTGGCTTATGAACAGCCGCTCGACCATGAAATTAAAGTTTTCTCACCTCCCGCCTAACTGTCACAGTACTTGTAGTGGATCCTGATGCGATTTGGAATTCCTGTGTGATAGTCTGGATAGATGTCTGCCTTTTACACATTACGACCCTCTTCAACAGTCGGCGGTCTCTGTCAACCAACAGACGAGGTCGGCCTGTACGCTTTTGTGCTATACGTGTCCCTTCACGTTTCCACTTCACTATCATATAGGAAACAGTAGACCTAGGGATGTTGAGGAGTGTGGTAATGTAGCGTACAGACGTATGATACAAGTTTCACCCAATCACCTGACGACGTTCGATTTCCGTGAGTACCGCAGAGCCCCCCATTCTGCTCTCTGATGATGTCCAATGACTATTGTGGTCGCTGAAATATAGTAATAGGTGGCAGCACAATGCACCTAATATGAAAAGCGTATGTTTTTGGGCGTGTGTGGATACTTTTGATCACATAGTGTATCACTCTCCAGATGGTGTGTTAAGTCTGTTAAGTCTCGCTCTACTGGGCTGATCTGTTTGCTGCAACTGCCTTCTTTGGTTCAAATGGCTCTGGGCACTACACGACCTAACTTCTGAGGTCATCAGTAGACTAGAACTTAGAACTAATTAAACCTAACTAATCTAAGGACATCACACACATCCATGCCCGAGGCAGGATTCGAACCTGCGACCGTAGCAACTGCCTTCTTTACATCAGTTATTTATTGGACTTACTCCAATTTCTGGATTCCCTTACAGTTTTTGCTATCTACGCCAACTTCTAGGACCAATTAAGTTATTCCTTGATGTGTTAACACATGGCATATCATCACGCGCCTTTTTACACTCAGCGTTTTCCACATAATCCACACCTCACCAATTCTGCGAAGAACATCCATCTTTGCTTACCTTAAAAGCAGTCTGTTTAACTTTCAATATGGCTCTTAATGTCACATGTTGATGGTATCAATTCTCTCCTTTACCGTTTTTCCCCCACACCATGTTTCACTTTCACCCAACACTATCCCCCATACGCACATTTTCAGAAGCTTTTTCCACAGACTACGGCCGTTTGGCGAGGAATGCCTTCAATGTCAGTGGTATTTAGCTTTTGATAGCGTTTATGATTCTTTCGTCCGAATTATTTCTCTTCCAAGCAATCAGGATTCCTTCACTTTGCCTATTAGGTATTCCCCCTTTTTAGTGCAACGTTTGTCGCTAATCTCATTTCTCGTACTCTTCAGTACTTCCATCTCTCTTTGATTTACTCTTAGTCTGTTATATGTGTTCAGTAGAGTGTTTGTTCAACTCAACAGAATTAGTTCTTACTCATTTTTACAGAGAATAGAAATGTCATCAGTGAACGATATGACTTAGAAAAGACCTACATCTACATTTACATCGATAGGCCGCAGTCCACCTTACGGTGCATAGCACAGGGTACCAAGTACCACTACTAGACATTTTCTTTCCTGTTCCACTTGCAAATAGAAGACGGGAAAAACGACTGTTTATATTCCTCCGTGTGCTCAACAGAGTTCCTCGAAAAGATTGTCGCTCCAGGGATTCCAATTGTTCCCAAAACATCTCCGTAACACGTGCGTGTTGCTCAGACCTACCACTAAGAAGTCTGGCAGTCCCCCTCTGAATTGCTTCGATGTCTTTCTTTAATCTGACGTGGTACGGACCCCAAACACTCGAGCAGTACTGAAGAGTAGGCCCCACTACGGTCCTACATACGGTCTCCTCTACAGATGAACATCACTTTTCCAGAATTCTCCCAATAAACCGAAGTCGACAATTCGCCTTTCCTACTACAACTCTCACATTCTCGTTCCATTTCATATCGCTTTCCAGCGGCACACCCAGATATTTAAAAGACGTGACTGTGTCAGGAGGAAACTACTAATGCAGTCAGTTGGATTGTTGTTGTTGTTGTGGTCTTCAGTCCTGAGACTGGTTTGATGCAGCTCTCCATGCTACTCTAGCCTGTGCAAGCTTCTTCATCTCCCAGTACGTAATGCAGCCTACATCCATCTGAATCTGCTTAGTGTATTCATCTCTTGGTCTCCCTCTACGATTTTTACCCTCCACCCTGCCCTCCAATACTAAATTGGTGATCCCTTGATGCCTCAACATATGTTCTACCAGCCGATCCCTTCTTCTAGTCAAGTTGTGCCACAAACTCCTCTTCTCCCCAATTCTATTCAATACCTCCTCATTAGTTATGTGATCTATCCAGCTAATCTTCAGTATTCTTCTGTAATACCACATTTCGAAAGCTTCTATTCTCTTCTTGTCCAAACTAGTTATGGTCCATGTTTCACTTCCATACATGGCTACACTCCATCAAATACTTTCAGAAACAACTTCCTGATACTTAAATCTGTACTTGAAGTTAACAAATTTCTCTTCTTCAGAAACGCTTTCCTTGCCATTGCCAGTCTACATTTTATATCCTCTCTACTTCGACCATCATCAGTTATTTTGCTCCCCAAATAGCAAAACTCCTTTACTACTTTAAGTGTCTCATTTCCCAATCTAATTCCCTCAGCATCACCCTACTTAATTCGACTACATTCCATTATCCTCGTTTTGCTTTTGTTGATGTTCATCTTATATCCTCCTTTAAAGACACTGCCCATTCCGTTCCACTGCTCTTCCAAGTCCTTTGCTGTCTCTGACAGAATTACAATGTCATCGGCGAACCTTAAAGTTTTTATTTCTTCTCCGTGGATTTTAATACCTACTCCGAATTTTTCTTTTGTTTCTTTTACTGCTTGCTCAATATACAGATTGAACAACATCGGGGAGGGGCTACAACCCTGTTGGCTTATGTTATGAAAATATAGCGTCATAACAAGAAAGTACCTCTACTTGTGTGACGTTATTCTCTTGCTCTGTTTCACATTCTTTGACTAGATTAGGTTCCGAGATTCCCATTACCATCTTCTACTGGTGTGTACCGAGTAAAGAATGGTAGTCTGAGAACGCTACCATACGCAAACGAGGTGACTACCTCTCTTTCAACTTCTCAAATGGCTCTGAGCACTATGGGACTTAACTTCTAAGGTCATCAGTCCCCTAGAACTGAGAACTACTTAAACCTAACTAACCTAAGGACATCACACACATCCATGCCCGAGGCAGGATTCAAACCTGCGACCGTAGCGGTCGCGCGGTTCCAGACTGCAGCGCCTAGAACCGCTCGGCCACCCCGGCCGGCTCAACTTCTCACTGAAGAAGTTTCAGAATGACAGGTATTCAAAGCTTGTCAGACATCAATAAGCAGCTGAGAACACGGCAACATGGATTTTACGGTATCAAAGGCCCATCAGCGAGAAGTAACAGATTTTAGAACATCCTTTATGCTCATGCATTATGACATTCCTGGAGGCCTAAAATTTTCTTTGTGGGAATCAACATGCGTTCCGCAAACAAAGATCGTGTAAAACCTAGCTGTGTTCATCTACGAACCGCAGAAAACGTTAGATAGTAACGCCTAAGTTGGTACAATAGTCTTTGACTTCTGGTAAACTTTCGATACAGTTCAGCAATGAAAAACATATGGGCGCACGGAATATCAGACCAGTGGGTCGCAATTTACCTAACAAATGGAACATAGGATGTAATTCTACGTGACTGGATTCAAAATTATCATGCAAACAGTGCACAGCATGTCATTCTTGATAGAGAAATCACCAAACAAAAGTAATTCTGGGCGTACAAAAATTACTGTTATAGCACCATTAATGTTCATAATATACATATATGTGACCTACTGGATAACGTTGGATGCTTCGTGAAGCTGTCCGCTAATGATGGTCTTGTTTACAGAAAAATCCCAACGCTAGAAAATTTTAGCGACGTACGGGAGGACCGGTATACGTCCTCCTTGCTAACTGCGTGGTCAGAGCGGCAAATTTATAACCAAAGTGGCCCGAGTTCGATTCGCTGCCAGAGTGGAGATTTTCTCCGCTCAGAGACTCGGTGTTGTGTTGTGTTCTGTTGTGTTGTGTTCTGTTGTGTTGCCTTTATTTTTGCACTGTCGTAGGTGTCGCCTACATAGCGTCACAGGAAAAGTCTAACGCTATATAAGTTTGTGCAGGGTACGACTTGGCCCTAATGAACGTAACTGTCGTAACTTCCACTGTTCACATGGTTGCATGGGCACGTCTCGACAGTAAGTTAAGAAAAGAGAGAGAGAGGGACAACACTGTATAGGATCAATGCTTGATGCTGAGACTGGCTGTTAACCCTCAACATAAAAATAACGTTTAGCTCACAAATAGGCGGTAATATCCGTAATTGTATCATCACACGGTTGCAGAGCAATTACTGGAAACAGCCACATCCATTAAATATCTGGGAGTATGGTACGGAGCGTTTTAAAGTGGAACGATCACTTAAAACTAATCGGAAGAAAGGCAGATGCCAGACTGGTATTCCTCAGAAAGGTAGTCCACCCACGAAGGAGATAGCTTACAAAACCCTCGTTCGACTGATACTTGAATACTGTTGGTCGGTTTGGGATTCAGAGGGGAAATAGAGAGGATCCAAAGAAGTGCAACGCCTTTTGTCAAAGGATCGTTTAGTAAGCGCGAAAGACTCACGGAGAGGCTCATGCAACCACAGAGGCAGACACAGCAAGAGAGGTGTTGTGTTTTGCAGAGTGATCGCAAACTCTTCCCTTGCAAACTGACAGCAGAACAAACAGAAAAGACTGGAGTATTACGGGCAGATTCTCTGCCTCGTGATGACTGGGTGTTGTGTGCTGTCCTTAGGTTAGTTAGGTTTAAGTAATTCTAAGTTCTAGGGGACTGATGACCATAGATGTTAAGTCCCATAGTGCTCAGAGCCATTTGAACCATTACGGGCAGAAGGAAGAGATGAAATAATGTCAACACACGTGCCACCCAGTAGATGAGTCTACCTATATATTGCTTCGTTCGACGTATATAGCGAAAAGGCCATGCAGCTAAAATCAGAGAAATTGAGCTCACGCGGGGGCTTATCAACAATAATTCTTTCCTGGAAGTGATAGTGATTCACAGCATACTCTCCATCACACTTCATGAGCTGGCTAGTGGAGTACAGATGAAGAGTTAGATGTATTTAAAATAAAGAAAACTTAATTTCTTTCCTATCTGGGAAGAATATACAGGGTGATTCGAAAAGAATAGCACAACTTTAAAAATGTGTATTTAATGAAAGAAACATAATACAACCTTCTGTTATACATCATTACAAAGAGTATTTAAAAAGGTTTTTTTTTCACTCAAAAACAAGTTCAGAGATGTTCAATATGGCCCCCTCCAGACACTCGAGCAATATCAACCCGATACTCCAACTCGTTCCACACTCTCTGTAGCATATCAGGCGTAACAGTTTGGATAGCTGCTGTTATTTCTCGTTTCAAATCATCAATGGTGGCTGGGAGAGGTGGCCGAAACACCATATCCTTAACATACCCCCATAAGAAAAAATCGCAGGGGGTAAGATCAGGGCTTCTTGGAGGCCAGTGATGAAGTGCTCTGTCACGGGCTGCCTGGCGGCCGATCCATCGCCTCGGGTAGTTGACGTTCAGGTAGTTACGGACAGATAAGTGCCAATGTGGTGGCGCTCCATCCTGCTGAAATATGAATTGTTGTGCTTCTTGTTCGAGCTGAGGGAACATCCAATTCTCTAACATCTCCAGATACTGTAGTCCAGTTACAGTAGCACCTTCGAAGAAAAAGGGACCAAAAACTTTATTGGCTGAAATGGCACAGAAAACGTTCACCTTAGGCGAGTCACGTTCATACTGAGTTGTTTCCCGCGGATTCTCAGTGCCCCATATACAGACATTGTGACGGTTGACTTTCCCGTTAGTGTGGAAAGTTGCTTCATCACTAAACATCTGTTGAGCGGTCGCCATCTTAGCATCAACTGACGCTGACGCCTAGTCAACAGCGCCTCAAGCGAACAAATGTACAACTAAATCAAACTTTATAGCTCCCTTAATTCGCCGACAGATAGTGCTTAGCTCTGCCTTTTGACGTTGCAGAGTTTTAAATTCATAAAGTTGTGGTATTCTTTTTGAATCACCCTGTATATTAATAAGCCAACAGCATAGCGTTATCTCGTGCTATAAATCACAGGAAATGTGAACTGTGTGCACCTCTTTTTTCTCTGTTATTCCACCGATAAATAAACAGTAACACGATTACAAGGCATGTTGTGCAGTCATGAAAACAAGAAACCTCCGCGAATACTTCCTTTACTTTATTGTTTGTTAGAACAGCCCATTCTGCCGTATCCAGTGATGCGTCAATGGCAGTTTTCTGGAACTGCGCCATATGCGTATAGTTGAAAACAAAAATGTAGTTGTAAAGTGAATATGTCAAAACACTGAGTGATGCTATTAACTTTGATATCATTTGCGCAGCTTCGTTGTGGCGTACGGTTGACGCATCACAGATAAGCAGAGGACCCTCGTGACCTCGCCAGCCCAGGAATGGTGACAAGGCCGCTCTGGGCGGTAGCGTGAAGATAAAGCCGAGAGTGTGCGCTGGAGTATGACCCTGGACCACGGGCGCGTCATGCAGCGAAAAAGCGCGACTCCCAGAGGCCGGAATGTCAATGGACAGTCCAGTTTTGCGAAATTTCGCAAATATATTTGTAAAGCATTCTGAAATCATTTTTACAAAGCAAATAGATAGAACGTGCTACAGAGGGTCAACCACGTGAAGGGTTATACTATGCTCTAGTAGGGGAATTACTAACTAAAATTGACTTTAGCTATAGGCACAGGTAAGTATTGCATCTACAAGAGACCGTTTGTGGAGGACAGCTGTTGATTAGATAACAAAAAATATTGATTTACAATCTTAGTTAACGAAGAGTTTTGTACACTTACCCGCAGACATGAAAACTGTATGCGTAAAGCTCAGATGAAACGTATAAAGAGAACATTGTCATCAAATAAACTCCTTAAATACAACTAAAAAAAAATTTGGAACGTGCAAATCATACATCAAACCTGAAATCGGTCACACTCACAAAACGAAGCGGTGTCACCATACAACCAACGTGTATCCCAGTATCACAACCGGCACTTCGTCACGAAATCCTTTGGATTGTCAGTTTAACTGGCAAAATAATAACACTTGAAGAATGAAGGCGGTAAACGGACCACAATAGCTTTCAACCAAATGACATGCAAGAAAAAAGCACTAAATACAATGAAAAGTTGAGGACTTCATTTCAATCAGTGCATACAAAAGAAGACTCTGTAAAGATTACACTCCTTTCATACGTGCTGTATAGAATCACCGCAGTGTCATTCAATCCAGACCTCTACTGTAAAGCAGCTGAAACTGCAATGCAGATAACGAGAAATGGAATAAAAAAGTAAGCAACCAACCGCACTAATAAAACAATACCAACACAAGCAAAACATGACGATAAAGAAGACAAATTAATACACAAAGGCATATAAAAACTGCCTCACAAACTATATCACAAAAACTTGTAATGAACAGAACGTTGGCGTCGCTCAGACACGAATATTTTAATCTAAAAATACATTTAAAAATTAGTGTAATGACACAGAGACAATAATGAAACAACAAGAACATGCTACTTACGGTTTAATACATATGGTGGGAAGTATAGGAGACTGACTAGTGGAACATTCGACACACTCAACAATGCAGACATGAGAACTGCAAATACTGTGTAAATAACTCAGCGTTTGCAGAACACATGACGAAAAATAACCGTAAGCCAACGACAACTGGGAATAATATTAAAGTGCTTAGCATATTGACTGAATTATCTATTTGTGTTTGCCAGAACATAATGACAAAAAATTTTTTTATTAATACGCTTAATAGAATTCGGCTTCTTATATCGTCAACACGGGACCACTGGCTATGTCTACCGCAGATAGAGTAACGTGGGACAGATACAGAAAATAAATGTCTCTGATTTGAGCGTAGCCTACTGCGCATCTCTCCAACACCAAATATGAATCATCATATGTCTTCTGAAAACGCAATTTGTTTACATTTTGTGATAAGACCGAAATTTTAATATTAAACATATTTGCTGCTTTTTTACAAATCTGTTTACTAATAAGAGGAACGGTAAACAATAGTTGCTGCTACGGATCATAACTCGAAATACGTGAAAAGAGAAAATTTTCTTTTTGTAGGTGAGTACCGCAAAATCTGAATTGTAGCTGTTCTGCTTCTAACTAGTATTTATTATTTGTTGAAAACATTGAGACTTAGATTAATATAGTGTTGATATTGCAGGGTTAATTTATGTTGAAATGTCCCCTTAGAAAAAATTAGGAATGACTGCTGGTAAATTTCTACGTTATTTGATTTTAAAACAGCTGGGCAAAACTCTACGTACTCATACAGTTTTCTCTTTACTTATTCTGATCATCACTAAACTGACACGCAATATTTTTAGCGCAACGCAATCTGACTTTCAAATATCCCTACAAAAGAATGGCCCTGACTAACAATAACCTATACCTTTCATGAATCACTTACCTCACAAAAATCTTCGTTACTCGAACTACTGCAATACAGCGAGCGCCAAAACTGCCAGCTACTGAAGGCACTAACTAGTGATCGGCATAGTTAGCAAATGAAAGATTTTGACGGAGAACAAAAAATGCACTTACCTTAATAATATTTAAAAGTCATATATATATATATATATATATATATATATATATATATATATATATATATATATCAATTCATGACCTTCATCTTTACAAATTTCCTTTTTCTGGCGGACACAGTTCCAGACTGTTCGCTTACAGTAATCTCTGAAGAATCTGGCCGCTCTCTCTCCACATCCACCACTGCTGGCGGCTCACCTCCAACTGCCCAGCGCTACGCGCTGTTCACATACAACTGCCCAACACTACACAAGCGAATATTCCAACAACGCCAACCAGCCACAGACTGCACACAGCAGTCAGTGACTTTCATACAGAGCGCTATGTGGCGTTACCAACATAAAAACCTAAACAGTCTACTTACAATGCGATTATGTAATCTTGTATTTACGGGGAAATATACAGATAAATTCAATATTCTGTTGAATATATACACATTTCGAGCACTGTTGATATACAGACAACATGTATATACGAGATTCTGAGTCATTATCTACTATAAGTTTCTAAAAAGATATGTTGGTGTAATACAGTCGTGACTGGGAGTTAACCTATTAGCACCCAAAAGATTAATACATACATGCTTCTTTGTTGCTATCACAGTGCCCTTTCACGTAACACATGACACTGCACGCTAAATTAATTTCATTATAAATAATAAATTGTGCAAGTTTGTTTTTACATGAGAGCGTCTGTACAGGATACCGAAATGTACATGTACTCTAAACTTTGAATTTTTGCATATGATATCTATCCAGTATCGTAGTAAATATTAATGCATAAAACACGCAATAAATGTTGAATGCCGGCCTCGGTGACCGAGCGGTTCTAGGCGTTTCAGTCCGGAACCGCGCGGCTGCTAGGGTCGCAGGTTCGAATCCTGCCTCGGGTATGGATGTGTGTGATGTCCTTAGGTTAGTTAGGTTTAAGTAGTTCTAAGTTCTAGGGGACTGCTCACCTCAGACGTTAAGTCCCATAGTGCTCAGAGCAATTTGAACCATTTGAAATGGTGAATGTTACTGTGTGATTGTCTATAAGGAAGAGAAAAATTTATACGGAAACATCGAGGAAAAAATGGTCAAGTGTATGGTACAAAACGACGATTTACCGCTCGCCATAGCTCCAAACTCGATGTTTTTGTGACTCTTTCTATAGCATTAGATTGCTATGAAGCCATTTAACAATACTGACGCAGCATAACACACACTTGGCAATACAGTCAAATGCAACTGAGCACATGACTGTCAGCAATTTGTACAGCCCTTCCCACCTAGCGCGCGAACCGTCGACTAAGCAGACGCAGCCATGACAAGAGAACGTAAAGCCACGTAGTGCGAAGTCCAAAGTGCATATACGCGAATTTTAAGCAGTTAAACTAGGCCAAAGATGTCTCAAATCGTTAATTTTCTTAATAACTTGCAGTTAATATTGACAAATAAACTGTCGCCACTGCAATTATTACGCAAACGACTGGCAGAATAAACAAAATCAAGGCAATGTAGTATGTTACATCACAGACGATTCCATCAACAGGACTTTATTAGTTGACATATTATAAAAATTCTTGTAGCACAGCTCTATTGGTATTTTTGAACGATGTTTATATTACTAACAATGAAGCAGTTCCTTGTTTACTCATTGTAGTAGTCACAAAAATGTGATTGTGTACTGAGTGATAGAAACAAACATTTTCCTTACGCAAGGCACACCTGGTAAAAGAAAGATTAATGCATTCAGGCACTTCACAGTAATTACGAGTTTTATTTGGACTGAATTGGAATGGAGTAGGAAATGGTCGTGGCCGTTGTTCTGCATACTGCGCTGTGTCAGGCATACTTGATCAGTCATACTAGAATTTTCAACTCATAATTAAAATACGATATTTCAACGCCATGTCAGGTATTTCCCTCGAAACTCTGCAGTAAGTACAGGAATACAGCAATGAAATTCCATCAAATTTTGCTAAATATAATGTTTAACTATATATTTTATCTAAGAATTTTATTCCTAACTATGACAAGGTTTCAGAAAAAATAAAAGAAAAAGCCCTGAGGATGCCACAACTGTGAGGAAACATGTCTCGGTGTTAAAAGCAAAACAACAGCTTGTGTACCTGCAAAAAGTTGGACCCAATTTTAATTCATTAACACTTGATCAAGTTCGTAAAACGTGGTGATGCAGACTGACAATGCACAAATGAAGTTTAAGAAAACTGCTATGCTGATAAACCTTAAATGAAAAAAAACTATCATAAATTATGTTGTCCAACAGTTTTTTGGAAGAGGCTGTACACTGTCAAAACATTTCCTTATTGAGGGGCTGAATCATACAATCAGTTCCGGTTGAAATCCGAATTATATTGTCTTTTCGTCCTTCTCCTAAAGACAGACAGACCATCATGTCCAGGTCAAGAGTGCAATAATAGCTGTCAATTACTTTCTGAAACTGGTAAAAAGACGTTTCCGATGTAGTATTGAAAATTACTCCTTCCTACTTTTTTTTAGATTTAACTGCCTCCATTACAAGATTTTTGTAACCAAACAGTTCCTTTTTTTTAACTCTTGGCCGTAATTTGCCTTGAGATTTCCGAAAACAAGTATAAAGCTAAGAAGACAGTAACCAAATGATAATTATCACTGGAGATGTTGTATACGAATGTGTCGTAGCGCTCATCGACTGCTTAAGCGACTTTCCACTCGAAATGATTCAATGAGGTTTGCACGCGCTCTTGCACGAAATATGACTCGCATTATATACAGCATTTTAGGGGCTAACAAGAAGCTGCGAATTTGTCTATTGTATTATCTATTAATGACATCTCTTCCAAGTGTTTGCTTGAAGTAACCTTCATAATTTTGCGACTTCTTTTCTATATAATTATCCAAACCTAACCAGGTCAAAGAAATCTGGAAATCAGTAATGTTCATTTCACTCGCAATTCAGAGGGGCTAGTCTCGTAATATCCCTCGTAACAGTGTATTGAATTTCACGAGCAGTTCTAAATCATTCAGTTTTTCTTTCGAACTTTTGCGTGTAAATCTTTCTTTCATTTATACAACTACATTCAGATTTTACGAAACGAAACCTGCTTTCCCGACAAATTAACTTCAAGTGTTTTCTTCCTCCTTCGCTTAACCAAAATATTTACTACTTTTTGTCACTGAAAACTATTACTCTCTATGTTTTCATTGAGCTAGGAAGGAACTGTACATGTTTTTTGAACTTTAATTAGCACAACAATCATCGTTTTAACTGCAGCTCACGGAATCGTCGGAGCTACTGCCTCTTTTTTCTAATGTTTCCACAATTTCTAACTAAATGTGGACATCATTTGAATGAATGTCCAAGAAATTAACTAATGTATAACACATACGTAGATCTTCAGGAGAAGTGTCATGTTTTTCTTATTTTATCATTGAGAGGTTGAAAACATCAGTTGAGTAACAAATTACTGTAAAACTCTGGAACATGCACAAAGACAGATGCTATTAGGAAGCATATACGAAGAAACCACATGAAAATAAATTCATTTCTATCTACGTTGTTAACACCTAGCTATACCCCAAAGGCAGCTGCTAATTATTATCGATAATAAATGTTATTTTGAACACGGCTGCAGTTCAGCAACGGTTACAGAGCAGCAGTGGAATAATAATTCCAACCAGGTGCAAAAATCGTGGTTTTCAATTTACCATAGTTCAACGGATTTAATCCTGTCTTCTTCAGAATGACAAGAAACCTATATATAATGCGATGACATTAATTACAATCAAAACATCATGGACCAATATTACATGTCATACAGAAACTGCTACCTACAACAAGTGTAGAGCCGGCCACTGTGGCCGAGTGGTTCTAGGCGCTTCAGTCCGGGACCGCGCGACTGCTACAGTAGTAGGTTCGAATCCTCCCTCGAGCATGGATGTGTGTGATGTCCTTAGGCTAGTTAGGTTTAAGTAGTTCTGAGTTCTATAGGACTGATGACCTCAGATGTTAAGTCCCATAGTGCTCAGAGCCGTTTGAACCAACAAATGTAGGCATGTCACAAACAACTTGATAAATAACAACAGAAGACAAGTAGCGCTTATAAACTTCACATTAACAAACAGTCAGTTAGTAAAACGATCTAACATCTCCACATGAAATGTGTCGGCAACCATCTGTACATCCATTTGGAAAAGTCAAGGCCCCTATAATCAAGGGCTTGTCACATCAGCAAAATCAGTCATATAAAATGCCAGACCATGTTAGTAGTTACATGCCGCCTGTAGGAGAGTGGAGAGCTGGATACCAGGAAAACAAATCCTGAGGCGCATGCGCCGATAAAAATATACGCTTGGCGGCATCAACAGCCAGTAAGCGTAAGCACGTAGAAATTGCTAACAGAGATATAGAAATTCATCATGTGAATCGACGAGTATAGAATAAAATGTTGAAAAAAAATTGAAAAACAAAATATTAGCATACATAGAGGACCATCAGTACATTATCGTACGGAAATATTGATGTCTGTGCATAAGTACGTTATTGCAAGTATAATGACAACAAAGAGATTAATATCACATCCAGTATATCATCGTACGAAAAGTAATAATGCCAGTGTATAAGCACGCTATTAAACATAATGAAGCTAAAGAGCAAAAATTCGTCGGTACCTGTATAGTGACAGACGTAAGGATGGCATCAATATCTCAGTACAGCATAAACTGACAAACGAAACTGTATGCACAAAAATTGAGAAAATGAACCACTCGCAAAGGCTACCAGGAGTCGTTTGAACACATTTTTGGGACAGTATGGGTTTGAAACCATCGAAAAATTACCTACAGGTGAGCTGCAGGTGGTCGTTTAGTAACTTCTCATCTTTTCGCTCTAGATGTTTACAGATACCTTTGATTTCTCTGTGAAGAATAACTGTGCCCTACAAATTTTTCTGAGTTTGGTTGGCAATCAGTAGATGTTCAGCAAATGTAGATTTAGGTAGGTTTGCTCCTTTCTTTCCTAACACATGCTCTTTATATCTTGTCCTCACAGTTCTGCCTGCTTGACCGTGTTATAGCATAGGCAATTGCTGAAGGTTAATTTACAGACACCTGAATTGCAAAAAGGAGTAGCCAGTATTTTCCACTGTATGAAAAAGTCTCTCTGCAAAGTATTGTCTGTAGAGAAAGATAGATTACAATCGTATTTATTAACTAGAAGACGTTTAATCCTACAAGAAACATTCCCTAAGGAGGGAGTGCTTATGATTTTGTTACTGTGGGAGGAAAGGTCGTTGCACAACGTCGAACATTTTTTAGAGGTTTTCTTTCTGAAGATGTGATGTACCATACCCTGGTCATACCCGTTATTGACTGCGATCGATTTAGTGACATTTAACTCATTTAGATGATTGGCAGGCAGCTAAATAAAACACATTTACAAAATCTTGATTATTTTTTAAGGGAATTTGTGTACTGGCGATGTAGGCAAGCCTTCCGTCGTGCAGACGTTACGTGACATGGGAGGAAATAAATGGTTTTCTATTTTGGCTTCGAGGCATAACCATACTGACAGCGACCGTGTGTTTTATCCAAGTATACGTGTAGTGTGCGTCTGGAGACACATAACATTTTATAATACAGAACATCTTAATCCCCCCCATGAACCATGGACCTTGCCGTTGGTGGGGAGGCTTGCGTGCCTCAGCGATACAGATGGCCGTACCGTAGGTGCAACCACAACGGAGGGGTATCTGTTGAGAGGCCAGACAAACATGTGGATCCTGAAGAGGGGCAGCAGCCTTTTCAGTAGTTGCAGGGGCAACAGTCTGGATGATTGACTGATCTGGCCTTGTAACATTAACCAAAACGGCCTTGCTGCGCTGGTACTGCGAACGGCTGAAAGCAAGGGGAAACTACAGCCGTAATTTTTCCCGAGGACATGCAGCTTTACTGTATGATTAAATGATGATGGCGTTCTCTTGGGTAAAATATTCCGGAGGTAAAATAGTCCCCCATTCGGATCTCCGGGCGGGGACTACTCAAGAGGACGTCGTTATCAGGAGAAAGAAATCTGGCCTTCTACGGATCGGAGCGTGGAATGTCAGATCCCTTAATCGGGCAGGTAGGTTGGCAAATTTAAAAAGGGAAATGGTTTAGGTTAGATATAGTGGGAATTAATGAAGTTCGGTGGCAGGAGGAACAAGACTTTTGGCCAGGTGATTACAGGGTTATAAATACAAAATCAAATAGGGGTAATGCAGGAGTAGGTTTAATAATGAATAAAAAAATAGGAGTGCGGGTTAGCTACTACAAACAGCATAGTGAACGCATTATTGTGGCCAAGATAGACACAAAGCCCATGCCTACTACAGTAGTACAAGTTTATATGCCAACTAGCTCTGCAGATGATGAAGAAATTGATGAAATGTATGACGAGATAAAAGAAATTATTCAGGAAGTGAAGGGAGACGAAAATTTAATAGTCATGGGTGACTGGAATTCGTCAGTAGGAAAAGGGAGAGAAGGAAACATAGTAGGTGAATATGGATTGGGGGGAAGGAATGAGAGAGGAAGCCGCATTGTAGAATTTTGCACAGAGCATAACTTAATCATAGCTAACACTTGGTTCAAGAATCATAAAAGAAGGTTGTATACCTGGAAGAATCCTGGAGATACTAAAAGGTATCAGATAGATTATATAATGGTAAGACAGATTTAGGAACCAGGTTTTAAATTGTAAGACATTTCCTGGGGCAGATGTGGATTCTGACCACAATCTATTGGTTATGAACTGCAGATTGAAACTGAAGAAACTGCAAAAAGGTGGGAATTTAAGGAGATGGGACCTGAATAACTGAAAGAACCAGAGGTTGTAGAGAGTTTCAGGGAGAGCATAAGGGAACAATTGAATGGGGAAAGAAATACAGTAGAAGAAGAATGGGTAGCTCTGAGGGATGAAGTAGTGAAGGCAGCAGACGATCAAGTAGGTAAAAAGACGAGGGCCAATAGAAATCCTTGGGTAACAGAAGAAATATTGTATTTAACTGATGAAAGGAGAAAACATAAAAATGCAGTAAATGAAGCAGGCAAAAAGGAATACAAACGTCTCAAAAATGATATCGACAGGAAGTGCAAAATGGCTAAGCAGGGATGGCTAGAGGACAAATGTAAGGATGTAGAGGCTTGTCTCACTAGGGGTAAGATAGATACTGCCTACAGGAAAATTAAAGAGACCTTTGGAGAGAAGAGAACCACTTGTATGAATATCAAGAGCTCAGATGGCAACCCAGTTCTAAGCAAAGAAGGGAAGGCAGAAAGGTGGAAGGAGTATATAGAGGGTCTATACAAGGGCGATGTACTTGAGGACAATATTATGGAAATGGAAGAGGATGTAGATGAAGACGAAATGGGAGATAAGATACTGCGTGAAGAGTTTGACAGAGCACTGAAAGACCTGAGTCGAAACTAGGCCCCGGGTGTAGACAACATTCCATTAGAACTACTGATGGCCTCGGGAGAGCCAGTCATGACATAACTCTACCATCTGGTGAGCACGATGTATGAGACAGGCGAAATACCCTCAGACTTCAAGAAGAATATAATAATTCCAATCCCAAAGGAAGCAGGTGTTGACAGATGTGAAAATTACCGAACTATCAGTTTAATAAGTCACAGCTGCAAAATACTAACGCGAGTTCTTTACAGACGAATGGAAAAACTGATAGAAGCCGACCTCGGGGAAGATCAGTTTGGATTCCGTAGAAATGTTGGAACACGTGAGGCAATACTGACCTTACGACTTATCTTAGAAGAAAGATCAAGAAAAGGCAAACCTACGTTTCTAGCATTTGTAGACTTAGAGAAAGCTTTTGACAATGTTAACTGGAATACTCTCTTTCAAATTCTGAAGGTGGCAGGGGTAAAATACAGGGAGCGAAAGGCTATTTACAATTTGTACAGAAACCAGAGGGCAGTTATAAGAGTCGAGGGGCATGAAAGGGAAGCAGTGGTTGGGAAAGGAGTGAGACAGGGTTGTAGCCTCGGGGACGATAACTAGTTTGGACAAGACGAGAATAGAAGCTTTCGAAATGTGGTGCTACAGAAGAATGCTGAAGATAAGGGGATCACGTAACTAATGAGGAGGTATTGAATAGGATTGGGGAGAAGAGAAGTTTGTGGCGCAACTTGACTAGAAGAAGGGATCGGTTGGTAGGACATGTTTTGAGCCATCGAGGGATCACAAATTTAGCATTGGAGGGCACCGTGGAGGGTAAAAATCGTAGAGGGAGACCAAGAGATGAATACACTAAGCAGATTCAGAAGGATGTAGGTTGCAGTAGGTACTGGGAGATGAAGAAGCTTGCACAGGATAGAGTAGCATGGAGAGCTGCATCAAACCAGTCTCAGGACTGAAGACCACAACAACAACAACATCTTAATATGGTATAATTACATATAACACAATATTATTGCACAATATTTCATAGTTCAGTATGACAATTTTGACGCACGTTTTTCACTTGCTGTTGTATGTCGCTGAAACTTTTTCTAAGTGTTTGTGTGACTCTCCGCCAAGAAGTTTTATAAGTGTCTGTATAGTGTTATACCTTTATCGCTTTGTACAGATTTTTCACGTTCGGCGGTAGCCACCACTTCCTGCAATAATTCGAGCCTTGTACTGTCGTCGGGGGCGGTTGAAACAATTGTGCCTGAAATCGTCTTTGAAACAGCGGTCATAGTAGGGAGATTGGGCCACGAGGAAACGACACAGATGATGGCGAAACTCCCGTGACAGAATCAGCCATAGTATAATTTGGAAGTTTCTGCTGCAGTTACTTCTATATCTTGGGTTTTGCTGTATGGTCTGTTCCCATACTTTTCACATTCGCAGCTTCACGTTCCACTTAGTCTACTGCTTGTCATCATGATACAGAGGCAGTCGTATGGTGGTGGCTGATCCAGAGATCCTTAGCCTAATTATCAACTTCTTCATTGCCTTAAATTTCACTTTCACAGTTAACCGAGAACATGATGATTTTGTTCTGGCTTGAACGTTCCTGTGCTTCTTGTAAGTCGTGGTACACAAGAGACTTGCTTGTGTTACTGTGAAATTTATTCTTCAGCCAAAGCTTGCCAACTTACCACTTAATGATGAGTGTGACGACGAAAACCTTTATCTGCCATCTGAATGTTCGTCCAGTTGTTTCTACTCCATAATGACAGAGATTTTAGTCGATACAGAAGTTATAATACTTAAAGTTTTCAAGTTAATATTAGATACAGATAATATACAATATTGCTTTTTCACTTACAAAGTGATTTTGCTGTTGTAATTACCTAATTCTCTCACAAATGAATAAACGAAAGTTAATTTCATACAGAAGAAAAAGAAAACTGCAATTTTTTCATGTAAAATTGTGCTAGAATTCTGTATCATGTGCTTCTTTATTTCTAATATTTCCAGCTTAACCCATATCAAGCAATCTCAATTCCTGGCTGGACTACAAATAGTTTTCCACACTGCTTGACAGCTGTCTTATACTCACCCAATATGTGACAAAGTAAGGTTGTATCTTTTTGCTGAATAACGTGCTAAATACGGTTTTTGTACAATAAAACGCCTGCCTGTATTTGTGGGATTTTAATTTGTCTTTGTAATAATGTGTGATATTAAGCAAGTCAGTCAGGCTAGATTGTGGTCGTTATTTCGATCGAATAAGAGAGGATCTGACATCTGCAAAACATAGATTCAGTTTTTTGATACGATCCTAATCTAATGAATTTGATATAAACGATCAGTTCCGTGTAACGTCGATAACTTATCCACCCCTGCAAACTGGAATATTTTTAACTACATTTACGAGTTATTTAAGTTAAATTTCAAATGCATATAACACATAGTAATAATTTAATGTTTTCTCCCTGAACTTTAATTTCTTTTCCAAATTTCCCCCTCGTATCCTTCGTCTTTTACATTTTGCTCCGAGAACGGGATGAACCCATGGAGAATAGGCCAAAAAGTTATCACAACTTCCTTTTGAGAAATTTCCTCGTTTTCGCGTCCTTCGACTACAGATTAACTGCTACAACGTCGGAATTACTTCCAAAGTCTCTACGATAAAGTTTTCATTAACTTCAAACGTGAAATACATGTACGAAAAATTTTAAAACGTGATTTTACATCAAAATGCTGACACTGAAATCGATTACATTTTTTATATGAACGACGGAAGAAAGGTTGGAAGACTGATTTAAAGTCCTGTCGAAGATGTTATCATTAGAGACGGAGCACAAGGTCTGATTGGTGAAGGACGAGGAAGAAAATCGGTCGTGTGATTATCAAAGGAAGTATCCCAGCACTTGTCACTTTGCGATTTGGAAATCGTGGAAAACATAAATCTGGAAATCTGGGAAGCCGGACGGGGATTTGAACCGTCATTCTCCCGGTAGGAGCCGCATTGTTTTACCTCTGCGTCACCTCGCTCGCTATTAATTATGAGTGGAAAGCGACAAATTATCAGTAGGAGAAGCAAATGTCAAGTTAAAGATGGTGTATTAGGAGTCTCGGATTTGTCTACTCTCAGTATTTTGCGCATCGTTCCCATCTCGTTATTGAGCGTCATCATATTTTTTGTCTTGGCCCATTTAACTTATCTGTAGATGCACTAACGGATGGGTAGGAGTTGTTTGGTAAACTCTGACCTGACGGAAGGACAAAGTCATGTTTGATTTTCCAACTTGTAAACAAAACGCACAGGAGTAGCCTACGACGCCTGCCTGGAAAGTTTCTGCTTGTTTAATATTGCGTTTGGAAATGTCGGCTAACAACTCGCGCAATCGAATTCGTCGGGTCACTGATTAACAGGCCTATCGGGCAGCACTTTTACCGCTGCGGTAAGTACATAGGGTAAAAAGGAGAAGAAGACAGTTCAAGAGCACGGCAAGCGCTCTGTGCGTGAAAGCCTCAGACTTTGTTATCGCGAGTAACTTGCGGTGTATATTTAGACAAGGGGACATTACTCAACGCTTAATTAGAGCTGTCAAAAATCTACCCCGATACGAGAATCATAATTCAGAATGATAGCCGCATAACTGGGTTAGCAATAATCAATTAAAAGGTCGCACAGGGCTGTCCACGGGCGGCGCCGATTAAGGAGTGTGCGTGTACCCCGACGCGTCCTGAGTCAGCGGCGGGACTTTCCATCTGTAGTCTAAAGTTTCATGAACTAAAAGTCGGTTCTTCGTTACTGCCTGTGACACACAAAATTCTATCCAAAGCTCTGTCAAATCGCTTAGAACCTCAGATAGATCCACATATCTGAGAGTACCAAGCAGGGTTGCCGAAGGGAAGATCGTGCAGTGGAAAGATCTGGTGTCTGAGAATATTAACAACGAGAAAGTCCCTAAACACCACAACAACATTTGTTGATTTCAAGAAGGCCTGCGACTCCATAAACAGAGAAACACTGGAAGAAATGAAGGTAGACAACAAGACCAGAAAACTAATCCAGGAAACTTAAACAAATACAAAATCCAAAGTGAAGTTCATGGGAGATATCTGGGAACCGTTGGAAATCAAGACAGGAGTGAGATAGGGAGATGGCCTGTCACCCATTTTATTTAACACAGTTTTAGAGAAAATAATCAGGACTTGGGACAAAGGAGTCAATGGGGGTAAAGATGGGGAGACACTAAAATAGAACCATCAACATAAAATGTCTGGCCTTTGCCGATGATATAGTCATCATAACAAATAACAGAAAAGAAGCCAAAGTAGTCTTACCAGAAACCTTGCAAGCCTCATAAACGACAGTAATCTGGGGAAGAACGAAAATCAAGGAAATGGAAAAGCAAGAGAGGAAAATTCTGAGAAAGATCTATGGCCCAGTTCAGAGACAGGGGATCTGGATAAAAACTGAACTGTATAAACAGACAGAGATAATTACAAACAACATTAGAAAAAGAAGGGCTAAATTCTTTGGACACATTTATACGATGAACGAAAATAGGATGAGCAAGAAGATTTTTAACATTGTGATGAGTAATACGATGAAAAGTTGCCGGGCAAGGGAAACCAAGGAAGGCCACAAGAAACTAAATATCACCACAGAAGAAATAACAAACAGAGAAAAATACAGAGAAAAAAATCAGGAAACAGAAATTCGAGGAAACATCAAAAGAGAATAAATCAGGAAACAGAAATTCGAGGAAACATCAAAAGAGAATAAACCAGGAAAGAAGGGGACAGAAGAAACACAGTGAATATATGAGAGATTTTTGGGAAGAGAAAAGAAAGAGACAGAAAATTCATAGTGTTTTAACACTCTCCTAAATGGGGAATTAACGATAAAAGTAATTATAATAATAAAAGTCGGTTCTAGAGTCACATAACATATACTCTTATTTATGACATGGAAAACTGCTTGAAATTTTCCATCCCTTTACATCAGTTGTTCCCAATCAGCGGTAATTACCCCCTGAGGGATAAATGCAATTTTCTGATGGTTAAAAACAAAAGGGTTCAATTGTGCTTCGGTCAGAAAGGTTAATTATTTTTAGATCATTATTATTAGCAATATTACGTAAGACAATAATAGTGATTGACAAGTTACCATTTTTTACTTTTTCAAATAATATCTTGAGCGTTTCAGACAACGTGGTGGTGGTTACAGCTTCTTAAAAGTGTATAAACAATATTTTCCTCACATTCTCCACCCACTACAGATATACTTTGTATCAGGCATACATGACAGTACAATTGAGATGTACACGGTGAGTTTTTCCGCCGTGTACAAACTCTAGGGATTGATCGATGAGAGGATACGGAACATGAAACGTGTAACGAACTGGTGTCCTCAAATACTGGTTTCCATGGCAGAGACTGTACCGGGTGATCAAAAAGTCAGTATAAATTTGAAAACTGAATAAATCACGGAATAATGTAGATAGAGAGGTACAAATTGACACCCATGCTTGGAATGACATGGGGTGTTATTAGAACAACAACAAAAAAATACAAAAGTTCAAAAAATTTCCGACAGATGGCGCTTCATCTGATCAGAATAGCAATAATTAGCATAACAAAGTAAAACAAAGTAAGACAAAGCAAAGATGATGTTCTTTACTGGAAATTCTCAATATGTCCACCATCATTCCTCAACAGTAGCTGTAGTCGAGGAATAATGTTGTGAACAGCACTGTAAAGCATGTCCAGAGTTATGGTGAGGCATTGGCGTCGGATGTTGTCTTTCAGCACCCCTAGAGATGTCGGTCGATCACGATACACTTGCGACTTTAGGTAAGCCCAAAGCCAATAATCGCACGGACTGAGGTCTGGGGATCTGGGAGGCCAAATATGACGAAAGTGGCGGCTGAGCACACGACCATCACCAAACGACACGCGCAAGAGATCTTTCACGCGTCTAGCAATATGGGGTGGAGTGCTATCCTGCATAAACATCGTACGTTCCAGCAGGTGTTTATCAGCCAGGCTGGGGATGATGCGATTCTTTAAGATATCGGCATACCTCTCACCCGTCACGGTAGCAGTTACAAAACCAGAATCACGCATTCCCTCGAAGAAAAAAGGCCCGATAACGGTAGATGTGGTAAATCCAACCCATACCGTGACTTTCTCGTCGTACAACGGAGTTTCCACGACAGTTCTAGGATTTTCGGTAGCCCAAATTCTGCAGTTGTGGGCGTTGACAGACCCTCGGAGCGTGAAATGAGCTTCGTCGGTCCGCAACACGTTACTCAACCAATCGTCAACTTCCGCCATCTTTTGAAACGCCCACAACGCAAATGCCCTCCGCTTCACTAAATAGCCAGGTAACAGCTCAAGATGCCGATGGATTTTGTACGGATAGCATCGGAAGGTACGCCTAAGTGCCAACCAAATACTAGTGTATTGAATGCCTGTGCATAGACTTCCCCGTGCATAGACGAACCAGCTACAGTCTCCATTTCTTCCTGAACTGTCTCAGCAGCATTACGCCTTGTGCTCGGTCGGCCACTAAGGGGTCGATCGTCTAAACAACCCGTGGCTTCGAACTTCAAAATCATTCTCGCCACAGCTGCATTTGTCAACGGACCTTTACCCGTTCGAATCCCCTTCCTATGGCGATAGGATCGTTACGCTGAACTAGCACATTCCCCATTCTGATGATAAAGCTTCACTAAAAGCGCCTTTTCAGGTAACGTCACCATGCTGCGACTGCTGGCGCATCTGATTCTCTCTCCTTTTTTCTTCCTTTATTGTAATTTTAATACCTGTACATCAGGTAGGCTGACAGCAGCATCCTACGCTGCTCTTCAGCCTTAGAGTCGACAATTAGAAAACATAAAAAAGATACAATATAGACATATTGACAGGCAAAAAACAGTATACACAGAAATACAAAAACACGAAGCCGTTCACACTCGACGAAAAATACACTGAAATACGTTGGCACGGCGCACAAACACTGATGATTTCGACGGCACAGGTGAACGTTGGAGCATGACGGCGAACACTAAATACAAACACGATAGCACACACATGAGAAAACGGATGGCGATGATCTCCGGCGGGCTAATGTCCACGTAACTAGTGCGAGTCCGGGGACCTGCCAAGAGGGGAAGGGGAAGGGGAAGGTGGAGAGGGGAGAACAAAGATGCCAATGGCAGAGGAGATAGGAGGAGGAATGGAGGCATGGGGGTAGGGGAAGCCTGGGATAGGGGTGCGGAGAAAGGGAGGAGGGAGGGAAGGGAGAGAGAAGGGAGAGAGGGTGCCCAAAGGAAAAAACGTAGGAAGAGGGAGGGAGGGAGGATCAAAGTTGGTAGGAGGGGTAGAGGGAAGGGAGGAGGGCATCATCAGGGAGGGGGAGCTGCCGGAAGACACTTTGGGAGAGGGTGTGGAGAGTGGAGAGATGGAGAGCAGGTGGGACGTGGGAATACAGGCGCGGCAGCAGATGGGGGTGGGAAGGATAGGAGAGACAAGCAGGTGAGGGTGATCAAGTTCATGGGAGGTGTAGAGGATCCGTATCCATTCAAGGAAAAGGAGGAGGTGGGGGAAGGGAATAAGGTCGTACAGGATCCGCATGGGGGAGGGGAGACGGATGTGATATGCGAGGCGAAGAGCATGGCGTTCTAGGATCTAAAGGATTTGTAAAAGGTTGGGGGAGCAGAGATCCAGGCAGGGTGGGCGTAGCAAAGGATAGGGCGAATGAGGGATTTACAGGTATGGAGTATGGTGGAGGGGTCCAAACCCCAAGTACGGCCGGAAAGGAGTTTGAGGAGACATAGTCGAGAGTGTGCCTTGGCTTGGATCGTCCGGAGGTGGGGGGTCCAGGAGAGGCGACGATCGAGGGTGACACCAAGGTACTTAAGGGCGGGGGTGAGGGCGATAGGACGGCCATAGATGGTGATGTAGAAATCGAGGAGGCGGAAGGAAGGGGTGGTTTTGCGTACTATGATCGCCTGGGTTTTGGTACGATTGACCTTAAGCAAACCACTGGTTGCACCAAGTGATGAACCGGTCAAGAATGGGATTGGAGAAGGTGTTGGGAGCGCTGCAGGGTGGTGGCAAGGGCAAGGAAGGCGGTGTCATCGGCGTACTGAAGAAGGTGGATAGGGGGTGAAGGCGGCGGCATGTCCGCCGTATACAAGAGGTACAGAAGAGGGCAGAGGACGGAACCCTGGGGCACACCGGCGGAGGGGGAAAAGGTGTAGGAATCCGTGTTGTGGATGGTGACGTAGAAAGGACGTTGGGAAAGAAAGGAGCCGATCAGACGGACGTAGTTAATAGGAAGGGCGAAGGTTTGGAGCTTGAAGAGGAGACCGGAATACCACACGTGGTCATAGGATCGTTCAAGGTCTAGGGAGAGGAAGATGGCAGAACGATGGGAATTAAGCTGTTCGGAGAGGAGATGAGGTGGAGGAGAAGGTCATCGGAAGAGAAGGACAGCCGAAAGCCACAATGGGTAACGGGAAGGAGGCGGTGGTGGCGGAGATGCTGGTGGATGCGTCGGGTGAGGATGGATTCCAGGACCTTGCTGAAGACCAAGGTAAGGCTGATGGGGCAGTAGGAGGAGACAGCGGATGGCGGTTTACTGGGTTTAAGGAACATCAGGATACGGGAAGTTTTCCACACGTTGGGGTAGTAGCCGGTGGAGAGGACTACATTGTAGAGTCTGGCCAGGGTGGAGAGGAATGAGGCAGGAGCTTCACGAAGGTGGCGATAGGTCACACGATCGTGACCAGGAGCGGTTGGTTGGTTGGTTGGTTGGTTTGAGGATGAAAGGGACCAAACTGCAGAGGTCATCGGTCCCTTGTTTCATAAACACACAGAGCACAGGGAAACCATCCATTAGTCATTCTAAGCACAAAATAAAATTCCAGGGGAAGAAAATCCCCAAGGTCAATAATAAAGAAACATGGAAAACGGAGCACAGCAACAAAAACAACGCAGAGAAGAAAGGCAGAAGGAATTAAAACTGCACAGCAGAGGACTGTGGCTGGCTGATCACGAAAATAATAGGATGAGCCAGCCACTCTGCAACACGTTAAAAACTCCAGCCTAAAAGATTAGGGTGGAGTCGAATTACAACACAAAAAGTAAAAGATACAGCACAAAAGAGAGTGATATAATAAAATTAAATGGACCTATAAAAGCCGCTTGCGCGAATAAAACTTAAAACCCGATCTGCCATAGAGACATTGTCACCTAAAAGAGATGATAAATCACCCTGGAGATTAAAAGCACGCCTGAGAGCGGTTAAAAGACGACATTCCAACAACAGATGGGCCACCGTCATGATTGCACCACAACGACAACGAGGGGGGTCCTCTCGACGCAGCAGATGACCATGCGTCAGCCAGGAGTGACCAATGCGGAGCCTACAGAGAATAACAGAATCCCTGCGAGAGGCCCGCATGGAGGAACCCCACACGGTCGTGGTCTCCTTTACACGCCGCAGCTTGTTGGGTACAGACAGAGTGCGCCATTCGTCTGCCCACATCCCAAAGACCCGACGGCGGAACACCGATCGGAGATCAGTGGCCGGGAGACCGATCTCCAACGGCGGTTTGCGGGTAGCTTCTTTAGCTAACTTGTCGGCGTGTTCGTTTCCCGCTATCCCAACGTGTCCCGGGGTCCATATGAACACCACTGAACGTCCACGCTGGTCAAGAGCATGAACGGACTCCTGGATGGCAACAACAATGGGATGGCGTGGGTAGCACTGGTCAAGAGCCTGCAGACTACTGAGAGAGTCACTGCAAATGACAAAAGACTCTCCAGTGCTGGTACGAATACGCTCAAGGGCACGAAAAATGGCCGTTAGCTCTGCGGTGTAAACACTGCAGCTGTCCGGCAAGGAGCGCTGGTCTACATAGTCCGCATGAGCATAAGCGTACCCCACACGGCCATCAACCATCGAGCCATCTGTATAGATAGCCTCCGAGTCGCGGGATGCGTCGAGGAGAGCAAGAAATTGGTGGCGCAAGACTGCCGGAGGAACTGAATCCTTTTGCCATTGTGAGAGCTCCAGCCGAAGCTGCGGCCGACGAATACACCAAGGTGGTGTATGTTGGTGGACCTGAAAAGCAGATGGAAGAGGCAAAGACTCGAGGTCACTAAGGAGTGACCGAACACGGATCCCAATGGTATGGCCCGATCGAGGCCGCCGGTGTGGGATATGGACTGCCGCATCGGCGAAAAGGAGACGGTAGTTAGGGTGACGGGGAGAACAACGGACGTGGGCAGCATGGTTGGCTAACAATTGTTGACGCCGAATACGAAGCGGAGGAACCCCAGCCTCAGCAAGGAGGCTATTAACAGGACTGGTGCGGAATGCCCCTGTCGCCTGTCGAACCCCACAGTGGTGAATGGGGTCCAGCAGTTGCAACGCTGAGGGCGACGCTGAGCCATACGCCACACTCCCATAATCAAGCCGGGACAGCACAAGGGCTTTGTAGAGCTGCAGCAGCGTGTTACGATCTGCACCCCAAGTTGTGTTGCTGAGGCAGCGGAGGGCATTCAGATGCTGCCAGCACTGACGCTTGAGCTGACGAATATGTGGGAGCCAAGTAAGCCGGGCATCGAACAGCAATCCCAGAAAACGGTAAGTGTCAACAACCCTGAGCATGGCATCCTGAAGATACAGCTCAGGGTGTGGATGGACAGTTCGACGCCGACAAAAGTGCATAACACAAGTCTTCGCAGGGGAAAACAAACCCATGGGCTAGGGCCCACGCCTGCGCCTTGCGTATGGCTCCCTGCAACCGACGTTCTGCAACACCAATGGTGGAGGAGCTAAAAAAGATGCAGAAATCGTCAGCATATAACGTGGGTGAGACAGACGACCCTACTGCTGCTGCAAGGCCATTAATGGCCACAAGGAAAAGGGGCACGCTCAATACAGAGCCCTGAGGAACGCCGTTCTCCTGGATATGAAGTGAACTATGGGATGTGCCAATTAAAACGCGGAATGTCCGAATAGATAAAAAATTCTGAATAAAAATGGGGAGAGAGCCCCGGAGACCCCACCCGTGCAATGTGGCGAGAATATGGTGCCGCCACGTCGTGTCATATGCTCGGGAGAGATCGAAAAAGACGGAGACGAGGTGTTGGCGCCTGGAAAAAGCAGTGCGGATTGCAGACTCAAGAAAGACCAAAGTATCGGCGGCAGAACGGCCCTGACGGAAGACGCTCTGGCATGGAGCCAGAAGACCCTGAGACTCGAGCAGCCAACACAGCCGGCGACTCACCATGCGTTCCAATAGCTTGCACAGAGTATTTGTCAAGCTGATGGGCCGATAGTTATCTACATTAAGCGGGTCCTTACCAGGCTTCAGCACCGGAATGACGGTACTCTCCCGCCACTGCGACGGAAAGACACCATCGCCCCACATGCGGTTGAAGAGGGCAAGAACACACTGCTGACAGTCCGGGGAAAGGTGTTTGAGCATCTGATTGTGGATGCCATCTGGCCCAGAGGCTGTATCGGGGCACTGTGCCAAGGCGCTCTGGAGTTCCCACAAACTAAACGGGGCGTTATACGCCTCAGGGTGGCGAGAAGCAAAGGAAAGCCGTTTGCCTTCCTCCCGGCGTTTCAGCGCGCGAAACGCGGGCGGGTAATTCCCCGACGCAGAGGCCCGAACATAGTGCTGAGCGAAATGCTCGGCGATTGCATCGGCATCGGTGGATACCGCCCCGTTGATGATAAGCCCTGCGACACCTGTAGAGTGCTGCAATCCAAAGATGCGCCGAATCTTCATCCACACCTGGGAGGGTGAAGTACGGGAACCAATGGTGGAAACGTACCTCTCCCAGCACTCCTGTTTCCGCCTCTTGATGAGCCGCCGTGCCTGTGCACGGAGACGTTTGAAGACAATGAGGTTCTCGAAAGACGGGTGCCGCTTATGTCGCTGAAGAGCCCGCCGACGTTCTTTAATGGCTTCAGCGACCTCTGGAGACCACCAAGGCACTGACTTTCGCCGGGGGCACCCTAATGAACGAGGAATGGTACGTTCCGCAGCGGAAGCAATAGCTGCAGTCAGTGTCTCAACCGCCACATCGATGGTACCGTGGGGGAGAGAGTCAACAGCGGCAGCAGAGGAGAACGTTTCCCAGTTTGCCTTGCTAAATGCCCATCTAGGCAAGCGTTCATGGGAGCGACGCTGGGGTAGTGAAAGGAAGATGGGAAAATGGTCACTACCACACAAGTCGTCATGGACTCTCCAGTGGACCGATGGTACAAGCCCTGGGCTGCACAATGACAGATCTATGGCCGAGAACGTGCCATGCGCCACACTGAAATGTGTGGCGGCGCCAGTGTTTAAGAGGCAGAGGTCGAGTTGGGAGATGAGATTCTCGACATCTCTGCCTCGGCCAGTAATCTTCGATCCACCCCACAGGGGATTGTGGGCGTTAAAATCCCCCAGGAGAAGAAAAGGCGTGGGGAGTTGGGCGACAAGTGCAGCCAATTCGGTCAGGGAGACTGTACCACCTGGAGGGAGATAGACACTGCAGACGGTTATGTCCTGGGTAGTCCTTACGCGGACAGCCACAGCTTCCAATGATGTCTGAAGGGGCACAGGAGCACTATATACAGAGGTAAGGACATACACGCAGGCTCCACCTGACACACAATTGTAAGTGCTACGGTTGCAGTAATAACTCCTGTATCCACGAAGGACAGGGGTCCGCATTGCCGGGAACCAGGTTTCCTGGAGGGCAATGCAGAAAGCAGGTGTCAGGCTTAGAAGCTGTCGTAGCTCAGGGAGATGGCTAAAATAACCGCCACAATTCCACTGGAGGATCGCACAAAGCGTGTCCTGGAAGGGCATGAAGGTACTGAAAAAGCAAATTACTTCACAGAGTCACATGCTGCCACCGACTGAGTGACTGACGTCGCAACTACCATCGTTTCTGAGACGGCGAGATCGAGGTCATCTGGGGACGCAAAGAGCTCGACCTCATCCTCAGAGGCTGAGCTGACAGGAAGCGTTGGCGCGGGAACCACTGGGTCCTTAGGCTTCTTAGAGAGCTTCCTCTTCTCTCTCTTGTCTTTGGGAGGAGGGTTGGCATGCTGGGAGGGCTTTCCTGACGCAGTATCAGGAGCAGAGGAAGAGCGTGAAGCCCTTCGACCAGCAGCTGGTGGCTTCTTCAGCCACTGGCTAGTGTCTTGAGAGACCATGTGGGAAGTCCTTGGAAGGGATCCCTTGGGGGAGTGAGGCCGGAGGAGGCTGTTGCCTCCCTGGCTGAGCAACCGGAGGAGGCTGTTGCCTCTCCAGCTGAGGAGCCGGAAGAGGCTCTTTCCTCTCCGGCTGAGCAGCCAGAGGAGGCTGGTGCCTCTCCGGCTGAGAGGTGGGGATGGATGTCTCCAGTTGTTTGGGGTCCACTGCCCCCAAACCAGGTGTTTTGGGAGCAGTGGAAGAGAGTGTGGCCCCTACCAGCGGTGGGGCAGGCGTAACTTTACTGTTCTGTGGGCCAACTGAGAAGGGAGTCTTTGCAGGAACTGGTGGCGGCAGAGTTGCAGCAGCATAACTCCTCAACATAGATGTGGGGTTGAGCCGGTCTAGCTTCTTCCTTGCCTCTTGGTAAGTTAAACGGTCCAGGGTCTTAATTTCTTGTATCTTCCGCTCTCTTTGGTAGACTGCACAGTCTGGCGAGCAGGGAGAATGATGCTCCCCACAGTTAACGCAGGTGGGAGGCGGAGCACATGGAGCATTAGGATGTGAAGGTCGTCCACAATCACGACACGTGGGGCTGGCAGTGCATCTGGAGGACATATGTCCGAACTTCCAGCACTGGAAGCATCGCATAGGGGGTGGGACATAGGGCTTGACATCGCACCGGTAGATCATGACCTTGACGTTCTCAGGCAAGCAGTCACCCTCAAAGGCCAGGATGAAGGCACCGGTAGCGACCCAATTATCCTTGGGCCCCCTAAAGACACAATGGACAAAGTGCACACCTCGTCGTGCCAGGTTCTCCCGTAGCTCGTCATCAGACTGTAGCAGAAGATCTTTATGAAAAATAATCCCCTGGACCAAATTTAAGGACTTATGGGGAGTGACATGAACGGGGATGTCACCGAGCTTCTCACAGGCGAGTAACGCTCGTGACTGTGCAGATGAAACTGCTTGTATCAAAATAGCCCCACTCCTCATTTTGGAAACAGATGCCACTTCCCCAAACTTATCTTCAAGATGGTGAACAAAGAAGAGAGGCTTAGTCCCCAAAAACGAATCCCCATCGGTTCTGCTGCACACAAGGTATCGCGGTGAATACGGCTCCTGTCTGTCCGCAGCCCTACGTTCCTCCCATGGCGTGGCTAGGGAAGGGAACGATTTGGGGTTATATGTCACAGCATTAAATTCCGTCTTACCGCGCTTAGAGACGTTAGCGGTCGTGCGACCACCGGATTGAGACTTCACCCGCTTCATTGCGGGGCATCCGCCCCGATGCCACCCACTCCGACCAGGGGCTCTCCCCACGGGCGCCACCCAGCCACAGCAAAGGCCACCTGGCAGGATGGCCGTTCCCGGGAGTCCTGATGCCCCAGAGAGACGAGCATCGACTCCTTGGTCTACGTGGGGAGGTGTCAGCTCAGGCATCGGCAGTACGATCCCTGTGTTGTCAGGGGGCTACAACCTAGAGGGTACATGACGACCCCACCACAACGGGCTGGCTACCGTGCTGGATTTTGGGTGCCATGGGTAGTCCATAGTGATCGTGGGTGCAGATGGTGACGCACTAAGGGCGTTACGTACACAATCCATCAGGTGTGTATGCCCAAAATGACGGATGGAGGGTGCAGTGACGACGCCAACACGATCAAGAGTTCCAAGGCCTTAGGGCACAGAGGACTGATGGTGCACCACGTAAGGTGTCCTTCCCCAAAAGGCTCGTACTTCTGTGGAATTTGGAAAAATGGAGGTCAAACCCTAATGTGGACCATCACATTAAGGCCGAAACGTTTGAGACTCCTTTTAGTCACCTCTTACGACAGGCAGGAATACCGCGGGCCTATTCTAACCCCCGAACCCGCAGGGGGGCCAGGAGCGGTGTTATGTTTCGAGCGGAGTGTTGCGATGAGATCCTGTGTAGTGATAGGGGCATTGAGTTCTGTGTGTGCAATGTTGTCCAAGTACTGGAAATCAGGTGCAAGGGGAGGGACAGAGGTGTTAGATCGATTGTGGACATCTGGGAAGAGGGAGCAATCGAACTGGGGATCGTCAGGGATGGTAAAGATATCAGAGAGATAGGAGGCAAAGTGATTGGCCTTACTAATGTTGTCAGGGAAGGATTGGTTGCCATGAAGGAGAGGATAGTAGGGGGGAGGGTTTAGATCCGGTAAGGAGGCGGAAGGCTGACCAGCATTTGGACGAGTTGATAGGAAGGGTAGCATTTAAATGGGTGCATGTCTGTCGCCAGTCCCGGCGTTTCTTAGCCGCAAGCAGGTTACGGATGTGTCTCTGGAGTTGCCGGTGGCGTTGTAGTGTGTCCGGGTCACGTGTGCGGAGGAATGCACGGTAGAGACAGTGGGATTCATGGAGGAGGAGGACGGCCTGTGGGGGTAAGGTAGGACGGTGGGGGTGGATGGCGTCAGAAGGGACGTGGGCCTCCATGGCCTCAGACAAGGTCTGCTGGAGAAAGGAGGCGGCATGGGTAACATCATCAGGGTGGCGGTAGGTGAAGGGGTGGCCATCGACCTGGCTGGATAGGGTATCCCGGTAGGCATTCCAGTCGGCATGGGAATAATCATGGGCGTACTTTGGAGGAGGGTCATGATGGGGGTCGGGGTGGGGGCGACGACCGTCTGAAACGGTGAGGAGGACAGGGAGATGGTCACTACCAATGGGGTCCAGGACATCCACCGTTATGCGGCCAAGGAGGTTAGGGGGGGAGAGGACGACATCAGGAGTGGAGTTGGATTTGGGGCGGGTGTGCTGGGGAATGAGGATGAGGTTGCCTTGAAGGGAGGAGAGGAACCAATGCCACCGCCATAACTGGGTGGCGGAACAACTATGGATGTTGAGGTCGGCAGTGATCACGTAGGAGGAGAAGGTACGGTTAATGTGGGAGAGGAAGTCAAAAGGAATGGGGGCGTTAGCGCGGACATAGATGGTGGCGCAGGAGATGGTAAGGCCAGGGAGGAAGAGACTAAGGATCAGGTGTTCTGTGGGGTCGGGGAGGAGAGGTTGGAGACGAACTGGCATCTGGCAGTGGTGACCAATGGCAACTCTGCCACGCGCTATCAGGAAGGGATTGTCGGAGTGGTGAAGGAGATAGGGCGAGGTGTGAATGGTGTGGTGGGGCTGAAGAAAGGTTTCATTGAGGATGAAGGCATCCAGGCGGTGGGTGGCGAGGGTGTGCGTGAAGAGGTTCTTGTTGGTGGGAAGGGAACGGATGTTTGTGAACAGGATACGGTGCTGTCATGCAATGACAGGGGTTTAGACGAGGGTGTCGAGACAGGAGAAGGTGAAATGGGCCTGGTTGTGGGAGTAGGTGGCATACATTTTAAGGTGGAAGATGGAACAGACGGCAAGGGATATCTGCTGGAGGGTGTGAGGGCTCTGGAAAGGGTGGACATTCTGTAGAACAGTGGTGAGGAACCTGATGATGTCCTCAGCGGCTGAGGGGGGGGGGGGACGAAGGGAATTGCCCAGAGGAGTGGGGGTGTCCAGAGGGCGGACAGGGACAGTGAGTTCAGGAGTGGTCGGAGGGGGTCGGGCTTTACATTTTTGGGAGCATGTGGGATGTGGGAGATTACAGGTATTACAGGAGGGAGGGGACTGAAGGTTAGGGCACTGTGGGAGGAAATGTGCTTGCTTACAGTGCAGGCAGGTTGGGGCCTCGCGGCACTCAGCTGTTGTGTGTACGTTGTAGCACAGACACCTCTGGCAGCAGAGGGATTGAGGAGGGAAACAGGAAGGGTCGACTTTGTATCTTTGGTTGAAGAGGAGGGCACCCTCCTTCAGGAGGCGGTCAATGGAGGGGGCGTCTTCCAAAAAAACCCGCATAAGGCGGGTGGGGCTGGCAGAGTTAAAAGTGCAGCGGACCACCAAGACCTCCAATGAGGGATGCGCCTTGAGCTTCGCCAACACCTCCTCCTCCATGATCGTCGGACTAAGCCGAGTGATCACGGCAGTGAGGGTCGGCGGGCGACGCGCGGGTTGGGGTTGGCGGTTATGAGACGGGGAAGGAGTAGGGGTGAGGGAGGCGTTGGGGCCAAACCGGGTGATGGGGATGCAGGAAAGGATGTCAGTATGAAGAGTGGGGCTTGGGGAGGAGATGAGAACAGTCTCTTTGGGGAGTGAGGAGGGAGATGGAGGCTCCAGGGAAGTGTTGGCAGAGGAGGAGGGAGAGGTTCCGGGCCTCGCGGAAGGAAGGGTCGGGATGAGAGAGGAGGTATTTGTAGGAAGAGGGGGCGGAGGAGGAGGAGGAGGAGGGAGAGGGAGCAGGGCCAGGCAGGGAGACATCCATGGTATCCTGGGGGGGGCGAAGGAGAAAGGGGCGGGGCCTTTTTGGGAGCTGAGGAGGTGGTGGTGCCACTAGGGCGTTTGAGGGCAGCGGAAAGGTGAGTGGTGACATTCGGGAAGGGGGCAACAGGGAGGTGGCGGGAAACGGCAGGTCCCGGCGTGGACGCAGTAGCTGGCGCCGGAGATGGCGATGGTGAAGGCGACGGCGATGACGGTGACGGCGAAGGCGAGGGGGAGAGCTGGGCATGGGCAGTGGCCCGTTGGGCCACCACCCTAGCTGGAGCTGCAGTGACAGGCTGGGGGAGTGGGGGGGAGAAAGGATCAGAGGTGGAGGTACCAGAGGAAGAAGCTGGGGAGGGGGCGACGAAGAGCGAGGGTGAAGGGAGAGTTACATCTACATCTACATGACTACTCTGGAATTCACATTTAAGTGCTTGGCAGAGGGTTCATCGAACCACAATCATACTATCTCTCTACCATTCCACTCCCGAACAACGCGCGGGAAAAACAAACACGTAAACTTTTCTGTTCGAGCTCTGATTTCTCTTATTTTATTTTGATGATCATTCCTACCTATGTAGGTTGGGCTCAACAAAATATTTTCACATTCGGAAGAGAAAGTTGGTGACTGAAATTTCGTAAATAGATCTCTCCGCGACGAAAAACGTTTTTACTTTAATGACTTCCATCCCAACTCGCGTATCGTATCTGCCACACTCTCTCCCCTATTACGTGATAATACAAAACGAGCTGCCTTTTTTTGGATCTTTTCGATGTCCTCCGTCAATCCCACATGGTAAGGATCCCACACCGCGCAGCAATATTCTAACAGAGGACGAACGAGTGTAATGTTAGCTGTCTTAGCTGTTCTTAGTGGACTTGTTGCATCTTCTAAGTGTCCTGCCAATAAAACGCAACCTTTGGCTCACCTTCCCCACAATATTATCTGTGTGGTCTTTCCAACTGAAGTTGTTCATAATTTTAACACCCAGACACTTAGCTGATTTGACAGCCTTGAGAATTGTACTATTTATCGAGTAATCGAATTCCAAGAGATTTCTTTTGGAACTCTTGTGGATCACCTCACACTTTTCGTTATTTAGCGTCAACTGCCACCTGTCACACCATACAGCAATCTTTTCTAAATCGCTTTGCAACTGATACTGGTCTTCGGATGACCTTATTAGACGGTAAACTACAGCATCATCTGCGAACAACCTAAGAGAACTGCTCAGATTGTCACCCAGGTCATTTATATAGATCAGGAACAGCAGAGGTCCCAGCACGCTTCCCTGGGGAACACCTGATATTACTTCAGTTTTATTCGATGATTTGCCGTCTCTTACTACGAACTGCGACCTTCCTGTCAAAAGCTTTCCGGAAATCTAGAAATACGGAATCAACTTGAGATCCCTTGTCGATAGTGGCCATTACTTCATGCGAATAAAGAGCTACCTGCGTTGCACAAGAACGATGTTAACTGAAACCATGCTGATTACGTATCAATAGATCGTTCCCTGCGAGGTGATTCATAATGTTTGAATACAGTATATGCTCCAAAACCCTACTGCAAACCGACGTCAATGACATGGGTCTGTAATTCGATGGATTACTCCTACTACCCTTCTTAAACACTGGTGCGACCTGCGCAATTTTCCAATCTGTAGGTACAGATCTATCGGTGAGCAAGCGGTTGTATATGATTGCTAAGTAGGGAGCTATTGTATCAGCATAATCTGAAAGGAACCTAATCGGTATACAATCTGGACTGAAGACTTGCCCGTATCGAGCAATTTGAGTTTCTTCGCAACCCCTAAGGTATCTACTTCTAAGAAACTCATGCTAGCAGCTGTTCGTGTTTCAAATTCTGGAATATTCCATTCGTCTTCCCTGGTGAAGGAATTTCGGAAAACTGCGTTCAATAACTCCGCTTTAGCTGCACAGCCGTCGGTAACAGTACCATCGGCACTGCGCAGCGAAGGTATTGACTGCGTCTTGCCGCTTGTGTACTTTACATACGACCAGAATTTCTTCGGATTTTCTACCAAATTTCGAGACAATGTTTCGTTGTGGAACCTATTAAAGGCATCTCGCATTGAAGTCCGTTCCAAATTTCGCGCGTCTGTAAATTTTAGCCAATCTTCGGGATTTCGCATTCTTCTGAACTTCACGTGCTTTTCCCGTTGCCTCTGCATCAGCGTTCGGACCTGTTTTGTGTACCATGGGGGATCAGTTCCATCTCTTACCAGTTTATGAGGTATGAATCTCTCAATTGCTGTTGCTACTATGAATTTGAGCCACATCTCGTCTACATTTGCATAGTCAGTTCGGGAGGAATGGAGATTGTCTCTTAGGAAGGCTTCTAGTGACACTTTATCCGCTTTTTTAAATAAAATAATTTTGCGTTTGTTTCTGGTGGATTTGGAAGAAACGGTATTGAGCCTAGCTACAACGACCTTGTGATCACTAATCCCTGTATCAGTCATAATGCTCTCTATCAGCTCTGGATTGTTTGTGGCTAAGAGGTCAAGTGTGTTTTCGCAACCATTTACGATTCGCGTGGGTTCGTGGACTAACTGCTCGAAATAATTTTCGGAGAAAGCAGGGATGGAAAGAGGGGGGGACGACTGGGCACACTATGTATTGGTGGTGGTGGCGGCGAAGGGGGAAGTATACACTATTGCGGTGGTGGTGGTAGTGGTAGTGGTGGTGGGGGCTGACATGACGACAGGTTGGAACTAAGACAGTACAGGACGAAAACGAGTGAGGAAAACCGGGTATGGACAAAGACAGACGAAGGCGGACGACAACTGGGGCCAAAGTCCCACGCTGCTGGCGCTAGCGACTGCTGGCAGGAACGCCGCAGCTGGCTAGCCGTTGCTGCTGCTGCTGCTGCTGGCTGGCTGGGTGGACCGTTGCTGGCTGGCTGGCTGGCTGGCTGGCTGGCTGGCTGGGAGGACCGTTGCTGGCTTGCCGGACCGCTGCTGCTGCTGCTGCTGCTGGCTGGCTGGGTGGCTGGGTGGACCGTTGCTGGCTGGCCGGACCGCTGCTGCCGCTGCTGCTGCTGGCTGGCTGGGTGGCTGGGTGGACCGTTGCTGGCTGGCCGGACCGCTGCTGCTGCTGCTGCTGCTGCTGCTGGCTGGCTGGCTGGGTGGACCGTTGCTGGCTGGCCGGACCGCTGCTGCCGCTGCTGCTGCTGGCTGGCTGGGTGGCTGGGTGGACCGTTGCTGGCTGGCCGGACCGCTGCTGCCGCTGCCGCTGCTGCTGCTGGCTGGCTGGCTGGGTGGACCGTTGCTGGCTGGCCGGATTGCTGTTGCTGCTGCTGCTGCTGGCTGGCTGGCTGGCTGGCTGGCTGGCTGGCTGGCTGGACCGTTGCTGGCTGGCCAGACCGCTGCTGCTGCTGCTGCTGCTGCTGCTGGCTGGCTGGCTGGCTGGCTGGGAGGACCGTTGCTGGCTTGCCGGACCGCTGCTGCTGCTGCTGCTGCTGCTGCTGCTCACTGGAACATTCTCATTGACAGTTGTTACTACCCTTACCACTTATAGCCTGTGCAGGGCTTACTAGCGACAAACTTTAAACACCAGGAGCAGTTTTGTCTCTGGTTTCTTCACCGCGCAGGGTAGCCACATGATTTATGACGCCTTACTACGGTTCGCGCTGCTCCCCCCCCCCCCCCCACCCCACCCCTTCCGCAATTTGAGTGTGTGTGTTCTTCTTAGCGCAAGTTACTTTAAGTCAGATTAAGCAGTGTCTAAGCCTAGGGACCGATGGTCTCAGCAGTTTGGTTCCACAGGAACTTCCCACAAATTACCAATTTCTGGTTTCTTCACCAGGTACCACTATTCTGGGATTTGTGTAATCCATCCTATTCACAGATGAGCCCATGTTTACGCAGAGTGGTATCTTCAACTTTCATAACACTCATCTGTGGGATAGTATGCAAAACCCCTGTGGTATGGTGACAGCGAATCATTAGCTTTGGTGCAGCCGGAATGTTTGGACCGGGATAACTGACGACCATATTTTTGGACCAGTCTTCCCTGGTCAATAGATCAGACGAGGGGGTCCAGTTGCATGGCCTGCCTGTTCACCGGATCTCAACCTGTGTGATTTATGGTTATGGGGTCATCTCAAAAGTATCATGTATGCAGAGCCCATTTCAGATGTGGAGACACTGGAGCAGCGCATTCATACCACCTTTGACACTGCTTGCATGCAGCCTGGCTAATATCAACGTGTGAGACACACCATGCTACGATGCATACACGCATGCATTGAGGCACAGGGAAACCAAACCATTTTCAATACATGCTGTAGCTGTGTCTGCGTGGTACAACACGTATTAGACCGCAGTCTCTGTAACTATGTACAATTGAGAAAATGACCTCTAGAATGGAAACTATGCATTTCTGGACATAATTTCATTAGACGCTGATAACGTCACCGTTGGGCGCCCATAAGATCCCCCAAAAAAGTTCATTAGACCATTTTTGTTCCGGATCATCTCACCGATCAGTCTTCAGAGTTTGTAGACGGTGGAGAAAAGTCACCCTGTATACATCACAGTTGCTTAAATATCTCATGAAAGTGCTTTCTCTGAGTTGTAGGTAGTTCCCGCCGTAGATAGAAATTGCTTCATTGTCCACTTCACAATAAGAATGAGGTGTCTGACAGTACAACACTACATTGAAGTGAGACAAGTCATTGAATACCTCCTAATGTCGTGTCGGACTTCCCTTTGCTAGGCGAAGTGCAGCAACTCGACGTGGCAAGGACTCAACAAGTCGTCGGAAGTCCCCTAAAGAAATATTGAGCCGATGCAGGATTGTGTGAACGAACTGACCTTCGATTATATCCCATGAATGGTGAATGGGATTCATGTCGGAGACCTGGGTGGCCAAATCATTCGCTCGAATTGCCTAGAAGGTGCTATTTCGTCAAAAATTGACATTTTGAGCCCGTGTCTGTGAACAAAATAAAGGTTGACTCTTACACAGAAGATTACAGCAGCCAGCCACGTTTTACAATGCTGTTTATTCAATTATACAGCGCTGTTAACGGTTTCGAACCGATAGGTTCATTTTCAGACGGCTAGTTCACGTTTCACATTACATTTCATATAAAGTGGGGAAACGAAACACGAAATGTAATCTAACACGTGAACTAGCCGTCTGAAGATGAAATTATCGAAACCCGTAACGGCGCTGTTTAAATAAATAGCATTGTAAAAAGTGGCTGGTTGCTGTAATCTTCTGTGTAAGAGTCAGCCTATAATACGAGGTGCGACAATAAAGTAGTAAGACTTATTTTCTTCGCAAGATGTTGCAACCCTGCAGGCTTGCGTAGGCACAATATCTTTGACCTTGGTCTATAAGCTGCTTCTAGTCCAAGCGGCACATCGATGCAACTGCTCAGTCGTGAGTTGTGCTATAATACGTTAACACGTGTTTGTGTCTCTCGTCACGGAAATGAACTGCATAACACTGCGCAACGGTATGCCATTTCTCTTTGCATTAAAGTGGGTGAAAACGCAACGACAACTTACGCTAAGCTTCAGAAGGCTTTTGGAGAGGAGGTTATGTCAAGAGCTCAAGTTTCCCGTTGGCATAAAATGTTTAGTGAAGGGCAGAACGAATGTTGAAGATGAAGACCATCAACCACACGGACAGATGTCAATTTGGTCAGCGTGAGTGAATTCGTACGATCTGATCTAAATTTATTCGTGAAAATGAGTGCAGAAGAACTGAACATCAATCGAGAAACGGTTCGTCTAGTAATAACTGAAGATCTTGGTACGAGAAAGATTTGTACAAAAACAGTCCCCAAAAATGTCATACCACAACAGCGAGAAACACGGAAAAATGTAGCAGCCGATCTGTTAGAGCAAACGGAAATCAATCCAGAATTGTTGAGAAGTGTTATTACTGGTGATGAAAGTTGTTTTTTTCTGTACTATTTAGAGACAAAACGCCAAAGTTCGCAATGGTGCTCAGAGGGATCACCCAGGCCAAAAAAAAAAGCTCGCATGTCAAAGTCAAAAGTGAAATGCATGCTTGTGTGCTTCTTTGATTCAAAGGGAATTATTCATAAACAGTAGGTGGGTACTGGACAGACAGTTAACCAATATTACTACAAAGAAATTTTAGAAAGACTTTGTAAAAGAGTTCTTCGTGTCCGTGCCAACATTGCCGATAATTGGATTCTGCATCACGATAATGCGCCATCCAATACTACTCTGTCAGTACAGCAATTTTTAACCTCAAAACAGATTTCCGTACTACCACAGCCACCTTATTCACCACATATCGCTCAGTGCGACTTTTTTTCTATTTCCAAGAGTCAAAACGGCGGTCAAGGGACACCATTTTCAAATAACACAAGATGTCCAAAACGCTGTGACGAGGGTCTTGGAGGATATTACAGAAGATGAGTTCCAGAAATGTCACCATCAATGGCAGAAGCGTTGGAAAAATTGTGTGCAATCAGAGGGGGAACTACTTTGAAGGAGACAACACTAAACATGACTAAAACGGTAAGCAACATTTTTTTTTTCACATCAGTCTCATTACTTTATTGTCACACCTCGTATGTCTAGAAAGTTCTTCAAACCAATCGCGAACAATTGTAGCGCACCATACTTAATAGAAATTCCGTCGTCGTTGGGGAACGTGGAGTTCATCAATGGCTGGAAATGGTCTCCAAGAAGCGCAACATAACCGTTTCCAGTCAATGAGCGGTTCATTTGCACCCACACCATTATGGAGCCACCATCAGTTTACACAGTGCCTTGTTTACAACTTGAGCCCATATCTTCGTGGGGTCTGCGTCATCCTACCATCAGCTTTTACCAATTGAAATCGGGACTCGTGTGACCAGGCTACTGTTTTCTAGTGATCTACGGTCCTGTTGCAATTTTTACCTGTGCAGCGAGTACTGACACTTGGACGTGCGTGGGCGGTTAATTTAAAGTACAAACATCGTCACTGTTGATAAATGTATTACAGAAAGCACACACATACAATATACAAATGGCACTACCGTCACACTACATTCTTCTCACAGAGATATTTTTATCGCGTCCTACTCGAACTGCACCAAAGAAGCACATACAGAAAGAGAAGCATACACTAGAAGCCCTTGACTTTCGAGTGCTCTGAAACAGGCGATAAATACGGATGATGAAACTTCCTGGCAGATTAAAACTGTGTGCCGGAGCGAGACTCGAACTCGGGACCTTTGCCTTTCGTGGCAAGTGCTCTACCAACTGAGCTACCCAAGCACGACTCACGCCCCGTTCTCATAGCCTTAATTCCGCCAGTACCTCGTCTCCTACCTTACAAACTTCATAGAAGCCCTCCTGCGAACCTTGCAAATCTAGCACTCCTGGAAGAAAGGATATTGTGGAGACATGGCTTAGCTGTGAGAATGGGGCGTGAGTCGTTCTTGGGTAGCTCAGTCACAGTCTGCCTTCGGCAGGGCAACAGAGCGGACGCGTACGTGTTGACTTCGTGCGGCGCGCGAGCTCGCCTTGTTTACTTTCTGAGGGCCGTTGCTTAAGTGCCGGCTTACCTTGTACGATCCATGGCGAACCGTTACCGTAAATCAACACTCCGATTTACTTTCTGCAACGATTATCCCCGACCCAAAGCACTCCAGGTGGAGCGTTTTCTGCGAGAGGAAGTGAAGATCCCGGCGACCGATATTATCGGCATACATTTGTCCATCGTGAGCAGCACGGTCTATGTGAAAATCATTAACGACGCGGCGTGCAAACGCATACTACGTGAGACCAAACAGGGGCCGGCCGAAGTGGCCGTGCGGTTAAGGGCGCTGCAGTCTGGAACTGCAAGACCGCTACGGTCGCAGGTTCGAATCCTGCCTCGGGCATAGATGTTTGTGATGTCCTTAGTTAGGTTTAACTAGTTCTAAGTTCTAGGGGACTAATAACCTCAGCAGTTGAGTCCCATAGTGCTCAGAGCCATTTGAACCATTTGAACCAAACAGGGGCTCCGCTTCTGTCACGCTGATGGCAATGTGGGGGAGGTAACCGTCGACCACGCAGGCTTAGGTATGCGAACGATACGCATTTTCGAATTGCCATTCGAACTTCCTGCTGAGGAAGTCGTCGCGGCACTACGCCCATACGGCACAGTCCATGGCCACACTGCGGAGAAGTGGACACAGTTTCGGACGTATCCTGTCCTAAACGGGGTCCGACAGGTCACCATTGATCTCCGAAACCACGTCCCGTCCTACTTGCAGATCGGCGGATGCCGTGCAATAATTATATACGACGGCCAGGCTCGGACCTGTTCCGGGTGCGGCAAAGAAGGCCACCTTAGATCCGAATGCCTACAACGGCGTATTACGCAACTTCCAGCTGCCGAAGAACCACCCACGTCGCAACCTACAGTGCTACCGGTGACCTATGACGCTGCTCTAGCTTCTCCTACCAGTTTGCAACGTCGCCCGGTCACCACAAACGACGCCACCAACGAGCCCGACCAGACACCGATGGAGAGCGCCTCGGACGACCCGCCGCCTCGGCCGGCCATCGACGCCGCTCCGAAGATGCCGGCGCAACCAGACGCTGACCCTGACCTCGGAAACACGATGGAGATCGACTCGCTCATCGTTCCTACAGCGGCCTTTCTGCCAGAACGACGCGACTCCCTTCCGGCGTCGGACACGGAGGGTCGCACAAGGAAACAACGTTCCCCGAAACGTCGCAAGCGAAGACGTCGTACCGTTTCCGGCCAGGAGGAGACGTTACAAGTCGAGGAGGACGTAACCGTCGACCAGCACGAGGCCTCAGAACCCGCTACTGCTGACGAAGACGTAATGAGCGCGAAGACATCTATCGGTGTGCCTGCGCCCGTGCTGACGCTGAACTAAATCATGAACGTATCACAGGCGACACTACCCCACGCACAATTACATCTTCTGCAGACAAAATGGACGATACACCAGTTTCCGCTTCCACGGCGTGGCACGAGGAGGAGGTCAAGGAGCAGGACCCGTTACGGGACCCTGCGTCGTCGCGGCCGCACCACTAATCATACTCTCCCCAGACTCCCCTGCGGGCCAGCGGGATAACGTTCCGCTGCGACGCCCACACCCTTGCGCGGACGGCGTAGTGGTCCAGCCTCCAGCAATCCGACACCAGGCTTACCGGATAGCAACCATCAACACCAACAACATCCGTTCCAGGGTGAAAATCCGCCTTATGCAGGAGATGTTCTGGGCTTCGGATATTGATTTCGCCCTTCTGCAGGAAGTTCACTTGGCTAGTCTCCCGGATATCAATGGCTATACCGCCCACGCCTCCGCGGGTGATCCTATGGGCCGCGGGGTGGCCATCTACGTCCGCCACGGGATTTCTGTGACCGATGTCGCCTTCCTTCCATCAGCTCGGGGCATGGCACTCACTGCCACGGGGACACGCATCGTTAATGTCTACGCTCCCTCAGGCACCGACCGACGGCATGAAAGAGCCCAGTTTTATTCCGAGGAAATCGCTCCCCTGTTTTTAGGGCGTTATGACCATTGCCTACTAGGAGGTGATTTTAACTGCGTTCTGCATCCTAAAGATCAGATTCCCCACTATACTACATGCCAGGAGCTACGTATAGTGGTGCGAGACCTCCTGCTTCACGATACCTGGGAAGTACAACACGGCGACCTTTCTGACCATACCTTTCTTACAACTCATTCCGCAAGCCGACTAGACAGAATATATGTCTCACAAACTCTTAGATCTGCGATACGGGGCGCCGAACGCTGGCCGCTGGCCTTTTCCGACCATTGCGCTTACATCTGTACGGTCCTCCTTCCGCCGCAATCAGTATGGCGCAGCCATGCACCATGGAAACTCAGTACCTCACACTTGCATGACCTGGCGTGTCGCCAACAAGTCACTGAAACGTGGACAGCCTGCGAACGACGCCTTCCCCGCTACCACTCGACATTGACATGGTGGTTGGACTGCGCCAAGCCGGTGATCCGGAGGACACTGATGAGATACGGGAAGGACATAGCCGACTGGCATCGCACCACTGTTGACTTCTATTACGCGATTCTCCGAGATCTGGATGCTCAACCGCCAACCCCGGACAACCAGTTGGAACGGCAAAGAACTAAGGCGAAGATAATTGCGCTGGCACGCCGGAAACTGCATGGGGTCGTGATACGGACGCGGCGCCACGATCACGCGGATTTAGAAATTCCATCCATGCATGATATAGTGTCCGACAAACGAAGGCGTCGTCGGCAGATCATCAGCACTCTGACCACGCCTCATGGAACGCAGGTGACCATTCAGAATGACATCGTCCACGCATTCGTCGAGCACTACCGTCGTACTTATAGTGATGAAGACGCTGAAACTGCAGCAGACGACTCCATTTTGCATTACGTCACGCGCACCCTCCCCCACACGGAGGCGGATGCTTTGACAGTGGCGGTCACGTTAGACGAGGTCAACAACGCAATCGCCAATAGTGCAGTCAACAGATCGCCCGGCATTGACGGATTACCGATTGAGTTTTACCGTACCTTTCGGGACCTCATGGCACCACGGTGGACGACTATGTATCAAGAACTGATGACATCTGACCAAGCAATCCCACCCGCCTTTGCTGAGGGCATCATTATACCAGTCCACAAACCAGCCCGTGGTTCGATGGTCACGAGTTACAGACCGCTCACCCTACTCAATGCCGATTACAAGATTTTCGCGCGCTTACTGGCAATGCGGCTCCGAACTACACTCCCTCATATCCTCTCGCCAGAGCAAACGACGCCTGGCGGACAGGTTAACATACAGACTGCCACAGGGGAATGCCGCGACTTAATTGCGATAGCGGCGGCCAGCAGACTCCGGGCAGCGGTCGTCGCTATAGACTTCGACAGCGCCTCCGATAAAGTGCGTCATCGTTTCCTGTTTTCGGTGGCAGCCCGAATGGGCATCCCCCCTCCGTTTCTCGACGTCATCCGGCGTCTTTACGACAGTGCCAGTTCACGTGTCCAAGTCAATGGACGTTTAGCAGGGCCGGTACCTATTTGCCGTTCGATACGGCAGGGATGCCCCCTCTCTACCCTCCTGTATGCCATTGCCCTTGAGCCCCTTATTGGGGGCTTGACGACCAAGCTCTCTGGCCTCACTCTACGCCAACACACTTTTCGCTGTCGGGCATATGCTGATGACCTCCTCCTCCTCATTCGCTCCGGCTCTGAGATTCGGGAAGTCCTCGAATTGATTACCCGTTATGGCGCTGCCGCTGGCACTGCCATGAATGTCGCCAAATCTTCTGCAATGCACATTGGAGAGGCCTCCAGGAGGGTGAAGTGGCACCCCTGCAGCTTGTGCGAACTTTCCGGTACCTGGGCATTACCTTTACCCCCACGGTCACACGCACAGCGGCAACGAATTTCCGTCGCCTGTTACACGTCATCCGCAACGACGTCCGCCAGAACCTCTTGCGCCGCCAGGACACACTTCAACGGGTTGAGTTTATTAATCTTTATGTGGCACCAAAATTGGTTCACATCGCGCAAGTTCTCCCCCTGCATGCCATGTAAGAATCGCGGGAAGAAGTCTTGCGGAGCCACAGGCAGGAATTGCCCGACATACAAAATGTTGGAGCAAAGGTTAATTTCTAGAACCGACTATGGCTGAGCCCGGCATACCGAACAGGATGTCAAAGCGAAAGTCCCCGAGCAAAAGGAGGAGGGACGCCATGAGGGCAAACAGATTCAAGGATTTCTTGAGGTCGCTCTCGGGCGCCACTAAAACTGAAACAATAGATAAAGCTATACAAACCGAATTTACAACTATGGACATTGGCACACAAACTGATCTCCCCCTCATGGCTGAAACTCTCTCCTCTGAAAGCCGGGGAATAAAGCCGGAATTACACCAGCAACGGCAAGGGCATCCTGTGGCTGTGGCAACGCTTAAAGACAATCATATCAACCAAACAAATCAACAACCCATACAAGAAAATACAGTAACAAGCTCAAGTACGAGCCCCACGGTACAAAGTTCACCAATAGTCAGACTGCCACCAGTTGATCCATTCAGGGTGTACCCCAACTTGGAGTACACCATGCAACTATCCAGATTGGAGCAGCCGGCTACCCTGACCACTGCCTTACGACATGTGGTCCGCGTAGGACATGAAGACGGCAGAAAGATAACCTTCTCGGTTATGGAGGCTGTTGACAGGATCCAGCTAAAATCAGTGAATCTTCCCACCGACTTCGGAGCCTTGCGAGATCTGCTCAAGAAAGTTTTTGAAAGACGAGGTGAGAAATTTGATCTTAACGACATTTACGAACAATCAGTAGTAGCACACGGACGGATTGCATTCGACTGGACTAAGACTTGGCCACATGACCGAATACATACTTACTTCCCCTAATGACGAAAATAACTATTGGACAGCTTAACACTCACAACAGCAGACTCGTTATGCAAGAGCTCCGAAGGGAGGTGGAGGAGAGGAGACTAGATGTACTCTGTCTACAGGAGCCATACTCCCTGGCCGGAAAAATAGCTTTTGCTGCCGCGAGCTGGCAAATAGTCAGCAGAGGGGACGACCCGAAGGCAGCAATTATAATTGCAAATAGACTCTTGAGAGTCACCACGCTCTCACAATTCACAACGAGCCACTGTAACGTCGTGGAGCTTCAAACCCCTATGGGGACCATAACTCTCATAAACATGTACTTCGCCGGCCGAAGTGGCCGTGCGGTTAAAGGCGCTGCAGTCTGGAACCGCGAGACTGCTACGGTCGCAGGTTCGAATCCTGCCTCGGGCATGGATGTTTGTGATGTTCTTAGGTTAGTTAGGTTTAACTAGTTCTAAGTTCTAGGGGACTAATGACCTCAGCAGTTGAGTCCCATAGTGCTCAGAGCCAAACATGTACTTCCAGTACGGGGATAGCATAGAACATCACATAGACCACCTAGCGAGAGTTACCACGGCGTTACAGGGAAGAAAGATCGTGATAACAGATGATATCAATGCCAAATCCCCCCTGTGGTACAGTGGCACAAGAGACGCTAACGGCGAAAAAGTTGAAGAATTCATAATGGCATCACAACTTGTGGTGGCAAATAGGGCCGGCAATCCTCCTACCTAGGCTGCAGGGGGAGGACAGGGCACAAATATTGATGTCACCCTTGCAACTCCAAATATGGCAAACATTATCCAAAACTGGAAAGTCATAGAGAACGCCACCACAAATGACCACAATCTAATATGTTTCACCTTGGGAGAAAGAGAGTGCCGCTGGGCCACGGGGTGGGAGGTGCAACTGAACTACAGGAGAGCAAATTGGGAACGTCTAGCGAGGGAGTGTGACATTCCTCCATTACCAGAAGGTGACATGCAACTGGACATAGACGTAGACCAGGGAGCAGAGGAACTGGTGAATGCAGTGACAAGAGCGGTGAAGGCAGCCGTACCGACAAGTAGGAGGGCCATAGCGGCCTCTCCGTCACCATGGACTGCTGAACTGGGAGAACTGCGTCAATCTGTCAGAAGGTTGAGGAAGCACTACCAGCGCAGTGTCGTCTGGCAGGAACGACAAAGGTGGCAGATGCTATATAGAGAGGAAAAGCGGAAGTTCCAAAAGGAACTGCGCGAAGTCAGGATGAGAATCTGGGAAAACTTTGTGCTTAACCAGCTAGTAACTGACCCATGGGGGCTTCCGTACAAGTTGGTAACGGAAAAAATCCGCTCTCCTCTGGAACTATCAACAGTCAGGCATGGGGACGGGATGACGGAGTCCTGGCAGGAGACTGCAGGGGTCCTCCTCCGGTCCCTGTTGCCTGACGATAATGCGGATGGGGAGACAGAGGGGCAGAAGCAACTTAGAGACGAAGATCAAGAAGAATATGTTAATGAAACTGCTGTCTACCCCTTCTCAGAGGAGGAGGTGGCAACCCAAATAAGATCACTGAAAAAAGGAAAAGCACCTGGGCCAGACGGCATTGTGGCGGAGGTAGTGCAGTTTCTGGCGCCTCAGCTAACTGCGCCACTAACACATCTATATAACGAGTGCCTCAGACAGAGAAGATTCCCGAAGAAATGGAAAATGGAAAATGGCGAACGTAGTTATTATAAAGAAAGGACTAGACAAGGACCCTGCAGAAGTAAAATCCTACAGGCCGATTTGCCTGTTGGACGTATTTGGCAAAATATTAGAGAAATTACTAGCCGACAGATTGACAGCACACCGAGTGTTGTGTGGGATGAGTGACAGGCAGTTCGGGTTCAGGCCGGGGCGATCGGCATCTGATGCAATTGCCCTGGCGGCCGAGGTCTGTTACTCGACCCCGCACAAATACGTGGTTGGCATCATGGTGGATATCAGTGGCGCCTTTGACAACCTGTGGTGGCCTTCGCTCTTCTCCTGCTTGCGGGAGAAAGAGTGTCCAGGGCCGCTATATGGTTGCCTGAGGAGCTATTGTAAGGATCGAGAGGTCTGGTTATCATCGTCTAGCGAAAGAGTCGGGAAGGTAATTACCGAAGGATGTCCCCAAGGTTCTGTCTTAGGACCCCTTTTTTGAGACATCCATATGGAGCCTTTACTAGATAGATTGCAACAAAGTAATGAGGTGCTAGACGTGATAGCCTACGCGGATGACCTCCTTCTGTTGGTCGGTGGCCGTAGCCGCGAAGACATTGAACCGAAAATAGAGACAGCATTAGACAAACTCCAACAGTGGTGCCAAACGACTAAAATGACGATTCCACCCAGTAAATCCACTTACTTACTACTAAAAGGACAACTCATCAGAAACCCGACAGTAAGAATAGACGGTTCACCAGTTCTCCGACGACGAGAGACACGCTACCTGGGAGTTATCATTGATGAGAGGTGGAACTTCGGAAAACACATTGATACTGTCACCCAAAGAGCCCTTCAGATATTAAATAATCTCATTTCAATAGGTCACAAAAGATTTCATCTTCCTCCACACTTAATCAGACTCTATCACAATAGTATTTTAACCTCAGTTGTGGGCTATGGCTCGGGGGTCTGGGCGCACAGGCTCACGAGGGTTGTGCCCGCCCGCCATGGCCGTGAGAAGGGTCCAGAGAAGCATGGTACTAAGAGCAGTAGGTGCCTATAGAACATCTCCGGGGGGGGGGGGGCTATTAGCCATAATGGGGCTCTGCCCCCTGGACATAAAGATAAGGGAGCAGGCGGCGTGGTATTGGGCCAAGAAGGGAAATCATGAAAAGATTGCTGATATTATGGGTATTAGAGTGGGGGATAAGAGAGAGATAAGGAAAAGAGGGGAGGAGCTCTGGCAGGAGACTTGGGAGGCAGTAGAGACGGGACGAAGAACCTTCCAGTTCCTACCTGATGTCAGGGAACGACTTGGACTGAAGTACTTCGAGCCTACGCGAGGGTTGATCCACTTTCTCACTGGCCATGGACCCTACCCGACTTATTTATGTCGATTTGGGAAGAGGGCAACACCAGCGTGCGACTGTGGTGATCCGGAGGGTACACCCGAGCATGTAGTTTACGAATGTCCCCTCTTCAATGATATCGCAAACACACTACGAGACAGACTACCCAACCGTGACACATACCAACTACTCAGACGAGAGGGAACCTTTCAAACCTTAAACACCTTGGCTAACGAGGTATCCCGAAAAGTTCTCATTGACTATTTAGGCGAGATACAATAACCACCAATTGCGTCAAGGAGCCCTATTCCCATGCCGCCTGTGCGTGGACTGGCCGACTACATCTAAGTTGGAATCCGCCACGTGCAGGACTAGGGGGAGTAGGGAACAACCACCGATCGTGACACACACCGGATTTGACGTAGGATAAGTTAGTTTGTAGGACTTAGTTATAGGAAATTAAGATAGGGACTGCAGCGAGGCCTGACCAGTGCCAGGGGTTAGCTCGAAAAGCAAGGCAAATGCAAGTAGGTTTATATCTTTACTGGCACACATGTGACGCTGCAGTATACATATACAAATTAAATTAGTCATAGGAATAGGAAATAAATAGTAATGTATATATTAGATGCCCATTGTTATTAATATTAACTGTAGCTCACCAACTAATACTAAACTAGCTGCAACATTTCAATACAAATGTATAAATGTTAGGACCCACTAATGTAGTAAGGTAGTGGGTTAGTTTGTATAATTATAATGGTTTTGATAATAAAGAAATTTTTTTTAAAAAAAAAAGTTCTCCCCCTGCCAGCATATGCAGGAAAAGAAACCAAGGGGAGGAAGATCTGGCGAACGAAGGGACCACTCCACATGATTTCTGCTCTCAATCCAGTGACGCAAATTGTCATTCAACCAGTCTAACAGCTGCAGAAAAATGGGTAAGGGGGGGGGGAGGGGGCATCCAGGTGAGACTCATCCGAAAGTTCAATCTGCGACATCAATTTGTCTCTAAGCACATTCAGGTACACGTTCATCAAAGAAGAAAGGTCGTAGCTCATGAGTTTTCCACAAACATAATCACCTTTTGGCAGCCCTACTGTCTGGATACAGTCATCCAGTGTGGATTGCCTTGAGACCAGTATCGAAGATTTTGTCTGTTCGCTTCACATTTGACATCATACACAGCTTTATCTCTGAACAATACAAATCTCTAATTTAGTAAAATTGATATTTTTATCCAATTTATCTGCAAACCTTTTACATACCTGCATGCTTATATCGGGGTCACCTTCGTTTAAGTGACGCAGTGATCTGTAGCTTGTACGGATGAAGACTCACTCTTCTGCTAGGATTTTATGGATGGTTGACCTTGGAACACCCAATGCCGTGGATGTCCGGCGAAGCGATTTTTTTGGGCTATCATAAACCTTGACCAAGACAGCCTCTTTCGTTTCGTCCGAAGTCTTTGGTCGTCCGGAACGGGGTTCGTCCAACACACTCCCTGTTTCTTTAAACTTGGTAATTATTTTCCCGACAAATAGGTTGACGACGAGGGTGTCTAAGGTTAAATTCCACTTAAGAGTACCAACTCCATTCGTTCTTCTTTGGACAGAGCCGTCATTTAATTTGAAAAAAAAATTGGTAGAAATATTGGAATTTATTTAATTATTTATTTTTATTAGTATTTATAGAATACAGAGTATTTATTAGAATTCTCTGTGTACCCAGACGTTGTGGACACGCAAGAGGTAGAGATATTGGAACGTAAGTTACACATTCAGGCAACGCTAAGATTATTGTGCAACAGGAGTGGCGCATTGTCGGAAAACAGAACATGTTCTGGATTTTCTGCAGCACGGGTAACACGTGCATCACAGTGTGGGAATGAAATGACTGGCAACTGGAAACTTACTCCAAACCTGAAGTGCGCGGGACAGTACGATTCTTGCAGACAAAACGTCTCAACTAGGACTGTTGATATTTTAAAAATATCTGGAATGCGATACATCGATATTTAAAGCTGTAACAGCGTCGGTGTCGATATATCTAGAGAAGTACACATATCGATAAGACGACGAAAAAATTATCGACTTTATCAAATGGTTCTAAGCACTATGGGACTTAACATCTGAGGTCATCAGTCCCCTAGACTTAGAACTACTTAAACCCAACTAAGCTAAGGACATCACACACATCCATGCCCGAGGCAAGATTCGAACCTGCAACCGTAGCAGCAGCGCAGTGCCGGACTGATGCGCTCGGCCACAGCTGTCGGCAATATCGACTTGCTGGTTTATAAAAATATCGATTGCACACTGTAAATATACTGCTGGTTTTAAGTTTACGTATTTAAATATTGATTTATTATTAGATATTCTGCCCATCAACAAGGTAGCTTCTTATTCCCATTACAGCAAAAATTGAAATGAAAACGATGCACGTTCACGATTGGCGGTAACACTTCGCTAACAATGTTACCTGCATGTAACTGGCACAATAAAAGGTGTCTGATGGGGCCGTCGTTGGGTTTCGTCACATATAGGATTTGTCCGGAACGCTTCATGACGACTTCCCTCCTTTCTTTCACTTCTGGAAACGCCGACAACCTAGTAGTTTTAGAGTAAAAATTGCGCGGGGAAGTTAATCATTGCAGTTTCTGTTGGTAGCGTCGAAAGCCGATTACGTCAGCATATCCTCTCACAAGTCTCCACCCACCGCAAAAACCAATCTTGTCATTTAGATTACGGTCTTCTTTCGCGGCAACTGTTTTTGTAGAATGCCAATGTGAAGTAACAGTACACTAGTTGCGTTAAACTTTCTTTTTTAACGCAATAGGTGTGCTATTTCTCCACAAGGGAAATCTTGTTTTTCCATTCACATCGTCACCCTCCAGTGCAATTGAACTTCTTCTTTGAGCCATCTGTGCCTGCTTCACACAGTCAACGAGAAAGACTGGACGCAATGGGTGCTGAAAAAGTAGTAAGACACCTTCACACAGTGAGAGTAAAATTATTTTCTGCAATTTCAAAAGAATTATTTCATTTATTTAACAAAATTTGCAAAGAAATATAAAATATAAATATCGGCACTCGATATCGACTTTCAGAACTTTTCATATCGATGTATCGTAGATTGATATGGAGACGAAAAACGTCGATACTTCCAGAAAATGTCGATGTATCGATATTTCTTCAACGGCCCTAGTCTTAACTGCACACCATTTCACCGTGAAATTCTGACGGTACCTGGAGCAAAAGCAATATCGTGTTTCGTAGTGAAATAGTGCCAACAATTCGACAAAGGCCGCACAGACCTGGGTAACGCCGCTCGGGAAGGAAGCCCATCGATATCGACCACGGACGACGATGTTCAGGCACTCGAGCGAATGATCTGCAGCACTCGCAGACTTTCTGACAGCGAGGTCGTTCACACTGCGGTTTCCGAATGGTCCCCGGACCATGTAGTGGGTTTATATCGACGAGGAGTTGAACGATTGGTAGAGCGTTGCGACGATCGTTTACAGAGACTTGGCGACTACTTTGTGGAATGGAGTCACGTATCTGTGTCACTCTAAAGTGTAATGCAGCATTCAGCATAAGTTACTTTGACTGAGATGATGATACGTAACTTACTTTTTGAAGTCCCCTCGTAAGTGGCATGTCGCCATATTTCTCTCAGAAGATTTAATATAATTACAAAACTGGTTCGTTCCAGTATCATAGCAGAGGTCCTAATTATAACCCATAGAATATGTAGATAACTAACTACTCCACTTATTGTCATTACACGATTGAAGTTTTTGGTTTTGGTCTCCTTTTTACAAATTTTAGTATCATATCACTTTAATTTACTAAAATACAGAACAACCTTACGGCTGTTTTGTCAAAAAGTGACATTATTGGAAAAACATTGCTGTTTTGTGATACAGAATATTTATAGCGTGCAATAGTAACTACAGTTTGATTTTGGATTGCTTCATTGAAAAAGCCCATTACCACTTTAGAATTTATGCATTTATCCTCAGACTGGTTAGTTGCCCTACGCTAATTAATGATTGACTGTTTCAAATACAGTGTGTGACAATGATGGTTGTGGTACGTAAGTTGCTTTCTAGCGCGAGTTTGTACTGTAACCGACACTGTCGGTCATTTTAAATTGTCAGTTTTTGTTTATCGTAGGACAGCTCACCTGTAAACCAAGACTCCACGTGTTCATGAAAAAGCCGTCTAACGATGAACGTAAAAAATCTAAACTGGTAACAATGTTTTTTTAATCAAGTAAACCGTAAATATTTTCTGGCTGGTCGCTATTGAACGTTATCATCATTTAGAGCCATCTCAATCCCGCAGTCAGACAGTCAAATAACCGAAGAAATTAATGACGGACGTACGGTAATCTATCCGTTAGGACAGTTAAACGAAATTTAGCGTTAATGAGCTATGGCAGGAAACGACCACGGGATATTTTCCAAGAGCTACCAAACCTGATGTGGAAGTACCGCTCATTTTGGTTTTCGACAGCTTAAAAATGGCTCTGAGCACTATGGGACTCAACTGCTGAGGTCATTAGTCCCCTAGAACTTAGAACTAGTTAAACCTAACTAACCTAAGGACATCACACACATCCATGCCCGAGGCAGGATTCGAACCTGCAATCGTAGCGGTCTCGCGGTTCCAGACTGCAGCGCCAGAACCGCGCGGCCATTTCGGCCGGCTTTCGACAGCTTCGAAAGCCTATTCACGTAATAGAGCTATCGCCATTGAAGTTGTGAATCGGTATGCCTCGTTTCAGAAAGTTAGTTTCTTCCAGAAGGCGGTATTTTAAACAATATGAATTGATTGAAACATCAGAAATCGATTGCTTTTCAAACACTTTGCGTACACAAAAACTGTTCCAGATTCGTATTCACCACATAAAATATAATCGATTGCTGTACTTAGGATAATAATAACAGTCCAATACATTTCTGTTTGGTCCCGGCGGAGGTTCGAGTCCTCCCTCGGGCATGGGTGTGTGTGTTTGTCCTTAGGATAATTTAGGTTAAGTGGTAAGCTTAGTGACAGATGACCTTAGCAGTTAAGTCCCATAAGATTTCACACACATTTGAACATTTTTTGAACATTTCTGTTTTTATTGTTTTTCTATGGTAAATTATGTTTCTTATGTTTTTACCTCTTCTATCCTGATGCCATACCGGTCCAATGTGCTATAAATATTATTCGTATGTATATAGAACCGACACTGTGGGAGGGACTCCCGTCTTCATTATGATGCACTGAAACATCAGTAAAATGGACTTTCGGTGAAATTAACAATATACAAAACTTCAAATGACTTTTATAAGGGGCGACGAAAAAATTTTCGTTCGAAGGTCGTCCAGTCCAGATTTGGTGTGCAGATCAAGCAAAATCGCCATGAGCACTGAGGCAATGACACCATCGACGCAGCAGGTTGAACATACCCTTTTGGTAAAACACAGTGTACTGTTGCGTGAAGAAGTTCGTAACTGCCTGCTGCACATCTTCGTCCTACAGGAATTGGCGACCCTTCAAGGAACCGAAGGCGTGATAATCGCGTGGGACTACATGGCGGGTGCGCGAGTGTCTCCCACTTGTTTTCGCCCGTAACAGGTGAGTCTGGCTTCCCAGATTAACCGGCGCCTTGCGTCTAACTGCGATCAGCACGGAACTTGGCGCACTCTTCCACAACGATGGTTTTCGACAGACACGCTGTGCCATACACGTTCTTAATTCTCCGATGGATAACTATCGGTGTTTCTCCTTCGGCATCCGAGAAAAGAATAACAGGACGTTGATCCTCTTCGGACTCATTTGATAACAACTTCGCCACAGTTCGCTTTTCCGCATTTACCGCACGGAAGTCTGAAAGACACGAATGCCACACTAATCCCTTGTCACATGTCGGTGCTTGCATACCCGCACAGAGTCGCGCTACATTGAATATTCGCTGCAGTAACGCCCTCAAACGGAAAATTTATGACCGCCCCTTATAATTCACGTCGTCACAGTATGTATGTCCTGTTTGACGCTCTAATAAGACGTCGCCAGCCACTGTGTCCAAAGTGGCCACTTCAGCTGAATGTGGGATGCGTGTGACAATCAACATAGAGCACATAATGTGTGCCACGCGTGTTACGTCACTACATTCGTTTCACTTAATTTTGTGGTGGCAATATTGTCTTCAGTGATCTTAAATTTACAGTTAATATCAATGCTGTCGTCTGTTTCTTGGCAAACAAACTTACAGTAAACAGATGTCATTTTAAGTTATTCACTGGCAGTACCAAAGCAAACCCTTCAATAGTTATATTGTATACATACACCTACATCTGTACTGCTCAATTCACCTCACAGAGAGTGGTGGCAGAGGGTACTTCTGGTACCACTGACTTACCCCCTTACATGTTCCATTTGCGAATAGCGAGCAGGAAAAATGATTCTCGAGAAACCAACAGGAAACGGTGAGAATAACATCGACGGGCAATGGGATGCAGTGAAAATGACCTATGCACAGACTGATGAAGACATTCTTCGAACAAAGGATCGCAGCAGCCATGACTGGATCTCTGACCGTACTTTGTAAGCAGTACAGCAGAGGAAAAAGGCAAAACTTTAGTTAAATTGCGCACAGACAGGGGAAGCAAAAGAAGAAATCCAACAGGAACTAAGAATATTAAATAGGATGGTGAAAAGCAGTTTCAGAAAAGATAAGAGAACCTTCATCAATAATCTCGCAGCAGCTAACAGAGGCGATAGCAAGACACTATACAACATCACAAGAAAAACGTCAAATAAAAAATTTGGGGGTGATATGCCAATCAAGGACAAGCAAGAAAAACTACTCGCCAATAGAGAAGACCAAGTGCAGAGATGGAGGGAACATTTTTAGAACGTTCTGAACCGCGAAACTACAGATGACAGTGTAACTCAGCTGAATGTGAATGGGGAAGCAATCCTACAAGATACGCCAGTTAACGCAGAGGCGCCATCCAGAGAATAAATCGCTAAAGCTGTGCAACAAATAAAAAACAGAAAAGCTCCAGGCCTGGGCAACATGAACCCAGAGTTATATAAAGTAGATCCCTCTCATAACAGCAGAAATTTTACATCCACTCCTGACAGCCATATGGATGAATGAACAAGTACCAAATGACTGGAACAGAGGCTTGCTCATTAAGCTCCCCAAGAAAGGAGACCTATCCGTTTGTAATCATTGGAGAGGCATCACCCTGCTGTCAATCTCAAGTAAGATCTGAGACGCCTGCTAAACCCGCTGGGCAGAACAGGTGATTAATATTGTGGAAAGGGCCAAATAAGGTGTCTGTCAGTTTCAGTTAAAAATTGTAATTTAATAACACCTTTAAACCTAAACGGCACATAGCCGAACCTTTATAATGAGTTTCAAAATCCAATTCTTTCACGGCTGAAGGCCTCCAAACAAGAAATCTTAAAAGGCAAAAAGATAAATTTCAAGTGACTGAAGACATCCAGTTAAAATTGCAAATAAAATAATTTATATATATCACAGCTAGGCGGAAACCCTCAGGGCAAAAGTGGATAGAACAAAGATATTCAAGGTGCAATACAAACGGCTGAAGGCCACAATTAAATTTCAAAATTTAAAAATATATTACCATAATCTGTAAGGCAGAAGGCCGCAATGTTTTCGCTTAAGGGGAAATTTTGAGAATTAGGCTTTAAGTGGATGAAGGCCCACAGCTGATTTTCAAAAAATTCAAAAATACCTTAACCTTTAAGTTTTCAAAGGCCGAACGCACACTAAATGAAAAAGCAACGCAACGACAATAACTAAATTTATGAATAAGGTTTTAAGCGGCTGAAGACCCATAATTGATTTACATTAACTTATTTACATAAAACACACAAAAAAAATTCTTTTAAAGCATTGGCTATAATAGATTACCAGCAGACCGTTAAACACCCTCGAAAAGGACTGTACGGACAACGGCACTCAGACGCCTGACGCCTCCAAAAGGGGGGGGGGGGGGGGGCACTGCCCTCGAAACATTAACATTCGCTTAGGTGAGGCAGGTGGTGGGCCCAACTACACTCGATCCGTCGGTAACCCAACCAAGAGACAGTCACGGACCGACCGAGCAAACGACTTGCTTGCCACGAATCGGTACATAAAAACTCAAAGACCAAACTGTTACGAACATGATTATCCACAGCGAAATATGTATTGAGCTGTCAAGACTACACACCATGTTGGACAGCGACATCAGGTGAGGAAATGACGCTGCCTGAAATTACGTTAGTGGCCATGGCAGGTAACCGGAACACTAACAGCCACAAGTCAGAAAATTCCGCTGGTACACTTGAATTTGAAATATAGTTAACTTCACCAAAAAGTAACACTGCCTGAATTTAAGTCAGTGGGCAGCGCAGGTAACCAGAAACACTAACGGCCACAAGGCAGAAAATTCCGCTGGTGCACTTGAATTGTATTGAACCAATATACACTCCTGGAAATGGAAAAAAGAACACATTGACACCGGTGTGTCAGACCCACCATACTTGCTCCGGACACTGCGAGAGGGCTGTACAAGCAATGATCACACGCACGGCACAGCGGACACACCAGGAACCGCGGTGTTGGCCGTCGAATGGCGCTAGCTGCGCAGCATTTGTGCACCGCCGCCGTCAGTGTCAGCCAGTTTGCCGTGGCATACGAAGCTCCATCGCAGTCTTTAACACTGGTAGCATGCCGCGACAGCGTGGACGTGAACCGTATGTGCAGTTGACGGACTTTGAGCGAGAGCGTATAGTGGGCATGCGGGAGGCCGGGTGGACGTACCGCCGAATTGCTCAACACGTGGGGCGTGAGGTCTCCACAGTACATCGATGTTGTCGCCAGTGGTCGGCAGAAGGTGCACGTGCCCGTCGACCTGGGACCGGACCGCAGCGTCGCACGGATGCACGCCAAGACCGTAGGATCCTACGCAGTGCCGTAGGGGACCGCACCGCCACTTCCCAGCAAATTAGGGACACTGTTGCTCCTGGGGTATCGGCGAGGACCATTCGCAACCGTCTCCATGAAGCTGCGCTACGGTCCCGCACACCATTAGGCCGTCTTCCGCTCACGCCCCAACATCGTGCAGCCCGCCTCCAGTGGTGTCGCGACAGGCGTGAATGGAGGGACGAATGGAGACGTGTCGTCTTCAGCGATGAGAGTCGCTTCTGCCTTGGTGCCAATGATGGTCGTATGCGTGTTTGGCGCCGTGCAGGTGAGCGCCACAATCAGGACTGCATACGACCGAGGCACACACGGCCAACACCCGGCATCATGGTGTGGGGAGCGATCTCCTACACTGGCCGTACACCACTGGTGATCGTCGAGGGGACACTGAATAGTGCACAGTACATCCAAACCGTCATCGAACCCATCGTTCTACCATTCCTAGACCGGCAAGGGAACTTGCTGTTCCAACAGGACAATGCACGTCCGCATGTATCCCGTGCCACCCAACGTGCTCTAGAAGGTGTAAGTCAACTACCGTGGCCAGCAAGATCTCCGGATCTGTCCCCCATTGAGCATGTTTGGGACTGGATGAAGCGTCCTCTCACGCGGTCTGCACGTCCAGCACGAACGCTGGTCCAACTGAGGCGCCAGGTGGAAATGGCATGGCAAGCCGTTCCACAGGACTACATCCAGCATCTCTACGATCGTCTCCATGGGAGAATAGCAGCCTGCATTGCTGCGAAACGTGGATATACACTGTACTAGTGCCGACATTGTGCATGCTCTGTTGCCTGTGTCTATGTGCCTGTGGTTCTGTCAGTGTGATCATGTGATGTATCTGACCCCAGGAATGTGTCAATAAAGTTTCCCCTTCCTGGGACAATGAATTCACGGTGTTCTTATTTCAATTTCCAGGAGTGTAGTTAATTCCAGCGCACGGCGGCTCGATTTTACTACTACAAACACTCTGTGTTGCTCACAGAAAAAGCTTCCCAACAGCAAACCACCGAAAAGAGCGACACAACATGAACGGACGTGGCTTGGGTATTTAACACACCACTCAACTTTGACGTCCAGGGTCAGTGAGCCACGAAGCTCGTAGCGATCGGAGAGCTCCACACACGCTCCGACACTGCGCAGGGACCGCCAGCAGACCCTGGTCCCCACCAACCGACCGACTACCCTCAGAATGCCGACAACATCTAAAATAGTCGTCAGTGGAAATAACGCCAACTACACACACAACCTGACAAACACTTGCACGAGGGCCTGAACAATACCCAACAGTAAGTAAGCACGCATGAAAACAAATCTGGAGTCGATGCGCACACACAGAGCCGACACATGAACGATCGGCGAGCCCAAACGCGTCGTCCGGTAGGACGACCGACCGACGATCCACCAAGACCGTGGCCCGGCTCAAGTGATGCGTGGCGGCAATGGTCGGGCGAGCCATGTCGACGCAGACCTCACAGCTCCAGCCCAACTGCACCAGTGCCGCATTGCAACTCCCCGACTGGAAGGTCCGGACTGCGCTCCAGACGCGTCCCAACTGACTGGCAACCCGAACTCGCGACCCTAACTCCCTTACGACAGACAACGACCGGAAGTAATAGCAGCCGAGCAAAGATGCTACGAGAGGGGATATACTGATAAGCGCTGCTAGCGCGCTCACGGTCAGGCAAAGCAGCAACTCAGTGACACCAGTAAGTTAAATTAACGTCGTGAGGTTGTAGTATGTTAAAAACAGGGTGTAAAATACGTGAAGGTGGGAACATGAGCCACGTATGGCTCAAGATCCTTTCACGAATAATCCTAAATAGGGTAAAAGCACATGTGGACAAGAAAATAAGAAGGGAACAAGCAGGATTCAAGGAAGGTTGACCAGATAAAGACCTTGAGAATAATAGCAAAACATTCATATGAATACTAGTCACCAATTTACATGCTGTTTGTAGACTTTGAAAAGGCTTTTGACAGTATAACTAGAACAAAAATTTGGAGTTCACTGCAATCTTTTGGAATCCCCTACAAAATAATAGCTCTCGTCAAGTGCATGTATGAAAACTACACATGCCAGATTCAACATCAAGGCCTGCTTTCAGATCCAGTAGCAGTGGAAACAGGAGTTAAGCAAGGCTGCATGCTCTCACCGATGCTTAATCTTGTAATGGCGGAAGCAATAGATAAAGTGTGAGGAATAAAATGGAGCAATGGGACACATCTAGAAGACCTAGATTTTGCAGATGACCTTTGCCTTCTATCCCACAGCCTCGGCGACATGAAAGAGAAGCTATAAGATCTGAAATCTGCAGTGAAGGAAGTTGACTTGAAAATTAACACCCAAAAAACTAAAGACTTGCGGGCAAATGACAACAGTACTGCAGAGCTTAAGCTTGGGAGCCAGATAATTGAATAGGTGGATAAGTTTTGCTACCTTGGAAGCATGATTACACCAGATGGCGGCGCAACAGAGGACATTAACAGCCGCATCAACAAAGCAAAAGGAGCTTTTACAGTATGATCATATAAAATTAATTGTTGGTAAAGCGGGTACCAGGTTGAGATTCATTGGGAGAGTCCTTAGAAAATGTAGTCCATCAACAAAGGAGGTGGCTTACAAAACACTTGTTCGACCTATACTTGAGTATTGCTCATCAGTGTGGGATCCGTACCAGGTCGGGTTGACGGAGGAGACAGAGAAGATCCAAAGAAGAGCGGCGCGTTTCGTCACAGGGTTATTTGGTAAGCGTGACAGCGTTACGGAGATGTTTAGCAAACTCAAGTGGCAGACTCTGCAAGAGAGGCGCTCTGCATCGCGGTGTAGCTTGCTGTCCAGGTTTCGAGAGGGTGCGTTTCTGGATGAGGTATAGAATGTATTGCTTCCCCCTACTTATACCTCCAGAGGAGATCACGAATGTAAAATTAGAGAGATTCGAGCGCGCACGGAGGCTTTCCGGCAGTCGTTCTTCCCGTGAACCATACGCGAGTGGAACAGGAAAGGGAGGTAATGACAGTGGCACGTAAAGTGCCCTCCGCCACACACCGTTAGGTGCTTGCGGAGTATAAATGTAGATGTAGATGTAGATGTAGATGTAGATGTAGATTTATCTGGAGATCGAAGGAAATATCACTGAGGACCAAACTGCGGAGATTTGAAAGTAATGTAAAGTCTGTGCTCCTTTATGGATGTGAAACATGGAAACTGACAAAACAGTTAATCCAGAAGCTGCAGACATTCACAACAGATGCCTGAGGAACATCATGGGGAGACGGTGGCCAAACTAAGCTCCTTGGGTAAGAACTCTCTGCCTCGTGATGACTGGGTGTTGTGTGACGTCCTTAGGTTAGTTAGGTTTAAGTAGTTCTAAGTTCTAGGGGACTGATGACCATAGATGTTAAGTCCCATAGTGCTCAGAGCCATTTGAATTTGGGCAAGAACAAACCAGAAGCCAATTGAGCTGTAAATCAGAAGCAAGAAGTGGAGATGGTTAGAACATACTCTTAGAAGACCAAATGAACGTATTGCGAGAGAATCACTTGACGACGGAGACGAGGCAGGGCAAAATGACATGGAGACGGTCAGTTGAAGCAGAAGGCCATAGCAAGGAATAGGACGGGAAGAAGTGAAGATACTTGCAGAAGACAGAACAAGATGGCGATCGCTTCTTGCAGCCCTATGCTCCACATAAGGAGTTAAAGGAATTAATAGTAAATAAAATAATAAATAATTACAAATAAGGAGATTGACAATACTCAACTTTGAATCTGCAGCAACTTCACAAGCGATGGATGACATGCAAACAGTAATGTTCTCCGCTATAGACAATGTCCAAACAAGCAGTGGATATGGATCACTAATAGCTGTTCTGCGAGTGCCGGTCTACAACTGTGCGAATACCGTCCGGCCAAGGCTGGCAGCAGCGGCCCTTGTGTTCTCTTCGGCTAAATGGCGCTCCCGTAATGGTGCGGTCGTAGCCACGGGCTATTGTCTGACGTCGTCTCTCCGCCTTCTCTGCTCTTGCGTTCTTCATCTTCACTCCGGCGCTTGTGGTTACGCTAGAAAAGACCGAGATATGAACGCTATCGCTTTCCAAGAAACGAAAACATCAAAATGTTGACCAGTCACGTGACGATCTACCCGTTGTGCTTCTTCCTTTCGACGGTGTCACATTTAGCAAAATACAACATCAACAAAAGCAAAACGAGGATAATGGAATGTAGTCAAATTAAATCGGGTGATGCTGAGGGGATTAGATTAGGAAATGAGACACTTAAAGTAGTAAAGGAGTCTTGCTATTTAGGGAGTAAAATAACTGATGATGATCGAAGTAGAGAGCATATAAAATGTAGACTGGCAATGGCAAGGAAATCGTTTCTGAAGAAGAGAAATTTGTTAACATCGAGTATAGATTTAAGTGTCAGGAAGTCGTTTCTGAAAGTATTTGTGTGGAGTGTAGCCATGTATGGAAGTGAAACATGGACGATAACCAGTTTGGACAAGAAGAGAATAGAAGATTTCGAAATGTGGTGCTACAGAAGAATGGTGAAGATAAGGTGGGTAGATCACGTAACTAATGAGGAGGTATTGAATAGCATTGGGGAGAAGAGAAGTTTGTGGCACAACTTGACTAGAAGAAGGGATCGGTTGGTAGGACATGTTTTGAGGCATCAAGGGATCACAAATTTAGCATTGGAGGGCAGCGTGGAGAGTAAAAACCGTAGAGGGAGACCAAGAGATGAATACACTAAGGCAGATTCAGAAAGATGTAGGTTGCAGTAGGTACTGGGAGATGAAGAAGCTTGCACAGGATAGAGTAGCATGGAGAGCTGCATCAAACCAGTCTCAGGACTGGAGACCACAACAACAACAACTATGTGAAAGTTGCTGTGTTGGCAGAAGAGCCAACACCGTTTTTCTAGAAGAGGCCGAAATGCACGCGTTTAATTACACGCAGACTGGCGTGAGGTCTGGAACAGGTCAGAGAAATAAGACTAGCAAAACAGGAGGTCACTGGTAGAATACTTAACTTTAATCCATAATCGGTGAACATCGCTCTTGACGGTACATTAATAATAAGCTCAATATAACTGGTAATGGCGCCTTCCTAGGTCGTAGCAAATGACGTAGCTGAAGGCTATGCTAACTATCGTCTCGGCAAATGAGAGCGTATTTGTCAGTGTAGCATCGCTAGCAAAGTCGGCTGTACAACTGGGACGAGTGCCAGGACGTCTCTCTAGACCTGCCGTGTGGTGGCGCTCGGTCTGCAATCACTGACAGTGCGACACGCGGGTCCGACGTATACTAACGGACCGCGGCCGATTTAAAGGCTACCACCTAGCAAGTGTGGTGTCTGGCGGTGACACCACAAAAGTATCCAGATACCTGGCTGAAAATGACTTAGAAGCTCGTGGCGCCCTCCATCGGTAATGCTGGAATTCAGAAAGGTGTTGGCCCACCCTTAGCCTTGATGACAGCTTCCACTTTCGCAGGCACACATTCAGTCAGGTGCTGGAAGGTTTCTTCACGGAGGGCTGCACTGAGGAGAGGTATCGACGTCGGTCGGTGAGGCCTGGAACGAAGTCGGCGTTCCAAAACATGCCAAAGGTGTTCTATAGCATTCAGGTCAGGACTCTGTGCAGGCTACTCCATTACAGGGATATTATGGCCATGTAACCACTCCGCCACCGGCCGTGCTCGATCGTGTTGAAAGATGCAATTGCCATCTCCAAATTGCTCTTCAACAGTGCGAAGTAATGAGGTGCTTAAAACATCATTGTAGGCCTGTGCTGTGATAGTGCAACGCAAACCAACAAGGGTTGCAAGCCCCCTCCATGAAAAACAAGGCCACACCATAACACCACCTCCTCCGAATTTTGCTGTTGGCCCTACACACGGTGGCAAACGACGTTCACCGGTCATTCGCCGTACCCACACGCTGCCATCGGATCAGCACACTGTCTACCGTGATTACTCCACACAACGTTTTAGCACAGTTCAGTCGTCCAATGTTTACACTCCTTACACCAAGCGAGTCGTGCTTGGTATTTACCGGCGTGATGTGTGGCTTATGAGCAGCCGCTCGACCATGAAATCCAAGTTTTCTCACCTCCCACCTAGCTGTCATAGTACTTGCAGTGGATCCTGATGCAGTTTGGAATTCCTGTGTGATGGTCTCGATAGATGTCTGCCTATTACACATTACGACCTTCTTCAATCATCGGCGGTCTCTGTCAGTCAGCAGACGTGGTCAGTCTGTACGCTTTTGTGCTGTACGTGTCCCTTTACGTTTCCACTTCACTATCGTATCGGAAACAGTGGACCTAGGGATGTTTAGAAGTGTGGAAATCTCCCATACAGACGTATGACACAAGTGACTCCCGATCACCTGACCACGTTTGAAGTCCGTGAGTTCCGCAGAGCGCCCCAATCTGCTCTCTGACTATGTCTAATGACTACTGACGTCACTGATATGCATTACCTGGTAGCAGGTGGCAGCACATTGGACCTAATGTGAAAAATGTATGTTTCTGGGTGTGTCCGGCTATTTTTGATCACATAGTGTAGATAGGCAGATGGGAAGAAGAGGCATAAGACCTGCTCTCCAACTACCCAAGAAGACACAGGAAGTACTTTGTCCCGTCAAGGACAGTCTAGGTGTCAGGATACCTAGAGCTTATAAGATTCCTTGTGACCGCAGAAGTAATTACATTGATCAGTCTGTCCACACTAAACCCAAAAGGCATATTAAAATTTCAAAAGCCAGCAGTTGCTGAATACAGCCTCAGAAATACATATAGAATAACGCTTCTACACCCAAGAATTCTGCTACTAAAGAAGCAACAAAAGTCAGAACGTGCGAGAAGTGTTTCAATTGAGACAGCGTCTATAATCTTGGTAGTGCGTGAAAGCACATCTCGGCGCTGGGAAGACACGGAGGTAGACGATGAATTGTTTACGTTCCTACGATGGCGCTGTCACCACTATTGGAAAAAAAAAAAAAGGCTCTGAGCACTATGGGATTTAACTGCTGTGGTCATCAGGCCCCTAGAACTTAGAACTACTTAAACCTAACTAACCTAAGGACACCACACACATCCATGTCCGAGGCAGGATTCGAACCTGCGACCGCAGCGGTCGCGCGGTTCCAGACTGTAGCGCTTAGAACCGCTCGGCCACTCAGGCCGGCTACCACCATTGCGGACATGGACACAATCTTCCAGCATGATGCAGTGATGACGTACGTCGATCAGTCACAACACATCTATGAGCTACAAGACAGCAGCTACGACAGATACTTGCTTCGGATGATGACGATGGAGACGTCGTCGATAGCTCGGTATTCTACCCAAACGTGACCCGAAAAGTAAACCAAGAATATTTTTTACAAGGATATCATTGCGACAAGCTTAGATCTCATACACCACAAGAAAGACCTCACCAAATTAGTCATAGTCCAAGAAATAAATAAATGTGGTACTAACGTGGAAATACAACACATTGCCGGTAATGACTCCATCAACGGCTGAAACCTGAAAGAATGCTGTTTCTCGTTCTTGCAAGCTACCGACACATAATGCAACACCATCATCTACACTGTATCTGTTATATCTAAGTCCATAAACATCTTGAACGACCTCTGTTCCTTCTGGAACACTCAGTATGACTCCAATCCTAAGAATTCGGCTAATGACCAGCTCTTCAACATCACCCATCTCTTATTTCAACAACTGAATAACCAGCTCTCTGCTCTCTCTGTTTCTTTAGATTTAGAAGCAGCCTTCAATCATATACAATATTCTATTCCGTTTAAACTCCAAACTTCCATTCATTTTTATCTGCCTGATTTTATGTTTCCTGTCTTCATTTGTTACTGCCAACCATCTTTCATTCATCCGCAAGCGTGCCCGAAGGATCCGACCTACCTACCCCTCCCCCTCCCACCACTCCTATTTCTTTACACAGCCGGCGTGACAAGGCCACATACCCAGACGCCTCCTCCAGTACGCCGACACCACCACTTTCCTTGTCCTCTGCCCTACTCTTCAGTCCTCCCACGTATCCCTTCAGCTCCACTGGAAAAATTTCTTCTCACAATATGTCTCTAGTACCTAACAGTCCCATCCCTAGTACTTCCATAACCATAGCACACACCACCAGTCGATTTCATCTTTCCGACTGCCGTTTCACTACGAGGAACCATTCCATCTAGGTCACCAGAACGTTAAAAAGGCTAGGAATAACTTCCGACTACGAACTAACCTCGAAAGACAAACATCCTCACAAGGCAGTACCACTAATAGAACTTCTGGCAATAAGAACGTGGCAATTACATCGTTGCACCGCCAATCACGCCCAAAGAGTCCAACCTGACCAATACTTATCTTTGCTAATCTTGCTTGGAATTTTACTCTTCACAAATTTTATCACTTCCTGCAAATTCTTTACCATCATACCCTCCGCCATTCATCCCTCCCTCCCAAGAGCACAGCCGGTTCCCTTCCCCCCTATGGCAATGGCTCGTCGATAACGACCTCGTCGGCGAAGGGAGTGAAGCTCTAGTCTTCCTTTTATCAAACATTCTAGATTCTGCCTCATGGGAACTTTAACCAATTCCAGATTCCTGATGCTAAAATTTGTACGGAACTATCCTCGCCGACTGCTACAGTTGCTTCCTCCAGTACTAGTCAAGCCTCTTCAGTCTGGAACCGCGCTTCTGCTCCGATCGCAGGTTCGAATCCTGCCTCGGGCATGGATGTGTGTGATGTCCTTAGGTTAGTTAGGTTTAAGTAATTCTAAGTCTAGGGGACTGATGACCTCAGATGTTAAGTCCGTTAAGTGCTTAGAGGTATTTGAACCATTACAAATCTTTTTGAATGAGATTTTCACACTGCATCAGAGTGTGCGCTGATATGAAACTTCCTAGCAGATTAAAACTGTGTACCGGATCGAGACTCGAACTCGGGACCTTTGACTTTCGCGGGCAAGTGCTCTACCAACTGAGCTACCCAAGCACGACCCACGACTCGTCCTCACAGCTTAGATTCTGCCAGTATCTCGTCTCCTTGACCGCGAAAGGCAAAGGTCCCGAGTTCGAGTCTCGGTCCGGCACACAGTTTTAATCTGCCGGGAAATTTTCATATCAGTGCACACTCCGCTGCAGAATGAAAATCTCATTCTGGAAACATCCCCCAGGCTGTGGCTAAGCCATGTCTCCGCAATATCCTTTCTTCCAGGGGTGCTAGTTCTGCAAGGTTCGCAGAAGAGCTTCTGTGAGGTTTGAAAGGCAGGAGACGAGATACCGGCAGAACTGAAGCTGTGAGGACGGGTCGTGAGTCGTGCTTGGGTAGCTCAGTTGATAGAGCACTTGCCCGCGAAAGGCAAAGGTCCCGAGTTCGAGTCTCGGTCCGGCACACAGTTTTAATCTGCCAGGAAGTTTTACAAATCTTCTTGTTTTCGTGATATTCGGTCGAAGACTGGTTTGATGCATCTCTTGACGCTACTCAATCCTATGCAAGCCTCTGCGTCTTCAAATAACTACAACAACGTACATCCTTCTGAGCTTGCTTACTGTATTCATCTCTAGGTCTTCCTCAGCGATTTTTACTCCCCCCTCCTCCCACATGCACCACACTTCTCTCCAATACTAAACTGGTGATCCTTTGATGTCTCAGAACGTGTCCTGCCAATTGATCCCTTCCTTTAGTCGACTTGTGCCATAAATTTATTTTCCCCCCCAAATGTGTTCAGTGAGTCCTCATTAGTTTCATTATCGACCCATCTAATATTCAGCATTCATCTGTAGCGCCACATGTCATAAGCTTCTATTCTATTCTTGTCTCAGCTGTTTATAGACCACGTTTCACTACCATACAAGGTTACATTCGGACAAGTAACTTCAGAAGAAAACTTCCCAATACTTAAATCTATATTCCGTGGTAATAAATTTCTCTTCTTCAGAAATGCTTTTCTTGCCGTTGCCAGTCTACGTTTTATATGCTCACTACCTCGGCCATCATCATCTGTTTTATTGCCCAGATAGCAAAACCCATCTACTACTTTTAGTGTCTAATTTGCTAATCTAATTCCCTCGGAATCGTCTGATTTAATTCTACTATTTTTTTACTTTGTTGATGTTCATCTTATATCCTCCTTTGAAGACACTGTCCATTCCATTCCACTGCTCATCCAAGTCACTTTCACACACTTGTCACCATGTGCTTTCCTTGGAATCGGAAATATTACATTCATCTTGAAGTCTGAGGGTATTTCGCCTTTCTCAAAAATCATGCACACTAGGCGGAATAGTTTTGTCACGACTGGCTCTCCCAAGAATATCAGTAGTTCTGACAGAATATCATCTACTCCTGGGCCCTGTTTCGAATTAGGTCTTTCAGCGCTCTTTTAAATTCTACTCGCAGTGTCGTATCTCCTATCTCATCTCCATTTACGACCTCTTTCCTTTCTATAATATTTCCTGCAAGTTTATCTTATCTTCATCATCTTATCTCGTCATACATTTCTTCAACCTCTTCATCAGTTACGGATCTAGTTGGCATATAAGCTTCTACTTCTGTGGTAGATATTGGCTTCCTGCGTATCTTGGCTACTTCAATGCCCTCACTGGGTTGTTCATAGTAGCTTACACGCGTTCCTATTTTCTTATCCATTATTAGACCTATTCATTCGTTAGCCCTATTTGATTTCGTATTTATAAAACTGTACGTACGTGACCTGAAGTCCTATTCCTCCTGCCAACGAATTTCTTTAATTCCCACTAACCTAACTTCAGTTCATCCATTTCCATTTTTTAAATTTTCTAACCGATCTGGAGTCCCCACCTGGAGATCCGAATCGGGGACTACTTTACCAACCGGAATATTTTACCTAAGAAGATTTCATCATCATTTAGCGATGCAGTAGAGTTTCTAGACCTCGGAAAAAGTTGCTGCTGTAATTCCCCCACATTTCAGCAGTTTGTAGTAGCAGCGCAGCAAGGTCATATTGGCTGAAGTTACTGTTATGATTTTCGTCGTCAGTTGTTCTGATGATAGGTGGCCAATGCTAAATAGAAACATATATTGCAGGTTTGGCAGTGAAGTCGGTAAGGAGCTGGGTGCAACGACTGAAATAATTAGTAGTCGTTGATAAAAAATGATATACAGGGTGTTACAAAAAGGTACGGCCAAACTTTCAGGAAACATTCCTCACACACAAAGAAACAAAATATGTTACGTGGACAAGTGTCCAGAAACGCTTAGTTTCCATGTTAGAGCTCATTTTATTACTTCTCTTCAAATCACATTAATCATAGAATGGAAACACACAGCAACAGAACGTACCAGTGTGACTTCAAACACTTTGTCACAGGAAATGTTCAAAATGTCATCCGTTAGCGAGGATACATGCATCCACCCTCCGTCGCATAGAATCCCTGATGCGCTGATGCAGCCCTGGAGAATGGCGTATTGTATCACAGCCGTCCACAATACGAGCACGAAGAGTCTCTACATTTGGTACCGGGGTTGCGTAGACAAGAGCTTTCAAATGCCCCCATAAATGAAAGTCAAGAATAGCCTCTAATAATTATATTACCTAAATATATTAAGTTATTGTTGAACCAAATTGTATCCATGTGTAACAACTTGTTTAGAACTTTGTATTTTTGACTACAGTGGTCCAACGAAGGCCATAAAATAAATAATAATAATAATAATAATAATAATAACAATAATAACAAGAGGGTTGAGGTCAGGAGAGCGTGGTCCGCCTCTACCAATCAATCGGTCACCGAATCTGTTGTTGAGAAGCGTACGAACACTTCGACTGAAATGTGCAGGAGCGCCATCGTGTATGAACCACATGTTTGACGTACTTGTAAAGGCACATGTTCTAGCAGCACAGGTAGAGTATCCCGTATGAAATCATGGTCGTAATCGAGGAAGTACAGTACATACTGACGAAACTAAAATGAGCTCTAACATGGAAATTAAGCGTTTCCGGACACACGTCCACATAACATCTTTTCTTTATTTGTGTGTGAGGAATGTTTCCTGAACGTTTGGCCGTACCTTTTTGTAACACCCTGTATATTAACTTGTGTTAGAGGCTTTTTCATATGCTGCATACATATAATTACAAACAGATATCTAGAGAGGCATTACTTGTGTCATACTTGACTAAGCGCCTTGTTCGAGGTTGCTTCCTATGAGCTGAAGGCTATGCTACATTCACAGTTGACGTCCCGAGCAAGAGTGGACGAGAGCTCTCTAGATACTTGTCACAAGCCGCGGAGCGGTACTAGCGGCGCTAGTCGCGACTCGCGGGTCCAGCGATACTAATACGGACCGCGGTCGATAACTGCAACCCCAACAAGTGTAGTATCGAACGTTGATACCACAGTTACAAGGGCAGATCAGTCAACCGTCCACACTGTTGCCACTGCAACTACTGAAAAGGCTGCTGCTCCACTTCAGGAACCACACGTTTTTAATGAAACCAAATCCCTCTCTCTCTTTGCAGCGCTCCTACAAAACGCATAAAAGGTTCCCTACAAACGTTAGATCACTTCTGACTCATCCACTCCTACCTCCATCTAGATTTAGGAGCAATAGTTACTCATTTACGAGTACTGTGCGGTCATCTAATTGTGTAGATCATCATATTCACCGAAAGCTACAACTATTCTAGTCTCGTTTAAACTTATTATTTTAAAATAGCGTTTAAATTATAGAAATTCATGTAGGATGAAGTGTACCGAAGCGTCATCTGACAGCCCGCCAAGATGATCGACGAATGAAAATCTTAAAAAATGAAAAATACAAAAAATGTTCTGGTCGTACAACTCACCTCAAAAGTACTTGATTGGCACCCGAAACATTTTAGCCAGATGTCGACTACATAGCTCCTTACCTCATCTTTTCACGTGAGACTCATTGTGTGCTGCTCGGCAAATCAGCCACTGAGGATGCGATGTTGAACATCACTGATCTGCAATCGATTTCAGCTGAACACCAAATGACATGCAGGTCTCACATAATAGCACACCATGCTGCTCCAGAGTTTTCCTGCCCCTCATACTGCACATCATCTGGCGCTAGACTATAACCGGGACAGCCCAAATGGCGACCAGCTCTCCGAAGCCTCTCCTCCGAGACTGCTGTGTTTCTCGCTGCCTCCACGCTAATCACAAAAAAGTAAGCCTGGCGCTTAACTCCTATGTCATTAGAGACGAGGTGAAAGCTAGGAATCGAAAACCGTGTGATATGAATTCGACCGTCACTGTCTTGAAGGAAGCGTCCTGGAAATGACACACGGTTATTTAGAAGAAAAGCAAGAAAAACCGTATATGCCCAAGCCCGTGTAGAGGTTCGAAACCCGCTCCTCCCGACGACGGGTGCAGTGCCTTCGCCATTAGTCCATCTCACCCAGCCCCTTCGTTTAGATGCTGGCGCTCATGTTGGCGCTTCGTAGAAGATTTCCCAATAGCTTACATCATTCTTCCTGCAGAGTCAAGAACGCCCATTCTACGTAGAGAATTGTCCTCGAGCTGTGATGAGCATCACAACTGAAGTAACCCTGACCCATCTAGTGTCTTTGCTTGTGGCATTTGTTGGACAGGTATACTTATTTTGGCAGACACAGGAACTTGGAGATAAATATCTGTAAACATTTAAAACGCACTTTAATGAAATGAAAGTAATTTACAAAAGCGATGATGTGTTGGTACAGAACATTCCTCCTGTTTCATATATGTATAGATACAGGACATTCCTTTTATTTCCTGCGTTAGTCGGAGCGCATTACACATATATGATAAAGCTACTAAGTGATCCATATTTTTCGTGTTACGTCCGTTGGTTCACGGGGTGAATATTTTGAAACTGTTGCATTGAGATTTAGTATAACTGAGATAATTTTGTCCATAGCAGATGTATGCTAGTGGTCTAAGTGCTAAAACTGGAGAGGAGACTCCTGAAGAACTGAATGAATTCTGAAACTTGCTGGCAGATTAAAACTGTGTGCGGGACCGACACTCGAACTAGGGACTTTTGCCTTTCGCGGGCAAGTGCTCTACCATCTGAGTTACCCAAGCGCGACTCACGCCCCGTCCTCAAAGCCTTACTTCTGCCAGTACCTCGTACCAGATGAGGTACTGGCGGAAGTAAGGCTGTGAAGACGGAGCGTGAGTCGTGCTTGGGTAGCTCAGATGGTAGAACACTTGCCCGCGAAAGGCAAAGGCCCCTAGTTCGAGTGTCGGTCCCGCACGCAGTTTTAATCTGCCAGGAACTTTCATATCAGCGCACACTCCGCTGCAGAGTGAAAATCTCATTCTGAATTAATTCTGGCATCTCTAAGTACAGTACACCAAGAAGGAAGATACACCAAGCAAATAGAAGCAAGAACTGCTCTAGACAAAAGACCTTCCTATATTTATTTATTTATTTATTTATTTATTGTTCCGTGGGACCACATTAAGGAGAAGCCTCCATGGTCATGGAACGAGTCAATACATGAAATTATAGCACGATTGTAGAAACAGATAAAATGAAATATAAGAAACATATTCGGGCGACAAGTCGTTAGTTTAAATAAAGAAAATCAATAATGTAACACTGGAATTTGCTTAATTTTTTAGCTCTTCCAGGAGCTCCTCGACAGAATAGAAGGAGTGAGCCACGAGGAAACTCTTCAGTTTAGACTTAAAAGTGTTTGGGCTACTGCTAAGATTTTTGAGTTCTTGTGGTAGCTTATTGAAAATGGATGCAGCAGAATACTGCACTCCTTTCTGCACAAGACTCAAGGAAGTGCATTCCACATGCAGATTTGATTTCTGCCTAGTATTAACTGAGTGAAAGCTGCTAACTCTTGGGAATAGGCTAATATTGCTAACAACAAACGACATTAAAGAAAATACATACTGTGAGGGCAATGTCAAAATTCCCAGACTATTGAACAGGGGGCGACAAGAGGTTTTCGAACTTACACCACACATAGCTCGAACAGCCCGTTTTTGAACCAGAAATACCCTTTTTGAATCAGTAGAATTACCCCAAAAAATAATACCATATGACATAAGCGTATGAAAATATGCGAAGTAGACTACTTTTCGTGTTGAAATGTCACTTATTTCAGATACTGTTCTAATGGTAAATAAAGCGGCATTTAGTTTTTGAACAAGATCCTGAACATGGGCTTTCCACAACAGCTTACTATCTATCCGTACGCCTAGGAACTTGAACTGTTCCGTCTCGCTTATAACATGTCCATTCTGTCTGATTAAAATATTAGTTCTTGTTGAATTGTGAGTTAGAAACTGTAAAAACTGAGTCTTACTGTGATTTAGCATCAAATTATTTTCCACAAGCCACGAACTTATTTCATGAACTACATTATTTGATAATGTTTCAATATTACACACAAGATCCTTCACTACCAAGCTGGTGTCATCAGCAAACAGGAATATTTTTGAATCACCGGTAATACTAGAAGGCATATCATTTATATAAATAAGAAACAGCAGTGGCCCCAGCACCGACCCTTGGGGAACGCCCCATTTAACAGTGCCCCATTGGGACTGAACATCATTACCACTCTCAATATTGCGGAGGATTACCTTCTGCTTTCTGTTCTTAAAGTAGGAGGCGAACCAATTGTAAGCTACTCCCCTTACTCCATAATGTTCCAACTTCTGCAGTAATATTTTGTGGTCAACACAGTCAAAAGCCTTCGTTAAATCAAAGAAAACACCTAACGTTCGCAACTTTTTATTTAATCCGTCCAAAACCTCACAGAGAAAAGAGACTATAGCATTTTCAGTTGTTAAGCCATTTCTAAAACCAAACTGTACATTTGACAGCAAATTATGTGAATTTAAATGCTGCAGTAACCTTGTATATACAACCCTCTCGATAACTTTAACAAACACCGATGGCATAGAAATGGGTCTATAATTGTCAACATTATCCCTGTCTCCCTTTTTATAAAGTGGCTTCACTACCGAATACTTTAATCGGTCAGGAAACCGACCACTCCTAAGGGAAAAGTTACAGATATGGCTAAGTACTGGGCTAACATACATGGAACAATACTTCAGTATTCTGCTAGATACCCCGTCATATCCATGAGAGTTCTTGGTCTTTAGTGATTTAATTATTAACTCAATCTCCCTCTTGTCAGTATCATGGAGGAGCACTTCAGGTAACAGTCTCGGAACACTTTTTTCTAAGAGCGCTATATGATTCCCTGTTGGAACTAGGTTTCTATTTAGTTCACCTGCTATATTCAGAAAGTGATTATTAAATACTGTACATATATGCGACTTATCAGTAACATGGACATCCCCACTACGCACTGATTCTATATTCTCGACCTGTCTCTGCAGACCAGCCACTTCCTTTACGACTGACCATATGGTTTTAATTTTATCCTGAGACTTAGCTATTCTGTCTGCATACCACATACTTTTTGCTTTCCTAATAACTTTTTTAAGCACCTTACAATACTGTTTGTAATGGGCTGCTGCATTTAGATTTTGACTGTTTCTAACGTTTTGATATAATTGCCACTTTGTTCTACAAGATATTCTTATCCCTTTAGTCAGCCACCCAGGCTGCCTGTTTGTGCTAGTACCCTGTTTTGAACGTTCTAACGGAAAGCAACTTTCAAAGAGCACGAGAAAAGTCTTGAGGAAAGCATTATATTTATCGTCTACTGTATCAGCACTATAAACATCTTGCCACTCTTGTTCCTTGATAAGGCTTACAAAAGTCTGTACAGCAACTGGATCAGCTTTCCTAAAAAGTTGGTAACTATATTTAATATGTGTTGCAGCACAAAAATCTTTTAGACTTAAAATTTGTGCATCATGATCTGAAAGGCCATTCACCTTTTTGCTAACAGAATGCCCTTCTAGTAATGACGAATGAACAAAAATATTGTCTATGGTTGTTCTACTGTTCCCTTGCACTCTCGTTGGAAAGAACACGGTTTGCATAAGATTATATGAATTAAGGAGGTCTACCAGCATCCTTTTCCTTGCACAATCACTTATACAATTAATATTGAAGTCACCACATATAACTAACTTTTTGTATTTCCTATAAAGTGAACCAAGAACCTCCTCTAGCTTTAGCAAAAATGTTGTGAAATCGGAGTCTGGGGATCTATAAATAACAACAGTAAGAAGTTTAGCTCCACTAAATTTAACCACACCTGCACAACATTCAAACACCTTTTCAGTGCAGTACTTTGAGACATCAATTGACTCAAATGGGATACCGTTTTTCACATACATGGCTACTCCCCCACACCGCAAAGAGCTCCTAGAAAAGCTGCCAGCCAACCTGTATCCTGGTAAAGGAAGCCTCTGAATTATCTCCTTATTTAAGAAGTGTTCAGATATACCAATAATTTCAGAGTCAACATCTATAAGCAGTTCACTAACTTTATCTCTAATACCTTGTATATTTTGATGAAATATACTAATTCCCTCATTAATCGGATACCCAAGCTTCGTAGAAAGTGGTTTCTTTGTTAGAGAGACTTCCCTTAAGCAGGAATACCTATCAGCTGACTTCAATCTAAGAAAGGTACAGCTCTAACACCCACAACTACCGGAATTTTCCCATGAGTGATCCCACCACCCCCACCTATGCTGTCACCTATAAGTTTTGCCAACCTTCCCTTCCCATACCTGTTGAGGTGCAGGCCATGCCTAGTGAAACCCGTCCTGCTGATAGACTCCACCGACACCACTGAAATGTGACTCATGCCTTCTGTCATCAGCGCACCCATAAGTCTCATGTTATTACGCCTGACGGCTGTATTAAGATGAGGCCGATCGTGACGCTGAAACAGTTCCACGAAATGCACATTCGTGTTGCCAGTCTGAGTGGCTATCTTTTCCAGGTCACCATCTATGTCATACTGCCCATCCCTATCAATACTATTACCAGCCCCACCCACAATCACTACCTGATCCTCTTTAGTAAAATCCCTACATAACCCCCCTATGTTAAAAGTCACCTCAGCCAATCCTGCATTAGGCTTCACAATGCTGGTGACCTGGTACTCACTCCCCAAAACTTCCTGCAACTGCTGGCCTACACCTCTTCCATGAGAACTACCTAGCAGCAGAACCTTCTTCTTTCTCTTAGACTTTGAAACTGTCCTAGCCACCGTAACTGATGAGGTCTGCTGCATACTTCCTACATCTACAGCTACTAGAGATTCCTCTCCACTAGACTCTGACAGTTGGTCATATCTATTACAAACACCAATAGTAAAACTATCTGAAAATCTCCTTCTCCTAGCAGATCTCTTGCCAACAGCCAGCTCCCATTCCCCAACCCCCTTCTCCCTCCTCATCCTATCTAGCTCCTCCTGTGCGTTTTTCAACTGTACCTGAAGGGCACAGATCTTACGCTCCTGCTCCTCTATTAACTTACTCTTGCTACATAACCTGCAGTTCCAGGAGAGGATCTCACCAGAATGCCCACTGGCTTCCCCACTGCATTCCCCCCAGTGAAAATACTTCGAACAAGTCTCACACCGCAATCCACTACTCACGAACCTACGGCAAAGCCCACACTTCTCACCCATGGTAAAATTTTACAGTTATTGAAACAAGAAAACAACTTTATCTAAGTTCCGCTACTACAACAAGAAGATGTTAAAAACTGACTACAATAATCACAAACTTGCTCTATACTACAGTAACTACTATTATTGACAGTATTAATCAACAACAAATGAGAATATAACAAAATACTAACACAGAAAGAAAATCAAACGTCTAATGACAGTAACGAAACTGAAAGCAGTTCGCAAAAATTTCTTCTGAAGTTATTTCACCAGAAAACACCACGAACACCGGTTGAAGACTACTAAAGTTCCTAAATAAACTACTATACACAAACAATTAATTAGTACTTAGCTTTCGATGCGCCGCTACAGCTGCAACTGGTCAGCGCGGAATGTAAACACGGGTAAGAGGTTAAGTTCATCGATACGAAACACTCACAAATATCAGGTCACAACACAAGAAATGCAGAGGTGAATGAAGAAACCACTAATAAGTCACTTATATAATAAATATTATCACAAAAACCGTTAAAATATATATCTGAAACCTAAAAATAGATGAAAACTTAGAGAGCGATCTCACACGCAGTCACGCGCTTATGACGTCACACCAAAGACCCAAACATCCAGTAACATTGAAACATTTAGACCTTGAGACCAGAAACAGATTCATGATAAGCTAAGTTTCTAGCACATACACTAATGGGCTTAAACATCATGACCACCGTCCACCGCGAGACAGAATGTCACCTGGTTGCGTAGTACCCAAGCGATGCGGTAAGGACAGCATATGAAAGGAGCAGAAACGAATGGGGACTCATCCCAGCGACGATACGGGCCGAAAATTTGGAAATACGCTGACGTAAGAAACTCTGACAAAGGGCAGATTCATATGGCCCGGCACCTGGGAACATGCACTCGGAAACAGGCTGTTGACGTGCTACTGTCTGGCTGTCTATGGGAAGCGATCGAAGGACAGTGAGACCTCGACTGGGAAACAGAGTATTGGACATTCACGCCACATCATCGGTGGCTTCCTCACTCTGTAAAATACACTACTGGCCATTACAATTGCTGCACCAAGAAGAAATGCAGATGACAAACGGGTATTCATTGGACAGATATATTATACTACAACTGACATGTGATTACATTTTCACGCAATTTGGGTTCATAGATCCTGAGAAATCAGTACCCAGAACGACCACCTCTGGCCGTAATAACGGCATTGATACACCTGTGCATTGAGTCAAACAGAGCTTGGATGGCGTGTACAGGTACAGCTGCCCATGCAGCTTCAACACAATACCACAGTTCATCAAGTGTAGTGACTGGCGTATTGTGACGAGCCAGTTGCTCGGCCACCATTGACCAGACGTTTTCAGATGGTGAGATATCTGGAGAATGTGCTAGCCAGGGCAGTAGTCGAACATTTTCTGTATCCAGAAAGGCCCGTCAGGACCTGCAACATGCGGTCGTGCATTATCCTGCTGAAATGTAGGGTTTCGCAGGGATCGAATGAAGGGTATATCCACGGGTCGTAACACATCTGAAATGTAACGGCCACTGTTCAAAGGGCTCAATGTGAACAAGAGGTGGCCGAGACGTGTAACCAATGGCTCCCCATACCATCACGCCTGGTGATACGCCAATATGGCAATGACGAATACACGCTTCCAATGATGCTGTAAACAGAACCTAGATTCATAAGAAAAACTGACGTTTTGCCATTCTTGCACCCAGGTTCGTCGTTGAGTACACCATCGCAGGCGCTCCTGTCTCTGATGCAGCGTCAAGGGTAGCCGCAGCCATGGTCTACGAGCTGATAGTCGATGCTACTGCAAACGTCGTCGAACTGTTCGTGCAGATGGTTGTTGTCTTGCAAACGTCCCCATCTGTTGACTTAGGGATCGAGACGTGGCTGCACCATCCGTTACAGCCGTGAGGATAAGATGCCTGTCATCTCGACTGCTAGTGATACGAGGCCGTTGGGATCCAGCACGGCGTTCCGTATTACCCTCCTGAACCCACCGATTCCACATTCTGCTAACAGTCATTGGATCTCGACCAACGCGAACAGCAATGTCGCGATACGATAAACCGCAATCGCGATAGGCTACAGTCCGACCTTATTAAAGTCGGGAAGGTCATGGTACGCATTTGTCCTCCTTACACGAGGCATCAAACAACGTTTCACCAGGCAACGCCGGTCAACTTCTGTTTGTGTATGAGAAATCGGTTGGAAACTTTCCTCATGCGAGCACGTTGTAGGTGTCGCCACCGGTGCCAACCTTGTGTGAATGCTCTGAAAAGCTAATCATTTGCATATCACGGCATCTTCTTCCTGTCGGTTAAATTTCGCGTCTATAGCACGTCATCTTCGTGGTGTAGCAATTTTAATAGCCAGTAGTGTATGACCTGTGAAAGCTCTGAGAACAGAGTACAATGGCGGAGCAGCACAAGTGTTTCGGAGTCCACAGTTCAGCGCAATTCCTTGAACAGGGGGCTCCGGAACAGATGACCCCGGCGTGTCTTATATTGAGTCAACGACATCATCAATTACGAGTGTAGTGGGCATAGACTCGTCGAGATTGCACCATGAATCAATGGAAACGTGTCTCTTGTCGGGTGAATGAAGTTTCTCGTTACACCAGATTGATCTACGCCTGCATCTACATAGATACTCCGCAAACCACCGTACGACGCGTGGCGGAGAGTGCCCTTGTTGTTTCCTTTCATGTTCCACTCGCAAACAGAACGAGGGAAAAACGACTGCCTATATCCCCCGTCTGAGCCCTAATTTCTCGAATCTTTTCTTCGCGGTCCTTACGCGCAATGTATGTTGGTGGCAGTAGAATCGTTCTGCAGGCAGCTTCAAATGCGGGTTCTCTAAATTTTTTCAATAGTGTTTCTCGAAAAGAACGTCGCCTTCCCTCCAGGGATTCCCTTTTAGATTCCCGAAGCATCTCCGTAGCACTTAAGTGTTGTTAGAACCTACCGGTAACATATCTTCCTTCAGTCCGACCTGGTGCGGATCGCAAACACTGGAGCAGTACTCAAGACTAGGTTGCACCAGCGTCCTATTTGCGGTCTCCTTTATATGCGAACCACTCTTTCCTAAAGTTCTCCCAGTAAATCAAAATCGATCATTCTCCTTCTCTGCCACAGTTCTCACATGCTCGTTACACTTCATATCGCTTTGCAATGTTTCGCCCAGATATTTAAACGACTTGACTGTTTCAAGCAGGACACTAGCAATATTACATCCGAACATTATTGGTTTATTTTTTTCTACTCATCGGCATTAACTTACATTTTCCCGCATTTATGACTAGCTGTCATTCATCACACCAATTGGAAATTTTGTCTAACAAGGGGAGACCGCCAATTGTGAAATTCAGATTCAATTCATACTGCGCATAATAAAAGCTCATGGCCAGAGGTGTAATGTGGCAAAGCACCAAGATGCACTTCTCAGCCGTTGTCGAGAAAATCGACAGTAAAAAAAAAACCGTTGCGGTGAAATACTCTCTACGTTTAATAATTTTCTACAGCGTCGTGGCGCAGCGGTAAGCGCTCGGGTTCGTAATCTGAAGGTCGCCGGATCGAATCTCGCACCACGCAACCTTTTTTTTTTTTTAGTATTTGTTTTTTGTAATTCAAAAGTGTGTATACACACACACACACACACACATATATATATATATATATATATATATATATATATATATATATATATATATATATACGAGGTGTGGCTAGAAAAAAACCGGACTAGTACTGGTGAAACAATAAAACGAATGCAATAAGGGTGAAAGTCGCGTGGCCTGTCACGTGACTCTCGCTCCGCCTACTGCTCGAGTTTCATCTGCCTCCTGTACTCAGTTTGCCCGTGGCGTCCGTTTTAAGTAGTTGACGTTTTGTCTGTGCGTCGGAAAATGTTGAGTGTACAGAAAGAACAGCGTGTTAACATCAAATTTTGTTTCAAACTACGAAAATCTGCAAGAGAAACGTTTGTAATGTTACAACAAGTGTACGGCGATGATTGTTTATCGCGAACACAAGTGTTTGAGTGGTTTAAACGATTTTAAGATGGCCGCGAAGACACCAGTGATGACACTCGCACTGGCAGACCATTGTCAGCAAAAACTGATGCAAACATTGAAAAAATCGGTAAACTTGTTCGACAAGATCGCCGTTTAACAATCAGAGCAGTGTCTGAGTTAACAGGAGTTGACAAGGACACCTCGTATATATATAAAAAATTCCCGGTAATCAGATGCAACAATTATGCATATAATAAGTTGTTGAAAGTCGTTTGTCGTGGAAAAACTGGCGACTTCGAACATCATTATGTTTTCCGCAAACAAAGTTGTATTTCACAAATGTTATTAATTTTCTTCATAATGTTAACCACGTATAGTTAACGGAAGACGTAGAAACAATATTCCGAAACGAATACGTATAGCGCAAGTCAAACGTTCGAATTAGAATAGAAACCCCACGAACACAAATTTGCTGTGGCAGGTATGAAATATAAACTCCGTTACTCGCTCGTTACACTTGAAGGACAGATGTTGAATGGGCCGAAACGAGCCGCCGCATCTTGGTGCTTTGCCACATTACACCTCTGGCCATGAGCTTTTATTATGCGCAGTATGAATCGAATCTGAATTTCACAATTGGCGGCCTCCCCTTGTAAGTCGTTTTGTATGTTCCTAAAGTTACTCAAATTCGGCACCTTACCGTACACCACGGCATCATCAGCAGACAACTGCAGACTGCTGCCCACCCTGTCCTCCGAACCATTAATGTATACAGAGAACAACAACGGTCCTGTCACACTGCTCTTGGGAACACCTGACGATACCTTTGTCTCTGATGAACACTTGCCGTTGACTACAACATACTGGATTCTATTATTTAAGAAGTCCTCGAGCCACTCACGTATCAGCAATCTTATATCGTTGTATCCGAAGACGCCGTCACCCAGGAGAAAAGCTGATCTTAATACGAACTGCGTCACGTCCGCAGGTCGATGAAGGCAGTATTCTGCTATGGGAGACACCTGTGGTAATAATGATTAGCACAAAGACAACTGCGGACTATGTGAACTCCTGTGGGACGCACCCACAAATCACCGCCCGGTAACTTACTGTAATTAAGTGACCTGCTTGTAGACATCTGGTACCATACACCTCCCGAAACCTAACAGCGACTTTGCGAACACATACCACGCAGAATCGCTGCAGTATTGTCTTTCAAAGGTGGATCAATATGCTCTTAATCAGGTAGTCAAAATATTTTGGCTCACCTGCGTCTTTGTAAGAGCACTAAAAATATACGATGAAGTAGGCAGAAACGATTAGAAACCCCTGAAATGTGTGTTACAGGAGACAGCTGAAGATTGGTAGAATAAGAAATGGACACGTCTTGCAACAGACCAATGAGCAATAAATTCTTAATAAAGAACATACTGGATAGAAGAGATAGAATGGTAAGCATGCATAGACATGAGACTTTGTGACCTCCCCTTCACTTATCGTCCTTAATGACAGTGAAAAATTAAACCGCGTGTACCTAATGGAAAATTGGGAAAAGCTATCGTCACCGAAGTTAATCTGTCGGTAAAGAGGGACGAAAGGGTTACATCTAAATGAAAGGAAAAATGCAAATGAAACTGTTGGAAATTAATTTTGAAAAGGGGTAAAGTTAATAAAGAAAGTGAATGTGCGGCCGTTACGTCAACAATTAACTAGCGGTAATTAGATATTTGAGATTTGGGGGAATCACGGTCGCCAGTCCTAAGGACAATTACTATATTAACTGAAAAAGAAAGGTTATTACACATATAATTAGCACTAAAAGCGTGGCAACTGAAGGTTGACACGTGTTGTGTGAAAGCTCAATGTTTGTCTGAAATAATAAATTTCGCTACACCCTGACTTAATTTAGCAAAAGAATTAATAAAACTGGAAAATTGAAAGTTAATTTAGTGACTGAAATTAATAGTGCACTTTGTTTCTGAAGCATATCGAAATTCAGTAAAATACGGTTAGTCTTGGACTACCTCAACAATTATTTCAAAAGCTATTTGAATCTACGCCATTTAGAAATAAGAGATTTAACTTTGAACTTGAATTAAATGATTCTGAACAATTAACAATAGTAAAATTTAGTACGTACCAAGCTGAGCTGCAGTCACAGGTAAGCTAAAATACGGTAACAAAACTCGCACTCTTAATGTGTGCTTGTGTAATCTAAATATTGTAGCCAGCTATGAATACTTAAACTGAACTTTGAAATTACAGCAGTGAAATGGAATGATTGTACTTTAATGCTGGCGTCTGAATTTCAACGACACTCGGGTTCATTTCGGAAAAGGAAGGGACCCTGCTTGGTAATGCAATTGGGACAATGAGCAACAAAGGTTCATGCTAAGTTGCTGTAACTTTGCGAGGCAAATGGAACAGTTAGAAAAGCTGAGGTCTGCCATACAGTTCTGAAACTTTACGTGCTTTTAGTCTTCCTTGTTGGTTGATTGAAGGTTTGAAGTCGTCGATCGAGGAGGTGGCGACAGTCACTCATTGTCGGCCGTCGCTGTTGCAGAAGCTGGATGCTGGCGCGCCTTCTTCTCGACACGGTCACCAGACGAAACGCGCTCTTGATGTGCGCCAGCTAATGCTTCCCGTCCGCGACACCATGTCAGAAACTATCATCGCAAGTCGAGCGCAATTACATGCTGCCAAACCCCGAAAGCGCGGCAACTCGCGGGGGGCGTCACACACACACCTGCTCAACCGCACTACCCCAGCCAGACTCTCTCTGCTCAGCCCGCGCTCCACGCGGCAGAGTTAACACTACCAAAGATCCTAAACACTTTCGTTCTCCACACGACCTATCGATGTATTCGTTCGATAGTATAGTTTTCCCTAGGCCACACCCAGCGTATAAATACAAATAATCTTTACATAACAAATCAATTATACATCGACATAAATGCATATATATATATATATATATATATATATATATATATACAAATAGTAAAACAATAACAACATATAAAGGCACAGAAATGTCATATATTCAGGTAACAAAACAAGGAAAAAAATTATAGTACAATAGATGGAAATAGGAGGATATGCATTTCCGGCGGTACACGTGCCCCACATTGTCTGAGGATGTTCGTGTAACCTAAATAGACTCAGAAAATGTCCTAAAAAAGAAACAGCGGAAATGCATATGCTTAAATCATCAACAAAATTTAGCATTCGTCTAATTAACCATAAACCAATTTTTGGACCATAATAATTGAGTGGAGACACTCCTAATCTTATTCCCCTCTGTCATCTTACACAAAAGAAAAACAGGTTGACAACATATTAAAATTCATAGAAAACATAGAAAGTTGTTTAGCTATTCCAAAATCATTAAAATTCGTAACACTATAAGAAATGAAATACTATTTGCAAAATTAATTAGAGTGCATGGTCATAAAAACAGGTAGATCAAAATACGCAAATAAATAATTAAATAGACTACACATTTTGTATAACCTTTTCATAATTAATATTCTCGTCACGAGAATCTATTTAACGCTAAACAAGAAAATAATGTACAGCAGATCGACAAAAATATAAATATTAACAGCAGAATTCTTTCACATCAGCTGTCCGGGAAAAAAAAAACAACCCCACCTTCCGTACTCGCAAGTACAAAGAATGCCGACAGCGGCACAAGAGCCAATAGCGGCACAAGAGCCGACAGCGGCTCCGCCTTGCCAGTATTGTTGCGCCCGCCTGTGCGGCACGGTTGATCTCACTCGCCCTTGTAACGGCGTTTCCAGAACGTCCGTTTCACTGAGTTCTTTCGGAACAACTCACTCCCGAGTAATCTCAAGGAGTCCATTAATTCTATCACAATGGATAACTCAACACTGTCCATCATCACACGCATGTACTAGCCTGAAACTTAACACAGCGTCTAAGTACATCGGCAATAACTAGTAAAACACAGATTCATGAAATCTTACAGCTAGTTACCAAATCATATTTACATTCCTTAATCTACAGTGACTCAGCTGAAAACTTAAACTAGCAGCTTGGATTTTTCTGTTGATTAGATCATGATTAAAATAATTAAAATTAAATTGATTAATCAAAATTAATTACTTATTACTTACGACTTCTTTAACGACCTTGGTCAGTCAAAAGCATGGCAACCTAGCAAATCCTTAAATCTTAATTGGTTCAATTGGCTCTGAGCACTATGGGACTTAACATCTCTGGTCATTAGTCCCCTAGAACTTAGAACTACTTAAACCGAACTAACCTAAGGACATCACACACATCCATGCCCGAGGCAGGATTCGAGCCTGCGACCGTAGCAGTCGCGCGGTTCCGGACTGAGCGCCTAGAACCGCTAGACCACCGCGGCCGGCCCTTAAATCTTACACTCTATATTTACATACTGTACAAATTACCCATTCTGTGGTATTAATCAATCCCAGGTTGGTACAATTTCAAGTCTACAATGTTCCGTATACCTAATAGTTTTCCAGACCTTGGATACTCTAAGCAATAAGCATTTGTGTGAGGTATACCAATGACTTTATATGGTCCATTATAAACAAACTTAAATTTAGAGATTTCATTGTCTATCTCGCTCGATTTCTCATGAGCTTTTACAAGTACTAAGTCTCCGATTGCAAACTTAGCAAAACGCGCTTTAGCGTCATGACGACGTATGCCAGCATCGACTTTTAGCTTCATTACTTCTCGCAAACGATCTTTTTTCACACCAATACTAATGTCAATCCGTGGAGGAAATTTGATTATCTCTTCCAATTCACTTTCTACACTTTTTTCAATGCCGAAATTCCTCACGTTACGGCAGTTCAAACTCATTCCTACGTCAATGTCATCCGGCCAGTTAACAATGTGTATAGGCTGGTATAGCCTACGCACACCGTCTCCTGCCTCGTCAAAATTAACTACTACTGTTTTATCTTGTGACGTACATGTCAAAGTTTTGCTTTCGCAATTAATCACTGCACGGTACTTTAATAGCCAATCTAACCCGATAATTACTTCCGTAGTTAAGTCTGGCACGACGACAAACTCTTGTTCAAATCGTGCCCCACATATCTCGAAGTTGACAAAAATCTGTTTTGTGACCGGTTTACTGGCCTTCCCAGTAGCACCGATAATTTTCACTGCTGTTACTGGCATAACTACGATGCCGGGTCTGTCTTTCAGTAACTCAAATATTTTCCCAGATACAGCACTGAGTTCTGCACCGGTGTCAATCAACACGTTTAGTTGTAGGTCGTGCATATTAACAGACACTACTATCTGTCTACACTTGTCCTCGACTATTTCTTTATTTTCCCACAGTAAATCCTCGTCTATATCCAGGTCATTCCAGAAAAAACCATCCGGCTTTGATCCTAAATCCGGTTTATCTGGCGGCTTTTTCAGCCTCTGTTCACATACAGTTTTAATTTCAACACGTCTGTCCTGAGGCTTAGTCTGTAGCTTCGCCTCCAATACCGAAACCTTTTCCTGTAACTCGTCAAGTAGTGAGTGTTGCTTTGCTATCAATTCACTAATTGTCACCTTCGTTGATTCCTCTTTAGTCAGATTGATCTCATCTGCCAATCTACCTCGAGAAATGTGCCCAGTAGTATCTACAATTACTTCCTCTAGATCTGCTCAACCCACACTGCTATCGTCTGACCGTATAACGTCAGCTCTAACCTCATACACTCTGTAATCTGCGTGCTTTTCTACCAATCGTGTCCGGCTATCACTAAAATTTTCATAATCTTTCTCCTTAATACTCTCACAATGTTTAAACTGGAGGTTTGCGTCGGATGGGTCGGCTACTTCTACCACTATAACTTTCGGTAAAGTCTGCCGGTTAGGGCCAGAACTTTCCGTTACTACTTCAACATCCATCTCCTGTGGGACGAAACACGACGAACCTTGCTCGTGCTCCCCATTAACATCAACTATTTCTAGTAAAGTCTGCCGGTTAGGGCCAGAACTTTCTATCACTTCACAAATACTATCTTCCTGTGGGACGAGACGCGGCAAATTCTGCCCGCGCTCTCCATAAATACTTCTCCCGTACAGGCCCCTATAATCTCTTAGTTCGTCGTATAAGCGACCGAACTGCCTTAACCAGACCTCATCCCTCTCTGCATCCCCTCGCTCAATGACGGCGTGTTATCCGACATCTGATCTTCTCTCAACAATTGCGAATCATTCTTAAACTCAATCTCCAGTTCCACTGTGGCTATTACAGCTGCCACTTTATAATCGATTTCCGGGACACTACTTAAATTGTTCTCACTGACAGTGAATGTATTTTCTACTGCCGTGTATACAGCTGATCTACTACTTGTGGGCGCACTCCTTTCTCTTAACACTGGCACACTCTCCCGCCGTTGATTATTCCATACGGAATTTTCATAACGACGACACCTGGGTTTTCTCTTGTTATTGGGCCTCCAAAATTTCTCCACGTCCGGTCGGCCCCTCACCGGCGCGGCTAATGGTTTCCCAGTCTCGTCCCAGCAGATACGCTCCCCGGATGCTGCTGAGGCGGCTGATCACACCCTCTGGCGTTATTAATATTCTGTGAAGCCCGTATCACGTTAGTATGATACTGGTTTCCGTCATTCCTGTTATCATTTGCATTGTACCGATTGTTATTACGGTCCGAACCATTATTGTTATTGCTGCCATGGTTGCGGTATGCATTATTCCCATGGTTATCGTTGTTGTGGTTGCTGTGGTACCCGTTGTTGTTACCATGGCCTCTACCACTGTCGCGATTATTGCGCCAATTGTCCTCGTCCTCAACCCTTTCCAGGAAATCATTGATTGTCTTGTAACTGCTTCCTATGTAGCGTTTTGTATCATCTGGAAGCTTCTTGTAGAGTTCCCAGACTATTTCGGATTCCGTGTGGCGATCACGCAAATATTCCAACTTGCGGATCCAGCCCTCACAAAACTCCTTCATCGAAACGCGCGAATTCGCATCGAAAGGCCTCGATACGACAAATTCGCGCCAGACACCTTGCTGTTTCTGCTCTGACCAGTATTCAGCCAGAAACAAATTTTTAAACTCGTCAAAAGTCAGGTTCGTAATGTTGAGGTTTAAGCCCCAACGCTTGGCATCACCAGCCAACACATCAATAATCGCATTAATTTTTCTCTCATCAGTCCATGATCTGGGTAAAACCCTTTCACAATTCTTAATGAAATCCGTCGCGTGTACACCGCCTTTTTTCAAGGGGTCGAACCGCTCCTCTTTCGTCAACAATTCCGAACTACACTCCTGGAAATTGAAATGAGAACACCGTGAATTCATTGTCCCAGGAAGGGGAAACTTTATTGACACATTCCTGGGGTGAGATACATCACATGATCACACTGACAGAACCACAGGCACATAGACACAGGCAACAGAGCATGCACAATGTCGGCACTAGTACAGTGTATATCCACCTTTCGCAGCAATGCAGGCTGCTATTCTCCCATGGAGACGATCGTAGAGATGCTGGATGTAGTCCTGTGGAACGGCTTGCCATGCCATTTCCACCTGGCGCCTCAGTTGGACCAGCGTTCGTGCTGGACGTGCAGACCGCGTGAGACGACGCTTCATCCAGTCCCAAACATGCTCAATGGGGGACAGATCCGGAGATCTTGCTGGCCAGGGTAGTTGACTTACACCTTCTAGAGCACGTTGGGTGGCACGGGATACATGCGGACGTGCATTGTCCTGTTGGAACAGCAAGTTCCCTTGCCGGTCTAGGAATGGTAGAACGATGGGTTCGATGACGGTTTGGATGTACCGTGCACTATTCAGTGTCCCCTCGACGATCACCAGTGGTGTACGGCCAGTGTAGGAGATCGCTCCCCACACCATGATGCCGGGTGTTGGCCCTGTGTGCCTCGGTCGTATGCAGTCCTGATTGTGGCGCTCACCTGCACGGCGCCAAACACGCAAACGACCATCATTGGCACCAAGGCAGAAGCGACTCTCATCGCTGAAGACGACACGTCTCCATTCGTCCCTCCATTCACGCCTGTCGCGACACCACTGGAGGCGGGCTGAACGATGTTGGGGCGTGTCGGAAGACGGCCTAACGGTGTGCGGGACCGTAGCCCAGCTTCATGGAGACGGTTGCGAATGGTCCTCGCCGATACCCCAGGAGCAACAGTGTCCCTAATTTGCTGGGAAGTGGCGGTGCGGTCCCCTACGGCACTGCGTAGGATCCTACGGTCTTGGCGTGCATCCGTGCGTCGCTGCGGTCCGGTCCCAGGTCGACGGGCACGTGCACCTTCCGCCGACCACTGGCGACAACATCGATGTACTGTGGAGACCTCACGCCCCACGTGTTGAGCAATTCGGCGGTACGTCCACCCGGCCTCCCGCATGCCCACTATACGCCCTCGCTCAAAGTCCGTCAACTGCACATACGGTTCACGTCCACGCTGTCGCGGCATGCTACCAGTGTTAAAGACTGCGATGGAGCTCCGTATGCCACGGCAAACTGGCTGACACTGACGGCGGCGGTGCACAAATGCTGCGCAGCTAGCGCCATTCGACGGCCAACACCGCGGTTCCTGGTGTGTCCGCTGTGCCGTGCGTGTGATCATTGCTTGTACAGCCCTCTCGCAGTGTCCGGAGCAAGTATGGTGGGTCTGACACACCGGTGTCAATGTGTTCTTTTTTCCATTTCCAGGAGTGTATGTGCATAGATTGGCACATAGCTCTGTTTTTCGTCAAGTTTCTTTTCTAATTCCGACACTCTCGTAATTACTTGGCAAGTGGTTGTCGCAAGCGTTTCTACTTCCCTTTTTTTCTCTTCGCAGGTATTAGCCTGCTTCGTCACTTTGGTATCTACTTCGGATACTAAAGCCTTTAAAGTTTCCACCTTCTTTTGATCCTCTTTTTTCACTAATTGAATTTGTTCCGTCACCTTATTCTCGATGATCGGAGCAACTGCGTCTCCTACACTTTTCTCGATTCTGCTAATTTCGGAATCAAAACGAGTATTTATGCTCGCAATTTCCGCCTGAACGCCTATCATTTCCTGTTTAAGATTACCGATTTCGGTATTAATCACGACAATATCGTCTTTGATTTTATCAACTTTTGTGTTAACAACTTCAACATTGTTGTTAACAACATTAATAGCTTTGTTCTGATTGTCTAGCATTCGTTCAATTTCTTCAGACTGAGCTACTTGCTTGGCAGCCTGAGCTTCTTGCTTGGCACCCTGAGCTTCTTGCTTGGCAGCCTGAGCTTCTTGCTTGGCAGCCTGAGCTTCTTGCTTGGCAGCCTGAGCTTCTTGCTTGGCAGCCTGAGCTTCTTGCTTGGCAGCCTGATCTTCTTGCTTGGCAGACAGAGCTTTAATTTCTGCCGATTGACTCTTGATTTCGTTAATCAAAACATTCAATAAATCAGTTAAATTCCCGGAAATTACCGGTTTTACTTCCGTAGCGGCTTCCTCTTTAATTGTCCCCCCGTATTCGTCATCAGGGGATTCAGATTTGATTTTCACTTCCGATTCCGAAACATTTTCTAAAGTTTGGAATTCCATTTCTGCTCTTTGTTGCGTTTCGGCGGTCGCGTCTTTCATGCTAGCCGCCTGCCCCTGAACAATGGGTACCGCGGTGTGCGTTTCCCACTGTTCGACCGATTGTTCCGTATCCAAGTCTACCAAATTTTGGCAATTGTTGCCTTCACTCATTTTAATATTTTTCAATATAAATGCCAAATCTCAAATCTAATTAGGATTCCTCACACTAATATTCTCGCTGACGTATCGACCATTTCGTAACCAGTACTTTGTTACGAGATTTGCACAATGCAAAATTCGTGTCCAGAACAACCTCAAATCAGAAGATTGTCCTGTCACCAGGTCGCCACGTGTAACCTCCCCCTCACTTATCGTCCTTAATGACAGTGAAAAATTAAACCGCGTGTACCTAATGGAAAATTGGGAAAAGCTATCGTCACCGAAGTTAATCTGTCGGTAAAGAGGGAGGAAAGGGTTACATCTAAATGAAAGGAAAAATGCAAATGAAACTGTTGGAAATTAATTTTGAAAAGGGGTAAAGTTAATAAAGAAAGTGAATGTGCGGCCGTTACGTCAACAATTAACTAGCGGTAATTAGATATTTGAGATTTGGGGGAAATCACGGTCACCAGTCCTAAGGACAATTACTATATTAACTGAAAAAGAAAGGTTATTACACATATAATTAGCACTAAAAGCGTGGCAACTGAAGGTTGACACGTGTTGTGTGAAAACTCAATGTTTGTCTGAGGTAATAAATTTCGCTACACCCTGACTTAATTTAGCAAAAGAATTAATAAAACTGGAAAATTGAAAGTTAATTTAGTGACTGAAATTAATAGTGCACTTTGTTTCTGAAGCATATCGAAATTCAGTAAAATACGGTTAGTCTTGGACTACCTCAACAATTATTTCAAAAGCTATTTGAATCTACGCCATTTAGAAATAAGAGATTTAACTTTGAACTTGAATTAAATGATTCTGAACAATTAACAATAGTAAAATTTAGTACGTACCAAGCTGAGCTGCAGTCACAGGTAAGCTAAAATACGGTAACAAAACTCGCACTCTTAATGTGTGCTTGTGTAATCTAAATATTGTAGCCAGCTATGAATACTTAAACTGAACTTTGAAATTACAGCAGTGAAATGGAATGATTGTACTTTAATGCTGGCGTCTGAATTTCAACGACACTCGGGTTCATTTCGGAAAAGGAAGGGACCCTGCTTGGTAATGCAATTGGGACAATGAGCAACAAAGGTTCATGCTAAGTTGCTGTAACTTTGCGAGGCAAATGGAACAGTTAGAAAAGCTGAGGTCTGCCATACAGTTCTGAAACTTTACGTGCTTTTAGTCTTCCTTGTTGGTTGATTGAAGGTTTGAAGTCGTCGATCGAGGAGGTGGCGACAGTCACTCATTGTCGGCCGTCGCTGTTGCAGAAGCTGGATGCTGGCGCGCCTTCTTCTCGACACGGTCACCAGACGAAACGCGCTCTTGATGTGCGCCAGCTAATGCTTCCCGTCCGCGACACCATGTCAGAAACTATCATCGCAAGTCGAGCGCAATTACATGCTGCCAAACCCCGAAAGCGCGGCAACTCGCGGGGGGCGTCACACACACACCTGCTCAACCGCACTACCCCAGCCAGACCCTCTCTGCTCAGCCCGCGCTCCACGCGGCAGAGTTAACACTACCAAAGATCCTAAACACTTTCGTTCTCCACACGACCTATCGATGTATTCGTTCGATAGTATAGTTTTCCCTAGGCCACACCCAGCGTATAAATACAAATAATCTTTACATAACAAATCAATTATACATCGACATAAATGCATAAATATATATATATATACAAATAGTAAAACAATAACAACATATAAAGGCACAGAAATGTCATATATTCAGGTAACAAAACAAGGAAAAAAATTATAGTACAATAGATGGAAATAGGAGGATATGCATTTAGGGCGTTACAACTTGCTACAAAATGTAGAAGGAATAGTGAAGGGAAATAATCTTAGGTACAGTCTTAAACATAGGTACAAAAATTAAGTAGTCGATAAGGTACGATGCAGCAGTTACGCTGAAACTATGAGGACAGCTAGCAACCAACAGAAATGGAAGGTGCATCAAACCAAACAGGCCTCATGATCCAAATAAAATAAAAGGAAGAGTCATTTGACGTTAATGGCAAGGAAACCCGAAGGGGTTGTTCCAACGCCGAATTGGATAAGGTTACCTTCCGCTGGGAACAGTTGCCTCTTTTCTCACGGTGTGTGAAAGTTTTGTCTTAAGCGTATCTCTTTAGTGTAATCAACTATAATGGATATGTATGCAGTCTGGTGCCATGTTTATGCTTTACGGTGATTAGAGAAGACGATGGTGAAACTCAGTGCTCTACTCGAGTACTCGTAAGCCCGAGAGGGCTGACAGACCATAGCCTGCCCCTCCCGACTAGCACCAAAGGGACCGGAAAGATTAAATTACCTGTCCGACAGACCACCATTAACGATGTCACATGCTTTTACTTACACCATAAGACACTGCGGTGAGGTTTGGAATGTAATGCAGTGCATTGGCATAAGAGCTGGTGATCAGCACGTGCATCTCTCCCCACCTAGTCGGCCAAATACAGGCGGTGAAAATTTCTTCCACTACTAGGATTCGAATCGTCTATCTCTTTGTCAAACGCCAGCTCACAACGTGTTTTAGTCAATTCGGTTACATGGGCAGGTGATGACCGAACTAACTGTAACGTTCTCTTTGCCAGTAACTTCTAGTCGATTATAAGATGACAGAGAAACAGTCTGTACTCTTTAAGAAACAAAGGGATATGCGAAATAATTAAGATTTTCTAGCCATTAACTTCACTGTATTGTTAGGTCCTCTTTCACGTAGCAGGGTCTTACTAGAGGAGCTATCAAACTAAGCCAACTACAGCCTTTTTGGAAGCAACCCGCACAACGCGAATACCGACCAGGTACTATATCTGAAGGCGTCGGAATTTCTTGTTTTCCTCACTTTCTTCAATAAACGTAAATTGTACACTTAAATTCGCATGCATTGTTGCAATTTGCGTCACACTGGCTAGTCGTATGGCCTTGAAATATGCCCGCTTCAAGTTAAAGGATCCCAGGTAAAGATATATTCGTCAACTTTTTAACGGAGACGGTTTCGAATTTGCCATGTGTTATGCTACCTCTCCTTTTTATTATCTCTTTTATTTATCTGAGAGAGTTATAGAATGTTTAAAAATGCGTAGTACTGTGCTGCCTGTAACAATTTTATTTTTATTTTACTTCCGGTTTCGGTTCCAGAGCATCATCAACGGCAGGAAAATTACCACAGATGTATCACATGCCATACATCCCTTTTGTTGTGGGATGGTTATAGAATTGTCACGCTGTAGCGCGTGATATGCGTAACTATTATGTTTAAGCGCTACAGAGTGCGCATAAGAGGACGAGGCGATCTTTGGAATGACAGAGCACTTTCATTCGGTGTAATGAGAATTATGCGATGAAGTAATGATTTAGACAATTATTGTTGTAGACGAGTTTGAGGATAGTCAATTTGTAACTCTTTATCTACGCTAGTAATTGGTGTACTCCGCAAATACGCAGTTGTAATTGATTATAAAGTGTAAGTCCGTACGTGCTACTAATCTGGAAAACATATCTTCAAACTAATACAATACATTTCCCGGATTAGTAGCAGATACGGACTTAAGTTGGATAATCAATTAGAGTTGCGTATCTGCGTAGTGTGACCATTACTAACTCAGATGAAGAGTTGCAGAACTGTCTAAATCATTACTTCCTCGCATAATTCTCATTACACCGAAGAAGTGTTCGGTCATTCCCAAGAGCGCCTCAGTCTCTTACGAGCGTTTAAACATAATCTTGACGGACATCACGCGCTACAGCGTAACAATTCTGTAACTATCCCAAAACAAAAGGGGTAATAAATAAGAGCAGTAGCGTAATGTAACTTAACAGTTACAAGACAGTGAAGTGTAGGTCCCAAATAAATAATTGCGAATGGGATACGTTCCGTACAGATCAATCTGACGTAAGTTTGACGGCTTATTTATTGTTATGAACATTGAGAAATGCCTAATTACATAAATACAGAGTCAGTATGCAATATAAAGCAGGTGCAGATAAGCATCGAAAGTGGAACTCAAATGCAAATCGGATGTTTCTACAGTCTAACACATCACGTATGGAACTGGCGCCAAGCGCACAGCGCCATCTGGGCGAACACCTACCCGAAACATTCGTCGCTCCACAGCCGCTGGTCGGCGCGGGCAGCATTATGCTACGGGAGAAATTCGCGTGGGCTTCCATGGGACTTGTGGTAGTGATCGAAGGCAGCTTCTTGACAACGAACATCTCTTCATCCTTGATGTCTTTCGTCACGGCGATGGTATCTTCCAGGAGGACAACTGTCCATGTAACAAGGCCAGAATATTTTAACAGCGGTTAGAGGAATGTGATGGTGAGCCTGCGTTAATGTTTTGGTCACAAAATTCGTCTAATTCGCATCCCATAAACCACTTCTGCATTGGTGTCGTACATCAGCTCCGGAGCAGGAAGTATAGATTAGTGCTTAACGTCGCGTCGACGAGGTTATTATAGACGGAGCAGAAGGTCGGATTAGGGAAGAATAGGGAAGGAAATCGGCCGTGCCCTTTCACAGAAACCATTCCATCATTTGCCCGAAGCAGTTTAGGGAAATCACTGAACACCTAAATCAGGATGGCTGGATGCAGGTTTGAACCGTCGTCCTCCCGAATGCGAGCCCAGTGTGCTAAACACTGCGCCACCTCGCTTGGTGACATCAGCTCCGTGCCCACAAACCACAAGCCTGTAATTTACGGAAATCGTGTGAACTACGGGGAGAAATCTGGTGCAGCAAAATCCGGAAAGCTGCCAAGGAATCCATGGCACGCTGCGTTGCGTCCTATTAAGCAGGCGGTCGTGTTTTGGCTTATATTAATGCATGGTGGAATGACCTTATGGTGCCAAAGAGTATATGCGCTCCTCTGTGATGAAGAGTTTGCCAGGGAAGAAGGGCACTTCAAATCAATCAGAAGAAACATCATCCAAAAGTAAAACATGCCTAAACAGACTCTGACATTCAAATAAAGAAGAGTCACAGCGGGTTAGGCATCTAGCCGACTGCCGCCGATACTCTGAGAGACTCCCAGGCCGCCGGTAACACCGAATCACACAGTTGTAACACCACCACCACGACACCTAGGTAGGCACTGTAACAGATGCTGGCCGGCGATAACGCGCTGGAGACAGAGCCAGACAGGCTCAATAATTATTATTGTTTTCTTCTTTAATTTCCTTTTAGCGCAATTTTACCTTCAATAATTTCTCTTTCAAATTTGGATTGAGCGCTACACCAACAAACCCACTTACTAATGTAAGGGATTTCGGAACAGCAGGCAATTTACAACAAACTTCTTTCACTAATATTTAGGCCTGTGAACCTCACTGCAACTTTATGAGTAAAATGTCATATGACTAGGGCCTTCCGTCTGGTAGGCCGTTCGCCAGTTGCAAGTCTTTCGAATTGACACTATGTCGACGACTTGCGCGTCGATTGGAATGAAATGACGATGATTAGGACAACACAACACCCAGTCTCTGAGCGGGGAAAATCTCCGCCCCAGCCGGGATTCGAACCCGAGCCCTTGGGATTGACATTCTATCGCGCTGACCACTCAGTTACCGGGGGCTGACAGTATTGCGAGTGAGGAGAAGAATGTCGCGATGGGCATTTCCGCGTGCATGACGTTCACCCTTCCTGTCAGTGCGACAGTGCACCTATTACATACATTTTAAATTTCCGCAATTAATTTTACGCTTTCAGCGAAGCGGTCACTGCAGTAAGATTTCGTAACATTAAACCTGCGTACTGGACCGGGCACGAAATCTGAGGCAATGCCCTTATCAACTGATCTAGGTGCAACTCAAACTCACCTCGCAGCCTCAGCCTGCCAATACCTCTCCGCTACTTCCCAGACTGTTTTACACATGGAGAGGGGGGGAGGCGTGTCAAGTAATCGTTCATGCTACCGTTCGGTTAGAGTGATCTATGAAAGCCGCGAGACGTGAGTGCAACGCCTTATCTCCAGCGCGACGTCATCGTGAAACATTCCTCTACTACGCCCGTTGCGACGTCATGGCGCCATTCTGAGTTACATCCCCGTCCGAGGACGGCATCAGCTCGCTCTCAGCGATGTGTGGTGCGCGCAAATTGTGCGGCCATTTGCGCCAGTGATTATCAAGGAATCTTTTATCGCTGCAACCGTAGCAATCCTCAGCACTACGGAACTTGTGAAGCAGCCTCAATACGATCTTACTTTCATCCAAGCAAGGGTTTAAACAATCTAGGTGTTTGCTCCACTTCACATATGACTACAGATCAAACCCAACGTACCTGAAAAGGATTAAAATTCTAAACAGTGATGTATTCCACTGTGGACGGCTTGGATAGCCAGACTATGTCATCATGGAGTGTGCCATGCACAGCGATAAAATTTTTGGTGAACAACAATATGAGTCAGATGGTGTCATCATACGAGACAGAAATGTATCTGTCACAAAGACATGTAAATTTAAGAGCTGGTAGCCAGAGTACGACGCAGGAAGAACAACGTGAGGAATCGACAAGAACGGGGAGAAGCACAGCTGAAGCCTACAGACAAGTTTTTCTCTCTCTGTGGGCTACTAAATTCGTACTACATCAAACGTGCAACACTGTCGAACATCGGCTCCTTTCAAAGGGCGTACAACTCCGCCTCCTAAGCCAATCATGAGAAACTCAACACGCGCTCTTCATACATGAGCTTCAAAAGCCGTGAAAAGAGAAAACTGAGTTGATTCTGTGTTTCTAGATTTTCGAAAAGTTTTTGAATCAGCGCCATCTTGACACACCCAAAGTAAAATACTTTTCGGTGGCATGCACAAACAAGTATCTGATTAGATCGAAAATTTCACCACTAGCAGAACAAAACACATTTTCCTACATGGAGACACCGAAGTAATATCTGATGTTCCAAGAGAAGTGTTCAATTATAACTATTAATGACGTAGTGAATAGTATACCTTCTAAAATCACGCTTTTCAGAGATGATACAGATGTGGATCAAGAAAGTCTACGAGGGAAAAATTAGAATCACTTTCAATCATGTGTCAATAAAATACTAGCCTGATACAAAGAGTAGACGTATCTCTTAATTTACCGAAATACAATGCTGTGCATTTCACCGTGGTATCCTTTGACTATACGATTAATGAGTCACAACCAGAGCCAGTAATACAATACAATAACTTGGAAGTTATAATGAGTAGTCATATGAAGTAGAACGACCACAAAAAAAATGGTTCAAATGGCTCTGAGCACTATGGGACTCAACTGCTGTGGTCATCAGTCCCCTAGAACTTAGAACTACTTAAACCTAACCAACCTAAGGACATCACACACATCCATGCCCGAGGCAGGATTCGAACCTGCGACCGTAGCAGTCGCACAGATCGACCACATATACTCAGTTCACATAAAGGGAACACCAGGCTACGATCCAATGGTAGTATAGGGAGTAACTCCCAGTTTCTCTAGAGAACAGATTCCACACGAAATACTTCTATGGCCCATATCCGAGTATTGCGCACATTAATGAAATCCCTATCATATCAGCTTAATAGGGCTGCGAACGGACATGAAAAAGGACAGTGTGAATGGCTACAGACCTTTACAACTGACGAGAGAGAGTAACAGAACTATTGAAACATTTAAACTGTCAGATACTCAACAAAAGATGCCGTACTTCTCTGGAGAGGTTTCCTACAAATATTGCAAGTACTGATTTTTAGAACAGTAACTACAAATATTCCTTTGGCCCCTACTTACCTACCCCGCATACGCCGTGCAGATAAAATAAAGCAGGTAACATCTCACTAAACGATGTACAACCAGCCTTTATTCCCAAACACCATCCGTGAACGAATCGGGAATAAGGGTTAAAATATGGTACAGTGAAAACAGAATACATCACAGTGATTCGTAGTGAATGGATGCGGAGGGTTGACTGCCTACTTCCAGATTACACAAGTTTCAAGCAGTAGCCGAAGCGGATTAAACATTCAGGCAAACAAGTTTCAGGTGCAAAACGAATGGCTTATGACTTAAATGCAATCATTTTCATTGGTTACGCTCCATTTCCTGGTAATACCATGTCTCTCGGCAGGAGCAATTGCATTATTATATAGCATTAAATGGTATCGAAATACCCTCTAACAACTAAACCAGGCTAGAAAGCTCCAGCATCAGCACAACAAACTGTACGGGGATCGCGGAAAAACGGCTCATCAGCAGCTCATCAGCTTCTTCGTTTTCTTTAATTTAAACTGACGCCGGGCAACAAGCGAAGGTCCAATGTTACTTACATTCCACAAAAAATACTGTAATACTTCAAGCAAAAACATTAAAATGTCAAGAACTTGTATATACTAACAGAAATTAATAACGGAGAAAATAACATTAAAACAATATTGGATATTTCAAACGGGAGACAGGATAACCAGTCAGAGGGAAAAATACCATAAGAATTGAAGTAAATAACAATATTGTGACTGATAATTCAGACGCTGCGAATACTTGTAACAATTACTTTCTAAATGTAGCAGTAAAAATAGGGTTAAATGGTTCAGTTGAAGAAGCAAGAGAATATATTAAAAATGTCATTCCACAAAATTTCAAGCAACTGGAATTAGTATCGACATCCTTCACTGACATTAATAAAACCACATAAAAAGGTCATACAGTATTGATGGAAATTTAAGCAGAAAACTGAAAAGTTGTTTTTATTTAACAAATAATGATCTTGGTGACATATTACTGCATTGTGTAATGCATTACTGGCACAGGGAGTTTTCCCAGACATATTGAAATATGCAATTATTAAACCCTCTTACAATGAAGATGAGAAGAAAGACTTAGGTAACTATCATACAATTTCTTTACTGACGGTTTCCCAAAATATTCAAAAAAGTAATACACTCAAGAGTAGTCTCACATTAAAGTAGAAACAATTTACTTAGCTTATCACAATTTGGATTTTAGATGCGTTGCTCGACCGAGTACGCTTCCCACTCATCAAGTATTACACGCTTTAAGTAGTAAAATATCGCCAGTTGGTATTTTTTGTGGTCGTTCTAAGACGTTTGTCTGTGTAGATCGTGTTACTCTCTTAGGAAAACGTAAGTTTATGGAACTAATGGTTTCATATACAACAGATTTGAATCATACTGCCGGCCGGGGTGGCCGAGCGGTTCTAGGCGCTACAGTCAGGAACCGCGCGACCGCTACGGTCGCAGGTTCGAATCCTGCCTCGGGCATGGATGTTGGTGATGTACTTAGGTTAGTTAGGTTTAAGTAGTTCTAAGTTCTAGGGTACTGATGACCTCAGAAATTAAGTCCCATAGTGCTCAGGGCCATTTTGAATCATACTTAACGAACAGAATGTATGAAGTTGTCTTGGAAGAGTGGAAAGTTTCAGTGACTGGGGAGGAATCACACAGGATGTCCCACATGGTGCAATTTTCGATCCACTCCTATTCCTTTTAATGTGAATGAGCTTTCACTTAACGTTCAAGAAGCAGAATTGGTATATTTTCCAGACGATAGTAGTGTTATAACAAATTCCATCAGAGAGAAAGTGGCAGAAGAGATTGTTACAGAGAAACACTTAATTTTTCTTTGAAAAATCATTAATTATTAGGTAGGTATTGTCTAAAAATGGACCTACCGTAAAGTTTGAAAAAACACTATATTCAATTCTCTACAAAGAATAGTAAAAAACTGATGCAGCACATGAACAGGAGTCAGGAAATAGGGTAGAATGCTCCAAATTTTTGTGTGTACAGGCTGATGAAAACTTGAAGAAGCATATTACTGAGCTTGTCGAACAATTAAGTTCAGCTACTTCTGCTCTTTGTACATTGCTAATCTTAGAAACAAATGAATTAACCTATTAACCTCCTGACATATTTTGTATATTTCTGCTCAATAATGTCTTACGGAATAATTTTCTGAGGAAAGTCATCAATTAGAAAGAACGTATTGATTGTGCAAAAGCGAGCAGCATTCACCTGCCGTCATCTTCCAGGTATTTCTCCAAGGAGTTTGGCATTTTAACGGCACCATCGTAATACATATAGACGCTAATGAAATTTGTCATAAGTAATCCATCACAATTTGTGAAGAATAGTGATGTCCATACAAGCTACGACACAGGAAAAAGTCACGAGCTGGCAGTGACACGAAAAAAAGTTCAGTATGCAGCAACAAAATATTTTGATGATTAGCCCAATAACATAAAATGTCTGAAAGGTAGCAAAGACAGTTTTAAATCTAACCCACAATCATTTCTCCTCGACAACTTTTATTCCATGGAAAATTTTTATTTAAAAGCTTGCAGCCTATAAAAAAGAAACCCCAATTTTTTATTGTAGTTGCATTTGTAGGTCTCAGACATATTGTCATTGATGTTAACACTAATCACGCATACATGTCCTGTGAACTGAACTGACTCATTCCACGTCACTTCGACAAAAGAATCGATCAGTTGATCCTCGGAACAGGTAACCAGCCAACTCCCCACACCATGACTCCAGGAGTAACACCGCTGTGCCTGTCCGAAACATTGGAAGATTTGAATCTCTCTCCATATGGTCGCCATACTCGCGGACGTTGGTGATCCGGAACAGAGCAGTATCGCAATTCATCACTGAACACAATGCGATGCCATTCATTGGCAGTCCATGCTTCCCGGCCACGTCACCACTCCAAAACAATTCATTTATGTTGCGGTGATAACGGCAGTCTACTCCAGAGACGGTACTTCCCCAGTCTGACTACTACTAGTCTCCGACCAGTACTGCGGGCTGACGTAGGGAGTACCCAACTTGTCCTCGAATGGCAGGCGCATGTTTAACGGAGTAACGATGTGCTTGATGGCGACCCTCCGTTGTGGTGGTCAGACGTGGTCGGCCAGAATAGTGCCAAGCAGTTTCCTTATCCTCACGTTCCCATGCAGCCCAACACCGCACTGCTGAATGCCCCACAGATATGGATATTGGACGCTTCGACCAGCCAGTCAAATGGAAACCCACAACGAGGCCTCTTTCAAACCCTGTCAGGTGCTGATAACGCGATCTCACACGAATACGTGGCATCTCCGTCTCCTTCACATCTGACGCCGTTCACACTCCGCATATAACCCTAGCAGGAATAACACTACCGTCTGCTACTGCCATATCATAACCTTAAAGTTGGAGGCAGTTAGTATAATGAAATTATTTTTACTCAAGCAATTATAGTATAAAGAAGCAGAGCAGTGTTACCCTCTGAGAGGAATTTCGTTATGTTGACCGTGTTGTACCTAACGGAGGTAGCCTATCAGAAGTGAAAGTCAGAATTACGTAAATATTTATACAGTAACAAACAATATTTGCTTATCCTCACTGTCCAAATGATAATGAAAACGGTCGCCAGCCTAATTAGGCATAAGAATGAGTAACATTCTTGTTCCTGAAAATGACAATAAGTAACTTCAATGGGCAAACACAGCCTATTCTTTGTCACATGAGAGTGCAATGAACTCTGCCACTAGTAAATGTTACTGTTAAAGGAAGTGAAAGTGTTAACAGTTATAGAAACAACAGATAATGACATCCACGTTTTGCTTTCAAGGCTTGGTCAAACTGAGTGGTTTCAATAATATTACTATTGCAGTGCACTTTAGAATCAAAAATTGGACGTAGGTTCAATATTACCTTTCAAACATATTCCTATCTGACATGAAATACGGATATGGTGTACATCAAAATTAGTTATTGTGCATAGATTAAGTCTCTCACTACTAAACACCTTTTTATTTAGGTTGAAAATTAAATGGAATTCACTAGCAGATTACTTCTCACTGTCTTTTGAATAAATAACTTACTGTTTTCATAGATAGTTGTCTTTCTATTAATCATTATGCAGCATAAGCACAATAGACAAACAATGGATCCTGTTACAACATTAATATGCACTTTTAACACACAAGAAGAACCCAATATTGTACAGAATTTGACTTGAATAGCGAGAGTAATTGAAAGTTTCTATAATTAAGTAACTTTGTGTCTTTGAACTACTTTCAATGGAGGGGGGGGGCTTAATCTTGACCACTGTATCAGAGCAAACTAAAGACACTTCCATTACATCAGTGAAACACTTAGCAAGCATGAATATATAACTCTCAACAGTTGCAGTTCTGAACTTTTTACTGCAGTGAAACACAAAATTGAGATATTTGTTAGATCCTTTCAACAACCATTAGTAATCTCAGCACACTCTATTGCCATATTAATTTTAATATGCTTTCTATAAAGGACACTCGGTAATAGCTTTAGTTCAAACGGAGAGGAACCTGAGAGGTGCTATGATAAGGAAAAAATCAAGGTAGGTTAAATTCAGTTATAAATTAGCTTATATTTGTGCACACTAACACATCCAATAACTCTTTGTTCCACCTTTCTATGCATGCCAACCTCATTTTGCGCGCGCTACTAATTTTCGTTCCGGAGGGGAACCACAACACGTTGTACATACACAATAACTATGAACCCTAAGTGAAGGTCAGCAGTTTACATAACAGCAACCAAACATATTAAACAAAACAGAACATTTGCACATATTGACATTTCTACAAAAAATCATTTAAACAAAATTGTTCAACCTCAAAGATAACCAAAGAGATTATGTGAGAAAGATAAAACATATCATTTTCTCATATTACAGAGATTACACTTCATTACAGTATCGAATTAATCATACACTAATTACAGAAGCTCAACGATGGGATGTTGAACAAAACAGAAAGCTAAATGGATCAACAAAAGATATGTAGTGTGCAAGCTACGGCGTTACACAGGGATGATAACAACACTAATCACGAACAGCGTCAGTGCAATCTGGTCACAGAGAATTGTAACTCTAATCATTTACAAACCTGCCGATGTTGTGTACGAGTACTGAGTTACATTGATACCCGACGATGTCTTCCGGGCGCTTCACTTTTTTTGTCTGTTTATATAAAGTAGCAGCGTAAAAAACAATGAATTTCAGCTTCTGATAAAATGAGATAAGGGAATGAGTTAAAGGTCACCTGCCAGCGCTACATCCGTACCTACATCTACTTAAATACTCCTCAAGCCCAGTGCTTGAGGGGAGGGTCTATCTCACCAGTGTTGTCAATTTTCTATTCAATTCGCGTACAGGTGGGGAGGGGGGAGGGGAGAGGGGGTGACTGACGGTACGTGCCATAATGTCTCTTATCCTATTTTTATGATCGCTAAGCGACATAAATGTTGGTGTCAACATAATAGTCACACAGTCTTCTTCGAACAGAGTTCGTCTTACTTTTCCCAAAGGATTTCTTGAGAACCATTTAGTCTTTCTTCTAAGGATGCCGATTTAACTTCCCCGATAATCTCTGTCACACCTCCGTGCGGGCTGATGGTACCTATTACGATGGTAGCAGCCCGTCTCCGAATCGTTCTGTCTGTTGTCACGCCTGTTTGACAAGAACTGAAAACACTGGAACAATACTGTAGAATTGGTCTCACTAGCATCTAGCACAGATGCATTTCATTTTATAGAACTGTTCTAAGAAATCTGAGTACTCCTAGAGGAGGCTGCTACAGTAGATAAGTTAACACTATATTAAAATATACGCCTAGAACAGGCAGGGGCCTAGAAAAGCCGCTGACGGGGTGTAGAACTTCGTTGACTACACCGAGGCGGTGCCGTGTATCATAGGGTCAGTGCCGGTGGGATGTAAACTCATTGCTCGAAATTAAAATCGGGTAATCACTCCTCCGATTCCTCGTCTCATCTAGTTCGTAAATGATATTTCACAAAAGAAGCGTGTTCTCCCCGCTCTAGCCCTCTGAGACGTGCGCTTTCCTTCTGGAGAGGGAGCGCGGACTGGGGCGTGAGATGAGGAGCGCGATTTGAGGTCCTGGAGGCGGTGGCCGGGTGCCAGGAAAAACAGGAAGTGCGCGCGGCTATTTCCGTGCATCACATCGCGATGCCTGTCTCCGTCCGTCTACGCCGGCAGCGCACCCAACAGCTGCGCGCCGCCCGCCCCGGTGACAGCTGTCAAACCCTGTCCTCTATATACACACACACACACACACGGCACGCGACAAGTGGACTCACACTGGAATCCAGCGGGCACTCTGCAAGAGTCAGCAGACCACATTTCCTTACGGCGTCTTATATCCGTAAAATTTGCCAATGGAACTTGTAATTATGAATCTGTAATTTACACTGAGGTGAGAAAAGTCATGGAATACCACCTGATACCGTGTCGGGCCTCCTCTTGCCCTGCGTGCAACAACTCGACGTGGCATGCACTGAACAAGTCGTTGGGAGTCCCCTGCAGGAATATTGACCCCCGTTATCTCTATAGTCGTCCATAACTTCGAAAGGCCGGCCGAAGTAGCCGAGCGGTTCTAGGCGCTACAGTCTAGAACCGCGCGACCGCTACGGTCGCAGGTTCGAATCCTGCCTCGGGCATGGATGTGTTGTAACGTCCCCTTAGAAATTACTGTGCTGATAAATCTCTTACATTATTTGATTTTCAAACAGCTGAGCAAAACTGAACGTACTCAGACATTACTCTCTTTACTTATTCTGATCAACACTAAACTGACACACAACATTTTTTAGCGCAACGCAATCTGACTTTCAATAATCCCTACAAGAGAATGGCCCTGACTAAATTAACCTATACGTTTCACAAATCACTTACCTCACAAAAATCTTCGTTACTCGAACTACTGCAATACAGCGAGCGTCACTACTGCCAGCTAAATAAAAGATTCAAACTACTGAAGGCACTAACTACTGATAGGCATATTTAGCAAAAGAAAGATTTTGATAGAGAACAAACAATGTATTTACCTTAATAGTGTTCAAAAGTCGTAATATATATCAGTCCATGATATCCAATATTTCAAATTTACTTTTTCTGACGGACACACGTCCAGATCGTCCGCTCTCAAATTTCCGCCATCTCTCTCCCCACATCCACCACTGCTGGCGGCTCACCTCCAACTGCGCAACGCTACGCGCTGTTAACATCTAGCTGCCGCTGCCCAACACTACAATGGCAGACAACAATGCAAACTAGCCACAGACTGCACACAGCACAGCCAGTGATTTTCATACAGAGCACTACGTGGCGTTACCAATAAGAAAACCTAAACAGCCTACTTACAGTGTGTGATGTCCTTAGGTTAGTTACGTTTAAGTAGTTCTAAGTTATAGGCGACTGATGACCTCAGAAGTTGAGTGCCATAGTGCTCAGAGCCATAAAAATTCCGCTGTTGTTTGTTAACATGAGCCGGCAGCTTTGACCGAGCGGTTCTAGGCACTTCAGTCCGGAACCAACATGCTGCTACGGTTGCAGGTTCGAATCCTGCCTCCGGCATGGATGTGTGTGCTGTCCTTAGGTTAGTTAGGTTTAAGTAGTTCTAAGTCTAGGGGACTGATGACCTCAGTTGTTAAGTCCCATAGTGCTTAGAGCCATTTGAACCATTTTTTTTTTTTTTTTTTTTTTTTTTTGGGGAAGATGAAGTTCATGGATGGCTCCAAAAGATCACCAAGTAGAGAAACGCAGCCGTTTTCAATCACTGATCGGTTCAATTGGACCACAGGACCCAGTCCATTCCCTGTAAACGCACGCCACACCATTATGGAACCACCATTAGCTTTCACAGTGCTTTGTCGACAACTTCGGTAGATGACTTCGTGCGGTGTTTTCCACACCATAACCCTAGCATCAGCTCTTACCATCTGAGCCGGCCGAAGTGGCCCAGCAGTTCTAGGCGCTACAGTCAGGAACCGCGCGACCGCTACAGTCGCTGGTTCGAATCCTGCCTCGGGCACGGGTGTTTGTGATGTCCTTAGGTTAGTTAGGTTTAAGTAGTTCTAAGTTCTAGGGGACTGATGACCTCAGAAGTTAAGTCCCATAGTGCTCAAAGCCATTTGAACCACTTTTCTTACCATATGAAGTCGGTACTCATCGGACCAGGCCGTGGTTTTCCAGTCATGTGGGGTCCAACCGATAGGGCCACGAGCTCAGGAGACCCATTGCAGGCAATGTCGCGCAGTTAGCAAAGGCACCTGCTGCCACAGCCCATTAACGCCAAATTTCGTGGCTTTAACCTAAGAGGTACGTTCAGCGTACGTTTCACATTGGTTTTTGCCATTATTGCACGCATTGTTGCTTGGCTTTCAGCTCTGACAAATCTACGCAAACGCCGCTGCTCTCAGTTGTTAAGTGAAGGCCATCGGCTACTGCGTTGTCCGTGGTGAGAGGTAATACTGGAAATGTGATATTCTCGGCACGTTCTTGACGCTGTCAGTCTTGGAATATTGAATTCCCAAAAGGTTTCCAAAACTGAATGTCCCTTCTCCAACTACCATTCTGCGTTCAAAGACTGTTAATTCCTGTCGTGCGGAAACGTTTTCACGTGAATCACCTGAGTGCAAGTGACAGTTCCGCCAATGCACCGACGTTTCACACCTTGTGTACACGGTGTTACCGCCATCTGTATACGTGCATATCGCTATCCCATCGTTATGGCTGCAACGTGAAGTCGTCTTCCATGCTGTTCGGTATGCCGGACCCGACACCAGGCACCTAGTGAAAGGGGATCGTCTCCTGCCTGGAGTCATTGTGTTGACCATTCCCTAATCAGTACAACGTGGGCTTTGTCTACTAGGCTGAATTAATGGGTAGCTACTTTTCCATTTCGGCAGCTGTTTTGCAGCCCCTGTTGGAAACTAACTTACAAAAAGTCTTGGCAGGAAGCTGCACTTTCCAAATGGTTCAAATGGCTCTGAGCACTATGGGACTCAACTGCTGTGGTCATCAGTCCCCTAGAACTTAGAACTACTTAAACCTAGCTAACCTAAGGACATCACACACATCCATGCCCGAGGCAGGATTCGAACCTGCGACCGTAGCGGTCGCGCGGTTCCGGACTGTAGCGCCTAGAACCGCTCGGCCTCTCCGGCCGGCTGTACTTTCCAGAGGAGTTGTTTTAGGGGGAGCACAAAATTACCAATGAAAATGCCTGCGTTCCGCTCTGGAGGCTGATTAGCTGGATGGCCTGAATGTTAATTTCATTACTGGTAGTCCTCTGGGGCGCTAGATGTACACTCCAGGAAATTGAAATAAGAACACCGTAAATTCATTGTCCCAGGAAGGGGAAACTTTATTGACACATTCCTGGGGTCAGATACATCACATGATCACACTGACAGAACCACAGGCACATAGACACAGGCAACAGAGCATGCACAATGTCGGCACTAGTACAGTGTATATCCACCTTTCGCAGCAATGCAGGCTGCTATTCTCCCATGGAGACGATCGTAGAGATGCTGGATGTAGTCCTGTGGAACGGCTTGCCATGCCATTTCCACCTGGCGCCTCAGTTGGACCAGCGTTCGTGCTGGACGTGCAGACCGCGTGACACGACGCTTCATCCAGTCCCAAACATGCTCAATGGGGGACAGATCCGGAGATCTTGCTGGCCAGGGTAGTTGACTTACACCTTCTAGAGCACGTTGGGTGGCACGGGATACATGCGGACGTGCATTGTCCTGTTGGAACAGCAAGTTCCCTTGCCGGTCTAGGAATGGTAGAACGATGGGTTCGATGACGGTTTGGATGTACCGTGCACTATTCAGTGTCCCCTCGACGATCACCAGTGGTGTACGGCCAGTGTAGGAGATCGCTCCCCACACCATGATGCCGGGTGTTGGCCCTGTGTGCCTCGGTCGTATGCAGTCCTGATTGTGGCGCTCACCTGCACGGCGCCAAACACGCATACGACCATCATTGGCACCAAGGCAGAAGCGACTCTCATCGCTGAAGACGACACGTCTCCATTCGTCCCTCCATTCACGCCTGTCGCGACACCACTGGAGGCGGGCTGCACGATGTTGGGGCGTGAGCGGAAGACGGCCTAACGGTGTGCGGGACCGTAGCCCAGCTTCATGGAGACGGTTGCGAATGGTCCTCGCCGATACCCCAGGAGCTACAGTGTCCCTAATTTGCTGGGAAGTGGCGGTGCGGTCCCCTACGGCACTGCGTAGGATCCTACGGTCTTGGCGTGCATCCGTGCGTCGCTGCGGTCCGGTCCCAGGTCGACGGGCACGTGCACCTTCCGCCGACCACTGGCGACAACATCGATGTACTGTGGAGACCTCACGCCCCACGTGTTGAGCAATTCGGCGGTACGTCCACCCGGCCTCCCGCATGCCCACTATACGCCCTCGCTCGAAGTCCGTCAACTGCACATACGGTTCACGTCCACGCTGTCGCGGCATGCTACCAGTGTTAAAGACTGCGATGGAGCTCCGTATGCCACGGCAAACTGGCTGACACTGACGGCGGCGGTGCACAAATGCTGCGCAGCTAGCGCCATTCGACGGCCAACACCGCGGTCCCTGGTGTGTCCGCTGTGCCGTGCGTGTGATCATTGCTTGTACAGCCCTCTCGCAGTGTCTGGAGCAAGTATGGTGGGTCTGACACACCGGTGTCAATGTGTTCTTTTTTCCATTTCCAGGAGTGTATGTCATGGGGTCTCTGTTGTGGGGATATCTGTATGTTTAAAAGGCAATGCCCTGACTCACTCATCATCGCCCAGCCCAAACCGCTAAGGGTAGAAATGTGAAATCTTATACTGTTGACATCGTTTAAGAAGAAATTCTTTGAAATTCCATCCCTAAGAGGGTGAAATAGGGGATGAAAGGTTCTTCGTAAATATGTCGCTATTAAGGCAATGAAAATTGGTATTTGGTTTCTCTCTCAAAAATAAAGAAATACATGTTTCAGCATTTTTGGAAATTTAACTGCTATTGGGGTGAAATACTGGGTGATTTTTTTTATTAATTCATTATTAAAGAACTACTAAAGTATTTTTAAAGCTGCATGTATTAAACTTGGCACGTAATTTCTCAGTTAGCAATTAAAAAACACGTTAGAAGTATGAATTTCAAAAAACGCCTTCACAATTTTTGTGTTTTATTAAATACACGATGCATTTAGGACCCTGTGACTCCATCATGAGGTGTATACGGTCTTAATACATGATATATTTTTGCTCTTGAATGAGGTGAAATGCGTGTTCTTGTCATGAGAGGATTTGATGTTAGGTTATGTTTCGCACATATTTTCCGCACCTCACTTACGAAATTCATAACCTAACATCAAATGTTCTCAAGAAAAGAACAAGCATTTCACACCATTCAAGAGGAAAAATAAATCATGTATTATGACGATTTATACCTGATGGTGGACCCAAAGTGTCCGAAATGCATAGTGTATTTAATAGAACACGAAAATTTGTGAGTAAAGGCGTTTTTTATTTCACAATTCGAGTGTCTTGAATACAGTCACGTTTGCCAGTGCAAAATATGGAAAAAATTTAAAGAATTACGTTTTCAATGGTTCTGGAAATTAACCCTTTGAGGGAGTAGAATAGGAGGATGTAAACTTTTATGAAATTATTTTATTATGAAAGCAGTTTCAAAGAAATCTATGAAAATTTGTATTCATTGTCACTGCTAGGAATAAAAAGAAATGTGTTTTATTGTATTTTTTTTAATTTTACCACTAATGGAGTGAAAAGGTGATAATGGAAAACGCCTTAACGGCTGTACGATACGTGAATGCCGTCGCCCGACCGATAGTGCAACCATATCGGCAGCATATTGGGGAGGCATTCGTCTTCATGGACGACAATTCGCGCCCCCATCGTGCACCTCTTGTAATGACTTCCTTCAGGATAACGACATCGCTCGACTAGAGTGGCCAGCATGTTCTCCAGACATGATCCCTATCGAACATACCAGGGATAGATTGAAAAGGGCTGTTTATGGAAGACGTGACCCACGAACCACTCTCAGAGATCCATACCGAATCGCCGTTGAGGAGTGGAACAATTTGGACGAACAGTGCCTTGAAGAACTTGTGGATAGTATGCCACGACGAATACAGGCATGCGTTAATGCAAGAGGACGTGCTACTGGTTATTAGAGGCACCAGAGTGTACAGCAATCTGGACCACTATCTCTGAAGGTCTCGCTGTATGGTGGTGCAACATACAATGTGTGGTTTTAATAAGCAATAAAAAGGTCGTAAATGATGTTTATGTTGATCTCTGTTCCAAATTTCTGTACATGTTACGGAATTCTAGGAAGCGAGGTGATGTAAAACTTTCTTTGATGAGTGTAGTTACATAGCTACAATGCATTACTAGCTGACTTTGAAATACTGAGAAGATTAACCATGTCCGGTGAGTCAAAACGAGATTCATTAAGGCTGTTTTACAACGGCACTCTCTTGGGTCCATTAATAAGCTTTCCTGCATGGAATCAGAGTTTCTGCTAGCGTATCGAACGTTCATATATCTTACAGGAACGCAGCCAGATAATATCCTCAATAACCCGTTGTCAAGGACGTTACCCGCCTGCATTTCTGAAAGTTATAGAAGAACGATTCCCAGCTAATCTTCGTAGCAATGTGTCTGGTAATGTGTCTAGCGCAGCAAAGCCGTGTTTACGAGGTGTGGCTAGAAAAAAACCGGACTAGTACTGGTGAAACAATAAAACGAATGCAATAAGGCTGAAAGTCGCGTGGCCTGTCACGTGACTCTCGCTCCGCCTACTGCTCGAGTTTCATCTGCCTCCTGCACTCAGTCTGCCCGTGGCGTCTGTTTTAAGTAGTTGACGTTTTGTCTGTGCGTCGGAAAATGTTGAGTGTACAGAAAGAACAGCGTGTTAACATCAAATTTTGTTTCAAACTAGTAAAATCTGCAAGCGAAACGTTTGTAATGTTACAACAAGTGTACGGCGATGATAGTTTATCGCGAACACAAGTGTTTGAGTGGTTTAAACGATTTTAAGATGGCCGCGAAGACACCAGTGATGACACTCGCACTGGCAGACCATTGTCAGCAAAAACTGATGCAAACATTGAAAAAATCGGTAAACTTGTTCGACACTTTCCTTGTCAACTCCTGTTAACTCAGACACTGCTCTGATTGTTAAACGGCGATCTTGTCGAACAAGTTTACCGATTCTTTCAATGTTTGCATCAGTTTTTGCTGACAATGGTCTGCCAGTGCGAGTGTCATTACTGGTGTCTTCGCGGCCATCTTTAAATCGTTTAAACCACTCAAACACTTGTGTTCGCGATAAACAATCATCGCCGTACACTTGTTGTAACATTACAAACGTTTCACTTGCAGATTTTCCTAGTTTGAAACAAAATTTGATGTTAACACGCTGTTCTTTCTGTACACTCAACATTTTCCGACGCACAGACAAAACGTCAACTACTTAAAACAGACGCCACGGGCAGACTGAGTGTAGGAGGCAGATGAAACTCGAGCAGTAGGCGGAGCGAGAGTCACGTGACAGGCCACGCGACTTTCAGCCTTATTGCATTCGTTTTATTGTTTCACCAGTACTAGTCCGGTTTTTTTCTAGCCACACCTCGTATTCTGGTCGTGATCTCGAGTGAGACACCGCACAACTTCTCCAGGGACGAGACAAAGGGGCGTTTCGCTACATAGTGCCAGTCTGAGTGAACTTCGTCACTTACGAGTTTCAGCGTTGGTCCTGTATGAGCAGAAACTCTACTTTCTACCTTAGTTCTAGTGTTCTTCCATTTTAACCACGATGTTGTCAAGGAAAGGAACTTGACCGACTCAAAGAGTACTGCATTCGCCTTGAAATAAAATACAAGACAGGAATTAAAATTATTAATATTCAGCGTCTCGTCAACTGCTGGATTGTTAGACATGGATAATTTCCTCGTTTTAGGAAGGATGAGGAAGGCAGTCGTTCATTTCGTTTTCATAGAAACCATCCCAAGATTTACCGTGAGTGGGTTAGGAAAACGATGTGAAACCCAAATCTAAATGACCATACGGGGATGTGCACCACCGCCATTGGAATGAGTGTCCAGTGTTCAAAAGGTATTTGGAGTCGACAAACCGCTAGGACAAAAGAAAAACATGAACCAAGCAGGTTGTTGAACTAAGGAAGAAGTGAAAGGATGACGACGTTCTGGAAGGAGGAGAAGTTGACAACCGATATCAAACGCGTCCCAGACCTTTAAGGTCAAAATTTTACGGGCAATGACGGATCCTAAACCGAGTATTCTGGGATGAGCAACCAATAATCGGAAACTTATGTTTAATGTGGTACAAGTTCTGGAATTAGCAATGCGTGTCAGGCACGTATCGTAGTGTTGGTCGTCGTAGGCCTCAGAGAGCCTTTCTAAAGGCCTGCTGGGACCGTGTCGTCCATGCTCGATTATGTTTTATGATCTCGCAATGTTTCTTTCCCGAGGCACCGAGTGGGGTGGCGCAGTGGTTAGCATACTGCACTCGCTTTCGGATGGACGACGGTTCAAGCCTGCGTCCAGCCATCTTGCTTTATGTTTTCCGTGATTTCCTTAAATCGTTTCAGGCAAATGCCGGGATGGTTCTTTTGAAAGGGCACGGCCGATTTCCTTCTCCGTCCTTCCCTAATCCGAGCTTGTGCTCCGTCTCTAATGACCTCGTTGTCGACGGGACGTTAAACACTAATCTCTTCCTCTTTTCCCGAAGCATTGAGCCTGCAGTTGAAATTACAGAGGTCTTGAGACCTAATGTCTGCGGATTTCTAAGTTTCTGGATTTGCAACCGAATTAATGTTTCAGTTTTCTTTACACTACATTACAACTACTTTCGTATTCGTCGCTGTTTGTCTTTCAACCACAATGAGAGGGAGAGGCTGTGTGCTCCTCTACAGATTGCAGTAAAGATAAGCGTAAAGAACGCAAAAGTGTCACAGAAATTTAAGACGAACAAAAGGCTAAGCGAAACAGTAGATAAAAGTCATAAGTAATAAATATGTAGTAAGACTACGTCTGTCACCAATAAAAGCCTTAGCAGGCACTTGCCTACGAGTAGAAAGAGAGTAGTCCTAGTTTTTCCGACGATATATAAGCGTATTGAGCGCTGCATCTCACGCTTGACTTAAGCTAAAGCCTCTGCCCTTGTTAGTTAAAATATTCGCTATCCTAATGTCTATTGCCTTGTTTATTACAACGTCCCAGAACTTATGCGCCTGTACCGCGACGCTGGTATTTCGCTTCATACCCACGTTTTGGTAAACACTCTTCAATCGGGTGTAGTGCTTGTGTTCTTTGCATCTTTATTCAGCAGTGTTTGCAGTCTGCCCAACGTAAGACACGCCAAATTGACGTGTGTGCGGTATTCATTCCAGTTTTAGGGGTCTTTTATTATCATTCACAGAGAATTGTACAATATTTAATTTTGGTGGGGATCGATACTCAGGGTAGAAAAAAACTACGTACACAAACTTGTAGAGCTATAAGAGTAGATAATCAGTAATATAAGAATATAGAACAGGTATCCCGTTTCCAGTATTTAGAATGTGACATAACATTAGAAGGAGAGAAAGACATAAATAACAAAATTAATACCTATTAACATATATGTGGCATGATTAGAAGAACATTGAAGGGTAAAACGAGAAGAAAAACCAAAATGAAATTTTTTCAAGGCAGTACTCACTGTACTATATGGAGCAAAGTTGGACATTAATATCAAGATCCCCAAGTCAACATGAAACACCAGAAATGAGGTTCTAAACATTCTGCGTGGTGTCTGTTTGTTCTATATCGTGTCTCCCTACCACTTTCGCGCAACGACGCTCTGAGCGTGTTTTTTAGAGAATTGACTAGTTTGAACCTGGGACCTGTTGCTGGTAAGGAGACGTCAAACCACACATGACATGTAGAATTCAGAAGTGTTCAGTGAGACTAGCGATGATATAACCAAATACTTAATGATTTCAGCGTCAGCTCCACTGCACTCCCTGTAAAGGAATCTTAATACTAACTAAATTTAGTGGAAGGGGTTCAAGGCTTTCCTATTTTTAGTTAGCTGGTAAAAATAACGTCGAAAAAGCAGTTAAGTTTACCACTGGAAATTTTATTCTACTCACAAAACATCGTTTATAAATTGCACTATTGATTAAAGCAAATGTTTTAATACAGGATGGTAAAAACCAACTGCGTTCAACAAAAATGTGAACGAATATTCCCTGAATGGGTTTCCAAGTTCTACAATGGATCGAACGATGACCTATGCCATATCACATCTATAATCTAGGTTTAAATTAAGTTTCACAAAAGAGCAAACTATCAAAATGGTCTACAGTGACCCTCAATTATCTTTAATTACTTATCTAACTTGTCGTAAATTACAGTGGCTGATGTGGCTTCTCAATAACTATATAACAGAAAAATCATTGAGTTTCAGATTTTTACTTCAAGTGGCAAATGTGAACACAATGACATTTAATTGACGATCGACACTAGTATTACGTAAAGGGGATGTAACAGATGAGACTTCTGCAGTTCTGAGTGAAGCCTTATGCACTCAAAAATGCGGCATCGCGTGCGTTCATTACCTTGTCGGTGTTCGTCAGGGGGCGGCGGCCGGCGCAGCTCCGTCCAGCTCGCCCTCTCGGAAGCAACTCTCCCATAACTTCTCCTTACTACAATTTACCGAAATTGGTTTAAAAAAAAACTATCTGGCTGTGTTTTCATCTGACCAATCATGGTCTCAATGTTAACCTTAAGCTCCGCCTACAAAAATTCTGTCTATCCAATGAGAAACGTTATACTTTTCGTGGTGGGGCAATGTTTTTAAAGTTTGCAACGTAACAGAGAAGCGAAAAAGTCTCACGCTAAAACTTGCGGGTGGTGTGGCCCCTTTTTGTGTTATCGTAAGATCTATACTGTTCTTCTGGAGGGCTCTAGCTTTTAACATTGGCTGGGGGGTGGTCCTAACGTAACAGAGACGCGAAAAAGTCTCACGCTAAAAACTTGCGGGTGGTGTGGTCGTAGCGGTTAGCTGGCGACGTGGGTGTCCGTCCCTTATCGTAGGGCCTTCTCGCTTAACACGGTTCTGCTCTCAGCTTCTGTTCTCGTTTCTCCTCTCGGAACTGCGTCTGTCTCACGGTGGGAAGGTATGACATGCATTTAGGCATTCTTGTGTCAGTCTGTGGTATTCCATTTGCTCACTCGTTACTCGTATTACTTTGGTTAATTTAATGTCACGATTTATTCGGAGCTATGTGACATACTACTGGATTTGCTTATCATGTCAGGGTTTTCATGGAAGGTGTTGGATTTGCTTGACACCTTCCAAGGTTCATTTTATCAGTGAGAGACTCCACAACAAAAGACAAAATAAGAAATGAAGAAATGACGAAAGAACTTAGCGATACAGCTATTAACTGAAAAAGTAATTCAAAGGATTGGAAGAGGGCACAGGTCATCCCCGTTTTCAAGAAGGGACGTCGAACAAATGTGCAGAACTATAGACCTATATCTCTACGTCGATCGGTTGTAGAATTTTGGAACACGTATTCAGAGGGCTCAGGCGCCGGCTATGGGACAGGACCCCCCCCCCCCCCCTCCCAATTCAACGATGGTGGTACGTGTTGTTGAGGTGCTCAAGGACTTTTAACATTGAAATGGCCTGGTTCACTATCTCGTTGAAACCACATCCTTTCCCAAACAATAAGGTGCACAGTCTCCAATAAATGTGGCAGCACATCTCTCAGAAACACCAGTTGGGGAGGCAGTAAATAAGGTCCTACTAGGTAATCTCAGACGATGCCCGGCCACACGTTGACTGAGAATCCTTGCTGGTGGAGACTGATGTGGTTGGCTTGGGGATTGGCCTCTCTCCAGATATAGCTTTTGCGGCTGTTGAAAACTCTATCACAGGTGAATGAAGCCTGATCTGGGAACAATACGAACTGTGCGAAGCACGGCACTACAGCATTGCGGTGGATAATCCATTGACATAAGTGAACGCAAGGTCCAAAATCCGTTCGTCCCATTCCTTGCACACCTTCTTCATGAGAGGGGTGTGATACTTGTTCCTGCAATACTCACCACACTGTATCCTCCGAAGTGTGCGTTTCACGGGCAACTTGACGGGCGCTTATTTTAGGAGGTCGGCCACACGATCCAGCACAATCACCTCAAAGTCTGGGGACCTCGGCCGGCCCTCTGTGGCACGAACGACCCCATCTCGCGATAAGTTGGTTTCCTCGGAGATAAGCGTTTTCCAGTTAGGATGACGCCTGTTGGGACAGCATTCTCTGTACACCTGTGCTCCTTTATGGGCGCGACATCCTGCCACATCATGCATTAAATGCTTATCTGCCAACTTTCATGGCGAGTATCTTTCCACCATAGTGGAGGTCATCACTTTGAACAGTTACTATGAGGTACGTTATTGTTATGCAGTGTACGCTGTGTACGTTCACAACACAATAAATATGCATTTCCGACCACTGATTCCCTATCCCAACACGCTCGGTTGTGCGTGTTTCAATTTGATCCAAAACGTTTGAGACACCCTGTATGTGACTTGGTACTGCTCGGGACTATCTAACTGAGCCAATCCTTCCGCCTAACCGACTCGGCGGGGCAAGTTACCGTTTCTTTCTCCGTGAAGTACTGCCGCAAATGTTGCAGAATGTCCTGTTAGTATTTAGTTCAGAGTGTCGGGGCACCAACGCACTTTTCCGCTGACGTCATATAACATTCAGACAACGTTTTCCCCAATTGTTGGATTGGGAGGGGAGGGTCAACGAAGTTCTCCCGACCTCAATTTCTTTACGTGGGTGGGGAATTGAAGCGTTTGGTGCAGGAGACACCGATATACACTCCAAGAGAACAGGTTGCCCATGCGGCTGAAGCTGCAGTCATTATATGTGAAACACTTGGTTGTTTTGAGCGTGTTACACAAACAGTATCATGCACATACCGATTGTTTATTAAACTAACTGAACATTTTCAGCGATATCCCTAAAACAATATTATGGTTATCTGAGCCATTGTCGAGATATTTTTATTTAGTTAATTGTGGTAAATCGTAGTCATCAAGACGAGTATATGTGTCCTACGTAGAATATCAAAGAGCGCATCGAAGCTCGATTAACAGAATTGCCTCTATATTTTATCTTGTGTAAGCTGTCATTCATTCTATTTCTGAAGACATACATAAAAGTGGACTTCGTGAGTTTGTGTCTAGAATCAGATATCCTGTTTCTGAATACAGTATGCTGGGGCGAACTGGACGCAATGTGTGATGAATATGTGCGCATTTAGTTCAAAGCTATTCGAGTATAAATTTGTTGCATGTTAATAATGTACTCATATTTTCCTCTTTTTGTGTCTTATTAATCGTGCTGAAGATTTGTTTGGTTTCATAACGTTTCCTTGTTTTTTGTTTTTTTAAAAAATGGGCATCCTGTCAGAAGATTAAATGTCTATTTTAGCAGCAGTATTAGTAAAACATTAAGATTAAAGGTGCGAAAGTCTCAGTTACGTTCCAGTGCGAAGCAGACTGCAAACAAGATCACAGCAAGTGCAAAATGTTTGGTAGCTCCAAAGGGGTTCTAGGATATGTAAATTGTGTACAGACAGAGAGTAATAAGCAGATGTTATCGTTGTTTTTATGTAGTGAGGAACATTATCCAATGTGTGCTTTTCTTTAAATAATGATAAATCAATTCCAATCACTCACTCCGCCAACTTCGGTCTATATAACATTCAGCTGCACGTAGAAGGCCTCTGAAACATCACAGAACCATCCGTGGCCTGAACTGCTTCTTCCACACGGTGTGACTTAACTGCCTCACTGGGGCGTCGGTGCATTCAGCACCTTTCATCGTGAGAAAAGAGGAAAAATCACGACTCGTGGAACATCTCTGTAAGCCTTTTGAGCACTACAGTTTGCGTTCTTTGGCCTACCGAAGACGTGCAACTTTATGTACTATTCTGAACATTTGTCTTTTCGAAGTGCCCCACTTACTTAACACGTCCGATGTATGCAAATACCTTCGCAATCTTTTATTTATTTATTTATTTATATATTTACTTGCCCTATCTTTTATTTTATTTATGTATTTTTTATTTAACTTTACTAGTTCGGCTTCTAAGTCCTCTCTTACTTCTGAACAGCAACAACACATACCAAGAAATAACACAAAAATATACCCAGTTTCTATGCACACGTTTGGTTCAGTTATATACATTGGACAGATTATTTTGAGAAATAACGACAGTGAATAATAACAAAAATAATAATAATTTACATTAATAACAATAAAAATAAGGAGCATTAAGAGTAACAGGAATATTTATTAGTTTAGCACATGTGTGTTCGCGTTTAGTATCACCAGAAACAGAAGGGGTACTAATAGAGGAAAAGATTGAAGTGACAGTGGCAATGCCTTTTAAGACAGAACAGACTTTTATTAGAGAACAGTGTGACAAGCGGGAAGGAAATAAGTGGTGGGGGAGGGGGTGTTGACAAAAGTGAGGATTGACAAAAGTGAGAACAAGGAAGCGGTAACTGTTATAATAAAAGGTGCACCATTAGCAGTGTTTTGAAGTTAGAGAGGAAAGGGAACTTCACAGCAAACATAAACATAGCCAAAGCCTTGCAGACAAACAAAAATTACGCGAAGCGAAATGTAGTGTGAGGAGGGCTATGCGAGAGGCGTTCAATGAATTCGAAAGTAAAGTTCTATGTACTGACTTGGCAGAAAATCCTAAGAAATTTTGGTCTTACGTCAAAGCAGTAGGTGGATCAAAACATAATGTCCAGACACTCTGTGACCAAAATGGTACTGAAACAGAGGATGACAGACTAAAGGCCGAAATACTAAATGTCTTTTTCCAAAGCTGTTTCGCAGAGGAAGACTGCACTGTAGTTCCTTCTCTAGATTGTCGTACAGATGACAAAATGGTAGCTATCGAAATAGACGACAGAGGGATAGAGAAACAATTAAAATCGCTCAAAAGAGGAAAGGCCGCTGGACCTGATGGGATACCAGTTCGATTTTACACAGAGTACGCGAAGGAACTTGCCCCCCTTCTTGCAGCGGTGTACCGTAGGTCTCTAGAAGAGCGTAGCATTCCAAAGGATTGGAAAAGGGCACGGGTCATCCCCGTTTTCAAGAAGGGACGTCGAACAGATGTGCAGAACTATAGACCTATATCTCTAACGTCGATCAGTTGTAGAATTTTGGAACACGTATTATGTTCGAGTATAATGACTTTTTTGGAGACTAGAAATCTACTCTGTAGGAATCAGCATGGGTTTCGAAAAAGACGCTCGTGTAAAACCCAGCTCGCGCTATTCGTCCACGAGACTCAGAGGGCCATAGACACGGGTTCCCAGGTAGATGCCGTGTTTCTTGACTTCCGCAAGGCGTTCGATACAGTTCCCCACAGTCGTTTAATGAACAAAGTAAGAGCATATGGACTATCAGACCAATTGTGTGATTGGATTGAAGAGTTCCTAGATAACAGAACGCAGCATGTCATTCTCAATGGAGAGAAGTCTTCCGAAGTAAGAGTGATTTCAGGTGTGCCGCAGGGGAGTGTCATAGGACCGTTGCTATTCACAATATACATAAATGACCTTGTGGATGACATCGGAAGTTCACTGAGGCTTTTTGCAGATGATGCTGTGATGTATCGAGAGGTTGTAACAATGGAAAACTGTACTGAAATGCAGGAGGATCTGCAGCGAATTGACGCATGGTGCAGGGAATGGCAATTGAATCTCAATGTAGACAAGTGTAATGCGCTGCGAATACATAGAAAGATAGATCCCTTCTCATTTAGCTACAAAATAGCAGGTCAGCAACTGCAAGCAGTAAATTCCATAAATTATCTGGGAGTACGTATTAGGAGTGATTTAAAATGGAATGATCATATAAAGTTGATCGTCGGTAAAGCAGATGCCAGACTGAGATTCATTGGAAGAATCCTAAGGAAATGCAATCCGAAAACAAAGGAAGTAGGTTACAGTACGCTTGTTCGCCCACTGCTTGAATACTGCTCAGCAGTGTGGGATCCGTACCAGATAGGGTTGATAGAAGAGATAGAGAAGATCCATCGGAGAGCAGCGCGCTTCGTTACAGGATCATTTAGTAATCGCGAAAGCGATACGGAAATGATAGATAAACTCCAGTGGACGACTCTGCAGGAGAGACGCTCAGTAGCTTGGTACGGGCTTTTGTTAAAGTTTCGACAACATACCTTCACCGAAGAGTCAAGCAGTATATTGCTCTCTCCTACGTATACCGCGCGAAGAGACCATGAGGATAAAATCAGAGAGATTAGAGCCCACACAGAAGCATACCGACAATGCTTCTTTCCACGAACAATACGAGACTGGAATAGAAGGGAGAACCGATAGAGGTACTCAGGGTACCCTCCGCCACACACCGTCAGGTGGCTTGCGGAGTATGGATGTAGATGTAGATGTAGAATTTAGTTTCTCTGATATTTTGAGGAAGATCATTCCAAAGTTGGATTGCTGATAAAATAATTAAGAGAAGATGGCCATGATTGAGATGTGTCGTGACGCAGACAGTATTTCGCTTTGTTGAGAATGAGTATTTCTGCTAGCATGTAAGAGTAGAAGGTAAATGAAAGGAAGTGTGATGACTGAGAAGACGACGGAATAAATACAGGGTATGACAGTCTTTAGGCTTATCGACAGCTAGCCACGATAACTGTATGTAGGCAGCAGTGATATGATCAGAACAGTGAGGGTTACAAACGTATCGCACGTAAGCATTGAAAGCCATTACCGTCCAGCGTGAGTTCTCGTACAAAAATCCTTGACGAAAGGGATCCGCCATAAGCAGATGTGAGTAGAATATTGTTAGTGACTGTACATTTTAGAGTGACAGAAAATATCATATATACACTCCTGGAAATTGAAATAAGAACACCGTGAATTCATTGTCCCAGGAAGGGGAAACTTTATTGACACATTCCTGGGGTCAGATACATCACATGATCACACTGACAGAACCACAGGCACATCGACACAGGCAACAGAGCATGCACAATGTCGGCACTAGTACAGTGTATATCCACCTTTCGCAGCAATGCAGGCTGCTATTCTCCCATGGAGACGATCGTAGAGATGCTGGATGTAGTCCTGTGGAACGGCTTGCCATGCCATTTCCACCTGGCGCCTCAGTTGGACCAGCGTTCGTGCTGGACGTGCAGACCGCGTGAGACGACGCTTCATCCAGTCCCAAACATGCTCAATGGGGGACAGATCCGGAGATCTTGCTGGCCAGGGTAGTTGACTTACACCTTCTACAGCACGTTGGGTGGCACGGGATACATGCGGACGTGCATTGTCCTGTTGGAACAGCAAGTTCCCTTGCCGGTCTAGGAATGGTAGAACGATGGGTTCGATGACGGTTTGGATGTACCGTGCACTATTCAGTGTCCCCTCGACGATCACCACTGGTGTACGGCCAGTGTAGGAGATCGCTCCCCACACCATGATGCCGGGTGTTGGCCCTGTGTGCCTCGGTCATATGCAGTCCTGATTGTGGCGCTCACCTGCACGGCGCCAAACACGCATACGACCATCATTGGCAACCAAGGCAGAAGCGACTATCATCGCTGAAGACGACACGTCTCCATTCGTCCCTCCATTCACGCCTGTCGCGACACCACTGGAGGCGGGCTGCACGATGTTGGGGCGTGAGCGGAAGACGGCCTAATGGTGTGCGGGACCGTAGCCCAGCTTCATGGAGACGGTTGCGAATGGTCCTCGCCGATACCCCAGGAGCAACAGTGTCCCTAATTTGCTGGGAAGTGGCGGTGCGGTCCCCTACGGCACTGCGTAGGATCCTACGGTCTTGGCGTGCATCCGTGCGTCGCTGCGGTCCGGTCCCAGGTCGACGGGCACGTGCACCTTCCGCCGACCACTGGCGACAACATCGATGTACTGTGGAGACCTCACGCCCCACGTGTTGAGCAATTCGGCGGTACGTCCACCCGGCCTCCCGCATGCCCACTATACGCCCTCGCTCAAAGTCCGTCAACTGCACATACGGTTCACGTCCACGCTGTCACGGCATGCTACCAGTGTTAAAGACTGCGATGGAGGTCCGTATGCCACGGCAAACTGGCTGACACTGACGGCGGCGGTGCACAAATGCTGCGCAGCTAGCGCCATTCGACGGCCAACACCGCGGTTCCTGGTGTGTCCGCTGTGCCGTGCGTGTGATCATTGCTTGTACAGCCCTCTCGCAGTGTCCGGAGCAAGTATGGTGGGTCTGACACACCGGTGTCAATGTGTTCTTTTTTCCATTTCCAGGAGTGTATATATGTGTATGTGTATGGCAGTCTTACAAAAACATAATTAATATTAGATGAATGTGTGATCACATATAGCAGGAACAAAGCCAAAAGAGAAAAAATAGCTACCATTTTATGGGAACCAATGCACCATTCGCGTTAAGTGATTTATGGAAATATAAGTGTGGGGTCCTGCCCACACATCTCTTATAGGGTGCCTTCGGGATGCTGCATTCTCGGAATTCTATACAACAATTCAAGCAAATAACATTAGCAGTTTTATTTCAAATAAGAAGATTGACAATACTTAACTCGGAATTTACAATGGTTTCGCAAGCGGTGGGCGACATGCAACATAAATCCAAGTACTTTCCTGTATACAGTATTCCCGCAAGTTTGACACACAGTTTGTGGATCACTAATCGTAGCGTTCTCTACAAGGCTGCATCTAGTCCTGTGCGAATACTGTCCGAGTACTGAGCAGCCGAGCCTGGCTGGAGCGGCGCTTATACTCTCCTCTTGTAGAGGCCGCTCCTGTCGTGATGTGGTCCTAATCAGCGCACCATTGGCCGACGTCTTTTCACCGCCTTCTCTTCTCGTGTGTGGCAGGAGTGTGGGCGCATCGCTGAGGCGGAAGGTGTGGCTGCAGGGGACGTCAAGCTTCCGGCCGTACCTCACCATCCGCCCTGCACTCTGGCGGAAACGTCCCTCGGAAAACGACCAGAAGGGTACGCGTCCACCTCCTGCTGCCAGGAACCAGATGAAGAAGGCGGCGACTGCTGCGGTGTGGGCGGGTCCAGCTCCATCGGTAGGACGATAGGCGAACGCTCCGTCTCTATGGGGTGGACCCGCGATGTCGTGAGCACACCCTATGGCGGCTGCTGTAACAGCGCTGTCTTCTGGACCCGTGAATCTGGGAAAAGAGGCACTGCATGATCATTGTGTGCATGACAGAGGCGAAGTTGATTTTGATGGCGGCGCTGCAAGCCATCTGGACCTGAAAGAAGATATATGCAAGCGCCAAGTCGACAGACAATTTCGTCTCGCGCCCAACGTGTGCTGCCGCTAAAAACCCTGTAAAAGACAATATCATGCTGCGCGAAGCGATACTTGCGGCCTTCCTTCGCCACCGGATGCTGAGGAGGGTGGAGCAGGTGGAGCAGTGTCCGATGGCGGCGGCCGTGAAGCAATTCCGCCAGTGATGGTCCATCTCGTGAGTTCGAACGGTATGAGGCGAGAACCAGTTGCAGTGCTTGATCCCTGGTGTGTGCGGAGCGAAGTTTGGCCATCTGTTGCTTGAAAGTTCTGACAAAATGTTCCGCTTCGTCGTTTGACTGTGGATGGACCGGTGCACTAGTTATATGCTTATTCACAGAATATTTTAAATTCATTTGTCATGGACTGAGGTCCGTTGTCTGACACTATTACTTCAGGTCAACCTTCGAGGCAAAAAAATCGATGACAACACCTGAGTTGTGCTACGTGACGTTGTCAAGTTCATTGGCACGGCAAAAGGAACATTTCTGTACGAGTCAACCACAATCAACCAACGAGTGTTCCAAAAAGGTCTCGCAAAGTCTATGTGCGCACGTTGCTATGGTGGTTGCGACTTAGGCCAAACAAAGAATCTTTGTGGTGGAGCGGACTGATATTCTGCACATGCGCGACACTGTGACGTCATCTGTTCTATTTCGGTGTCCATACCCAGCTAGTACAGTGTCTACGTGCTATATGTTTCGTACGAACACTCCCCCAGTGACCTTGGTGAAGTAACTGCACCACTTCTTTTTGCAAAGCTTTAGGGATCAACACACGTGACTCTCCACTGTCATTTTGTACTAGAATTACACGTTTCTGTACAGCGAGGCTATGCCGACGTGCAAAGTATCAGCGCACTACAGAGGTCTTTATACAGTGCAAGAAACGAGGCCAAGATGTGCGATTGTAGTTGAGCAAAATATTCAAATCTGGATCAGCGTCGGTGGCCTGTGCAATTTTCTTATAGTTCAGCGGAAAAGACTGAAGTAATTCAGAATCCTGAGCATCGATGTGACAAGAAGATTCCCCCCTAACTATGTCAGGCTTCGTTGGTATTTGCTGTATATATTTCAGTCTCTGTCTTTCCAACTACACTCCTGGAAATTGAAATAAGAACACCGTGAATTCATTGTCCCAGGAAGGGGAAACTTTATTGACACATTCCTGGGGTCAGATACATCACATGATCACACTGACAGAACCACAGGCACATAGACACAGGCAACAGAGCATGCACAATGTCGGCACTAGTACAGTGTATATCCACCTTTCGCAGCAATGCAGGCTGCTATTCTCCCATGGAGACGATCGTAGAGATGCTGGATGTAGTCCTGTGGAACGGCTTGCCATGCCATTTCCACCTGGCTTCTCAGTTGGACCAGCGTTCGTGCTGGACGTGTAGACCGCGTGAGACGACGCTTCATCCAGTCCCAAACATGCTCAATGGGGGACAGATCCGGAGATCGTGATGGCCAGGGTAGTTGACTTACACCTTCTAGAGCACGTTGGGTGGCACGGGATACATGCGGACGTGCATTGTCCTGTTGGAACAGGAAGTTCCCTTGCCGGTCTAGGAATGGTAGAACGATGGGTTCGATGACGGTTTGGATGTACCGTGCACTATTCAGTGTCCCCTCGACGATCACCAGTGGTGTACGGCCAGTGTAGGAGATCGCTCCCCACACCATGATGCCGGGTGTTGGCCCTGTGTGCCTCGGTCGTATGCAGTCCTGATTGTGGCGCTCACCTGCACGTCGCCAAACACGCATACGACCATCATTGGCACCAAGGCAGAAGCGACTCTCATCGCTGAAGACGACACGTCTCCATTCGTCCCTCCATTCACGCCTGTCGCGACACCACTGGAGGCGGGCTGCACGATGTTGGGGCGTGAGCGGAAGACGGCCTAACGGTGTGCGGGACCGTAGCCCAGCTTCATGGAGACGGTTGCGAATGGTCCTCGCCGATACCCCAGGAGCAACAGTGTCCCTAATTTGCTGGGAAGTGGCGGTGTGGTCCCCTACGGCACTGCGTAGGATCCTACGGTCTTGGCGTGCATCCGTGCGTCGCTGCGGTCCGGTCCCAGGTCGACGGGCACGTGCACCTTCCGCCGACCACTGGCGACAACATCGATGTACTGTGGAGACCTCACGCCCCACGTGTTGAGCAATTCGGCGGTACGTCCACCCGGCCTCCCGCATGCCCACTATACGCCCTCGCTCAAAGTCCGTCAACTGCACATACGGTTCACGTCCACGCTGTCGCGGCATGCTACCAGTGTTAAAGACTGCGATGGAGCTCCGTATGCCACGGCAAACTGGCTGACACTGACGGCGGCGGTGCACAAATGCTGCGCAGCTAGCGCCATTCGACGGCCAACACCGCGGTTCCTGGTGTGTCCGCTGTGCCGTGCGTGTGATCATTGCTTGTACAGCCCTCTCGCAGTGTCCGGAGCAAGTATGGTGGGTCTGACACACCGGTATCAATGTGTTCTTTTTTCCATTTCCAGGAGTGTATTTTTGCCCCGTACTTATCCTTCTAAAACCATGAATGTTTTACACTAATGTCTCATCATTAAAAGTGTGTTAGCGTTTGTACACTGCAGAGTGACAGAAAACATCGAAAATGTATGTGTATGGGAAACTTAGCGTCTGGTCAAGTATCAGGTACCACACGGAAACAGAAAAAATGGGCACCTATTCCAAAAAGGCAATCCAGCATTCTCCTTAAGTGATGTATCGAAACTTTGGAACCTAAAACAAGATAGCTGAATTGTTATTTGAATCATTTCCTTCTGAGTCTAGCTACGGACATGTAACCAGTGGGACATCTAAACCATTTTTTTTTCCTTTAATGCTATCGAAAACTACGTGGTACCCATATTTCGAATCGTAGGACCAGTGGGACTATCACAATACCTTGATTTTTTATTTACATTCGTAAATGTGTCGTCAGTCCTCTGACTCGTTTCATGCGGCCCCCCATGATTTTTTTCTGTGGCTATTTGATCATCTTAGAGTCGCACGTTCACCATACATCCTCAACTATTTGTTTTATATATTCAAATCTCTGTCTTCGTAACAACTTTCACCCTCTACAGCTCCCTCTAGCCCCATGGTAGTTGTTGGCTGATTTCTCAAAGCGTCATCTTGTCCCGCTTTCTAATTAATGTTATCCACAATCTCCTTTTCTAGCCTTTACAGCGAAGAACATCGTCATTTCTTATCTCGTCAGCTTGTCAGTCCATTTAGTTTTTAACACCCTCCACGAAGCACATATGAATCTCTGATTGCCTTCTTTCCCAGCTTTCTCACAGTGGATGACATACTTCCATATAATTATGTACTCCAGACGTTCATTCTCAGAAACTTCTTTCCAGAACTGAAGCCTGGATTTGATACTAGTAGCTTCGTTTACCACTGAAAATTCCTCTTTGTCTTAGCTAGCCTCATTCTTACAAGCTCTTAGCATCGTCTGCTGCCGGCCGCGGTGGTCTCGCGGTTCTAGGCGAGCAGTCCGGAACCGTGCAACTGCTACGGTCGCTGGTTCGAATCCTGCCTCGGGCATGGATGTGCGTGTTGTCCTTAGGTTAGTTAGGTTTAAGTAGTTCTAAGTTCTAGGGGACTGATGACCACAGCAGTTGAGTCCCATAGTGCTCAGAGCCATTTGAACCATCGTCTGCTTCCGAGGTAGAAAAATTTCTTCACTTCGTTTTGCTTCCTAGTTCTGATGCCTTGTCGTTAATCTCATATCTGCGCCTTCTCAATACGTCGATCTTTCTTTGGGTTGCTTTAAATCCATATGCTATGCACCATGTAACAGATCCTGTAACTCCTCTTCATTTCCACTAAGAGTACGAATGTCATCAGCGAATCATCACATCCTGTCACCCCGAATGTTAATCTCAGGCTGTATTCTTCCTTTATTTCCCTCACTGCTTCAGCGATATACAGATTGAGAGACTGCAGCTCCGCCTTATGTATTTCGAATACTTTTATCTTTCTCTTAGACTCTCACAGGTCGCTCCTGGTTACCGTAGTTATTGTTTATTACCTGTCCTGTCCTACTGTGTATCTTAATAAAGCTGAGGTATCAGAATTATTTCATTCGCGATTCCGGTATCTGACGAAGACAGTAAGAGTCGTATGGCATTGTTAGCAGGACACACCTAGAGGTTGTTGAGCCACCAAATATAAAGGGGCTTTTTCTTCCACGCATAGTGGTCCCTTTCTACGTGATGTTTGGGAGTTACATCTTCAGTGTACCTGTTCTGTGTTGGTGATTAATGGGTGTGTATTTAGTGTGGTCTCTTTCTTGAATTATGCGATGATGGGAGAAGAAAGAGGGTGAAAAGTAATTGCGGCACATATTTACTCCTCTCTAATAAAATAAATGAGTTGATTGAGCCTAACGTCCTCACCCGAAAGACGGTTCACAATCAACAGTATCACAAGCTCTTGGATCATGAAGCGCTGCAGAGAGGCTTCGAAGTTTATGCAGAACGTTGACGCAAGATATAGCTCTCCTACCCTTGCCTCGAAAAATTGTTGGTGGAAATTTCCTCCATCAACAGGTTTCGAACCGGCTACCTCAGTGACGAATACCATCGCACAGGAGGCTGTCAAAGCGTCCTCCCGCGGAAAGAGGCGGCTAACGTTGACGTTGACGCGGACTGGACATCCGGCGTCTCGAGAGAGAGCGCCACCAACACACGGGACGAGCTGGTTAGCGTGATTTGCGCTCTCAGCGCTCTCCAGCGGCAGTTGTCAGATTTATTTGGCTCGCAGACCGTGGAGTTCCTTAATGAAAATCGACGCTGCGTTAACTGTGTTAGCGATTGTCGAAGAAGAGCGGAGAAAATCGCGAGAAAGATTCCGGACTAATGCGTATTGCTGGCAAAGGAAAACTACATAATGCTGGGCAACGATCTGAGAAACATACTAGTACAAATTATTCGTTAATTCAACTGAATTTGCGTCCCATTTTAGGTCTTAAATTCAGTGTAGTTAAGATATAGTAACTTTCGGCTGAAGAGCAGCGCATATGCTCCTGCCAGCCCGCCCCAATGGGGAACTGAAATACAATCAAGGGAAAAATAGATGTAGTATATGCCCAACCCACCCCCACCTGTCCACCTCTTCCAATATGCTGATAACACCGCCTTCCTCGCCCTCTATCCTGGCCTTTAACGGTGCCAACGCACCCTCCAAACCCACGTTGACCAGTTCACCATTTGGTGTAACCAGTGGTTCCTTCATATCAATCCTTCCAAAACCCAGGCAATCATCATAGGCCACACCACCCCCTCCTTCTGTCTCCACGATTTCTACCTCACCATTTATGGTCGTCCCATCCAGCTCACCCCCACCATGAGATACCTTGGCCTCACCCTTGACTGGCACCTCACCTGGACCTCTCATCTAACCATCCAGCACAAGGTCCACTCCTGCCTCCACCTCCTGAAACTCCTGTCTGGCCAGACATCCTTCCACTATCCCCCACACCTTAAAATCCCTCATCCAACCTATCCTCTGTTACACCAGCGTTGCCTGGATCTCCACTCCTCCCCACTTCTATAAGGCCCTCCGAATCATAGAACGCCACGAGCTCTGCCTTGCCTCCTGTATCCGCCTTCCTTCCCCCACACGGCTCCTGTACCACCTCATCCCCTTCCCTCCCCTCCTCCTCTTCCTCCAACATCTCCACATCCTTTACACTTTCTGCAGGCTTGATCCCCACCCCCTAGTTTCCTCCTTCCTCTCCACCACCCACCTGTTGCCATGCCTCTATCACTGTATCCCTCCCTCTCTACAACTCCACACCCTCCATCTCCTTCATCAGGGCAATTACCAGCACCTCCCCCTCCCAGATGTTAAACTTCGCCATGATGTATACCATTCCTTCCAACTGTAACCTGGCTTTGTTCCCCCCCCCCTCCCCAGGGCCCCCCTTCTCCTCTCCCCTCCTTGTCTCAGAGTGGATTTCCCTCCTTCCCTCCGTGAGTCCCTGCGCCCCCTCCTCAGCTGTTTTTCTCCCCCATCCCCTCCTCAGCCCTCTTCTGGTGCGGCCTCCACCTCCCTCCCCTTTCCTCTCCCCTTCTCCTCGCCTCCTTTTCCCTTTTTTCCTTTTCTCTTGCCCCCCCCCCCCTCCACAGCAAATCCTCCCAGGTTTTTACTAGTTATCAATGAGCTGCGTTAGTGTTGTGTTTTGGTGCCATTCTACAATCATCTAGTGATATGGTTTTAATAGTGTGCTAGACCTGTTTATCGTCCAGGACTGTTCCATGCTACACCGTCCATCACGTAGCTGTTTTAATTGTTCTCCGACTTTTCTGCTCCAGCCGTACTTTGCCTGGTGCCTTTTAATCTAGTGTGTGTCTTTTGCGTAACTTACTTTTTTAGATTTTTATCTCCGATTTACAGTCACCGCTTTGTATGCTTTCTTTTCTTATGTTCCGCCTTTTTTGTTTCTATATTCTGTCATGTTTTCTTCTTTATATTGTTCTAAATGTCTTCCTATCTACTTGTAATGTCTTTTGACTGAAGAGCAGCGCTTATGCTGTAGCCAGCTCGCCCCTGATGGAGAATGGAAATAACAATAAAGGGAAAAAAAAAGATATAGTATCTAATGTCATTTTGGGCTTGCGTAATATCAATATTCTCGATGTTCCGTTGACTAGCAACAGTCTGAAATAACGTACTACGCAACATAGATTTCAAGACCGAGATTTGTTTCGTAATTTCATTAGAATGGATGAGAATATTATTTATTTTTTTTAAGTTGCTCACTATCATTCTAAAAGATGTTTTACAAACTTGATGCATCAAGATACAAACTTGAGCCAGAACATGAACGCAGGGATAAGTATACATATTTTACAGAAAGTTTCAAAGCAGTGAAAACTTCCAGTGAAGAACTTGTGTTTACTTTCGGACGTAGACTGGCAGACAAATTAAGATTTCTTTCCGCTGGGGAAACGTTCCAGTCGTCGGACTTTGCAACAAGAATTGGAAAAAAGACATTATTTGTAATAAATACGACGGACTTTTACGATAATACTTCTACTAAATGAATAAGAAAAACCCGTAACCTGTTAGAGAACAAAAGGGTAAAATTTTAAAAATAAAGAAAAAAATTAGAAGCATGTTGACGCAAACTTACTACTTTTCTTTCACAACTGTATTGTTGACTACGCGATCAACTGCGCTCTAACTTGTACAACACAACTGCATTTCCGTTATCGTACACTCTGTCTCAAGAATGTATCTACAAATTTCATTATTTGACACTTAGTATGCAAATTGTACGGCACAGACGCGAATTTGATAAAGCATCGGTGTCCCGTAGCACTGAACGGTATACTTTCGTAGGACACGAATTATAAACCCAAGAACATCAACTACAGGAAGGCTTTTACCTAGCGACATGTAGTTTCTAGTCATTTTGTTATAATAAATCGTAGATCAGACGACGCATTTTTGAGAAATCTTCAGTTTTCTGATACTTTTATAAAGCTTACATTCATATTAGGTTCTCTCTGATAAAGAAAACCCAGCAAATACGATGTTTAACGCCATACAATACGGCGGCTCCTACGTTCTGCTTGTAACGTACAAAGACGTCGTATCTCATTGGCCACGTTCCTCTCAACGAGGCAAAAATCTGCCATGCAAGATTCTTTACATCACGTCCCGAACTGTAGTGGAACGTGGTATTTCACACTGTGGCGTCTCCAGCATTCACACGTGCGTTGGCGTTGGCGAACTCGGCTAAAGAGGAGAACACGGCAAGCGGCATCACCCGATTTCCCAGTAACTTCCCTCAGTGGTAGAGGAGTCAGAATAAGCGAACACGTGTCGGGTTATCCGTACACATTTGACCGTTTCTGAAAAAAAAATGGTCAAAGTTTTCGAGATATTTTCGAAGTACAACTTTGCGCCCGTGTTCGGAAACTCATTATTGTTTTTGTTTATTTTATTTTTATTGTTTTTCGTTTATCTACCGATGTTCGTAGCAGGTCACTACGCGAAAGTTTCTTACCAGATTATGGGATACAAGGACGTTATATCAATTGTAAAATCAGAAATGGATTTCACAATATGCCATAATTTGCTACATGAGTGTATGGTACGCTGACGAGTTGCAGCCGTTTTAAATCATCATATTTTGATATCTGATAAACATATTAGTCCTTATATTAATTCTACGACCTCTTATTTTATTAATGGATTCAGTATGTATTACTTAATGCTCTTCTATTGTCTACGACCACGGCATTTTGCACTATGCTTGTCGTCCTTAATTTTAATATTCTTATCTGACTTCTGCTTATTTGTTGTGTATTTTCCTGTACAGCCTTCTGAAGAAGGGCACTAAGTGCTCGAAACCGGTTAAGAAATTAAATTGCTTTTATGCAGCTGGTTGCTGATTATTTCGAATATACGACTACAGTTGCTGAAGATGGATAGAATACTAAATTTTATTCGTATGTTCATTCTTCTGGAAGATTTGGTGCTTTCCCTTGGATGATACCGATCGTAGAAACATTCGGAACATAGAAATCCCACGAGAAGTACGTGAAGGCAAGTTTGGTACAGTGTTATTTCTTCGCATGAAGCTCACTCGGTAAAGAAACGTTGTTAACGTCGGTGAAGATTTCCCGCATTGGCAATAATTTCGCGTCAAACCTTGCATAACTGTATGTCAAACATTCTCGGTATTCTTGCCGCGTCAGTGCTGGACAAAATCTCCAGCTTGAAACACGTATGTTGTGCGGCAGCGATGCTGAGACATTGTAGAATCTCTGACCAGAGCAGTTGCGCTCGACTCGCAGTAGCGAGCAGTCAGTCTGTCTGCAGTAGTCAGTCCTCAGTAGTGCTAGGAGTCTGTCAGTAGTGGTAACGCAGAGCAGTCGGCGGGCGTCGGCACCGCAATGGTCAGAATTCAGGACAAGGTATAATTTTTTAATAAGTTTACGTAGCAGCTTTGCGCCCAGCTAACAATGTAAATTTTCTGTAAATGATCTATCCAAGAAGCCCCAATAATAATCTGATTTCAAAGCAATTTTTAACTAAACAATGATTCGAATTCCTTCCATTTCCTTTAAAGAAAATTTTCAGTTAACTTCAAAAAAAAAATTAATTATTGCGATGCATCTCCTCCTGGCGCAGAATAAGAGCAGATATTTCACATGCAGTTATACTAAGGTAAGAAATTAATTCTGATTTTTGCACAGGGCCAAAGACCGACATTTCGGTTAAATTGAGTTTTGATTATCACTGTAGTTTCATTATCATGGGATTATCTTACATTTTATGTGGAGAACTTATACTTGAGTCAGATTGCTAAATTTTGTTTAATTGTCTTTGTCATTAATATTTTTGCTCCATTTCTATTAAGTATTGTCTTTCGAATATTTTTGTGGGGAGGTTACACTTGGCGACACCCAGTCCAGGATCGTATTTTGTGAGAATCTTTTGAAAAACAGTCAGATATCTGCCCTTATTTGCTTAGATGTAATTAGAATTTTGCGCAACGCTTTTACTAATTTGTGACTTTCTTTCCTCAGATCATCGGCAATTCGTTGCTCTGTTGTATTTGAGTGTTGTTTTTTGCATTGTGTTTATTTGTTTTGTGAATAATTGTGACTATTGTAAAAATGCCGCGAAAGACTATTAATAGTACATCGCGAGGTGTAGTGAGTGAAGTTACCGACTCAAACAACGTGACCAATAGTACTAGTGACACGCAGTGTAATGATGACAATGCTGTGTTCACTGACAATCAATGCGTTCCAACCACTAATGATGACTTCTGTCTTAATGATGAACAAACGAACTCGGTTATGTCCTCTGTTGATTTGACGACAATCAATGACGCGGGACGCTCTATTGTAATGAGCGCTGCCCAGCCTAACACAACCGGTTTACTAAATTCACGTGACGAACACACAAATTTGTCTAATGAAAATGAACAGGATACACAAAGTACGACGGATTTATTTAATTCCGAAATAATGTCTGACAGTGTACATGCGACTGACAAACCTTTTTGTGAATCTCAGAATAACCAAATGGTTACGGAAAATGAGACAACTCCAGATCGACCATTAAACAGCACAGAGAATAGGAATGCTAATTTTGTGTCGGATCCAATTAGGGCATTATTGTTGCAAATTCTTGAAGAGAACAAACAACAGAATGAAAGACAAGACAAAAATCACAAAGAACTTAGTGAACAGGTCAGACAACAGAGTGAAAAACAAGACAAACTTAGTGAACAGGTCAGACAACAGAGTGAAAAATTAGACAACAATTCCAGGCAGCTTAGTGAACAAATTAGAGCCGTTGCCGCGCAATGTCATGACACTAAGGAACAGTTACGCGAGGAAATTGAGGCTTGTTCAAAAAAAAGTAGTGAAGAAATTAAGTCTGTTGCTCAGGAATTAAGGGAATTGCAAACAGCTACAACCGAAACACTTAGAGCGGAAATTAGCGGAGTCGCTAAACAATGCTCTGAAAAAGCTACACAATTACGCGACGAGTTTAAAGCAATGACAACAGAACTTTCGCGCACAATGGATGAAAAGATTGACGCGAAATTCGAACAACAGAACACTCAAATTAACGAACGTCTTAGTCTTCACATACAGAACAGTGATACGCGTTTCCGCAAATTTATTGATGATCAAAATAAAGTCAAACGTCAAGTCATGGAAACAATCACTGCACAGAGACAAGAAGACAAACGTAAGATGTTTGCGAAAGCAAAAACATACGTAGACAACAATATTGCTACAATGTCCGATAAAATTAATACCATCGAACAGTTGAACGCGGAATTACGCGATGAAATTTCTGATCTTAAATCAAAAACAGATACACATACAGCAGATATTCAGACAGTGACAGACAGATTTGAAGAATTAGAAATAACACAGGATTCCGATGTCGTCAAAGCTGACATTAAACAACTGAACGAAATTACACGTAAGTTGCAAAAACAGATTAATGCGTCCGATTCTAAAAACGATGATCAGGCAAAAATACTGACTGAAAAATATGATGAATTGGCCAGTCGTATTGATGCTATTGAAAGTACTAATGACAGCAAATCAGACGACACTTCACCGGTTTCATTTAATCAAACACCGGAATTTCAAAATCTACAGCAGACTATTAATGAGATAGATTCATCTAATAACACATTGCGTCGAAAACTGTCAAGTTTACAGCAGGAAGTAACAGAGTTGAAAAATATTTCGGTTAATAACGCATCACAGCAGACGCCACTTTGCGAACATTTGTCAGATTCGCGCAACGCGTGCAATTTGGGTAATCTACAAAGAGCACCCGACTTTGATTCCGAACAATCACAGTTCAACAGATTCTCTTACAACCATGAACCTGTTCCATCACACAGAGACGATAATTTCGATTACAAACATTTTCTGTCAGTGAGAAAGTTTAAAATATTTAAAAACGACAGAACACAGATTCACCCGCTAGATTGGATACAACAGTTTAGCTTTGCTTTTCCACCGACTTGGCCCGTTACGCACAAACTGGAATTTATTTGCAGCTTTTTGGAAGGCGAGCCGGCAACTCGTATGAGGCCGATCGCGAGACAATGTTATTCAGTAGAGGAATTTCAGAATGCTTTTCTGTCAGCGTACTGGTCGAAGACGACACAGCGCGGAATTAAAGATCAGTTAATTAGCTTACCAAATTATGAGAACTCCAATTTTCCCAGTGTCACTCAATTCTTTGAACACATGGTGCAACAAAATCAGTATTTAAGTGAACCCTATAGTGAATCTGCACTCATTCAATTATGTATCTCTAAATTGCCACGATCATTAAGAGTGTCACTTTTAACAGGTCAACAAAAAGAAAATATTTCGGCATTCAGGGATCTGCTGCAGCTTTTAGAAGTGCAGCAATCAGATTATTCTTTCGTAAACAAAAATTTTTCATATAACAACCAAGGCCAACAGATGTACAGCAATTATGATCAGACACGTAATTTTAATAGGAAAAGTAACAGACGTTTTAGGAATGAAAACCACGAAAGCTTTAATAACAGACAAAATTCTAATTATCAATATCGTCAAAATTTTGAGCAACAGGAATCACATTTTGGTAACAATAGACGTTTTCCACCACAACAGCATGAAAGTCAACCGGTTAACATGCCTAACCAACAATGGAATGCACAAGGTCAACCAGGCTTTAATGTTTCGCCGCGTGCACGTATAGTCCCTGATACAACAAATAGTAACGCACGGCAGCAAGGAAATAACTACGTACAGAGAAGACAGTATTTCAATTCCTATCGCAATGCACCGTATAGGAATGAGTATCACGACAGACGTAAAAATGATGAGCACAATTATCAGCGTACGTTTAACAACAGTCGGTCATATCAACAACAAAATCATCCGCAAGAACATATTCTCATGAATGAACCCGACAGTAGGTATCATCCAGAGCGTAATACGTCTGGAAGAAGTAATAGAACTGTTCAAATTGTAGAAATGCCACAACGTCCTCCTGATAATAATAACACGTCAGATAGAATCTGACTAGATACTGTTCAGGACGCATCTTCCAATAACACAAGCACTACTTTTGACACGCAAAATGTTGTTCACGAGAATGTAATTACTTTTGACGATATCAGAGACACTCTTTTACAGGAAAGACCAGTTGTTCAGAAAACCATTTCACATCCTGTCATCGAAATTAGAATTGGTTCATCGAAATTTTCAGCAGTAATTGATTCTGGCTCACCTATGTCGGTTATTAATGAAGAAACTTTTAACGAGTGTAACAAAGAGAACACCTATCCCACATTACCTTTAGGCAAAACGAAAGTGAAAGGAGCGGTATCGAGTAAAGGAGTGGATGTGAAATTACAGACGCATTTATCATTTTGTATTGGAGGTCATACTTTTCACTCAAATTTTTGGATTGTTCCCTTGTTGACAACAGACGTTATTCTAGGCATGAACTTTCTGGTACAACACGACGCAGTGGTCGATTTTCAGAATTCCTATTTAATGTTGAAGGACGAAAATGTACAATTAGCTTTAGAGTTTCAGCACTCACTATCAGCAGAAGAACAAACAATTAACCGCACAGAGGTCATTTCCGCAACACGTAACATAGACTGTAATCCCACATTGTTCACGGATACGTATGTACATAACTATAATACTCCAGACGAAACTGACTACGACGTAATACAGATGATTTCTGATAAAGTCAAACAAAGCAGTGCAAATACAGACGACGAACGCACGCAATTACACAAAATTCTTTTGCAGCAAGCTCCAGTTTTCGACAACATTCCTGGTACTATGTCCGGCTTTATGTATGAATTTCAAGTGAAACAGCACGATACATTTAAAGCAAAGCATTATCCCATTCCGTATATTCATAGAGAACAAGTTAAAAAAGAGTTGCAGGATATGCTCGATCAAGGAATTATAGAACCGGCAGTTAGTCCGTACATAAACCCGCTGCATATTGTTAAAAAAAAAGATGGCTCACTTCGCCTTGTACTTGATTCACGTCACATTAATGACATTATTATTAATGAAACAGATCGACCACAGACATTAGAGGAACTTCTACAGAAATTTCACGGTACAGCTATTTATTCTACGTTAGATTTGAAATCGGGATTTTGGCAAATTCAACTTCATCCGAATTGCAGAAAGTACACAGCTTTTCTCTGTTTTGGTGACTGTTATCAGTTTTGCAAATTACCATTCGGCTTAACTATTTCCTCTGCAGCTTTTATTCGCGGTTTGAACACAATACTTCCGACAGAACTTAAAGACAGAATTACGACGTACGTAGACGACATTCTTATTGCAGAAGCTAACTGGTCTGAACATAATCTGATTTTAGAACGACTATTGCAAACTTTCCATGCACAAGGACTCACAGTTAACCTCAGTAAATCGCATTTTGGTAAAATTTCTATAAAATTTCTTGGACACGTAATTTCAGCAGAAGGCATTGCGCCTGATCCGGAAAAACTTCAAGCTCTACGTGACATTACTGTTCCTACGACAAAGAAACAATTACGCAGTTTTTTGGGCCTAATTAACTTTTTTCGTAAATTTATTCATTACTCTGCTTTAGACACGCCTAGATTATGCCAATTAACAGGTAAAAACACTATTTGGTCATGGGATAAGCAAGCACACTCTGAATTTATGAACCTGAAACATGCTTTGTTGAATGCTCCACTTTTATCACACCCAGATCTTACTAAAAATTTTTCCATTGCCACCGACAGTTCCAACACAGCTTTAGGCGTACACATTTTTCAGGAAATTGAAGAAGATGGTTCTAAAGTAATTAAGAACATCGCATTTGCAAGCCGCATTCTGTCACCTGCTGAACGAAATTATTCCGTCACAGAATTGGAAACGTTGTGTGTTGTATGGGCTTTCACAAGATTTAGGCACTTTCTTTATGGCAGACATACCACCGTATACACAGACCACAGAGCGATACAATTTTTACTTTCAGCTAAATTCACACACGACAGATTAAGCAGATGGAAGCTTTATTTACAGGAATTTAATTTTACAATAGTTCACATTCCCGGCACACAAAATGTTATAGCAGATGCACTTTCCCGTTCTCTCAGCAACAATCAGCAAGACGTAGCAACCAACTTCTGCAAAGCAAACTTCAGTGTCATGTACATTCAGCAAGTTGCATTTGAAAATTTTATTTCATCATCATTACAGGACATAGCACGAGAGCAAAGCAAAGACAATGTGTGGAAAGAAATTAAACACCTTTGGCAAGATAAGAAAAATGTTACGATTAGGAACCACTACACTGTACGCAATGACATTCTGTTTCGCCGCTCTCATCCAGACAGCAACAATTGGTTATTATGCATTCCTGACGAACTGGTTAACAAATTAATCTGGTACACTCATTTAAGTTATGCACATTATGGAGCTAGAAAATGTTTTCTTATATTGAGACAGAACTGTTATTTTACAAACATGGAAAAACGTATACGACGAGTTTTAGCGTCATGTAAAATTTGCCAGAAAGCTAAGTCAGACACCACTTCACACATTCCTCCATTATATCCCATTATACCTGTTAAATTAAGACATATGGCCGCAGTAGACATTTTTGGTCCAATTCCGAGAACTAATAGAGGTTTTTGCTACATCTTTGTCGCTGTTGAACTCACTTCAAAATTTGTTACTTTCACTCCGTTACGCAAAGCTACTGCTAAAACTGTTTCGAAAGCATTTGTAAAGCATTTTTTATTTCATGTAGGGCATGTGATGAAAGTAATTTCTGACAATGGATCACAATTTCGTTCTGCTATATGGACACGCATGTTACGAGCTAGAAACATTTCTCCGATTTATATATCCAGGTACCACGCTTCTTCGAACCCTTGTGAACGACTAATGAAAGAAATTGGTAAACTGTGTAGAATATATTGCCACAAAAGACATGTTAATTGGGACACACACATACACTCATTCCAAGATGTAATTAATTCCATTCCAAATGAATCCACTATGCTATCTCCGTCTGTTATACTGAAAAACGTTGAACCACCAAACAAAATCAAAGAGTTAGTAAATTTTCCTAGATCACGTCGACTAAGACACCACGAAATAATTGACATTGCGCTGAACAACATCAAACGTGCCGCAGAGCGCCGGAGAAGACAGCAAAAACAGGTTTGTAGACGCCGAGACTTTCACGTTGGACAGAAGATACTAGTACGTACACACTATTTATCCAGTAAATTAAAAGGTAAGTGCAGTAAATTTGAACTTCTATATGCAGGTCCATATCGGATTCGCAGCATTCCTCATCCCAATGTTGTACACGTCGAAACTTTGAGAACCAGGAAAAGTAAGGGGAACCATCATGTGTCAAACATTAAACCCTTTATCGAATGAAACCACTTTACGATGTAACATGCTATGAGGCCGTTTACACATTTTATGACCACTTATGCAATTATATTCACATTACTAATTACTGATGATTATCGTATTTTTTCTTGGCAAGTGCCCGGCAAGGTAAGGTTAGCAGGTCGCTTTTCTTGTCGTTACACATCAGACCGTGCATATTTTCCAGATGAACTTACACATTTTGTGACCACTTATGCAATTACATTTATGTGACTACCTATTGATGATTATCGTATTTTTTCTTGGCAAGTGCCCGGCAAGGTAAGGTTAGCAGGTCGCTCTTCTTGTCGTTACACACTAGACCGTGCATTTCTTCAGATGAACTTACGCATTTTATGAATAATTATGTAATCCTCTGTAATGACGCATTAATTTTATCAAATTCTCTCTCCATTGAAGTCTTTAATTAACAAGCTGAGCACAACGAATATCACATTTTGTCTTTCGTATATATGTACGATTGTTTTCATGTTTTGTTTGTATGCACTGTGAACTAGTTAAGGTATAACACACACCATTTGACTTTGACTTTTTGCCCTATGATATCTCAACATCGTGACTGTTTTACATTTTTTTTTTTTTTGCTGCTGCATTGTGATATTCTCTGTACATTTTTTGCCTTTGAACACTGTCTATGCTTTTGACATATTACGTTTTTCTGTCATGTTATGCTGTATGCTTAATTGTGTCACCATTAACCAGTCATTATTTAATGGGTATATGATTTAAATGCAAGACATTAATCTTTGTTCATCAATTTCAGAAATAAATGATGCGTAAAGGAAATGAATTAAACAGAAGTGGGAATTTCACCTACGGAATAAACGAAAGAAGATGCAATAAGCTAATGAGGACGAGTAAATGAATCAGAATTAACAAGCATTAACCAGAATATATTATACACATCGCAGAATAGCAGTCTTAACTAATTTTTTCTTTCAGAATACAAGGCGATTGATGCAAGCTGTCAGACAGAACTACACATTTTAGTTTTAAGTGATGAAATATGCTAGGGATTAGGAATAGTTGTGTGATGAATAATGAAATGATTTTTGCAGATGATAATGAATGCTGATAATGAATAATGATGAAGAATATGGTACTATGAATAATGAAGTTTTTGTTTACAGGTGATGATAATTATGATGATATGAATAATGAAGTTTTTTTTCTTTACAGATGAGGATAATGTTGAAGTTATGTATTTATGCTATGTAGTTGTTTAAGTATTTGTTGCAGTTTACTTTGACAGCAGGTGTTATATTGCATAGTAGGATGACTGAAGATTTTGGAAAGGACAGCTACGGAACACATTTTTTATACACATTTCACTACCTGTTAATTCGAAGTTCACTACTTTTCAGCATAGTCTGCGTTTCTTCTTTCAGCTCAATAATCCATTTTGTATTTTTTCCAGGAGAAGTTTTTCATGATACTTACTAAACTTGTTACTTATTATACCTGTTCTAGTACTTGCAATTTATTTTTTTTTACCCATTTGTATATAATTTACAAACGTGATCACATATAATACCTTGTGTCACAACCTTGCTACAGCTGACTCATGACGAATGACGTTACACATTTTTCATTTATAGGAACAACCTAGAAGCAATTTTTTCTCCTTTTTTTTCTTTCCTCTTTTTTTTGTTTTCCCTTATAATTACGCAAGCAATGCATTGCTAGCACAAAAAACAAAATGTATTACCAGTCCCATATAATGTCACTAGTTTATGATAATTCTGCATAATACTAATTAGCTCTGAATAGTATGTCACTTGAATAATGACTTCTTATTGTAATGAGACTACTTATTATGCCCATGATTCTTAATGCTATGATTGTAATTAACTGATTTTTAATAATGACTTGTTAATTCGATAATTGATGGCCACTGAGTGCCAATAATTAGTGTCACTTAATGAATTATGTATTAATTGTCATTAATTAGCTACTGTATTCAATTCTGACTTCATGTTTTTAATAATAGGCCACTGAGTGCCAATAATTAATGTAACTAAATGTTTTGTTAGTAATTATGCCATTAATTAACTACTGTTTTCAATGATGACTTCTCCTATTAATACTGAATGATGATAAAAGTTGCTAGGCCACTGAGTGCCAATAATTAATGTAACTAAATGTTTTGTTAGTAATTATGCCATTAATGCTCTCCTATTTTTCAATGATGACTTCTCACGATAATACTGAATGATGATAAATGTTTTGTACTAATCAATAATTGCTAGCCACTGAGTGCCAATAATTATTTGTAAATATGTCATTTGAATGAGGAAAAATGTTTTGTAATACTCAATACTTGATGGCCATTGATTGCCACTCTTGTCTGTAAATTAATTAATGAACATTTTTCTGTAATATTACATTCATGGTACAGAAATGTTCAATAACTGAGCTATGTATGCCGCATACTACTTATGTAATCACCTATTAAGGCTTGTCTGTTAGTTAATGTCCTTCAACTTCTGAGCTAACTACCCTGAATTACTGTAATATCCATTTGTCCTATACATCCTCCTAATCATGGAGCACTATATTTGGTTTTGCACTAATTCTACATTGGTGTGCCTCTTAAGAGCGTGGTGTTGACACGACATGCTGTCCACCACCGTAAGCGAAGAAGTCGTTATTATGGTCCCACTGTTTGGTGTACCTGATGTACTGCCAAATGATAGCATGGAATAATACTACGACGTTTCACTGTCTTGATACGCTGATAAATACTTCTGGGAACGGAACTGCAGATTGTATCACTTAGTTGTGATTCTGTGGAAAGATATGGACTTTCAGTGCAGCTATGTGCAAACTAAAGTGCTACAACCATGATGCAATCCTTTCCTTTCCTATCCTAATAGTGAAAATCTATTTTAACTAACACCATGTATGTTCATGGCCTATACATTTTTTCTCGATTTATTGAACTCCAGTGCGAGTACACTTATGTCACCTGTCGACATGATTTTTTGCTATTATGTTTATTTATTGTGAAAATACTAAAGACATTTTTTGATTTGTTCTGAAGTGCAGTATGTGTGCACTCTTGTCATTTATATTGTATATACTTTTGTGATTTGATGATTTTTTTTTGTACACTTGCGTTTATTTCTTATGAAAATGTTCAAAAATTTTCAGTGCATGTGCACTCATGACACTTGTCAACATGATTTTTTTTGCCTGTTATGAAGCTGCTAAAGAATTTTTCAGTGTGTGTGCATTTTATTATCTGTCAAATAATTTGTATATACATTTTTCCTGATTTGTTTTGTACTTATATTTTGTCTTGTCTGTAATGTTTTGTAATTGGTGCATGCGCACAACATTTAATTCATGTATTACATCCAAATATTTTGTAAATGTTAATTAATTAAAGGAAAAATTTGTTACGATGGCAAGTCCAAATGACTCACCATCGCTGCCAAATTTTTGCCCCCCCAGTGGAGGGTTATGAAACACGTATGTTGTGCGGCAGCGATGCTGAGACATTGTAGAATCTCTGACCAGAGCAGTTGCGCTCGACTCGCAGTAGCGAGCAGTCAGTCTGTCTGCAGTAGTCAGTCCTCAGTAGTGCTAGGAGTCTGTCAGTAGTGGTAACGCAGAGCAGTCGGCGGGCGTCGGCACCGCAATGGTCAGAATTCAGGACAAGGTATAATTTTTTAATAAGTTTACGTAGCAGCTTTGCGCCCAGCTAACAATGTAAATTTTCTGTAAATGATCTATCCAAGAAGCCCCAATAATAATCTGATTTCAAAGCAATTTTTAACTAAACAATGATTCGAATTCCTTCCATTTCCTTTAAAGAAAATTTTCAGTTAACTTCAAAAAAAAAATTAATTATTGCGATGCATCTCCTCCTGGCGCAGAATAAGAGCAGATATTTCACATGCAGTTATACTAAGGTAAGAAATTAATTCTGATTTTTGCACAGGGCCAAAGACCGACATTTCGGTTAAATTGAGTTTTGATTATCACTGTAGTTTCATTATCATGGGATTATCTTACATTTTATGTGGAGAACTTATACTTGAGTCAGATTGCTAAATTTTGTTTAATTGTCTTTGTCATTAATATTTTTGCTCCATTTCTATTAAGTATTGTCTTTCGAATATTTTTGTGGGGAGGTTACAAGCTTTCGACAATTACCTCCATCCTGATCGTCAGGAGCTGACTGACTTCCCTGCTGCTGTGGTAGCCTTTTTATAGCCCGTGGACGGCTTCTGATTGGCCGGCTTATGATTGGTCGGCGATTACGTACTGCTGTCGCAGACGGTGTGACTGTGTGCGCCGGTGGCGCCACCGCTTCCGTTGGAACGTAAACCTTGGAAGGAACGTCTCTGCTGCTTCTCTGCATCAAGCGCTCGTTTCCATGCACAGCTCAGATGGTATCCGCTATCGCGGTTAAAGTTATTTTGGCTCATTCTTATTTCAACAGCCTCCTTAATAACAGAATCCCAGTACGTGGAGGCATCGGACAGAATTTTTGTTTCATTGAACAATATTGCAATTGCCGATTTCTCCAGTTCTCTATTTTTAATATGGCGTAGGTGTTCTGCACAACGGTCGGAAACGGAACGAATCGTCTGCTCTATATAATTGCTTCCACACTCAAAGGGGATATTATAAACTCGAAGGACCCTGAGGCCGAGATTGTCCTTAAGAGGGCTCATCATCTCCTTAATTTTCTTAGGAGGACGAAAAATCGGTCTTATATCTCGTCTACGCAGGACTCTTCCTACTTTGGTGGAAATCGCACCACAAAAAGGAAGAACCGCAATCGGTGTTTTATCTTGTGAGTGAGCAGCATTTTTACGTTTCCTTTTTTTGGAGAACGCTGTCTTTATATCACGTGTGCCATAGCCATTCTTTCGGAAGATGTACTTCAGATGGTTAATCTCGGACCTTGAGTGGTCCTCGTGAGAAACAGTTTTTGCTCTATATACCAACGTGTACAAAACGGCTCTCTTCTGAGCAGTATGATGGAAACTCTGTGCATTCAGGTATAAATCGGTATGCTTCAGCTTACGATATACAGAGTGGCCAAGACGCCCAGATCATAAATCTATCGTCAACCTAACGATAAAATAAGGATGGACGGAGGGGAGCCGAATTTAATGCACGTTCCACAAAATTCTCCATAAAAAAAGTTAGCCAGTGATGGAGACAACGGAGAGCCCATCGCCATACCGTCCGTCATTTCATAAAATTTGTTACCATACAAGAAGTAGGTGGTCGTCATCACGTGCCGGAACAACTTTATAGTTTCAGGAGGAAAAAGATCCACCAGTATTTTCAAAGTGTCCTCCACAGGAACTTTTGTGAACAGCGATACCACATCCAGGCTGACTAAAATGTCATTTGGACCAACTCTAATCTGTTTGATTTTCTCAGTGAACATCTGGGAGTTTTTGATGTGATGTTCACACCAGCCAACTATAGGAGTCATCAACTTTGTTAGGTATGTGGCCAGCTTATAAGTAGGAGAACCAACTGCGCTGACAATAGGTCTCATGGGAACATTATCCTTCTGTATCTTCGGTAGTCCGTACAACCTGGGCGGTCAAGGAGACCGTCAGTTGCTCCTGACGATGGCGACGGAGGTAATCGTCGAAAGCTCGAGATTTTATCCAGAACTGACGCGGTAAGAATACCGAAAATGTTTTAAATTTAAGTGCCGTCGCGAAAAACTTCGTTCCCACACTTGCATAAATGATTAATTTGCCGAAAACTAGCGCTTGCAGGTGATTATGAATCAAGGTACGCTACAAAAATTTCACCGAAAACTATTTCAAATAACTTTTCCATTCACTTATTGTCCATTTTTTTTAATTCATTCACCATGCAGTTAGCAGACGAATAAGGATAGCGTTATTTCAGTGTACATTGGAAAACATTCGTGAAGTAATTTTCTGTGGACATCGGCAGATAAATGAAAAGTAAAAATTAGCAATAAAATAATAATCATGTTTCGAACACGGGTGTAGAAGAATGAAGCCGCGACCTTAGTCAATCTGACACTGGCTCTGAGCACTATGGGACTCAACTGCTGAGGTCATTAGTCCCCTAGAACTTAGAACTAGTTAAACCTAACTAACCTAAGGACATCACAAACATCCATGCCCGAGGCAGGATTCGAACCTGCGACCGTAGCGGTCTTGCGGTTCCAGACTGCAGCGCCTTTAACCGCACGGCCACTTCGGCCGGCCTGACACTGGTTTGGATGAATTTCTTACTCGCTAAAACGTATATAAAGTGGCTTTTAAGCTTCGACGGTAGTTTTCGCAGAAACGGTCGAGTACCTACGGATAAGCCGAGACACGTGTTCGCATATTTTGACACTTGAGCAAAGCTTCTGGGAAATCAGGCTATGGTACACGCCGTGTTCTCCTGGTAAGTGAGAAACAGAAATCGAGAGGATCTAGCTGCAGATGCCGTGGCAGCTAGTTGCCCTCCTGCTGGCTAGGTGACGCCCTGTGAACAGGCGGCGTGGCCCGGCATGCTTTGTCTGGCCTGCGTTTTTACGGCGTCTCGCCTGACCGCCGGCTGTGAACGAGGCGAGGCGAGGAGAGGCGAGACGACAACAGGCTGCAGTCTGGAGTATGGCGCCGGCGCCACTCGACGAAAATTTGTGGTCGCGTGACCCGACCCCGGCGCGGGGCGTGAGGCGTGAGGCGTGAGGCGTGAGGCGAGCGGCGAGGGGCGTGTCCCGGGCGGCGGGTCGACGCCTCCTGCGGCACGCCAAAGCTGCTGCCCAATCTGCCGAGGCGCGCTCTGCCGCACACTCCGTGGCGTGGCGGGCGAGTGCACGGTTGCACCTCTGTTCCTCCCAAAGAGGTAAAATATACCACAGGGTAGCCTCAGCGTGGCCACAATGAAGCAAACTGAACAACCTTCCGCCACGTCATCAAAACATAGGAGTCTGGTGTAGGCTGGTAGCAAAAAATGGTTCAAATGGCTCTGAGCACTATGCGACTTAACTTCTGAGGTCATCAGTCCCCTAGAACTTAGAACTACTTAAACCTAACTAACCTAAAGACATCACACACATCCATGCCCGAGGCAGGATTCCAACCTGCGACCGTAGCGGTCGCTCGGTTCCAGACTGTAGCGCCTACATGGGCACGGCCACTCCGGCCGGCGGCTGGTAGCAGCCAAGGTGTAAATACACTACTGGCTACACCAAGAAGAAATGCAGATGATAAACGGGTATTCAAATGGTTCAAATGGCTCTGAGCACTATGGGACTCAACTTCTGAGGTCATTAGTCCTCTAGGACTTAGAACTAGTTAAACCTAACTAACCTAAGGACATCACAAACATCCATGCCCGAGGCAGGATTCGAACCTGCGACCGTAGCGGTCTTGCGGTTCCAGACTGCAGCGCCTTTAACCGCACGGCCACTTCGGCTGGCCGGGTATTCATTGGACAAATATATTATACTACAACTGATATGTGATTACATTTTCACGCAATTTGGGTGCATAGATCCTGAGAAATCAGTACCCAGAACAACCAGCTCTGGCAGTAATAACGGCCTTGATACGCCTGGGCATTGAGTCAAACAGAGCATGGATGGCGCGTACAGGTACAGCTGCTATCACGCCGGGTGATACGCCAGTATGGCGATGACGAATACACGCTTCCAATATGCATTCACCGCGATGTCGCCAAACACTGATGCGACCATCATGATGCTGTAAACAGAACCTGGATTCATTCGAAAAAATGACGTTCTGCCATTCGTGCACCCAGGTTCGTCGTTGAAAAAAATGTTCAAATGTGTGTGAAATCTTATGGGACTCACACACACACTACTCAACCTAAATTATCGTAAGGACAAACACACGCACCCATGCCCGAGGGAGGACTCGAACCTCCGCCGAGATCAGCCGCACAGTTTCGTCGTTCAGTACACCATCACAGGCGCTCCTGTCTCTGATGAAGAGTCAAGGGTAACCGCAGCCATGGTCTCCGAGCTGATGGTCGATGCTGCAGCAAACGTCGTCGAACTGTTCGTGCAGATGGTTGTTGTCTGCAAACGTCCCGATCTGCTGACTCAGGGATCGAGACGTGGCTGCACGATCCGTTACAGCCATGCGGATAAGATGCCTGTCATCTCGACTGCTAGTGATACGAGACCGTTGGGATCCAGCACGGCGTTCCGTATTACCCTCCTGAACCAAAAAAAAATGGTTCAAATGGCTCTGAGCACTATGGGACTCAACTGCTGAGGTTATTAGTCCCCTAGAACTTAGAACTAGTTAAACCTAACTAACCTAAGGACATCACAAACATCCATGCCCGAGGCAGGATTCGAACCTGCGACCGTAGCGGTCCTGCGGTTCCAGACTGCAGCGCCTTTAACCGCACGGCCACTTCGGCCGGCTCCTCCTGAACCCACCGATTCCATATTCTGCTAACAGCCATTGGATCTCGACCAACGCGAGCAGCAATGTCGCGATACGATAAACCGCAATCGCGATAGGCTACAATCCGACCTTTATCAAAGTCGGAAACGTGATGGTACGCATTTCTCCTCCTTACACGAGGCATCACAACAACGTTTCACCAGGCAACGGTGGTCAACTGCTGTTTGTGTATGGGGGTTGGAAACTTTCCTCATGTCAGCACGTTGTAGGTGTCGCCACCGGCGCCACCCTTTTGTGAATGCTCTGAAAGCTAATAATTTGCATATCACAGCATCTTCTTCCTCTCGGTTAAATTTCGCGTCTGTAGCACGTCATCTTCTTGGTGTAGCAATTTTAATGGCCAGTAGTGTGGCTACGAAATAACTCCAACTGTTATTGTTCAGCAGCTACGACCAGAAACGAGGTGACCTCCGATTATAACCGACGAGCAGAGACACTAACATACAGCATGTGATCAACAGCAACCAGATGCGGAACTTACCGTTAAATGTCATGAGAAGCGGGCCACCAGTATACGGTCTAAAGCAAGGAAAACGATGCATCACAAAGCAAATCGGACGGAAATCGATAGATGTGATGTTCCTGTACAGGCAAACAAATGATTACAGTTTCACAAACATTGCATGATTTATTCAAGAGAAATAATTTCACAAACTGAGCAAGTCAGGCCGGCCGAAGTGGCCGCGCTGTTCTGGCGCTGCAGTCTGGAACCGCGAGACCGCTACGGTCGCAGGTTCGAATCCTGCCTCGGGCATGGATGTGTGTGATGTCTTTAGGTTAGTTAGGTTTAACTAGTTCTAAGTTCTAGGGGACTAATGACCTCAGCAGTTGAGTCCCATAGTGCTCAGAGCCATTTGAACCATTTTTTTTGAGCAAGTCAATAACGCGTTGTTCCTCCCTTGGCCCTTTTGCAAGCTGTTGTTCGACTGGGCATTGCTTGTTAGAGATGTTGAATGTCTTTCTGAGCGATATCGAGCCAAATTCAGTCCAACTGGTGAGTTAGATCGTCAAAATCCAGAGCTGGTTAGAGAGCCCTGCGCATAATGCTACAAATATTCTCAGCTGGGGAGAGATCCGGCGACCTTGCTGGCCAACATAGGGTTCGGCAAACACGAAGACAGGCAACAGAAACTCTGGTCGTGTAAGGGCGGGCATTATCTTGCTGAAAAATAAGTCCTGGATGGCTTGCCATGAAGCGTAACAAAAATGGGGGGAGGGGGGTTAGAACATGGTCGACGTGCCGCTGTGCTGTAACGGTGTCGCGTATGACAACCAAAGATGATGATGATGATTGCTTTGTGGGGTGCTCAACTGCGCGGTCATCAGCTCCCAATTTTTACAAAGTACAATTTTTTACACAGTCCAATCTAGCCACTGTCACGAATGATAATGATGAAATGATGAGGACAACACAAACACCCAGTCCCCGGGCGGAGAAGACTACCAAAGAGGTCCTGCTGTGAAATAAAATGGCAGCCCAGACGAATACTCATGACTGTCGCGCCGTATGGCGTGCAACAAAATGGTTCAAATGGCTCTGAGCACTATGGGACTTAACATCTGAAGTCATCAGTCCCCTAGACTTAGAACTACTTAAACCTAACTAACCTAAGGACAGCACATACATCCATGCCCGAAGCAGGATTCGAACCTGCGAACGTAGCAGCAGCGGGGTTCCGGACTGAAGCGCTTGGAACCGCTCGGCTACAACGGCCGGCTGGCGGGCAACAATCACGTTGGTTATCCTACCTCTGTATGGGGCTTCTCCAGACACGTCTTCGCTGACATCGGGGCTCATTTCGATGCGCGACTCATCACTGAAGGCAGTTCTACTCCAGTCAGTAACATTCCAGGCCGATGTGATGTACCGATCTTAGACTTTGCATCAACTAACAAAACAACGAAGATGTCAACATAACTTCGTCCACGTACAGAATATCGCCGGCTTTGTAAATCATTAGAGCAGCAGCTCTCTATAACGGACTTAGTGGCCTCCAATGTGCATTAGTACTGTCCTCGTTTAGTGCTGTTACCAGGCCTGGTAGGGTATATAAGGGGCGTGAACCACGTTAGACATCGAGTGATCGGCATGAAGGACACGGAAATGCCGTCGACTAGTGTCAATCAGCTTTACCAGCAGCTGACAGTTTCAAACGGACCTCACTGTGAGTCCCATTTGCAGAGTAACTCCAGTCAATGGGACATTTCTACGTCACATTTAATTGCCCTTCACGAAAAGTCAGCCTGGTTTTACAATTCAGGAAGACAATTCCCACCCGCAAATGGCGAGAGCTTCTACTACTTGTGTTCGCGCATGTCAAACCCTACCTTGGCGAGGAAGGTCGCCAGATCTCTCCGTAATTGAGAACGTCTCGATCATTATTGGCAGGGCTCTCCAACCTGCTCGGGATTTTGACGATGTAACGCGCCAGCTGGGCAGAATGTGGCACGATATCACTCAGAACGACATCCCACAACTGTATGAATCAATGCCAAAGCGAATTACTGCTCGCATGACGGCCAAAGGCGAACCAACGCGTTATTGTATACTTATATGGATATGGTGTCTGTTCCTTCGGACATGTACAAAAGAACAGACACCATATCCATATACGTACATAGTTCTTGCAATACCGACCACGAGCTTCTTCTTCTGTGCGGATGCACTCATATTACCCGAACTCTTACGGGACTTGGTAAGAATGTCTTCCACGAGTAATGAGTGCGTTGGGTAGGGACACTAGGAATGTAGTGTGTGACATATAAGGTAAGAATGTGGGTCTCGCGGGAGGCGTGCGCGAGATAGTGCCTGCAGTCGCACTATCCTCTCTGCCCTCTGTGGCTCAGGTGGGTAGAGCGACTGCCCTGTAAGCAGGAGATCCCGGGCTCGACTTCCGGTCGGGGCACGTATTTTCACCTGTCCCCGTTGATATATATCAACGCCCCTCAGCAGCTGAAGGTATTAATATACACTCCTGGAAATTGAAATAAGAACACCGTGAATTCATTGTCCCAGGAAGGGGAAACTTTATTGACACATTCCTGGGGTCACATACATCACATGATCACACTGACAGAACCACAGGCACATAGACACAGGCAACAGAGCATGCACAATGTCGGCACTAGTACAGTGTATATCCACCTTTCGCAGCAATGCAGGCTGCTATTCTCCCATGGAGACGATCGTAGAGATGCTGGATGTAGTCCTGTGGAACGGCTTGCCATGCCATTTCCACCTGGCGCCTCAGTTGGACCAGCGTTCGTGCTGGACGTGCAGACCGCGTGAGACGACGCTTCATCCAGTCCCAAACATGCTCAATGGGGGACAGATCCGGAGATCGTGATGGCCAGGGTAGTTGACTTACACCTTCTACAGCACGTTGGGTGGCACGGGATACATGCGGACGTGCATTGTCCTGTTGGAACAGCAAGTTCCCTTGCCGGTCTAGGAATGGTAGAACGATGGGTTCGATGACGGTTTGGATGTACCGTGCACTATTCAGTGTCCCCTCGACGATCACCAGTGGTGTACGGCCAGTGTAGGAGATCGCTCCCCACACCATGATGCCGGGTGTTGGCCCTGTGTGCCTCGGTCGTATGCAGTCCTGATTGTGGCGCTCACCTGCACGGCGCCAAACACGCATACGACCATCATTGGCACCAAGGCAGAAGCGACTCTCATCGCTGAAGACGACACGTCTCCATTCGTCCCACCATTCACGCCTGTCGCGACACCACTGGAGGCGGGCTGCACGATGTTGGGGCGTGAGCGGAAGACGGCCTAACGGTGTGCGGGACCGTAGCCCAGCAGACGGTTGCGAATGGTCCTCGCCGATACCCCAGGAGCAACAGTGTCCCTAATTTGCTGGGAAGTGGCGGTGCGGTCCCCTACGGCACTGCGTAGGATCCTACGGTCTTGGCGTGCATCCGTGCGTCGCTGCGGTCCGGTCCCAGGTCGACGGGCACGTGCACCTTCCGCCGACCACTGGCGACAACATCGATGTACTGTGGAGACCTCACGCCCCACGTGTTGAGCAATTCGGCGGTACGTCCACCCGGCCTCCCGCATGCCCACTATACGCCCTCGCTCAAAGTCCGTCAACTGCACATACGGTTCACGTCCACGCTGTCGCGGCATGCTACCAGTGTTAAAGACAGCGATGGAGCTCCGTATGCCACGGCAAACTGGCTGACACTGACGGCGGCGGTGCACAAATGCTGCGCAGCTAGCGCTATTCGACGGCCAACACCGCGGTTCCTGGTGTGTCCGCTGTGCCGTGCGTGTGATCATTGCTTGTACAGCCCTCTCGCAGTGTCCGGAGCAAGTATGGTGGGTCTGACACACTTTCCCGCCCTGACTACTCTTTCGTTAATTGTTTTTATAAATTGTTAGTCTCTTTGGTTCATTTATTTATTTTTTAATTATTATTATTAGCGTAACAACGCATATATGGAAAGAGTGACGAGAAATTCTTTTAACAATGCTGTGCCTTTAATTTCTTTATCATCGTTACCTTTTAGTAAAATAAAATGTATCTATGGAAGTCTTATTGTTCTGGATCTGGCCTACAATTTAAAGAACGATTTTTAGTAACTGCAACTCATGCTAAGGATCAATATATCTTTCCTACTTCATAGTTATTCAAAGTTGAAATTACTGTTTTATGATCACTGATGTTACAGTTCGTACAATCGTTCAAAAACACAAGTTTGCAGTGGATTTTATTTCTTACTAGAATGCTGTTTCATACCACGACTAGCCCAAGAACATGAGACTCTCATTAAAGAAAATTACGTTATCACTATAAAATTTAGCCAGATCAGAACGGAGCACAGCAAGATTCCTATCAGATTCGGTAAGTACATTAAATTATTTGCACTGTAATTTATATCCTATCAGCAGCCCGCGTCAACCTGCAACACATCATAAAATCTGCTGATCTTCACTGCCATTCTGGGAGCTAAAAGAAATAATATTATTCTACTATTATTTTACCGCTTCCTTGCGGTATACTCGACGATATTGTATGTCGTTTAAATACGCCGCGGCAGCGGCTCTTCTTTCTCCACACAGCTCAGCTCCACAGATAATAATTTTTTTTATATAACTGAAAAATATCTTAACAGGATGGGATAATAGGCAAGCAAGCTTTAACAATTAAATAATACACGTTTTCATTTAAACAACTCTATTGAAACATTTAAATATCTCAACAATTACAGACCTGTGTAAATGCACACGTAATGGCGTACAATTCCCAATCTCGACAAAAGAATGCTACCTTCTCGCTCTCTACGACAACAACAGGAGATCTTTCTCTCACAGGTTCCAGATTAAGAAGACAAAGACTTTACTTTACATCATGCATTATATACTAATTCATTTTGTGATCTCTGTACAACATTTATCTTCTGTGTCGGTCTTATTACTCGCCGACGCAGACGTTCTCAGAAATAAATAATAAAGAAAAAATACATAATTTTACACAATGACACAATATGACACATCTAATATTCTCATTATTACACAATATATTGTCTTTGTTTATTACTAGACGTTACAATGCCCCCTGGCAGCAATTGACTAACGTTGAAAATGTTCGGCAATATGCTGCCACTAACGTCTGTTTAGTTATTGTCTGTTACTTTTGTTGGAACATTCACTTTACACTACTCAGTCCTTTTACACTGTAGGTTTAATTACACTTTGTATACTGTTCTTACACTTTGCGAGGTGACCGTCAACCTAGTCCCAGGGTCATTACATTTATTTGGCTCCCCCATTCGGGCTACGTGCGATCAGAAAACCTGGGAAAACTGCGCCGGAGCCATGGTCATCTCACCAAAAGTTCAAACTCTATTCAATGTTCACATATAACAAAGGCTATTTGTGATAGTATGCTACACTTTTAGTCTCTTTGTTATCAACATAATACTTGTGTTCTGGATTGTAATGTAAGTCACTTATTACACATTTTTACAATAGTATAATGAATCGTCCTTGCATTTACTCGCGACAGTTGGTTTAAAATGTCTAGCATTCGTGCGAGTATCCTTCATCAACATGACGAAAACATATTAGATCGATACATCACTAAATCCATGAATATTTTGAGTTTGTGTTGGATAACAACAAAAAAATGTTTATCACGTCTTTTCGTGTCCATTAAACACTTCTCATGTTAGTACATTAAACACATAGTTCATAGTTCATTTGAGTGACAACAATGTGGTATAGAGCTGGCGGCGCGAAGCAGTTGTTGAGTAGCGTCGTCTGGAACGCCGCGTACCGACGGTCGCTGGGTTCGACGACCGGCTCTCAATAACATCGACGTCGTGCTGGCGTGGCGCCCACGCAGTCGCAAACCGCGCTGAACCATTCGCTGGTATCGGCGAATGGCAGTGGTTTACCGCGACCGGCTGGATGGCGGCACGGCACTCGTCTCTGCTTCTCCGCATGGCTCCCCGTCGTAGCGCATGAAACAAATATTCCACAACGGTGTACTGTCTTTAAGGACACAGATTACTAGCTGTGGAAGAAGAGGCAATTTGTTAAAAGCGTTTATTGTTCAGTAAGCCGTCGCTTCACTGGTATGCACAGGATGTTTTGGCGTGATAACAGGTTTCTTGTGGCATTGTGACACTGGTATTCAGAGTTCGTCACACGCACATTGTACTACACGTTTTCATTTACTTTCACGGTTGATGCACTGCCAGAGCGTCTTTCAACACGCGAAAATGGTTTGTTACACTCATACTACATGTCTCCGCCGAGCGATGTTTGTTTAAATCGACTCCGAACGGACCAATAACTACTGTTTTTATACATTGTCTATTGTTCGTTGAGCACTGCACTAGGACAGTCTATCACTCAACACTAGACTTATCGACGTATATATTGGTGCAGATACAACAGTCATTTTCTGTCCCTACTACACACAATATTCCGTCCTGTACTTAATTGTTTATGCACACAGTTTATTTTTTAACACCTTTTAACTGTTCTTTGCATAGTCACTCTCATTTACATAGCATTTATTTGTTTTTACCTTATCACAACACACTTTTCATATTGTTACTAGGCGTATATAGCCCTTTTGTAAAATTTTTTAAAGGTGTGTGGATTTTTTGTACATAGTTTTTCTTTCCTCCTTAGTGTAGCTTGCCTGGTTATCACCCATCTATCATACAGATTTTACCATGTGCATGACAGCTTGACTTGGGCATATTGCTCAATAAATACTTCATTCATCACTAACATTATTTTTAATGATTTCTCCTATATGACTACAGTGTAGGTTCTGTATTGTCTGACTTAACTCCCGTATCGCGTAATGAATATTCAAGGGCGTGTACCCAGTACACAGGCTTCAATTGAAGCATTGCTACATACAGAACGGAGTTTCCACGGAACGGGTTGTTTTTAATTAGCTTCTGCTCCAGTGTCGTTCTCAAATCACTACTGGCAGCAAACATCACATCACATAATTGTTGCATATTGCAAAGTCAATGTTTGGCTAGTAAAGACTCTCTCTCTCAGGGTTCCTTATCTTAATACAATTACAGCAATTACCTTACTCTATAAGATTGCATCATTAATTGCACTTACACACTACACATAGAAAATGGTTCAAGACATTAATTCTTTATAAAATGATTCAAGAAATTAGTCCTCACTTTGTCAACAAGAAGATTGTTCATTGTTTAATAAGCACATAATATCTTAATGACTAATTGTCTGTAAACAAAATCTGTCCTGTGTAAGCTATTGCTCACTTTCTGATTCCACTTCCTCCCAGCTTCATTACACACAAATTTCTTTTTAAATACTAACATCCTTATATTCTAAAACACAATTAACATCTTCTTACAACTATTACTCTTTATATGTGATATGTCACTGAATAAATAACTTCACGTCTTTACGTGGATATAATCCTTTGATCTTCCCCGTATGGGGATGTGCTAACAAATAGCTACATTCGTGTGGCACGCTTATTACCTCAAAGGGCCCTGAATATAGCAATTGCCACTTACTATTCTGTTTTAAGTTAGCTGAAGATTTAGGGTGGTTACGAATGAGTACTAGGTCTCCTACATTATATTTCTGTTCGTTTGTTACTCCTCGGTCGTACTTCCTTTTCCTCTTTGCTGCACAGCTGGTTAGTCTATTCCATATCCTTTTCATCTTTTCTTCCCTTGTTTCTGCCTTAACTGGTAATCTCGGTAAAGGCGTGATCCATTCATTCGGTGTCTCATTAAATCCATTCAATATCTCTACTGGTGGATAGCCTGTGCTTGAATGGGGTGTTAAATTGTGTATTTCTACAAATTTCGGTACTAGCTCTGGCCATTTTGTATGTCGGTTTCCTATATAGATTCTAAGGAACTTATTCAATTCTTTGAATATTCTTTCAACTAGACTTGCTTCTGGATGGAATCGGGATACCAGAATATGCTGTATATTTTGTTCCTGTAGGTAATTTTTCCAAGTTCGACCTGTGAAGTAAGAGGCATTATCAGTCGTTATGGCTTCGGGTTTTCCCACTTTAGGCAAGTATTCTTGACTGATCCGCCTGACCATGGTTTTGGCAGTAGTTGATTTTATGCAATACATAGCCAAGTATTTAGAAAAAATATCGTACATGGCCAGTATATATTTCATACCTCCTCTGGCCATGGGATAGGGACCTGCTACATCCACCGATACTATTTGAAGCGGCCTGAGTGGAACTATTGGATGTAATTCAAACTTAGTGGATCTATTATAATGTTTTGCTTTTTGACATATCACGCAAGTTCTAACTGTTGTCTGAATCTGGTGTTTCATACGGGGAAAGTAACAGTATCTCGCCATGATCTCTGCACACTTTCCAATCCCTGCATGGCCCCATGCCAAATGCGTGTGCCATATCATAACTTTTACTGACTGACTGGGTATACATACTGCCCAGCAGTCCTCTTTCGTGCTAATCTTATGATATAAAATATGATTCACTATTTTAAAACCTTGCTCATCTTTATTGTTAACACCCTCTTCAATATTATTAATGATTTTTCTCCACGTCGGATCTAATCTTTGTAACTCGAACATGTTTTTACATATATATAAAAAATCCTTCATGTAAGTATTGTCACGCACTAACAGCACTTTATATTCCGCGGATTGCTCTAACATTTCTGCTACTTCCGGTAATCCTGCCGGCAGTCGCGACAGAGCATCCGCTATTACGTTATCTTGGCCCTTTATGTACATGATCTTTATCCTATATTCTTGTAAGACAAGCATCCATCTCCTCAGTCTGGTATGGAACAGTTTGCATGACATTAAAAAACTTAACGCCTGGTGGTCACTATATACTCTAATCTCCTTCCCTTGTAGATAATAATTAAACTTTTTTACAGCCCAGACGAGTGCAAGTGCTTCGAGTTCGGTTGCCGAGTAGGCTCTCTCGCAGCTAGTTAAAGTCCTACTGGCGAAGCCGATAATTTTTATTGTTGTTGGGTCGTTTCCTTCCTCCCACTGAAACAAGCACGCGCCCAAGCCATAGGAACATGAATCCGTAGCAAGACAAAAATCTTTGGACAGATCTGGGTGCTGCAAAATATTCGCATTCAGTAGGGCGGTTTTAATCGCTTCGAAAGCTTGTTGACATTTGTCATTCCAAACCCACTGCACATTTTTCCGTAATAGATTTAGTAGTGACGCGTCATTTAACAGCTGATTGGGCACGAACCTCCTGAAAAAAGACGTCAGCCCAAGGAACGCTTTCAATTGTCTCTTAGTGCGGGGGCTTGGAAATTGTCGGATCGCCTCTAATTTTTTGTTGTCTGGACTGATACCTAGTGGTGTAATAAGATGGCCTAAAAATTTAATTTTGTTTCTGCCAAATTTTGACTTTTCGAGGTTTGCCGTCACCCCTGCTTGCCTAAATCTCTCTAGTACTCTGTGCAACAGTTCCATATGTTCATCCCAAGTAGCAGTAGCAATTACCAGATCATCTACATATACAGTAATTTTTTCCAATAAGTCTGGACCCAGTACCGTGTCTAGTGCAGTAATAAACACTCCAGCACTCACATTTAATCCGAAGGGAAGTACCTTGAATTGGTAACTTCGCCCTCCGAATATGAAAGCTGTGTACTTCCGGGATTCCGGTGTAAGGGGAATTTGCCAATATGAACTTTTAAGATCGATCGAGGTCAAGTACTGCACTCCATGAAATTTTTGTATTTGCTCGTCTAAATTCTCTGGACGAGTCCGGACAGGTATAATAATTTTGTTAATATCCCTAGCATCTAACACTGGCCTGATTTTTCCATTGGCTTTCGCCACTGCTACAAGAGGACTACTGTATGGAGAGAAGGAGGGCTCAATGATATCCCACTCTAACATCTTTCGAATCTCTTTGGCTACTAATTCCCTCCTCGACCAAGGGATGGAGTAGGTTGCGCGACATATGTTTTATGGGGCATCACCTCTATGTGATAGTGGTACCCTTTGACTATTCCTGGTCGGTCGGTAAATACCGTAGTATATTCCGATAGCAGCTGCGTCAACTGTTGCTTTTGTGTATCATTTAAACCTTCAGATTCGTGCACTTTGGTTTTAAATGCCTCAACATTTGTCTCAAAATTTTGGTCCTCTAAATTTGTGTAATAGAGGTCTGTTGCATGTGAAAAATCATCGAGTTGTAGTACCCAAGGGTTCCTACCTTTGATATTGATTCGATTACAGCACGGCACAAGTACCTCCTTCGATTTTATCATAGATAACTCAATCCTTCTACCCCTATTAATTATGCTTAATTTCCCTACGGAGAGGTCGATCAATGCGTCCCTCTCTCGGAGAAAATCTACTCCCAGAATGCAGGCCACCTTTAATCCTTTAACCACGAGGAACGAGCTCACTATGGCTTCGCCCTCCTTATGAATCTCCACCTGCACCTGGTACTTAACTGATTGGCTCTGTGCACTAATGGCTCCAGACACCTTACAATTGTTAACCGGGAAGGTCGGAATACTATGTCCCTTTCCCAGTGCTTTAAATAACTCCATACTCATCACACTTACTGAGGCACCTGTGTCGATAATTATGTTCACTGCAACATCATTGATTCTAGCTTCAATAATAGCTTGCCCATTTTCGTTATTATCTTTCTTACATTCGTGCGGCTCATTCAGTAGCTCTTTATCCATACTAACACCTTCGTTGTATCGCAGCATGCGTATCCCAGGTATATTACTATTACTCGAGTTGCTCTCACTCCATCCCTCGGCCGTCGATGGAGAGCATATCGAGGCCGATTCTAGTTTGTTGGATTAATTACTTGTGAGGTACTTGGACGGTTATTGTCCGCGACCTCCACTATATGTACATTCTGATTTGTAGGCCGCCACGGCTGCGCAATAGGCGCGTTTTGCGGTGGTGGTCTATTGTTGTCATACCGGTCACTAGCCTGTCGTTCTGGGCTTCTACGCTGATTCTGTTGCCAATTTCGATTACTATCATTATAATTGCTCTGCCACTGACCTCGCGCATTTTTCCAGCGGTTGGTCCCTGACATTCCGGATTCGTACCTGTCGTCAAATCGACGCTTTTTGTTATAAATTGGTTGTCCATACCCGTTCTGGCCTCTACCGTTACTACCATTTTGCGATTGTTCTTGTCGCTTGCTACCACCCCCACCATTTCCATGGTTGTGGTTCTGTGCACTACTATTTCTATCGTGTTTACATCCTGACCCATTATTCCGCGAGTGATCGCACGCTGATTTTGCGTCTTCCTGTATCAAGTCTATGGAATCTAGGACCGACAGGAAGTTTTCCATGTCGCTTTCTGGTACATGTATTAATTTCTCCTTGATATGAATAGGTAAATGTGATTTTAGTAGTCTTACTATGTCTCTTGGTGATATAGGCTCGTCCCAGTAGCGCGTTTTGTTTATATATTTTTCAAAATACCGCCTCAAATTCCCAAGACGGGGTGAGTACGGTTCGGGATTATATACCTCTTTTCTTAGTCGCTCTTGTATACAAGGCGACCAATATTTTGACAAAAATGCCCTTTCAAACTGTTCGTATGTCTTGCAGCTGTCTGCTACTTCTGTAGCCCATAGCGCTGCGTCACCTTGAATGTACGACATTACGTATTGTATTTTCTGTGTTTCGTTCCATACACTGGGTAAGATATTTTTAAAGCTTTTTATGAATACTACTGGGTGTACTGATTTCCTTTCAGTAGTAAATGTTTGAAATTGCCTATTTTTAATTAAACTTTCTTCCACTAATATTTTTGAACTACATGGGTTTGCTGCTGGGACATATGCTGTGTGCTCCGAACCGGAGCTACAGCTCTTCGCATTATCGACTACAGATTCCCCATTGTTGTATCGCATATAAGTTTGTGCGTTGCCAAAACCATGGGCTTTTGGCGACAGAGGTTCCTGTTCCACATGTTTCCTGCTTTGTGCTAAACCTTTCTCCAGTTCGGATATCCGTTTGTTAACATTCACTTGCCACTGCGGAATATCCTCACTGAGTATTTGTTTAATTGTTTGCACATCATTCTGTACTTGACTATTTACTGCGGTACTGAATGATTCAGAATCTCTATTTGCTATGGCTGCTTCTACTTTAGACTTAATATTCGTGTCAATCTCACTCTCCTTCACTTCTAGCCATGAGTTAAATTCTGTTTCAATTTTATTTGCCTGTTCATTCCACTTCTGCTCTACAAGCTGTGTGGAATCTATTTCGAGCTTTTCTACTCTGTTGGCTAATACACCTATTTCGTCTACCATGTTAGTGTTTGCTACTTGCAGGTTGTTGACCTGTTCAGTCAGCTCCTGCACGGCCCTAGGTATCGACTCATAATTCTTTTTCATATCTGCTATCTCTTTTTTCATACTTTCTATCGATTGCACAAGTTGCTGGTCTCGCTCAGCTTGCTGGCGATCTCGCTCTTCTAGCCTGCGATCTCGCTCAGCTTGCTGGCGATCTCGCTCGGCTTGCTGTTGCGCAAATTCTGCCTGGTAATTTAGCACACGCTCTAATATAGCCTGAATTGAATACCCACCAGGCAGATTACCACTCTCTGGTTCCTGCTTTTCTGGTGGTGGTACAATTTCTTTATCTACATCGACTTGATGACTAGTGGGCGGAGGCACTACTTCCTGTGCCCCTGCCCCCCCATTTTCGCCTGTTATATCCTCAAAGAGAGTACTAGTACTACTTGAGGCACCCGGTTCCACATTTCCTTCACTAGCTAATTGTTGTTCCTCAGTATCCATATTGCTTGGACGTTGACTACGCAACTTAACCATATTCCTAAATTGCTTACTAAAACACAAAATCTAACAGTTTTTCCCCTTGCACACAAAATACATCACTTTATATACACTACACTGCACACTAAAAATTACTATCTACCACCACTTTGTCCTGTCACAAATACTAACATCAAACTACGTACAATATGCACACCACTAGCGATATGAGATTACTCCACTGGAGCTCAACTTCTACCAACAGGACAACTACACTGTAGTCTTACCTTTAATTTATCTTATCTCGGGGTTCGGCTGCCCCCCGGATTACGTAGTCGTTAGAGCTTCTCAGTACTATCAGGATCGTCTTCTCAGACTCGCTTGCAGTAGTGCGTTTTGTCATGAAAGAGTGTTTGCACATTCATTAATACATAGCATAGATCATGATATACATACATACATTTAACACTAAATACATATATATCTATACATACATAACAATAGACACTGAAAGAAAAATACATAAAATTTTATAATTGTGGCCACTGCAAATTCGGGCCCCACGTTTTTGGGCGACAGTTTCCCGTCCTGACTACTCTTTCGTTAATTGTTTTTATAAATTGTTAGTCTCTTTGGTTCATTTATTTATTTTTTAATTATTATTATTAGCGTAACAACGCATATATGGAAAGAGTGACGAGAAATTCTTTTAACAATGCTGTGCCTTTAATTTCTTTATCATCGTTACCTTTTAGTAAAATAAAATGTATCTATGGAAGTCTTATTGTTCTGGATCTGGCCTACAATTTAAAGAACGATTTTTAGTAACTGCAACTCATGCTAAGGATCAATATATCTTTCCTACTTCATAGTTATTCAAAGTTGAAATTACTGTTTTATGATCACTGATGTTACAGTTCGTACAATCGTTCAAAAACACAAGTTTGCAGTGGATTTTATTTCTTACTAGAATGCTGTTTCATACCACGACTAGCCCAAGAACATGAGACTCTCATTAAAGAAAATTACGTTATCACTATAAAATTTAGCCAGATCAGAACGGAGCACAGCAAGATTCCTATCAGATTCGGTAAGTACATTAAATTATTTGCACTGTAATTTATATCCTATCAGCAGCCCGCGTCAACCTGCAACACATCATAAAATCTGCTGATATTCACTGCCATTCTGGGAGCTAAAAGAAATAATATTATTCTACTATTATTTTACCGCTTCCTTGCGGTATACTCGACGATATTGTATGTCGTTTAAATACGCCGCGGCAGCGGCTCTTCTTTCTCCACACAGCTCAGCTCCACAGATAATAATTTTTTTTATATAACTGAAAAATATCTTAACAGGATGGGATAATAGGCAAGCAAGCTTTAACAATTAAATAATACACGTTTTCATTTAAACAACTCTATTGAAACATTTAAATATCTCAACAATTACAGACCTGTGTAAATGCACACGTAATGGCGTACAATTCCCAATCTCGACAAAAGAATGCTACCTTCTCGCTCTCTACGACAACAACAGGAGATCTTTCTCTCACAGCTTCCAGATTAAGAAGACAAAGACTTTACTTTACATCATGCATTATATACTAATTCATTTTGTGATCTCTGTACAACATTTATCTTCTGTGTCGGTCTTATTACTCGCCGACGCAGACGTTCTCAGAAATAAATAATAAAGAAAAAATACATAATTTTACACAATGACACAATATGACACATCTAATATTCTCATTATTACACAATATATTGTCTTTGTTTATTACTAGACGTTACAACACCGGTGTCAATGTGTTCTTTTTTCCATTTCCAGGAGTGTATAATTCTAACGCGTTATTGATTTGCTTAGTTTGCGATGCTATTCCTCTCGAATAAATCGTCTAATTTTTCTCAAATTGTAATCATTTATGAATGTAGGCTTCTCCGGTGTATACTGCTGATGAAATCATTTGTTTGCCTGTACATGTACATCACATCTATCAATGTCTGTCCCATTCCGATAATTCCTTCGTGGTGCGTCGATTTTTTATCTTCGAGTGTAAATGGAGGCGGATAGTATTATGTTGTCACTAGAGAATCAGTAACAGCAGAAATGTTCGGGCACATGATGTCAATGACTTCTGTGGTGTCACCGCCAGACACCACACTTGCTAAGGCCCGCAACTCGTGGTCGTGCGGTAGCGTTCTCGCTTCCCACGCCCGGGTTCCCGGGTTCGATTCCCGGCGGGGTCAGGGATTTTCTCTGCCTCGTGATGGCTGGGTGTTGTGTGCTGTCCTTAGGTTAGTTAGGTTTAAGTAGTTCTAAGTTCTAGGGGACTGATGACCATAGATGTTAAGTCCCATAGTGTTCAGAGCCATTTGAACCATTTTGAACACTTGCTAGGTGGTAGCCTTTAAATCGGCCGCGGTCCGTTAGTATACGTCGGACCCGCGTGTCGCCACTGTCAGTGATTGCAGACCGAGCGCCGCCACACGGCAGGTCTAGAGAGACGTCCTAGCACTCGCCCCAGTTGTACAGCAGACTTTGCCAGAGATGGATCACTGACAAATACGCTCTCATTTGCCGAGACGATAGTTAGCATAGCCTTCAGCTACGTCATTTGCTACGACCTAGCAAGGCGCCATTACCAGTTTATATTGAGATTGTAATTCATGTATCATCAAGAGCGATGTTCTCCAATTATGGATTAAAGTTAAGTATTCAATCAACTACGTTCTTTTCTTCATAGGATAATTACTTTACCTTGTTTAAACGCGTGCATTTCGGCCTCCTCTAGCAACACGATGTTGGCTCTTCTGCCAACACATCAACTTCCTACTTGGGCTAGTCATTGAATGTCATCTGAGTAACAAATCCACCAGGGACATTTCATCCCTTGTAAAGCGGCCTAAGTCGACTGCTGATGATGTGACTGTGAAGCGCAGATATTAGGGAACAACCACAGGTAAACCAAGACCCGCCAGACCTCATGTACTGAAGGATAAGGACCAAGGGGGAGCACTGCTGAAGATGGTTGTAAAAAATCGCATGAAATCCGTGGAGGGAATCAAACGCAAGATCCAAAATATGGAATCGTTGTCCCGTTTGGTAATGCTATTAATAGGAAGAGAATGGTACGGATGTTCACATGTTTGTTTGATTGGCGAGAGAGCGGAACTGAAGTGTCAAAAAAAATGTTTAACCCTCCACTGTCTTTGACACTCCATATCACTTATACACTCCTGGAAATGGAAAAAAGAACACATTGACACCGGTGTGTCAGACCCACCATACTTGCTCCGGACACTGCGAGAGTAACAAGCAATGATCACACGCACGGCACAGCGGACACACCAGGAACCGCGGTGTTGGCCGTCGAATGGCGCTAGCTGCGCAGCATTTGTGCACCGCCGCCGTCAGTGTCAGCCAGTTTGCCGTGGCATACGGAGCTCCATCGCAGTCTTTAACACTGGTAGCATGCCGCGACAGCGTGGACGTGAACCGTATGTGCAGTTGACGGACTTTGAGCGAGGGCGTATAGTGGGCATGCGGGAGGCCGGGTGGACGTACCGCCGAATTGCTCAACACGTGGGGCGTAAGGTCTCCACAGTACATCGATGTTGTCGCCAGTGGTCGGCGGAAGGTGCACGTGCCCGTCGACCTGGGACCGGACCGCAGCGACGCACGGATGCACGCCAAGACCGTAGGATCCTACGCAGTGCCGTAGGGGACCGCACCGCCACTTCCCAGCAAATTAGGGACACTGTTGCTCCTGGGGTATCGGCGAGGACCATTCGCAACCGTCTCCATGAAGCTGGGCTACGGTCCCGCACACCGTTAGGCCGTCTTCCGCTCACGCCCCAACATCGTGCAGCCCGCCTCCAGTGGTGTCGCGACAGGCGTGAATGGAGGGACGAATGGAGACATGTCGTCTTCAGCGATGAGAGTCGCTTCTGCCTTGGTGCCAATGATGGTCGTATGCGTGTTTGGCGCCGTGCAGGTGAGCGCCACAATCAGGACTGCATACGACCGAGGCACACAGGGCCAATACCCGGCATCATGGTGTGGGGAGCGATCTCCTACACTGGCCGTACACCACTGGTGATCGTCGAGGGGACACTGAATAGTGCACGGTACATCCAAACCGTCATCGAACCCATCGTTCTACCATTCCTAGACCGGCAAGGGAACTTGCTGTTCCAACAGGACAATGCACGTCCGCATGTATCCCGTGCCACCCAACGTGCTCTAGAAGGTGTAAGTCAACTACCCTGGCCAGCAAGATCTCCGGATCTGTCCCCCATTGAGCATGTTTGGGACTGGATGAAGCGTCGTCTCACGCGGTCTGCACGTCCAGCACGAACGCTGGTCCAACTGAGGCGCCAGGTGGAAATGGCATGGCAAGCTGTTCCACAGGACTACATCCAGCATCTCTACGATCGTCTCCATGGGAGAATAGCAGCCTGCATTTCTGCGAAAGGTGGATATACACTGTACTAGTGCCGACATTGTGCATGCTCTGTTGCCTGTGTCTATGTGGCTGTGGTTCTGTCATTGTGATCATGTGATGTATCTGACCCCAGGAATGTGTCAATAAAGTTTCCCCTTCCTGGGACAATGAATTCACGGTGTTCTTATTTCAATTTCCAGGAGTGTACTTCTTGCTCTTCATTACTTATTGATCCGGCAATGCTCATGGTCCCTCTCTCGCAGCCTTCCTCTAAAAGACCACTATGTGCCAAAATACCATTAATTAACTATTTATTTAATTTTGTATAGGAACCACCAAGAGTGATCACTTTGTGTCGTCAAAGACCCCAGCTGGATTAATCGATTCAATATTGCCAGCAAATGGCTGAAGTTGCCCGAATCCATTAACAATCAGAGTTATTGATTTTTTGAGTTTCAGAAAGCATTGTTGAGGCATTGTTGATTTGAGGGAAGCAGATGATGGGTGTCTTTGTTAGGTATGCACAGTATTTGTTTTCAACTCTTACAATTTTTCATACATGTATGGTACTATTCATAAAAAGAAATAAATGTGTTCCTTATGATGCAATTAAGTCATAAGTTATTTAAATTATGGGAACCATAGGGAAAACTATTGTCTGATAAGTTAGAATTTATATTAGGATTAATTTTTTGTGTGGGGTTCATGAAAAACTTGTTCGGGCTGAAGATGTGGGCCAGCCGTTGTGGCCGAGCGGTTCTAGGCGCTTCAATCTGGAACTACGCCACCGCTATGGTCGCAGGTTCGATCCTGCCTCGGGCTTGGATGTGTGTGATATCCTTAGGTTAGTTAGGTTTAAGTAGTTCTAAGTTCTAGGGGACTGACGACCTCAGATGTTAAGTCCCATAGTGCTAAGAGCCATTTGAACCATTTTGAAGATGTGGGATGATGCTGATGTCGATAATGAAAGTATTTTTGACCTGAATGATGACAAATGCTTGCCCTCAGATAGCGAAGAATAGGGAAGCAGTGATATAATGGAACAGGAAGAGGAATTAATGAAGATAACGTCATTCATAGTGATGATGAAGTAACAGTAAGTAATGACAATGCCGTGAAAGGTTATTTCTCTGGAAAAAATTGAATGATTTGGTACAAAGAGGCTTCAGGTGTCAAACTCCATCTCATAATACAGGATGTATCTAAAAGAATTACCCGATAAAATGATCATGTCTGGAATGTTATTTGAGATATGTGTGTGAACAGTGTACTGTTGGAAAGAGCAAACTCTCGAGTTTCACATGTTTCCGCAAGGTAGCAGCAGTGTGCGCCCATTTCAGTAGTAGTAAAAATGATGTCGGGACAACAGAAAGCGCTTTATGTTCTACGTTTTGCTCAGTTCGGGTCTGTAATAACCGTTCAGCGTGCCTTTCGTACTAGGTATGGTATAGACCTTCCTACAGCGCAGAGTATTAGGCGACGGCATGAATAATTCCGAGAAACAGGTTGTTAGTGTACAGGCAAATCGCCGGACCGTCCGCAAATGTCTGACACAGGCATCGAACACATCCGCCATAGTTTCACAAGAAGTCCGCAATATCCGTTCGCCGTGCAGATCGACAGCTCGACATGCCCCCGATGACCGTCTAACGTGTGTTGCATCGACGTTTACACATGAAACCACATCAAATTTTGCTATTGCTACCTCTTCTTGAAGGTGACAAACATGTACGGAGTTGTGTAATTTCATTCTTGGCAAGATGGAGGATGACAGTTTTCTTCCACGCTTAGTGTTTAGTGACGAGGTAACATTCCATGTAAATGGAAAGGTGAATAGTGATAATGTGAGAATATGGGGTACGGAACAACCACATGAAGTTGTGCAACATGAGAGAGACTCTCCAAAATTTAATGTGTTTCGTGCATTTTCCCGGAAAAAGGTGTATGGTCCATTTTTCTTTGCCAAGAACACTGTTACAGGAAGCATGTATCTCGATATGCTTGACAACTTTCCTTTTCACAGTTGGGGACTGATTTGAACGACTTCATTCACAAACAGGATGGAGCCCGTTCTACCCTGTCCCGTAGTCGGACACACTATGTTTGTTTAGGGTTTAACGCAAGTACTCTAAACATATCCATGGTGGCAAGTGAGGAATGGCTTCCAACCTTCCGGTAACGTATTGCAGTGTCAGCTGTTGCTATAATGCGAGCAGCAGTCTCTATTTCATATATCTAGACAACATTGCCTATGGAATGCAGCAATCTGGTGCTAGGTTAAGTTAAAATCATTTCGATCTCGTCTGTTAATTTTAACCTAATAAAAGACTCTGCTTCGCAATGTCTGTTGGTCGTGTTCTGATTCGCCATGGGTAATAATACTCTTGCATGCCTGTGGCTGGCTCTGTTGTAACTCACTTCCATGCTGGCATACTTTTTGACCAAATACTGTTGACATGCTACTGCCCTCCTTTTTATCATCACCCAGTCCTTCAGGTATCCAAAGCTAAAATAACAACCGGAAATTTTGCAAGGTTGCGTTTATTTTGCCACAAAACAGTATGAACATGTGGCAGTAAAGTAGAAACAATGTAAAGAATACACAACGTAATCAACTGCAACGTGCATAACGCTAGACAAAAATCTTCTTCGTTTTTTTTTTTTTCAACTTAACGGATTTGCACACACATTATGACAACTGATTAAGGTGCTCAGTATGGGGTGTGACCATATAGTGCGTGACCACCTCTGGCACCAATACAGGACTGCCAACGACAAGACGTGCAGTGAATGATGTAATCGGTCTCATGTTGAGGCAATAACGCCAATCTTGCTGCAGAGCTGCTCACAAGTCTTGGATAGTGGTTGATGGATGCTGACGTGCTGCAATCCCTCTCCCTAGTGCACCACCCGTGCTCTATGACGTCGAGCATTATCGTCCATCAATACGAAGTCTGGGACCACAGCACCTCGCAACAACCGCGCATGAGATCCCAAGGTATCCTCACGGTACCTGACAGCTGTTAAATCTCGCTGATTCACCCATACAACTTGATGAAGAGGTGTTCGAGTGGTCAACAATATCCCTGCCCACACCATTAGGAATCCTCCTCTATATCGATCTCTTTCGACAATGTTTGGGTCCCGAAATAGTGTTCCACGTGCCCTCCAGATGTAAATCCGTCGAGAATCACTCTCCAGACCAAATCGAGACTAATCTGTGAAAAGGACATTGACCCACCTTTCGACTGTCCAGCTGTCATTTTGATGGCTCCACTCTAGACGTTCTCTTCTGTTAAGACACGCGACAGGTAAACAGACAGCAGTCTCCGACAATAAAGGCCACTCTGCTGAAGCCTTCTGTGCACCGTTTGCCTTAAACCACATCCAGGGGATGGGGATGCTGTGAGGTCAGATGCCAGTTGCAGTGCAGTACTAAGGCGGTACCGTCGTGCCCACACAGCCAAATAACGGTCCACTCTTCCTGATGTCACACGTGGTCGGCCCTGTTCTGGTCTCCGGGATACAGTTTCGGTCTCTATAAACTGTCGCCTCATCCGAGAAACAAAACAGAACGATTCATATTAAGCCATCGGGCCACATGCGACTCTACTGCTTCCATTCTTCCTATGACCGTCTACAGTAGGGGGTCTCTAGGCATCTTCTCTGTGCCGTACTGCATCAAAAAATGGCTCTGAGCACTATGGGACTCAACTGCTGAGGTCATAAGTCCCCTAGAACTTAGAACTACTTAAACCTAACTAACCTAAGGACAACACACACATCCATGCCCGAGGCAGGATTCGAACCTGCGACCGTAGCGGTCGCGCGGTTCCAGACTGTAGCGCCAGAACCGCTCGGCCACCAGCGGCCGGCCGTACTGCATCGTCTGTGACTATGTACACAGCGATTGTGGTTGTGTGGCTACCCTCAGACACTACCTCGCTTGATGGGTGCCCTGACGTCGTTGATCGGAATGACATTTTCCGTGTAGAAAATGATAGTAACGACATCTGTTGACAGTTTGTATGATTATATCGTGAATTGGACATAGTATGCGGAAATAGCACTTTGTAGCTTTAATTCTGGACACCAGTGAAGATTCTCCTGCCGACCAGTCCTCCTTCGGGTCTTAATAATTATTCTGACAATAGGTTTCCTTAACCGCATTACTTACCTTACTCATTTCTACATGGCCCCTAGCCCTGACCCTTAACTCAAACACCATGGAACTTCCATAATGAGATTTTCACTCTGCAGCGGAGTGTGCCCTGATATGAAACTTCCCGGCAGCTTAAAACTGTGTGCCGGACCGAGACTCGTACTCGGGACGTTTCCATGTCTCCGCAATATCCTTTCTTCCAGGAGTGCTAGTTCTGCAAGGTTCGCAGAAGAGTTTCTGTGGATTTTGGAAGGTAGGAAACGAGGTACTGGCAGAATTGAAGCTGTGAGGACGGGTCGCGATTCGTGCTTGAATAGTTCAGATGGAGTTACCCTCTGTAATAAAAAACTGAGTGAACGGATAAACAAAGAACCTGAACGGGTGTCATCGGATGTCCGCCCCGAACAAATTCAACGAACAATTTGGAATAATATGAGACCAACTAAAAGGAGAGAGAGAGAGAGAGAGATAGTAGAGCACTTGCCCGCGAAAGGCAAAGGTACCGAGTTCGAGTCTCGGTCCGGCACACAGTTTTAATCTGCCAGGAAGTTTCATATCAGGGCAATATCCACTGCAGAGTGAGAATGTCATTATGGAAGTTCCATGGTGTTTGAGTTAAGGGTCAGGGCTAGGGGGAAGTTTCACCCTGGAACTTATTTCATTGCTAGTCTTCTTGCACAATAACGTGTAGCGCTCTATCTCAAACTTACAAGTTAAAATAAATCAGTTATCCTTAACACCACCTCCTTGTGTGTTCATCTGTCTTCTGCTACTTTTATGCTTGCGGTATCCACTCCACTGCAATCTTAACGACGGCTGGGTCTGAACTCAGTCCTGCGCTTTGTCTTCTACATACCAGAATAAGTGCTGCTGCAGTAGTTGGTATGACATAGTAAATGTTGTCTCTTTTCGGTTCTGTTTTTCTCGATCCGTGCTGCAGTGAGCTTTTCAGGAAGACTCGTCCCTCCTGATTGTTCAGAAGCGTGTTTATACAGTACATAAATTCAGGCTCTAGAGTTTCATTTAAGCTGGTTATATCTGCGGTATGTTGCATTTCTGTGGGCTCCGCTGGCCAATACAAACGAGCCTGCAGAATACTCAGGTGAGTTGTCCTTGAAATCGCGGACATATGGGAGGTGGCCCCATTATTTCGCACGCTGTTTCACTTAATACAAAATCACTCCCATTTAACTCTAGCCTCTTTGCTGAGGAAGCTTCCCGTGCTCGAAACAACGAGCCATTACTGCCAATTAGTATAATTCAGACTCGATCACTTCTTAATTGTTTTGTCTTACCTCCTTCTCTCATTAATAATTTATTATCACATTCGAACCGACTGTGATTTCCCCTCGGTAGCATTTTTGTAACTTTGCTTCCTCCATTTCTTTGATTCCTCCATTTCTACATACCTTCCCCTTTCTTATGCAATCAATAAAAGACGATGTTTGTTTACTCTTACAAATTTATTCCTTATCCCCCACCTGACAGCACATGGATGAACTATGTAACACTCGTAATGTTCCTGTTTCCCTGTTACTGGTATAGAAACGGATGGTTAAACCTCGCTCGATCAATTCTCACCGATACGGTGGCAACATTTAAATAAAAAGGTGAGCTTTTGAGCTCGGGTTCTAAAACAAACCCGAACTCCGGCAGTAGTTTCTTTTGTACTTTCCTTAGAGCCTCTAAATACTACTCTGGCGACAACAAGTTTACACGTAGCTGATCGCTTACAGCCTGTTGCGTCGCCTCCTGTAGTTCTGTTACTTTCCCTTGTGCATCCCAAATACTATCTTCTACAGACTGCAACCATTTTGTCATTACCACTTCCCTGTCTAAGACTTCCGGTTTTTAGTTCCCTGATATTCTGATTAATTGTCTCTTCTGCAGCTCTGACATACCACATTACTTCTCCAGTTAGTTGTCGTGGTAGTCGTGTGTTATTCAATACACCGAGCGAGGTGGCGCAGTGATTGGCACACTGAACTCGCTTTCTGGAGGACGACAGTTCAAACCCGCCTCCGGTCATCCTGATATAGGTTTTCCGTGATTTCCCTAAATCGCTTCAGGCAAATGCCCGGATGGTTGCTTTGAAAAGGGCACAACCGATTTCCTTCCACATCCTTCCCTGATTCGATGGGACAAGTGACCTCACTGTTTGGTCTCCTGCCCAAAGTCAACCAACCAACAATGTTACTCAATACGTCTTTCTGTAAACTTGCAGTCTGCGTAAAATGCCTGTCGCTCTCTGCCTTGTTCCCTTTTGCCGACTGCTTGATCTCTTCTACGGTGTCGTTCATCCTTTGAACTTCTTCCTCGTCAGCAGTGCCAAATATTGTTTTCATTAGCCGACCTCCAGCGTCGATCCGAGCCCTCTCCCTTCTCGTATGTGGAATAACCCCAGTACCTGGCTCATCTCGCTCCTTAATTTCTGGTACGCTCCATGTACTCTCGCACATACGCCGGCACTTCCTTTGAGTATCCCGTGTATTGCCGTTCTCTGACGGGATTTGTCAAATGCTTCTTCCAATCTTCTCACTTCGTTACGCAGCTCTCGTGCATTGAATACCACGTGTATTGCCCAGCGATGTGTGGTAATCACTATGTCTTCCTGATTGGAGAACAGAACCCCCTTTTCCAAGTGCTGGTTCGGTGATGCTTCCACCCTGACGAAGTTCAGTAGTTCCGCATCATCTCGCCCTCTCTGCACCTCATCTACGTGCAGGAATACCTTTTACTTTACTCCCCCTTAAATCCATTCTTGCTCTGCAGCTGCTCATACTAATTACACTACATCTGAACATAACCAAAAAAATATTGAATGACTATCCACTAGGCCTTAATCCATATGCGTTCCTCGTTACGTTTGCATTCACTACCTCTTCTTTTTCTTCCGATACCTTTCTCCTCACTCTCCCTTTCCGATACCCAGTTGTCGTTCTCCTCAGCAATTGAATCTTGACGTTTACTGACAACGTAGTCTCTACCACTTGGTATGGCTTCTGATACTCTGCAAAAAAGCTTGTCTTTCCCTTCTGCGTGTAAGAAGTTGATAGCATCACCCACCGACCAACCTTAAACTGTGGCACACTTGCCGTATGCCCCTCTGCTTCTTCCTATATCTCCAGTTCTCATGTATTTGCCACCCGTACTCTATTCCAAATTTCCCTAATCACTTTGTCAAATTCCTTAACAGACTCTCCAGTTTTCCCATTCTTCGTTTTCACTATGTCGAATGGTGACGGGATTTTACGACCATATACTATTTCGTTTGGCGATAATCCTTTATTCTTATGCTGTTGTGAGTTGTAGGCGAAGATGACGTACTTTAAGTAGACATATCAGTTGCTATGATGTGAGTCAACTTAGTATTCAGGCATCTTCCTGATTATCCTATGAGCTCTTCCAGTTCTTCCACTGGCTTGTGGATGGCATTCTAAAACTTACACAATTCCTTGAATAGATCTAACATGAAGTTCGTTCCCTGGTCCGATATTATTGCTTCACGCACTCCAAACTTTAGTATCTAATTATTCAGAAGTGGTTGTGCCATTGCTGCTGCCTGCTGATTTTGGCATCGCAACCATGTCCACGTATCTTGAAAAATTATCTATGGTTGTGAGTACATATTTATTCCCTGCAGGTGTTTTACTGAATGGACCTAAAACACCAATTCCCTGAAATTCGAATGGTGCTAATGGTGCAGGTAACCTTTGCAATGGTACTCTGTTCGGTAAAAATCCGCTCTCTGTGCGCACTGTGTGCAATTCTGCAAATACTGGTTTACGTCCGCATGCCTATTCCTCCACCAATACGTTTCTGTTACTCTTCTGTTGGTAGATCTGCAATCTCAATGATCCGCTAACATGTGACCATAAACTTTTTGTAGCACTGTATTCCTCAGCTTCGCTGGTACCACTACCTGCTGTCCCAGCTTGGTTTCTCTACGCAACACATCCTGTACACAAAACTGTGACTGCTTAAAATACTGATTACATTCGTCATCTGCTCTCTGTGCATTTTGTCATTCCTTAATGATCACACCCCCAATATGTAATACTGCTACTTTTCTACAGAAACCACCCGCATTTCCATGCTTCTTCCCAGGTTTGTGCGTGACTTCGAAATCAAATTCATTTAGTCTTACTGCCCATCGCATCAGCCTACCGGAAGGATCCTTTAACCCCAGCAACCATTTTAAAGCCGCATGATCTGTTATTACTCTAAACTTTCAACCGTATGGGTAACATTTGAAACATGTGATTCCATAAATAAGGCTTAACATCTCCTTCTCCATTGCGGAATGATTTTTTTTCTGCAGACTTTCGTTGTCTTGAAGCGTAAACTACCAAATGTTTTATGCCTTCTACCTCTTGTGGCAACAAAGAGCCAGGTGCATGGTTTGATGCATCACATGATAAAACAAATACTCCATCAAAATCCGAGAATACCAATATCGGACTCGATGTTAAAACTTCTTTTAGCACCTTAAAAGCACGCTGGCACTCTTCTGTCCGCACCCATTTACGAACCTGCGGTAATATTTCGCAATTCCTAGGATCGATTGCAAATCTGGTACAGCAAATTAATCTTGGGCCTGTCTTAACCACATCTTTACTTATGATGTGACCTTAGTATGCTACCTCCTCCACCACAGAATAATACTTTTCTGTACTCAGTGTTAACTTCGCTGCTTTTAACCTTCGGAATATTTCCATTAATCGCTGCATATGCTGTTCCGTATCACTGAGATACACTAAGCTTTACAGTGGTTTTAAAACTCTGAGTGCTCCGTCCAACAATTTCAGAAACGTTGCAGGTGCATTTTTTAATCTGAATGGTATTCTTCTGAGTTCGTCGTGTCACCATGGTGCCGAAAACGTTGTTTTGTGTCGATCCTGCCGTCCAACCTCTATGTGATGATAACCACTCTTCGAATCCACCACTGAAAAATATTTACATTGCCATAAATGACCCAAGGTTTCTGTTATGTTTGACAAATGGTTGGCGTAAGTTATGGTTTTCGCATTTAGATGTCTGTTATCAAAACAAAACCTACATTTTCGTGTTCTGTCTATCGATTTTTTTGGCACGAAGACTATTTCTGTCTCCTTCCCCCCCACCTCCCCCCATACACTATTACTTTCTTCAATTATCCCATCTTTCAGCTGTTGATCTATAAATTCCTCCAAAATTGGCTGTAAGTACATATGTACTCTGTATGACTTGCGGAACACTGGTGATTCATTTCCCACTGGTACGTGGTATTGTGTAACATGCGTAGCTGATAATGGCTCTTTTGTAAAATACAAATCCCTAAATTTCAAACGTAATTTTTCCATTCGTTCCCTATTGCTTCCCTCTAGGTGTTTAACTTTTCCTTGTAATGCAGTTTCAATGGCGTACGGCGATTGTCCGTGGATTGCACGCCTCGTGACCCATTCTTCCTCCTCCAGGCTATCCATATTAGCGATTAACAACCCCTTCGTTAATCCTAAATCCTCTGTGCTAAACTTATCTGTAGAAACAGTTATCTTCTTTTCATTCTTTATTTCTTATACTCATGCAATACCTCTTTTAACTGAGCAACGTGTCTGATCTAATACTTGATTCTTTTCTAACGGTTCCACCACAGACAAAATTCATACCGGCAAGCTAGACTCAGCACTGACCAAAAGTGATTTCCCAGTACCCTTAGGGAAACAATTGTGCGAATCAAGGCTTAGTGTGATCCTCACGGTTTAATCGGTTCGCCTTTCGTGGCGGACCTCCCTCGCGACATCGCTGCAATGGCAATGGCTTCGACCAATTGAAACATTTTTCCATCAAGTTCCACCTTATGTTGCCGAATATCGATTATGGCACAATGCTGATATAACAAATCTAATCCCAGGACTATGTCACAGCCATCACTCACATGTGGCACAATCTCTACACATTATTTAAATTGAATTATATCAAGGCAAAAGTTTGTGTCCACCATTCCCAATGGTGTGACGTCTTTATCCCCCACTCCATGCAGTCTTTACCGTGGTGGGTCCCATTGTTTACGTTTCAACACATCACTACTGGCGACCGACGCACGTGCCCTTGTGCCCAATAATATCCCTTTTTTCCTACTATTCCTCTTACAGCACAATCTACTCCTCCATTCAATTTTACTGGGAATGACAGTAGGTAGACCTGGGGTTCTTGCTGGCATTTAACACCTTATTCTTCCTTGGTCCTCTACTTCTAAAGCTATTACTTCCTCTTACTTTATTCACATCATCCTGAGGCTGGCGACACTGCCTCCTTAAATGCCCGGTCCGTACACATCTGAAACATTTTATGCTGGCTGCAAACACTGTCCATTTATCCTACATTCCAGTCAACTAATCGATCTTACACTCTACAGCTCATCGCGCTCCTGTGTACAAATCCATCAGAACACCAACCATACACATCAAGACATTTCTGCATGCAGCCCACTTAAAAAAGTATCGAGCGCCCTATGGTCAGCTTCTTGAAAAATAATTCCTTTGGCTGCAGCATGCTGTCGTAATTCATAAATATATCCATTAATTTTCCTTATCCTATCCACGAATTGTTCCATGGCTTCCGTATTTCTCTTACTTATTACCACTAATTGTTCCCTTTAGTGTCTGGTACTATTTTGTTTTGGATATCTATGAATTAATCCTTCTTTAAATTCTTCAAATGTTTTGGCTCCTTCAAGACCTTCTGTATATCCTACCTAAGTTTTAGCTTCCCCTGTTAGTCTTAATTTTGCAACACTCAGCAATTTCTTATCAGACCAACCTTCCATCTGAGCCAGATTTCCAGTGTCTCCCTCAAAGACCTGCACATCTTGAGCTGCCTTACCAGAAAAATCAATTAAACTTGTGACTGACAAATCTACATCCCATTGTGACAATTGCAATTCTACCAACTCACGCAGTTATGTACTATAGGCTGTTAATTGTGCTACGTTTTATAACAATGTGCGTACTGCCACTGGCTCTGACATACCTTGCGTCTCTGGTTCCGCCAAAGTTTATTCCTTGACAACACTCATTTTGCGAACTGACAGTCACAAAACAAGGAAACAAAATACATTAACCTAATTCTTACGTCTTATCATGAGCCGTCTCGACTCCTGGCATTGCCTAGCCATATGCCCCCAACGATGACATGTATAATATTTTACATGAACTTATTCCTCAAGGTTACTCTGTGCACACCTATCAGGCACTAACCAATCGTGACTTCCATTACCTCTAAAACTAGATAAATCCACTGGTTCTCTACTCGCAATAAAATCTACTTTGCAAAATGCCTGATCTTGAAACCTTTTCTACATGACCAAAATACACTACTGGCCATTAAAATTGCTACACCACGAAGATGACGTGCTACAGACGCGAAATTTAACCCGACAGGTAGAAGATGCTGTGATATGCAAATGATTAGCTCTTCAGAGCATTCACACAAGGTTGGCGCCGGTGGCGACAGCTACAACGTGCTGAAATGAGGAAACTTTCCAACCGATTTCTCATACACAAACAGCAGTTGGCCGGCGTTGCCTGGTGAAACGTTGTTGTGATGCCTCTTGTAAGGAGGAGAAATGCGTACCATCACGTTTCCAACTTTGATAAGGGTCGGATTGTAGCCTATCGCGATTGCGGTTTATCGTATCGCGACATTGCTGCTCGCGTTGGTCGAAATCCAATAGCTGTTAGCAGAATATGGAATCGGTGGGTTCAGGAGGGTAATACGGAACGCCGTGCTGGATCCCAACGACCTCGCATCACTAGCAGTCGAGATGACAGGCATCTTATCTGCATGGCTGTAACGGATCGTGCAGCCGCGTCTCGATCCCTGATTCAACAGATGGGGACGTTTGCAAGACAACAACCATCTGCACGAACAGTTCGAGGGCGTTTGCAGCAACATGGACTATCAGCTCGGAGACCATGGCTGCGGTTACCCTTGACGCTGCAGGAGCGCCTGTGATGGTGTACTCAACGACGAACCTGCGTGCACGAATGGCAAAACGTCATTTTTTCGGATGAATCTAGGTTCTGTTTGCAGCACATTGGTAGCGTTTATTCGTCATCGCCATACTGGCGTAGCACCCGGCGTGATGGTGTGGGGTGCCATTGGTTACACGTCTCGATCACCTCTTGTTCGCATTGACGGCACTTTGAACAGTGGACATTACATTTCAGATGTGTTACGACTCACGGCTCTACCCTTCATTCGATCCCTGCGAAACCCTACATTTCAGCAGGATAATGAACGACCGCATGTTGCAGGTCCTGTACGGGCCTTTCTGGATACAGAAAATGTTCGACTGCTGCCCTGGCCAGCACATTCTCCAGATCTCTCACCAATTTAAAACGTCTGGTCAATGGTGGCCGAGTAACTGGCTCGTCACAATACGCCAGTCACTACTCTTGATGAACTGTGGTACCGTGTTGAAGCTGCATGGGCAGCTGTACCTGTACACGTCATACAGGCTCTGTTTCACTCAATGCTCAGGCGTATGAAGGCGGTTATTACGGCCAGAGGTGGTTGTTCTGGGTACTGATTTCTCAGGATCTATGCACCCAAATTGCGTGAAAATGTAATCACATGTCAGTTCTAATATAATATATTTGTGCAATGAATACTCGTTTATCATCTGCCTTTCTTCTTGGTGTAGCAATTTTAATGGCCAGTAGTGTACAATCAAATTTTTAGACTCGCCATACAGTATGCTGTAGGTTGTGACATTGCTCTAAGAAGGCGACATCAATGATCTGACACCAGTGTTAGATGACCCTAGGATTATCATCCACTGAGAGTGAAATGAGACATGAGGATGATAGTATTTTTTTGTGTAATTATTCATTCCTTCCCTCGGCCGTATCACATCAGGAACAGCTGAGTGGAGGCACCAAGTTGCCTCTCATGTGAAACAAGCACTGTTGACAGCGCAAAGAGCGGTGCTGAGTGTGGTATCACTCGGAATGCCACCGTCGACGACGTCTCCGGCTGCAACCATGATGACATCGCGGCACCGCAAATGGCGATACCGCAGAGGTGGCTGTGACCTCGCTTCAGCAAGCAGGTAACTCCCTGCTCCAGCGGTGGCTGCCTTCATGACTCAGGGCAGGCAGCCCTATCCCGTGGTTGAACATTGGACCCCACACTGCATTCCGGGATGTCACTCTGAGTACCGCATTCTAATGGTGTAGGCTGTTATAACGAGGTGAAAATATTTTAGTTCACGAATGGCTAAGTACTTATATCCTCCAGATTATGTTCGCTTAGGGCTTAAGGCGCGTAGTCGAAACACTTCCATGGTGGCAAGGGAGGAAAGGCTTCCGTCCTTCTGTCTGTGTATTGCAGCATTGGCTGTTGCTGTACCCTGCCCAGTTGGCTCTGCTTCGCAATGCCTGTCAGCCGCGTTTTGCTTCGCAATGCATAACACTCTTGCCTGCCTGTGGCTGGCTCTGTTGCAGCTTAATACTGCTCTGGCACATGAATACGGTCAATACAATACATACAAATGGCAAATGGCGGAAGACTTAAATTAGTGGAGCACCTCATTGGATGCACTCTTGATGGCACTGGGGAAATGTTTGTTAGGACACTCATTTACATCATCTGAGTGTTACTGCATTCACACATACTGTCAGTGCAAAAGCCCCACTTGTGTCTGCTGTATTTGCATATACAGTACTTCCGTCTGATATCTGTTAAACTATACCCACATCTGTCTTGGATGATAGAAGTCTGAAACTTCAACAGTTAGGTTGTCAGTAACGTTGTGTTTCTGGGTTTCCATCGCTTACCGCTCACATTTCCACTCTGTGTCATGGCTGAGCTCAGTAGAGAGCATTCTTCAGATCCTAGTGTTCTGGATTTTAGACGGTTCCTAGACAGCAAAAGCAACTTATAAAAAGGAATTGACTCCTTTTTAGAAACTTGCTGGCAAAACTTGTGGAGAGTCGCATTTCGACAAAGATGAGCTGGACAGATGTTCGTTAGTATTGGCAGCTAGCATGTAGATGTAGATCTGACTGTGCCACTAATGGTTCTCATAGTGCGTTCAAATGTAGTCAGCTTCCTCCACATGAGCGCTGCAGAGCTAAACTGCTACGAAATATTACACTGCAGAGTATACCAGCGCAAGGGATGCTCCACGGAGAACTGATGTATTTCCTCACCATACCATGTGCTACCTACTAGCTTCCTCGCCAGGTTCAAATGGTTCAAATGGCTCTGAGCACTATGGGACTTAACATCTCTGGTCATCAGTCCCCTAGAACTTAGAACTACTTAAACCTAACTAACCTAAGGACATCACACACATCCATGCCCGAGGCAGGATTCGAACCTGTGACCGCAGCAGTCGCGCGGTTCCGGACTGAGCGCCTAGAACCGCTAGACCACCGCGGCCGGCCCCTCGCCAGGTTCATCGTTTTTGTACCTCTTAGCTGTATTGGGAAGATATTCACGATATGTCAGCGATCTGTCTAATGTGACACCAAGGAATACTAGCTTATTGTTGTATTTGACTACCAAAACAGGACCGGATTGTCGAGTGACCTTTTCTGATGCTAGAAAATTAAAGAGGTGGAAAATAATATGTCTAGGTCACCACGTCTGAAAACATTCGTAACATTTAGTGAGACTGTTTGTTAGGTGTTCTTCGCATTCGGAAAGATCTCCCTCTAATACAAAATTTCAACGTCATCTCCAGATTGGAATTTCCAGCAGGTCAAGTTCGACAGGTCTGCAGGTCTGTTATGTAGGGATTGAATAACATTGGAGCGAGAACAGAGCCATTAGTTAAACCCTTCATTGAGTATATGCCATCTGCTTATTTTCACCTTGGTGTACTTTAACGTGTTTCTTAAGACGTTACCTACACTTTTACAATGTATTACTTCAGAAATTTCAGTGTTAGACCCCCTCGCCACACCATGTCATAAGCTGCTGACATGTCAATGGAAACTACCCCAGTCATTAGTTTCTTCTGACAGCCAGTTTCTATGTGGGTAAACAAGGAGATCACTTGTCCACTGCAGCTTCTATGAGGTCTAAATCCAGCTTCTTCAGCTGGTATCACAGAATTAATTTTGTCCTTTACTCGTTTTAGTACTATCTTTTCCAGGAGTTTATAAGCACAGATACGTGAAGACACTGGGCAAAAGTGTTCTGCAGCTATTCCTTCTTTCCGTGGCTTTTTGATTGCAATAATTTTAGCTCTCTTAAACTTTGCTGGTAATGTTCTTGTAAGAAGGATTCGTTAAAAAGGTGAACTAACAACTTTCGTGCTGCAGGTCCACTGTACACCAAATATCAAGGCAGCGCGCATCGGCTTCTGTAGCATTTCTTCAGGCTGACTCCAGTTCAGTGGTTGTAAATGCAGAAGAGAATTCTGGGGTATATTGTAGAGATTTCTGGACTTCAGTAAGTTCTTCCTTTACACGCCGAACATTTGCTGCAACCTCGGAAACTCTCACTGGGTGACTGGCGATTGTGACGGATGAGACCGTTGACTTCTCCCAGCGTCTGGATGGGAGTCCAGGCTTTCTGCAGTAATGTATGAAGTCAAAGTACCTGATTTCTTTGTGCCATTTTTCTCTTCTTCGCTTATTCAAGGAATTAAACAAATTCGTAACTATTTCTAGATCTCCACTTACCTTGAAATTATTAAATAGCTGGTTGATGTCGCGGTTCTTTCCAGAAATATACTCTTTATGACACCCTCTGGGTATGCTGCGTTTGGTAGTAGATGTGAAGCCCTCTGATACTTTGAGTACGGTAGGGCAGCAATCTCTTCTACTGACTCATCCAGTGATTTCGCGAATTTACTCCAATCTGATTTTTAAAAGTAAACTGTTGAGGTGCTCATGAAATCTACGAGCTCTGCTTCTCCATGCGTCCATATGACGAACTTGTAGTCCTCAGTCAGCAGCTTGGGGGCAGTAGCGCGGAATTTGTCGTAGTCTGTTCGAAAGTTTCCATGAATATGTCAGCTGCTACATCGTGAGAGGGGTGATTGCCATTCCCATTTTATCTGTCTGCTCACAAAATTTGCCTAGTCGACTAAAATACGTTGAAGGCAAACAGAATTGCACGAGGTTTCAGACGTTTGGTGGTATTTTTTCCTGTAGGATGTTTGTCGTGTCAGCTAAAGGCATGTTAGCAAACAACGATTTTACACTCCTGGAAATGGAAAAAAGAACACATTGACACCGGTGTGTCAGACCCACCATACTTGCTCCGGACACTGCGAGAGGGCTGTACAAGCAATGATCACACGCACGGCACAGCGGACACACCAGGAACCGCGGTGTTGGCCGTCGAATGGCGCTAGCTGCGCAGCATTTGTGCACCGCCGCCGTCAGTGTCAGCCAGTTTGCCGTGGCATACGGAGCTCCATCGCAGTCTTTAACACTGGTAGCATGCCGCGACAGAGTGGACGTGAACCGTATGTGCAGTTGACGGACTTTGAGCGAGGGCGTATAGTGGGCATGCGGGAGGCCGGGTGGACGTACCGCCGAATTGCTCAACACGTGGGGCGTGAGGTCTCCACAGTACATCGATGTTGTCGCCAGTGGTCGGCGGAAGGTGCACGTGCCCGTCGACCTGGGACCGGACCGCAGCGACGCACGGATGCACGCCAAGACCGTAGGATCCTACGCAGTGCCGTAGGGGACCGCACCGCCACTTCCCAGCAAATTAGGGACACTGTTGCTCCTGGGGTATCGGCGAGGACCATTCGCAACCGTCTCCATGAAGCTGGGCTACGGTCCCGCACACCGTTAGGCCGTCTTCCGCTCACGCCCCAACATCGTGCAGCCCGCCTCCAGTGGTGTCGCGACAGGCGTGAATGGAGGGACGAATGGAGACGTGTCGTCTTCAGCGATGAGAGTCGCTTCTGCCTTGGTGCCAATGATGGTCGTATGCGTGTTTGGCGCCGTGCAGGTGAGCGCCACAATCAGGACTGCATACGACCGAGGCACACAGGGTCAACACCCGGCATCATGGTGTGGGGAGCGATCTCCTACACTGGCCGTACACCACTGGTGATCGTCGAGGGGACACTGAATAGTGCACGGTACATCCAAACCGTCATCGAACCCATCGTTCTACCATTCCTAGACCGGCAAGGGAACTTGCTGTTCCAACAGGACAATGCACGTCCGCATGTATCCCGTGCCACCCAACGTGCTCTAGAAGGTGTAAGTCAACTACCCTGGCCAGCAAGATCTCCGGATCTGTCCCCCATTGAGCATGTTTGGGACTGGATGAAGCGTCGTCTCACGCGGTCTGCACGTCCAGCACGAACGCTGGTCCAACTGAGGCGCCAGGTGGAAATGGCATGGCAAGCCGTTCCACAGGACTACATCCAGCATCTCTACGATCGTCTCCATGGGAGAATAGCAGCCTGCATTGCTGCGAAAGGTGGATATACACTGTACTATTGCCGACATTGTGCATGCTCTGTTGCCTGTGTCTATGTGCCTGTGGTTCTGTCAGTGTGATCATGTGATGTATCTGACCCCAGGAATGTGTCAATAAAGTTTCCCCTTCCTGGGACAATGAATTCACGGTGTTCTTATTTCAATTTCCAGGAGTGTATTTTAAACTAACCATAAGATCCGCAGCTAGTACTTGCTGTTCGTATATAAGCTGGAGGAAATGCGAGGAACCTTTAACATAAGAGTCCCTGTGGCCAACCAGCCCGCGTAATTTGTATGCGGATTCGCACCACCATCCATCACAAAAGGAAGCTGTGCTAAGTACGCTGACAGCCCGACCTCATCGGTTTAATGACGCTAACCACATACAATGTGAACTGAACGAACGCAAGACAACATTCCTGCCACTGAATACAAAATAAGAGACATAGAGCCAGCTATGGGCCAAATCGCCGGCCGGTGTGGCCGTGCGGTTCTAGGCGCTTCAGTCTGGAACCGCGTGACCGCTAGGGTCGCAGGTTTGAATCCTGCCTCGGGCATGGATGTGTGTGATGTCTTTAGGTTCGTTAGGTTTAAGTAGTTCTAAGTTCTAGGGGACTGATGACCACAGAAGTTAAGTCCCATAGTGCTCAGAGCCATTTGAACCATTTTTTTATGGGCCAAATCGAGAACAAAATAGACAAGGGTACACGAGAAACTCTTCTTGTTGCTCAAATTCAGAGGCGTCAGCGTCCATGCAGGTAAGATTCTGTGTTACGGGGATATCAGACCGATATTCCAGGTGGCTGCTATCGCGTAATTTTTTTTTTTTTATTTTGGAAATGAGTTAAATTAGAATGACTTCATACAACGATAACTGTGCCGTTATTCCTATTGTATGAAATGATTGTTAAAAGCCACGGCTAATTTTTCTCAAGGCGCTATCGCCAGAAATATCATACGTATCCCAATGTGAAGACATCCGTCTTACAATGGATTAAAAGACTTTCTTTAACATTACGCGATAATCCATTAAACCCAATGCTTAATTATTTTTTCTGTGGGGCCTGATGCTCCTGGATAGCTGCCTATGTGCAATGGCCGCGTACGCATTTATAAATATTACTATTAATAAAAAACTCATCCTCTGGCCTAATATAAATTGGAAAATATTACAAGAGACCATTTTCAGTTTATTGAGATTATTCTTTTTAATACTTTTAGCCTTAAGTGACTGTTAAAATAACTTATATGATTTTTGTCATCAATGGCGTTCTGTTATCTAGGAACTCTTCAATCCAATGACACAATTAGTCTGATAGTCCATATGCTCTTACTTTGCTCATCAAACGACTGTGGGGAACTGTATCAAACGCCTGGCGGAAGTCAAGAAATACGGCATCTACCTGGGAACCCGTGTCTATGGCCCTCTGAGTCTCGTGGACGAATGTTTTTAATCGTATTTCTTAACATTTGAAAAATAATATTTTTAGTGGAAGAGACAGATTGTTTTTGAGGTTTTTGAAATAAAATTATTGGATTTTAGTGAACTGAAACAAAAACTACAGCAATATTGTGTTATATATAAAATTAAACTTAAAACCAAGACTTTGCAGTGACATTAGTTTCAGCTTCCCAGAACCAATAGTTTTCAATTTACAGCTGTTTTTTTGTGTTTTTCCTTCAGTTAGACGTACAATAAGCTATTTTCAATTCTTGAAATCGGAAAAAATATGCTTCATGCATCCATAGAGAATGAAATTTTGAATTTTGGTTTACTCAATGGGTACATATCTCTTCCTTCAAAAGGTTAAACCTTGTCTCTGCAACCACTCACTCCGCTCTTCAACAGTCCTCTTCATCCCTATGTGTGAAGAACATCCCATCTCACTGATCATAATGTTAAGTAGGATGTTTCTTTTCTTCCCTTTGTCTTGGATTCGCAGACTATTGTAAAAGTATATTGTGTCTAATTATGAGTCTAATGAATTTTTCTTTGCTCTGGCCCACAACTTTCAGCAGTTCTTTCTTTTCCCTGTTTCTTGTAGAATCTTCTCAATCGTTTATCTTTCAGTCCAGCTACGACTTTTAATTGTGCTCGAGAACATTTCCGCAATTCCGAGGTGAGCTCTCTCCTGCTTTGCTAACATCCAGATTCTTCCTGTGGATGCCTATGTGTTGTTCAACGGAAGGTGCTTCATGTTTTTGAATGCTCCCTTTGCTATTGGTATTCTGTTCTTGATTTGCTTGAGACATCCATTTTTTTCTTCACAATGCTGCGACATAGTGTACTTAAGTTACTTGCTTGAGTTGCTCACACCCCATTCTTTAGTCAGTGTTACCTGCACCTCTTTTCTTGTATATAGCCATGACTTGTCTTCTTGGCACTTGTGTTTAGTTTTACCTTTGTTACCCTTTGATTTAAGACCTGAAGCATTTTATTCTGTTCCTTCTATATGCCTGCCACTATGAGGCAAATCTGATGCAGTGAACATACGTAACATTAATTTTGATTTTTCTTCTGTTTATTTCTAATCTTCTTTCTAGTATTGCTCCCCCCATTCGTTTCTCTGATCTGAAGACAAATTGATGATTGGCACAGTTTATTTTTTTTTTAAATCGTATCTTTAGATATCGACAGAATAATATTTTATTCATATGACACGAGGGCTGGTGTTCCGTAATCCTTTGCATGTGGCCTCTTTGGTAATGCACTTCATCTACTTTGTGTGAAATCAGATGGTGTCATACCACCTTCACAGCTTTAAATATCATAGTAAACAATTTACTTTTGACGTTTCCAGTGCTCTTTTTTGTGGAGGAACGTCATCTATGTCCGTTGCTTGTTTCATTTTAACTTATGCAATGGAAGACAGTACTCTTCCTTTATTATCAGTGTTCCCTCATCGTTTTCATCAATTAGTATTTCATCCTCAATGTACTCATTTAAACTTTTAGTTTCAGCACCACTCTATGGGTCTTCAATGTATGCTTTTCATCTGTTACATCTTCTACTTCAAACAGTGATACCCAGTTTTTATCTCGCACTATGTTTCTCTCAGTTCTTTGTCTGTGGTGCAACAGTTTAATCTTGCAGTAAGCTTCATCCAGTTTCCCATATTTAAAATGTTTTCTATCTCTTTGCTAATTTTTCCCAGTCAGTTTTCTTTCTCTGAACGGCACATTGTTGATCCTGTTTTTGATCGCTTTCTATTGATCAGCGCTGTTTTCTTTTAGGCTGTCCCTTTTGTCAAACAGTTCCCATATTTCTGGGGTCGTCCGACGCCTTCTAGGTTCTATCTTTCTTATTCGGAAAGTGTCAGTGGCTGCATTTGTTAAATTTGACTTGTTGGTATCCCAACTACTTTCTTGCCTGTCTGATTCCACTGTTGCATTCTTGAATTTCTCCACAATCTCTGCATCCTTCAACTTACATACAGTGACGAAATGGTTACTACTGTCTGTCACTATGATGTCTAAACATATGGTTGATGTGATATAAACTGAATTTGCAACACAAAACTCATCAGCTAATATTGTTTACAATACCAATCTGCTGTTCATTTACCGTCTTTTATATTAGAAAAGCCAGACGCATCACTGTTAAATAAAGTTCTGAAAGCACCCTGTAAAGATTAAAACTAAAACTAACAGCCTGTGACTGTATCATAGAATGGTTCTAATGTCAGGTTTATCAGAGTGTATAACATTAAAACCTGTTTTGAGCCACTATGTACCGTTGCGTTACACATACCGTCGTCACGGTGTGTGCTATGCAACCCTATACAGATAACAGCAAGAAGGTATTTAAATCTTACAAGTTTTTTCACGTCTATTAAAAATTCGCCATCACAAATATTCAGGAATATCTCTATGGGGTTAGGAATTGTATGGGACCAGGAGAAATTATTTTATACTTTTTAGTCCAATTTAAAAACGTGGTATATCAGAAATTTATTTTTATTTAAATAATTATTTCCTGCCTCTTACTTTGGACGTGCAAATTTTTCAATCGATTTCAAACAATTTCATGAGATTACAACGGCGACATGTGTTAAATTTCAGGTTTATTTCAGTTTCTCTTCACATAACAATACCAATATATTGCTTCCGCCTATCAATATGTTGCAAGAAGACCGTGAAGATAAAAATTAGAGAGATTTCAGTTTGAACGGAATCTTACCATCAGTCATTCTTCTCACGAACCATTCGTAACTGGAACAGAAAGAGGGGGAAATGGCAGTGATACCTAAAGTACCCACCACGCACCAGACAAAGAATGGAGGTAATACTGCATTATTATCCAGTTCTCAGATATTTTGAGAGTTTCAAATCTATAGTTCACTGGGAAATGACAATGGTAAACAAAGCATTCTTCGCCACACATCTCACAAGAAAGCGAGATAATATTGCATTGTGATCCAGTTCTGAGCTGTCTTTACAACCTCAAGTTTCTAGCTCTTTCGAAAATTAGTTTAAAAGCAGTTGGAAAAATTTGTTCCGAACAGAAAGACAGGCAAGAAGGCGACGTATTAAAAACTCGGGAAATAGAAGTTCGAAAAAATTTTAACCATCGTTAAACTATGTTGATAAGAGACGGTTTCAAACCCAATGGTCTCGGTTTTTCCGTAAGTTACCGCATTTTCATCTGTGTGCAGTTACTGTGATAAATGCAATGTGGATGCAGGTCCTCCTATATCTATCTGCGTAACGGAGTTCAAATGATGTAGAAAGTTAAATGGTTTCTTCAGCACAAATTAATGAATTTTCCATTTTACAAGGTATTATAATGATTCAAACGAATGGATCCACTCCAAAGGTGACAAAGAAGGGGAAGTGCAATTATTCTCATTCGTAATTGAAATAATTGTAAAAGGTGATTATTTTTGCTTCATATGACTTTCATTGACTTTAATACACTAAATGAAAATTAGCTACAGCTCAAATGGTCATTGTTAACTAACAGCGCATTTGGTGACAAATGATTGTGTGAGCAGTTGACGTTCATACAAAATTATTATTTCTAAAAATTTAATCAGACTTTGAATTAATAGGCAAAATCGATTTTTAACAACAAAATAATTAACGTTAGAGTGCTTAAGACCTTCCAACGTTGCGTCATCTATTAAGCCACGTCGTTCGTAATTTAAATAGCCAGAAACTGACTGACTGATTTAGTTAGAAAATGAGAACTAAGAGGTTTGTCGTTTATAGAATAAAAGAGGTTTAAATTATGATAGGCAAAAGGATAGCTCTAGAACAACTTACATCCATATTGTGTCAATGCCAGAACACGGAGAAAAAGACAGTCTAGTGTTGCATATTTCTCGCACAGACTAACTGTCAGAGAACAAAGACTACTGTAACATCAGTGCGTTAAAGACATTGATTTCTGTAAGACTTTGCTTTTATGTAGGTTCAACCAAAATAAATAGTTTTCTACTGTTTATTCAATAGAGTTGACCTAAACTTGCAAACATTTTTACTGAAATAATGTTAGTAGTTGTTACATGGAAATCCACAAGCAGAAATATCATTTGACATTATTACATCCGTGTACCTTCAGGACTATTTGATTAGACACAAGAGTTCACCCTTGCATCTCTATCAAATAAGTGTCATATAGCCAAATGGAAAGGTTAAGGCGGTGTTCACTAGTGTAACCTGACTTCCACCATCCAACTACATTTTACTCATTTCACTTGTTATCAAAAACTTTAGAAAGGTACGGTAAATATTAATCACTTAGCTATTGTAACTGATTACACAGTATTCGTGATGAGGGAATGACTTGACCGAATTATATTGGCAGTCGTTTAATGAGGCTTTAAGAAACAAATGTTATCAGAGTCTTTCCATAGCATCGCACTCATATCATCTGATCAAGTCTACGCTAGGTAGTTAAAGACCATAGCGTATTGTGGTAGATGGTGCAAAATGTAGTGAGTGCCGGCGAGAAGTTTCCAAGTGATTTAGCTACAGTGCCCTCGTTCCTCTTGGTCTGTGTCACAGGGCCCCGCAGTGCTGAGGAAGACCCCAGCGGCCTGTATAACGCAATGCTGTGTCGCGCCGGCCTTGCGCGCCAGCAGAGTTGTGGCGTCGTCAGGATGCCGGGAGTTGGCTCAGCGGTCTGTGTCCCTGCTCACTCAGTGCCACTCGGTGTGAGATGCAGGCGGCCAGCTGCGTCCTTCTCGCCAGCGTGGCTAAGAACGCGGTGACAACGAGCACCTGCGATCCGGCGTCCGATTCTGCGGCCCCCGCCTCGAGATGTCTCCGGCGTGTGTCGGGAGCCGAGACGACTGCCGGTGCTAGCGAGCCAAAGAGTGGTCCGCCGCTGGTTGGCTGCGGACCCCGAGTCGGCCTCAGAGGGTCGAACCGAAGACCCACCGTGGACTGGGACGCTGGCGCCCCATCTGTTGCTGTGTGTAGCTTGTGGTGTGACACGCCCCGCTGTCCAGGAGAGCTGCCACACTTGAATGAATCTCGTTAGAAAACAACACCTATTTATACTCGGCTGTACGCCTTTGTTTTGCTAACGCACTGCTTTGTGTCATATATGCATGACACTTAGGTTGGCCAGTAGCCCCTTTCTGCCTGTGAAGTAGGCTACGCAAACTGCTGTGTGCTCCTTCTCTGGCAGTTTTACGCCCCTGTGGCCTTCGCAACTGGTGGTATGCATAACCCGCTGCAGTCCGGCCCTAGAATATCGCACAAAACTAACTTTCCCTATCCTAAATGGTGGTGCCCCTACAGTATTGTTAAAATCTGAATTACTTTACCTACGCTCAGTATCATAGCTAACATGTTTGCCCTTCTATCCAGGCAAAGTTGGTGTAATTGATAACGAATTTAATGTCCTCGAAAACCAGTTTAAATAAATAGCTTTTAGATGAAATTCATATGCCTCAGACAAGATTATTAAATGTACAGAAATTTCTGTGAATATAGCATCTAATAAATTTTGAATTTAATCCATGAGCAGAAAACATAAGTTGTCTTCAACATAATTTGTCTCAGAACAGGTAACGAAATTCTACAGATTTCATTAAATCGTAATAGTCATTATAACCACAGCTTGCTCGTGCACAATGTAAAAGAATAATTCCTTTTCCTTCAGAGAAGAGATATGTACAGGTTTTAAAAGAGACATGTACTTTTGTTTGTTCCCTATTTCACAATAATTTGTCAATTTATGTAAACGAGGAATACATGTTAGTCTGTATCTTCCGACGACTGATTTCAGAAGTATGGACATTTTGAATAGTAGCTTTCGACGTACGGTCTTCTATATTGACAAGAGATGAGCTAAACCCCCTGCAGGAAGGATGTGTTGGTCGTCTGCGACACGACCTGTTATAGAAGGGCAGGGACCCGGGCGGTCAGGCCGATGTAGTGGTAGAAAGTATTTTTAATAGGCCTTGCGATGTGTTGCTTTCATCTCAAAGAGACGTCAGGCAGCTCGTCAGAGTGAAATAGTTTTATGTTTGTATGAGTAACACCTAACGTAATACTTAACATAAAACTTACATTAGGTTGTTCTGTAATAAAAATCCTGTTAACACATACATAAAATTTATATACGTACATAAAAAATTGTTAATTATTTGACTACATTAAATAGAGCCTAGTTTAATGGGAAACCCGTTTACTTTTCTTATAGCCTTGCAAGTCTGTTTACTGCCCAGTGACTCATACATTTTTATATACTGACATAAATTATCGTCCATTATCCAAGACCTGTAGCATTTTCACAGGTAAGTCTTATAAATGTTGATGACCACTATGTGTACCTGATGAATATCCTCGTAGAGCTAAGTTTCAAAATTGTCTCTGCACAGTTTGAGTCGATAATCGTTATAAACCCAACGTTCCACGTCGACAATCTGGTACCGCACAGGCAGAACAGGCAGTAGCGTGGATGCAGTGGCCGTTTACTATTTTCCCACAGTGACCTTGCTTGTGGTTGCTTACATAAAGCAGTTCACCAAACTCATCTGGAGCTGAGGCCTCTCACTGGATCAAAGATGTGAACAAGTCTTACTTCAAACTTGAATAAGACGGGAGAAATATCACAGTTTATTTATTCATACAACTAATTTGCTACCCCTGTCAACACTTGCTAGCATACCTGGGAGGAGTTTCTCAACCACTCACTTTGTAAGTTTAAATACAAGCACTTCCATATAGAGTTGGTACCACCGACGTATTTCATTTCTCGTTTTATGTGAAACTTTTATATTGTCCCCACGAATCGTAATCTTTCATGATACAAAGTATAACCAAAAATATTTACATCGTATTTACACGTTTCAATGAAAACAAGGCCTCCAATCCACAACAATCCATACACTTGTAAGAGTGTGACATTTTGGCCTGAACTTTGCAGACATGGGCACCATCGTGAACTTATTATGTCTACTGAAGGTTTACGATATCATTGTTTATTTTTAAAAGTATGAATCTCTGTGCACACGGCACCTGCATCTGAATATGAGAAGGAGACACCATTTAGCAGGAAAGGAAAAAAAAAGCTGAACTCAAGAATGACTGTAACAAAAATTTCCTGACTATGAACTAATATCAATTCCGTTGTATATTGTTCAGTACCCATGTATGTCTAACGTCACTACCACTAGGTCTGTAAACATTCACAGGTAGAATGAGATTTTCACTCTGCAGCGGAGTGTACGCTGATATGAAACTTCCTGGCAGATTAAAACTGTGTGCCTGACCGAGACTCGAACTCGGGACCTTTGCCTTTCGCGGGCAAGTGCTCTACCATCTGAGCGACCGAAGCGCGACTCACGCCCGGTGCTCACAGCTTTACTTCTGCCAGTATCTCGTCTCCTACCTTCCAAACTTTACAGAAGCTCTCCTGCGAACCTTGCAGAACTAGCACTCCTGAAAGAAAGGATACTGCGGAGACATGGCTTAGCCACAGCCTGGGGGATGTTTCCAAAATGAGATACTGGCAGAAGTAAAGCTGTGAGCACCGGCCGTGAGTCGTGCTTCGGTAGCTCAGATGGTAGAGCACTTGCCCGTGAAAGGCAAAGGTCCCGAGTTCGAGTCTCGGTCGGGCACACAGTTTTAATCTGCCAGGAAGTTTCATATCAGCGCACACTCCGCTGCAGAGTGAAAATCTCATTCTGGAAACATCCCCCAGGCTGTGGCTAAGCCATATCTCCGCAGTATCCTTTCTTTCAGGAGTGCTAGTTCTGCAAGTTTCGCAGCAGAGCTTCTGTTAAGTTTGGAAGGTAGGAGACGAGGTACTGGCAGAAGTAAAGTTGTGAGGACGGGGCGTGAGTCGTGCTTGGGTAGCTCAGTTGGTAGAGCACTTGCCCGGGAAAGGCAAAGGTCCCGAGTTCGAGTCTCGGTCCGGCACACAGTTTTAATCTGCCAGGAAGTTTCATATCAGCGCACACTCCGCTGCAGAGTGAAAATCTCATTCTGGAAACATCCCCCAGGCTGTGGCTAAGCCATGTCTCCGCAGTATCCTTTCTTTCAGGAGTGCTAGTTCTGCAAGGTTCGCAGGAGAGCTTCTGTAAAGTTTGGAAGGTAGGAGACGAGATACTGGCAGATGTAAAGCTGTGAGCACCGGGCGTGAGTCGTGCTTCGGTAGCTCAGATGGTAGAGCACTTGCCCGCGAAATGCAAAGGTCCCGAGGTCGAGTCTCGGTCGGGCACACAGTTTTAATCTGCCAGGAAGTTTCATTCACAGGTATTTTCCTACACTGGAGTCCTAAATTATCATGCATAGATACATATATACAAACATGAAGAATCTTTGGGTAGAATATTACACTTGCATATTCCTAATGCGGCAATTATTTCCAACACCCCAGTACAAATATTCTTTTTGCTGTGTGTCAACGGTTACTGATGGAGCACGACTATTATATCACGTACGCTGTATACGATTGCTCTCACGTCTACACTGCATCGACAACTAAGTTGTTTCAGTCTCTGTATTATGAACAATATATCTAATTCTTAAAACTATCTGAAAGTTTGCGAAGTATAGTTTACTGTCCTTTGTCTTAGCAATCGTTCACGCTTTTCTAATTGAACACATGAGTATGTTTTTAATCTGTGTATTGCACAGACTATTTCTTCGAAATATTGTTAATACCCATAGTTCAGTGAATTAGTAATAATTATCGACATAGAAAATTTTCAATACCACTTTAAATCGTTTTTAGTGGAGCGATCCTGTTCCTGCCTGAAATACTTTTAAAAAATTTTAAGTGCACTTTACTCTACGTTCTTAGTTACTGCTATGTACACATATATAAATACAACATACATGAAGAGCTTAACTAGTCATTCACTTACCCTGTTTCACAGCTGAACTATATTTGTGTGTAAAAGCCATTTAACTCATTTAACCCTTAACTCACGGGGTGTAATCTCTCAGAACGAGCGAAAATTTTCCAACTCGCTCTCCAAGGTCAGTTTTGGAGGAATGCTTCTATACTCCTCCTACTCTCCGTAAATTGCCAACCCTACAATGTTTTGCTATTGGTTGCGTTACCACCTTCTTTGTTTGTTATTGGTACGTGTTACTGATAGGTGTTAGGGTCTCATAGACCGCGTCTCGTGAGCTACGCACCAGTTTTCTTCAGTGTAGTACCGTGCAGCACAATATGAGGTAGCTGGAACGTGTCTATTTTAATTTTCCCGAGTTTGATGGAATTATTGATCCGTGGGTGGAGGAAGGTGTCAGTGATACAGTAAAGAAATAGACGAAACATACGAAAATTTTAGAATAGCCAGTGATCATAGTAATTTTTCTATCGAACAAGAGCATTATTCAGAGGAAGAACTTCAGCACTGTTATGTTGGGAATCTGTATGTCTCTCCAGTAAATTGATTAAAGTGTTTGTAAAAATCAAATCGTTCTGAGTGGCGATAAGAAAAATGTAAATACCAGCCTGAATGTCAATTTCGCGGCTTTCCTTCTTGTACCTATCTAGTGGAATTTTTATGTGCAAATTTAAACCCTGGAATTCAGTTTTATGTGGTAATTTACTTCCTATAGAGATAGTGTAATTTTTCTAAATGTAAAATTCATTTCTCTAACAGCCCTTTATGTGTACTATTTAAAAAACCACACAGGAATATATAATTTATTGTGATAAATAACAAAATTCTCCGGGCTTTATTAGTGCAACAAAATAAACAAGCAGCATTTAAGCAACATTTAAACAGTTTAAAAATAAATGTTATACAACGTAAATTAAAAATTTATAATGATGTGTGATCCAAATCTCAGTTTAAACATAGGCGTCTTAGAGACACCACCTCGTAGTATACATTACAGAAAAGTCACCTCGTGGGGTTGAAGGTTAATTGACAGAGGATAATTCTTTGAACGACATACCAAATAACTCTAGAATTTGCATATATACTGACGGAAAAAATAGCAACAACAGGCCGGCTCTCCATCAATACACAGGTAGCATTTATTATTACAGAAGTCTAATTTGGCGTCCCTCTAAAAACTCAATACCAAGTACTCAGTTCACGATCCAACTAAACTGAGCTAAACTCCGTCCGAACAGGCCGTAGAAGCCCAACGGTACCGACCGACCGCTGCGTTATCCTCAGCCCACAGGCGTCAATGGATGCAGATATGGAGGGGCATGCGGTCAGCACTCCACTCCCCCGTCTGTTGTCAGTTTTCGTGACCAGAGCCGCTACTTCTCAGTGAACTAACTCCTCAGTTTGCCTCAGAAGGGCTTAGTGCATCCTGCTTGCCAACAACGCTCGGCAGACCAAACCGTGACCCATCCAAGAGCTAGCCAAGCCCGAGAGCGCTTAACTATCGTGATCTAACGGAAATCGGTGTTACCACTGCGGCAAGGCCGTTGGACATTTCACGATCAAACCTACTACAATTAGAAATGTGAATGTAATAACTATATAACCTTGAGTTAAAGGCAGTTGTGTTTGCACCTTGACACTGTGCAGCCTAGTACTGACCACACCTATGAACTTATGGCTCTGAACTGGCAATGTAGGCACCTAAGTAATCTCGTTATTTCTAATGCACTAATTAGTGGACAACACATTGGCAGTATGTAGTATAATCATAGATGCTTCTCCTGCCACTACACCTTTAACCACAGCCTAAAAATAGATCTTCGTACTCCTCATTACACATGTTAAGGGGGGATGTAACGGAAAATGTAAACATTTGTTTAAAAAATCGAATCAGCTATATTTATTAATGAACAAATCTAAAATTTTGCATGTGTAAAGCTGTGTTTTGACGGAAAAATATAATAAAATATACAGGATTAATATTTTGCCAGAAATTTTAATTTTTAATTCAAATTCTAATCATGTAATTAATCTGAAAATTTTATTGTAGTGCCCTGTGAAGGTTATAAGACCACTGAACTACAGTTATTAATTTATGGTACAAATTGTGTCATTAACAGAGTTTTTAATTTTGTACATCCAAAATTAGCTTATTTCTACACACAATCATCTAAAAATCAGAATGTAATTGCTTGATCTCGTATCTTTTAGTTCCAGTGAGACAGCAACACGTTGCGAACAGTTTCTGAAAGTTTCATAGCATTAGCCCTTATGCTTTTTGAAAAAAGGCTTCTAATTACGTAAAAATGTGAAACAGAGGAAACGAACGAGGTACAAAGATTTTCTTCTCATACTTCTACGTGTAATAAGCTTACTTCAATTTTAAAATCGTCTATACTGATACTCCTCATTCTCCAGGTTTATCTTCTTTCCTCTTCGAATCTGTCTGGCCTGTATTTGCAGGTAAGAACTGATCTATTAGCTTTCTTGACCCTGGTCTCGTCGACGGTGTATAATGCTTTTGTTGTAAACACACCAAGATCTATACCATTTCTCTTCAGCACTTCAATTCTGCTATTATTTCCGTTATTGTAACATAAAACTGGAATATAGACACCTATTTTGAGTACTTCAAGTCCACAGAATGTCCTTCTTGAACATCTAATCCAAATTAAATTACTGAGGCTTTCATTTGCATTTTGTGTCTTTCCGTGAAGATACTTCCTCAATAAATCAGGGTTTGCAAAAAACCTGAATGTGGGCTTAATTGCAATCATAACAGGTTCTGGTAATGAGTGTTTATGTGAATACGTCTCATTTCTGTTGTTGAACTTATACCAATCGTCTTCCCGACACAGATTGTGCATTGGTGTTTGGTCAGTGGATAGTTTGTGGGAAAAAAAATTGCCCACACAGAACGCCTCATTGCCTGTAAATTATGTGTGTTTTTCCTGATAGCTCTCCCATAAAATAACTGAACAGAATCAATTTCTTTCAGAGTACGCCTGCCTTTTCCTCATACTATTTTTCCATCCTCAAGTGTTACACCTTTTTTCTCTTTCACCAACCGACGAAGCCTACCACCAAGCCTCTTTTGGATGTGGCCAACAAATTCCAACTTTTCTATTGTTGTATTGTACGGATTTTTATCTGTTACAGCTTTGAACGAAGAAGAGTGTCCACCACCAAGGTATTTAGTATATCTAACACCATACTGGTCCTCAGATCTGGAGAACTGACAACTGCAGCAGCCTCCCTGCCCCCACTTGAGACAGTAAAAGTTTTAGACCAAGCTACTGCATGCTTTTCTTGCCACAGTTTCTCACTGTCTTCATTGTTCGACATTTTCCTTTTTGCACACTGGTGGCAGTATTTTGACATAATTGCTACACCTAAAACTTTACCTGAATCAATACCAAAAACAGATGCAACTCCATACAGAGATGTGTGACCCCTTTTCATCCAGGTCCCATCTACAGACACACACAGGTCAGTAACATTTGTAGGAGATTCACTGTCATGAATATCTACCCCACGATCTGCTTCTTTCTGGTTTATTTCCACCAGTTCCTCCACTGATTTCTCCATAGAAATTTTGGCAGTATCGCATACAGGATCAGACATTTCTTTATGTATTTTTTCAAACCTTGCATAAGGTGGAAGCGTGTTCAGAAAACCACGCAATAAAGTACCTATTTCCCTGTCCTGTCCAAGGCGTCTCAGAGCATATGCTAACCTAAAATTGCTTTCTTAGGCACCAGTATCAGTTTTTTTGTAGGAGGAAAATGAAAATTCATAGCCACACGAATTATAAATTAACTTAAAATCACAAGCTATTCCCACGCTTCTTTCTTCAACATCAGTCATGCATTCCGTATTTTTACAGCTAACACGTGAACATGAAAACTTTACAGCCTGATAGAGAAGTTCTAAATCAATAAGTCTGAATCCAGTGGAACCCATATCAACATCATTCACGCACCTGTACAATGCTCCTGTTCCAAGTTTCGATGCTGAAGCTGAGAGCTTATGTTCTTCATTTCGAGCTGCTTCCCCTTTTTTGTTGGTAAACCGAGTTCCATGAAACCTCCGTTTCCTAAACACATTTTTCCACCACACATTATGCATAAATCTTTACTGCTACGTAAAGGTTTGCGAATTCAACCTTCCAACTACTAATATGCGTTAGTATTGTCAAATCGTAAATAAACCACATGCAAGAAAGTTTTCAGGTAAAGATATAGATGTCAGCCAGAGATAGAGATTTCAGCCAAAGATATCGAGAGAAAATAGCCCTGACGCCGACAAAAATTCCCTAATGGCGGAAAAGGTGGGAGTGGCCGCCCGTGCAGAGTTAATCAGTTTAACAGTTATAGGTATTTCTAAAGCTGCTGTCACGATAAAATTCACACACAACATAGATTAAACTGCGTAGATCAAGAAAATAATCTTTTTGAAAAATCTATTTTTTGGACCAAGATCCATTACATTCCCCGTTAAAATCAGTACATGACTTACCTCTGAAACCATTCCATCGCTTTATCGCTCTGTAACGTCCCCCTCACTTATCGACCTTAATGACAGTGAAAAATTAAACCGCGTGTACCTAATGGAAATTTGGGAAAAGCAATCGTCACCGAAGTTAATTTGTCGGTAAAGAGGGAGGAAAGGGTTACATCTAAATGAAATGAAAAATGCTAATGAAACTGGTGGAAATTAATTTTGAAAAGGGGTAAAGTCAATAAAGAAAGTAAATGTGCGGCCGTTACGTTAACAATTAACTAGCGGTAATTAGATATTTGAGATTTGGGGGAAATTACGGTCGCCAGTCCTAAGGACAATTACTATAGTAACTGAAAAAGAAAGGTCATTACACATATAATTAGGACTAGAAGCGTGGCAACCTGAAGGTTGACTGACACGTGTAGTGTGAAAACTGAAAGTTTGTCAGAAGTAATAAATTTCGCTACACTCTGACTTAATTTAGTAAAAGAATTAATAAAACCGGAAAATCGAAAGTTAATTTAGTCACTGAAGTTAATAGTGAGCATTCTTTCTGAAGCACATCGAAATTCAGTAAAATACGGTTAGTCTTGGACTACCTCAACAATCATTTCAAAAGCTACTTGAATCTACGCAATTTAGAAATAAGAGATTTAACTTTGAACTTGAATTAAATGATTCAGAACAATTAACAATAGTAAAATTTAGTACGTACCAAGCTGAGCTGTAGTCACAGGTAAGCTAAAATATGGTAACAAAACTCGCACTCATAATTTGTGCTTGTGTAATCTAAATATTGTAGCCAGCTATGAATACTTTACCTGAACTTTGAAATTAAAGCAGTGAACTGGAATAATATTGTTTTAATGCTGGCGTTTGAATTTCAAAGACACTCGGGTGCATTCCGGAAAAGGAAGGGACCCTGCTTGGTAATGCAATTGGGACAATGAGCAACAAAGGTTCATGCTACATTGCTGTAATTTTGTGATTTGAACAGTTTTAAAAGCTGAGGTCTGCCATACAGTTCTAAAACTTTACGTGCTTCCAGTCTTCCTTGTTGGTTGATTGAAGGTTTGAAGCCGTCGATCGAGTAGGTGGCGACAGTCACTCATTGTCGGCCGTCGCTGTTGCAGAAGCTGGATGTTGGCGCGCCTGCTTCTCGACACGGTCACCAGACGAAACGGGCTCTTGATGTGCGCCAGCTAATGCTTCCCTTCCGCGACACCGTGTCAGAAACTATCATAGTAAGTCGAGCGCAATTACATGCTGCCAAACCCCGAAAGCGCGGCAACTCGCAGGAGCGTCACACAACACACCTGCTCCACTCGCTACTCCAGGCAGACTCTCTCTGCTCTGCCCGCGCTCCACGTGGCAGAGTTCACTACCAAAGATCCTAAACACTTTGGTTCTCCACACGACCCATCGATGTATTCGTTCGATAGCATAGTTTTCCCTAGGCCAGACCCAGCGTATAAATACAAATAATATTCACAAAACAAACCAATTATAAATCGACATAAATGCATAAATATATACAAATAGTAAAACAATTACAATATATAAAGACACAGAAATGTCATATCTTCGGGTAACAAAATAAGGAAAAATCTATAGTACAATAGATGGAAATAGAAGGATATGCATTTCCGGCGTTACAGCTCCAGGTTAACAGACTTGAGATCATTGCACTCACCTCATCGAACGATCTACATTTGAGGGCATAGAGTGGTCTCTTTTAGTTTTTGAATGTTGTTTATAGGGCGGTTATCTTCCACCACCTCAATCACACTAAATGTTGGATTCTGAGTGTGCCTGTTCGTTTCGGGAATGCAGTTTGGCACTTGATTATTACCCTGCTGAGTTTTATTTACACTTAGCTGACCATGATTTCCTAAAGTGGGGTTCCAGCGGTTGTGGTGATGATTACACCACTGATATCCTCTGTTAAGAAAAGTATCCACGATAATAACTGCCATCTGTTCTTCTTTTTTACGTTCGATGAACTCTGGTATTTTCTCTGTGTAGTTATTTTTTAAAGATCTTACCGATAGTGCTACACAGTTGTCACAGCAATCATTTATTCTGCCTTGACTGTTAAAATGGTTACCCGGCGAAGTAGGTTGGTGGCCAGTGCCACTGACATTATTCGCTTTGGGATTCTCGTGTATCAAGACGATCGAAATCAATACGGACACAAAATGCTCTAAGTTCATTTCAGAAGCAGTTACTAACTTTTCTTAGCTGCTGAACAATTCGTTTTAGGTTGGATTGCTCTCATTGTACTGAACACATATTCTCTGTTAATTTTTATAGCATCAGGAGTGCGCTGGTAAGCACCTTTTGATTCCGAGATTTCGGATCTTAGGGCAACCAGTGTGGACTAAAAGGGGTCCTGATTTAATAATAAGCGGTCGAAATTTGTCTTCATCATTGCTTCTAAATTTTTATACAATTCCACGAACGAGTCTACAGAGTGGCCAGTTTGTGGAATGAACTCACTTTCAGCCTGCGATGCTATTTCGTCAGTTGAACGTTCTACATTATCAACCGGATCAGCACGTTCGCTGCTATGAGCTTTATTATCACTGTTTTTTATAGACCCCACATTTATTATTTTACCTGTTACCGTGCCACATGTGGCTGGAACTTATTAAATAACTTTCAAATTTCCGTTTTAAACAGCAATATGTAGAAACTCGTCATGCTTTTTTAAAATAAAACGAACGTTATTAACATTCTACATCTTTATTCTTCATGTCTAGATGTCTGCAACCTTCTGCCACCAGAAGGATCTGAATTGTAACGTTTAACGCGGTGGTGTGGAAGGCGACTATGTTGGCGCGAGAGGAACGGAGTACTACAATCAAGTTTCGAATTCGAAGAGTTTGATTGATTGATTGATAACGACTTAGCTGGCGTTACGTTTCTGATGCTTTGTGCCAGTGGCTATACCATACTTTTGATGACTCTGGGACGTTTTTCTCAAACAAGACAACACAAGAAGGCATTTACCCGCGCTGTCCTGCGCTGTCATAATCTACCTGGATACAAAGGGTGTTGAAATGTCACCCTGGCCAGCACGTCCTCCAGATCTCTCACCCACAGACTATAGCCGGTCACGCGCTGTGAGAGACTGGCTCGCCACCACTCACCAGACACTACTATTGGTGAAATCTGGCATAAAGTTGAAGCAGCATAGAAAGACGTACTGGTATTTGTCATTGTAGGTCAGTTCTCTGCGAAGCTCAACCTGGTTAGACCAAATACAATAATATTGTAGCAATAGTCATTATTTTGATGTTTCATTAGGCAACCAGTTTCGACTTTCCCGTCATGTCATGTTCAGGCCTGACACGTGAATGACACCAACTACCACTCGCTCATATATAAAACAAGTCACCAATATTCGTATCCAGTTCCGTAAATATCCGAACTTCATGAGCACATGTGCTATTCATACATGTGACAGCAACTGGTGCCTTGTTTTATACACTGAAGAACGAAAGAAACTGGTACACCCGCCTAACATCGTGTAGGCCCCCCTCGAGCACGCAGCAGTGCCGCAACACGACGTGGCATGGACTTAACTAGTGACTGAAGTGGTGTTGCACAGAACGTACGCCATAAATCTTGCACGTCTGTCCATAAATCCGTAAGAATACGAAGGGGTGGAGATCTCTTTTGAACAGCACGTTGCAAGACATCCCAGAGATGCTCAATGATGTTCATGTTTGGGGAGTTTGGTGACCAGCGGAAGTGTTTAAACTCAGAAGAGTGTTCCAGGTGCCACTCTGTAGCACTTCCGGACATGTCGGGTGCCGCATTGCCTTGCTAGAATTGACCAAGTCCGCCGGAATGCACAGTGGACATGAATGGATGCAGCTGATGAGACAAGATGCCTAAGTACGTGTCACCTGTCAGAGTCTTATCTAGACGTATCAGGGGTCCCATATCAGTCCAACTGCACACTCGCCGCCTCAAACCATTACAGAGCCTCCACCAGCTTGAACAGTCCCCTGCTGGGATGCAAGGTCCATGGATTCATGAGGTTATCTCCATACCCGTACGCGTCCATCCGCTCGATACAATTTGAAACGAGACTCATCCGCCCAGGCAAAATGTTTCCAGTCATCAACAGTTCAATGTAGGTGCTGATGGGTCCAGGTGAGGCGTAAAGCTTTGTGTCGTGCATTAATCAAAGGTACACGAGTGGGCCTTCAGCTCCGAAAGCCCATATAGATGATGTTTCGTTGAATGGTTCGCACGCTAACACTTTTTGATGGCCCAGCATTGAAATCTGCAGCAATTTGCTGAAGGGTTGCACTTCTGTCACGTTGTACGATTCTCTTCAGTCGTCGTTGGTTCCGTTCTTGCAGGATCTTTTCCCGGTTGCAGCGATGTCTGAGATTTGATGTTTTACCTGATTCTTGATACTACGGGAAAATCCCCACTTCATCACTACCTCGGAGATGCCGTGTCCCATCGCTCGTGCGCCGATTATAACACCATGTTCAAACTCAGTTAAATCTTGATAACCTGCCACTGTACCAGCAGTAACCGGTGTAACAACTGACCCAGACACTTATTGTCTTAGATAGGCGTTGCCGACCGCAGCGCCGTATTCTACCTGCTTACATATTTCAATATGCGTATACTCATGTCCATACCCGTTTCTTTGGCGCTTCAGTTTACATGCTGAAGTGGTAATTGGTGTCATTCATGCGACGGGCCTGAAGATGACTGACTGGAACGTCGAAACTGGTTGCCTAATAAATCATAAAAATAACGGCTTTCTGTACAGTATTACTGCATTCCATCGCCCAGCCGGTGTCCCATGCTCCTGAACCCAAGATGGGGTTACATTTACTGATTAGATCCATGGTTGCTGCCAGTGGTGACTGCTCTGTGTACTTTTTCTCCCTGTATACCCTCGTAAATCACCCACAAATTAAGTCATGTATTTACAACGCTCGTCTTCCGTTTGCAAGACCGGTATCAGTCCATGTTTGTATCAGAGCCACTGTACACGGGGAGCCCGTCGTTGGAGACATGCGGGTCCGCCACACCTCACTGTTGTTGATCTGAAATTCACTAACTTTCCCTTTTCGCTGCCGTGGGATCGCTAGTCATGTACTCGCCGGATCTAGTTATGGCGATATACCTTCAATTGTGAACTGCGAATGGAATTCTCTTCTACCTGTTTAGTCAGAAGAGAACATACACAACCTAGAAAGAGATGGTTTATAATTCCAGTTATCCAATGGTATCATCAATTACTCTGCACTTTCACTTCATTACACATTTATAACCAGTCTGCAACTGTAGTCAGGTTATCCAAAACGCACTTCTGTGATCTACATACGCGATCTCACGCGTATGGATTGCGAACATGCAATTTGAGTAACTCTAATCAGAGAAAAGACCTTTCGATATATTGACTAAGGAGACCACTGCTGATGACTCTATCTTTAATTAGAGCGTAATGAGCCAGAGCAACGACAGACACACGCGTGCTCGTGGGGGCCTCCTCCTCGTGACTGCCTTTCCACTGGGTAGCGATCTGCAGCAGTCTTTTTCGGCCAATGAACGCCCCAGAAATTAAATCTGACTACGTATATTGCTGTGTAGCTCTGCTAATGGCGTCCTCTTACGTGGCTCACGCCAAGAAACGTCAGCAAGGTGTCACGCTGTTAAGTTCTACATTTACATCTGCAAGGAAGCTCTGGAAATAACATTTGAGTGCCTGGCAGAAGGTTCATCGAACCACCTTCACAATTCTCATTATTCCAATATCGTATAGCGCGCGGAAAGAATGAACACCTGTATCTTTCCGTACGAGCTCTGATTTCCCTTATTTTATCTTGGTGATCGTTCCTCCCTATGTAGGTCGGTGTCAATAAAATATTTTCACATTCGGAGGAAAATGTTGGTGATTGGAATTTCGTGAGAAGATTCCGTCGCAACGAAAAACGCCTTTCTTTTAATGATGTTGTTGTTGTTGTGGTCTTCAGTCCTGAGACTGGTTTGATGCAGCTCTCCATGCCACTCTATCCTGTGCAAGCTTCTTCATCTCCCAGTACGTACTGCAACCTACATCCTTCTGAATCTGCTTAGTGTATTCATCTCTCGGTCTCCCTCTACGATTTTTACCCTCCACGCTGCCCTCTAATACTAAACTGGTGATCCCTTGATGCCTCAGAACATGTCCTACCAACAGATCCCTTCTTCTGGTCAAGTTGTGCCACAAACTTCTCTTCTCCCCAATCCTATTCAATACTTCCTCATTAGTTATGTCATCTACCCATCTAATCTTCAGCATTCTTCCGTAGCACCACATTTCGAAAGCTTCTATTCTCTTCTTGTCCAAGCTATTTATCGTCCATGTTTCACTTCCATACAAATACTTTCAAAAATGACTTCCTGACACTTAAATCTATACTCGGTGTTAACAAATTTCTCTGCTTGAGAAACGCTTTCCTTGCCATTGCCAGTCTACATTTTATATCCTCTCTACTTCCACCATCATCAATTATTTTGCTCCCCAAATAGCAAAATTCCTTTACTACTTTAAGTGTCTCATTTCCTAATCTAATTCCCTCAGCATCACCCGACTTAATTCGACTACATTCCATTATCCTGGTTTTGCTTTTGTTGATGTTCATCTTATATCCTCCTTTCAACTGCTCTTACAAGTCCTTTGCTGTCTCTGACAGAATTACGATGTCATCGGCGAAACTTAAAGTTTTTACTTCTTTTCCATGGATTTTAATATCTACTCCGAATTTTTCTTTTGTTTCCTTCACTGCTTGCTCAATATACAGATTGAATAACATCGGGGAGAGACTACAACCCTGTCTCACTCCCTTCCCAACCTCTGCTTCCCTTTCATGTCCCTCGACTCTTATAACTGCCATCTGGCTTCTGTACAAATTGTAAATAGCCTTTCTCGCCCTGTATTTTACCCCTGCCACCTTCAGAATTTGAAAGTATTCCAGTCAGCATTGTCAAAATCTTTCTCTAAGTCTACAAATGCTAGAAACGTAGGTTTGCCCTTCCTTAATCTATCTTCTAAGATAAGTCGTAAGGTCAGTATTGCCTCACGTGTTCCAACATTTCTACGGAATCCAAACTGGTCTTCCCCGAGGTCAGCTTCTACTAGTCTTTCCATTCGTCTGTAAAGAATTCGCGTTAATATTTTGCAGCTGTGACGTATTAAACTGATAGTTCGGTAATTTTCACATCTGTCAACAACTGCTTTATTTGGGATTGGAATTATTACATTCTTCTTGAAGTCTGAGGGTATTTCAACTGTCTCATACATCTTGCTCACCAGATGGTAGAGTTTTGTCAAGACTGGCTCTCCCAAGGCCGTCAGTAGTTCCAATGGAATGTTGTCTACTCCGAGGGCCTTGTTTCGACTCAGGTCTTTCAGTGCTGTGTCAAACTCATCACGCAGTATCGTATCTCCCATTTCATCTTCATCTACATCCTCTTCCATTTCCATAATATTGTCCTCAAGTACATCGCCCTTGTATAGACCCTCTATATACTTCCACCTTTCTGCTTTCCCCTCTTTGCTTAGAACTGGGTTTCCATCTGAGCTCTTGATGTTCATACAAGTGGTTCTCTTATCTCCAAAGGTCTCTTTAATTTTCCTGTAGGTAGTATCTATCTTACCCCTAGTGAGATAAGCCTCTACATCCTTACATTTGTCCTCTAGCCATCCCTGTTTAGCGATTTTGCACTTCCTGTCGATCTCATTTTTGAGACGTTTGTATTCCTTTTTGCCTGCTTCATTTACTGCATTTTTATATTGTCTCCTTTCATAAATTAAATCCAATATTTATTCTGTTACCCAAGGATTTGTACCAGCCTTCGTCTTTTTACCTACTTGGTCCTCTGCTGCCTTCACTACTTCATCCCTCAAAGCTACCCATTCTTCTTCTACTGTATTTCTTTCTCCCTTCCTGTCAATTGTTCCCTTATGCTCTCCCTGAAACTCTGTACAGCCTCTGGTTTAGTCAGTTTATCCAGGTCCCATCTCCTTAAATTCCCACCTTTTTGCAGTTTCTTCAGTTTTAATCTATGGGTCATAACCAATAGATTGTGGTCAGAGTCCACATCTGCCCCTGTAAATGTCTTACAATTTAAAGCCTGGTTCCTAAATCTCTGTCTTACCATTATATAATCTATCTGAAACCTGTCAGTATCTCCAGGCTTCTTCCATGTATACAACCTTCTTTTATGATTCTTGAACCAAGTGTTAGCTTTGATTAAGTTGAGCTCTGTGCAAAATTCTACCAGGCGGCTTCCTCTTTCATTTCTTAGCCCCTATCCATATTCACCTACTACGTTTCCTTCTCTCCCTTTTCCTACTACCGAATTCCAGTCACCCATGACTATTAAATTTTCGTCTCCCTTCACTATCTGAATATTTTCTTTTATTTCATCATACATTTCTTCAATTTCTTCGTCATCTGCAGAGGTAGTTGGCATATAAACTTGTACTACTGTAGTAGGTGTGGGCTTCGTGTCTATCTTGGCCACAATAAGGCGTTCACTATGCTGTTTGTAGTAGCTTACCCGCATTCCTATTTTCCTATTCATTATTAAACCTACTCCTGCATTACCCCTATTTGATTTTGTGTTTATAACCCTGTAGTCACCTGACCAGAAGTCTTGTTCCTCCTGCCACCGAAATTCACTAATTCCCACTATATCTAGCTTTAACCTATCCATTTCCCTTTTTGAATTTTCTAACCTACCTGCCCGATTAAGGGATCTGACATTCCACGCTCCGATCCGCATTACGCCAGTTTTCTTTCTCCTGATAACATCCTCTTGAGTAGTCCCCGCCCGGAGATCTGAATGGGGGACTATTTTACCTCTGGAATATTTTACCCAAGAGGACGCCATCATCATTTAATGATACAGTAAAGCTGCATTCCCTCGGGAAAAATTACGGCCGTAGTTTCCCCTTGCTTTCAGCCGTTCGCTGTACCAGCACAGCAAGGCCGTTTTGGTTATTGTTACAAGGCTAGATCAGTCAATCATCCAGACTTGCCCCTGCAACTACTGAAAAGGCTGCTGCCCCTCTTCAGGAACCACACGTTTGTCTGGCCTCTCAACAGATACCCCTCCGTTGTGGTTGCACCTACGGTAGGGCTATCTGTATCGCTGAGGCACGCAAGCCTCCCCACCAACGGCAAGGTCCATGGTTCATGGGGGGAGGCTTTTAATGATGTCCAGCCCAAATCCTGTATCATTTCTGTCACGCTCTTTACCATATTTCGCGATAATGCAAAACGTGCTACCTTTCTTTGAACTTTTTCGATGTACTCCGTCAGTCCTATCTGGTAAGGATCCTACACCGCGCAGCAGTATTCTAAACGAGGACGGACAAGCGTAGTGTAGGCAGTTTCCTTAGTAGGTCTGTTACATTTTCTAAGTGTCCGGCCAATAAAACGCAGTCTTTGGTTAGCCTTCCCCACAATATTTTCAATGTGCTCCTTCCAATTTAAGTTGTTCGTTATTGTAATACCTAGGTATTTAGCTGAATTTACGGCTTTTAGATTAGACTGATTTATAGTGTAACCGAAATTTAACGTGTTCCTCACACTTTCCGTTATTTAGGATCAACTGCCACTTTTAGCACCATTCAGATATCTTTTCTAAATCGTTTTGCAGCTTGTTTTGGTCTTCTGATGACTTCATTAGTCGATAAACGACAGCGTCATCTGCAAACAACCGAAGACGACTGCTCAGATTGTCTCCAAAATCGTTTATATAGATAAGGAACAGGAAAGGGCCCATAACACTACCTTGGGGAACCCCAGAAATCACTTCTGTTTTACTCGATGACTTTTCGTCAATTACTACGAACTGTGACCTCTCTGACAGGAAATCACAAATCCAGTCACTGAGTAGGTATTCCATAAACACACAATTTCACTACGAGCCGCTTGTGCGGTACAGTGTCAAAAGCCTTCCGGAAATCCAGAAATATGGAATCGATTTAAAATCCCTTGTCAATAGCACTCAACACTTCATGTGAATTGTTGTGTTTCACAGGAACGATGTTTTCTAAACCCATGTTGACTGTGTGTCAATAGACCGTTTTCTTCGAAATAATTCATAATGTTCGAACACAATATATGTTCCAGAATCCTGCTGCATATCGACGTTAACGATATGGACCTATAATTTAGTGGATTACTCCTACTACCTTTCTTGAATATTGGTGTGACCTGTGCAACTTTCCAGTTTTTGGGTACGGATCTTTCGTCGAGAGAACGGTTGTATGTTATTGTTAAGTATGGAGCTAACGCATCAGCATACTCCGAAAGGAACCTAATTGGTAAACAGTCTGGATCAGAAGACTTGCTTTTATTAAGTTTTTTATGTTGCTTCTCTACTCCGAGGATATTTACTTCTACGTTACTCATGTTGGCTGCTGTTCTCGATTCGAATTCTGCAATATTTACTTCGTCTTCTTCTGTGAAGGCATTTCGGAAGGCTGTGTTTAGTAACTCTGCTTTGGGAGCACTGTCTTCGACAGTATCTCCATTGCTATAGTGCAGAGAAGGCATTGGTTGTTTCTTGCCGCTAACATGGTTCACATACGACTAGAATCTCTTAGCATTTTCTGCCAGGTGTCGAGACAAAGTTTCGTTGTGGAAACTGTTATAGGCATCTCGCATTGAATTCCGTACTAAATTTCGAGCTTCTGTAAAAGATCGCCAATCTTGGGGATTTTGCTTCTGTTTAAATTTGACATGTTTGTTTCGTTGTTTCTGAAACAGTGTTCTAACCCGTTTTGTGTAGCAAGGAGGATCAGCTCCGTCGTTTGTTAATTTATTTAGTATAAATTTCTCAATTGCTGCCGATACTATTTATTTGAATTTTAGCCACATCTGGTCTACACTTATATTATTAGTTTGTAATGAGTCTCCGAGGAAGCCGTCAAGTGTAAGTTTATCTGCTTTTTTGGATAGGTATATTTTTCGCTTGTTTTTCGAGGATTTGGGGATTACAGTACTGAATCTCGCTACGTCAACCCTGTGTTCACTAATCCCTGAATCGATTCTGATGCTCGTTATTAACTCAGGATTATTTGTTGCTAAGAAGTCAAGTGTGTTTTCACAACCGTTTACTATTCGCGTGGGCTCGTGAACTAACTGCTCGAAATAATTTTCAGAGAATGCATTTAGCACAATTTCGGATGATATTTTATGCGTACCTCCGGAATTAAACATGTATTTTCGCCAACATATCGAGGGTAAATTAAAGTCACCACCAACTATTATCGTATGAGTCGAGTACGTGTCTGTAATCAGACTCAAGTTCTCTTTGAACCTTTCAACAACTGTTGCATGGGGGCTTAATTAAAATATAATGCCAAATAGATCTTGCCCAGAACAGATTTTAGTCCTCAAACTAATTCTCAGACATCAAAAAATTTACAATAAAAAACTAGTTTGTACCTTTGTAGATTTTAGAAAGGCTTATGACTCAGTGGATCGTGAATCTCTTTTCCAAATTGTGAAAGAACAAGGCCTGGATCCTAAAACCACGGCAATTATCAGAGACACGCTAACTGGTACAAAATCAAAAGTAAAGTTCAGAGGAGAAATTTCAGAATCCTTTGAAATAAAAACAGGCGTGAGGCAAGGTGATGGACTCTCTCCGTTGCTATTTAACTGCGTTCTAGAAAAAGTAATACAAGAGTGGCGCGAACGAAAATTGGAGTTCAAAATTGACCAACCAGTGAAATTAGGACGAACAAATATTCGAATAGACTGTTTGGCCTTTGCAGACGACTTGGTTATTCTAACGCAGGACATCCAAATTGCTCAGAAACAAATAGAAATCCTTAAAGAAACAGCAGAAAGAGTAGGTCTCCAAATCTCATTTGAAAAAACACAGTATATGACTAGCAACAAACTGGCACCCAAACTTTTGGAAACTAAGTATGGAAAAATCAAAAGAGTTTCGCAATTCAAATATTTAGGTGAAACAATCTCAGAGACTGGTCTAGAAAAAATTGGAAATGAAATTCGTTGTCAAAAGATGGAGACAGCTTTTAGACTTACAAAAGACATCTACAACAAAAAATGTCTCTCGAGGTACTCTAAATTGAGACATTACAACACGGTCATAAAACCAGAGTCCCTTTATGGGGCTGAAACGCTAATTTTAAACAGAAAAAAGGACATTCAAGAAATCCAAAAAAGAGAAAGAAAAGTAATCAGAAAAATTCTAGGTCCAAAATATACTGAAGAAGGAACATACAGGCTAAGAGCAAATAGTGAAATTCAACAATACACCAGCATATATTCAGATATGAAAAAACGCAGATTAAAATTTTATGGGCATATTAAAAGAATGGATGCTACCAGACTAACTAAACAAGTAGTGGAATTCTACGAAAATCGAAGTAAAGCTAAATTTGAGACAATAAAATGGATTGCTGCTATAAAAGAGGACATGAAAGAGGCAGATATAAAACAAGATGAAATTCAAGACAGAAAATTATTTAGGCAAAAAATTCATGACTGGGTAGTTGGTCAAGCTGAAAAACCAAAGAAAACTGGAACCACATGGTCTGATGAAAGGAAAAGAGCTCATTCCGAGAGAATGAAAACAATTTGGGCAGAGAGAAAGTCTAAAAGAAAATATCTCAATGCCCCGTGATTGTACTTCGCGTGGTCCAGTAGGGCCCAAACGTGAATAATAATAATAATAATGCAAATAATTTTAATTTTTTTGTAGCTGTTTGTCCGATTACGAAGTCTCGTAAACGGTTGGCCCTAACTAGTATTATTACGCAATCTGACTGCATAGAACAACAACAAAGACTGAAATGAAAATTTTCGTTAACACAATTAATTAATTAAGTCCCCAGCAACTATAAAACCTACGAAACCAAAGCACAAGTATAACTGTTCTGTGTGTGGAAGTATGACTCAACGTACGCATCTGGCACGGTTCTTCTTCAATAACACAAGAAATTTTAAATATCATTTATACTGAATTAATTAAAGAAAATAAAAATACCATAATTACTCAAGAGAACCAGAATTACACTCTAATCCAAGAACACAAGCCAGATGCTTTGTTGACTGAACCTGTAATGACCCATTATTTAAGACACTGAAACAATGAAAAAAAAAAAACACGGAATATTTTACCTTCATATACAGGGTGATTCAAAAATGCATGTAAATATTTTAAGGGTGTATTTGTGAGGTAAATATAAGACAAAAATGTTCTATAAATGTTTTTCCATAAACGTTTAATTCCAGAGTTATCGTTAAATACGAAAGTCATGTCCGTATCAAAACGACGGCAGTGCAAGCAGCAGGATGCCATATTCTGGTACGTAATTCACATACGTATCTCCCAACAGTTGATTCGAAACTGCATGAATAGTGTTTGTTTTTGTTTGCACGTGATGTTTACTCCTACTGTACGGAAGATGGCGCTGATGTTGTTGGTAACGGAAAAGTACGTCCTGTCGTTCATTCATCGTCGGAAGGCTAAAGGTTTCGTGCACATGATGTACGCAAACAGTGAGTATGCTGATATGCACCTTGTGTATGGTGCAGCAGATGGAAATGCACTTGCAGCAAGACGAAGATACAGTGAGCTGTTTCCAGGAAGACGGTTACCAAGTCATCAGACGTTTGTATCTGTGGACAGACGTATGCGGGAGTATGGCATTCGTCCTGGGCCACATTCAGGTCGACCACTTGAGCATGCAGTGAACGTCGAGGAACATGTTTTGGACCTGGTAGACCAAGATCCATCTATCAGTACGAGACAAATTAGTGCAGCTGTACGACTTCCACAATCTACTGTATGGCGGCTGCTTCGGAGACAACAGTTGCATCCATTTCACCTGCAAAAAGTGCACGAATTGACACCTGAAGACTATCCTCGCCGTCAGCAATTCTGCCAGTGGTTACAAGAGCGTCATTTGAATGATCCAATGTTCATTCGGCGGATATTATTCACAGATGAGGCCATGTTTACTCGTGCGGGTGTAATCAATTCGCATAATATGCACCAGTGGGCTGTCGAGAATCCTGGCGCGAGAATTGTGCGTGGATATCAACATCAATTCTCCATAAACATTTGGTGTGGTATTGTGGGGAATTACTTACTCGGACCTCATGTTCTGCCTCCAAGGCTGAATGGGCACGCGTACTGCGAATTTTTGGAGGGAGAATTGCCTGGATTGTTACAGGATGTCCCTCTTGCAACACGAGCCACCATGTGGTTTATGCACGATGGTGCTCCCGCCCATTACAGCCGCAACGTAAGGGCGTACCTCAATTCTGCGTATCCACATCGATGGATAGGTCGCGGAGGACCAATTGCTTGGCCAGCCAGACCACCTGACCTGAACCCTTTAGACTTTTATTTATGGGGCCGACTAAAGACATTGGTGTATTCTTCTGCAGTACCGAACAGAGAAGTGCTACAACAAAGAATTGAAGGTGGTTGTGAAATTATTCGTGGAGAGTTGAACGGACTGTGTAATGTGCAGAGATCATTGATGCGACGAGCACGGGTCTGTCTGCAAGTTCAGGGACAGCATTTTGAACATGCATTGCATTAAGATGTGTGCAAATACAGTACAGTACAGTACAGTCTGTAAAATGCTTCAATTTTCCTTAGTTATTGTGCATTGCTGTAGTTCAATCAACAGGACCTAAATTAATACAGTGTTCGCGAGGAATTGTTTCAGTTTGTTACGTCACGTTTATTTATCAGTTTGCGTTGTTAGTCCAAATGCACTGTAATTGAACTGTGAACTCTGGGAATTAAATACCTTACGTTGTATTGAATGTATTATCCTGTTTTGTTCATAACTCTGTAATAAGCCAAGTATGGAAAAAATTGTATAGAACATTTTTGTCTTATATTTACCTCACAAATACACCCTTAAAATATTTACATGCATTTTTGAATCACCCTGTATATTGACGAAAAGCACTCTGATCATTACAGTATTTCCATTCGAACCATCTGCTGTCTATCCCATCAAACAACTGCATAAAACATGGAACAAGCACTCCTTACTACAACATCTCGACAAGCCTTGCCCTCTAGCACATCTCAACACGAACTGACTACTACGAGTCCTCGACAAGCACTGCCCACTACGACATCTCAATAATCACTGCCAGTGGAGGCGGCGGAACAATACTCTCTAGCGCGATCTCTGGCGCTGTGGCTCAGTGTAGCCACCTTTCATATGCCCTTCCTCCACGGGCTAGAATTTGATGGTATTTTTGCCAGCATTGGTGGTGAAAATACCACCAAATTCGTCAAAAAAATACAGACAAAAATAAAAGATAATATTAATGCGTAAATATCATATAACTAGATAAAATTTTGGCTTTGCACTGACCTTTCAATAACCTAATATATAAAATACAGTAAGCAATACAAATTCTTTCATACATGTGACTTTACAGAATAGTTTACACAAGTATTATGTGGTTAAACAGTTCAATCAATAGCGTCAGCAATGACGAATATGTGCAGGTAAGAGTCTCATAACTTTTCACAAACAGTAATACACAAAAAATCAGTTTATACAAATATTCACATAAACGCTTTCCATAGCTCAAGAATAAGCAGTTGACAGTTCCAGCAGTAGCACCCAGCAATGGTCAACAGGTGCAAATACCAACAAGTAACATTATTTCAATAGAAGCAGTCCATCAGTGGCACCCAGCAACGTTGAACAGGTGCAGACACCAACAAGTAACACCATTTCAGTATAAGCAGTTCCATTAGTGGCACCAGCAATGTTGAACAGGTGCAGATATCAACAGGGGACATCTTTTCAGTAGAAGCAATCCATCAGTGGCACCCAGCAATGTTGAGCAGGTGCAGACATCAACAGGTGACATCTTTTCAGTAGAAGCAGTCCATCAGTGGCACCCAGCAATGTTGAGCAGGTGCAGACACCAACAAGTGACATCATTTCAGTAGAAGCAGTCCATCAGTGGCACCCAGTAATGTTAAATAGGTGCAGACACCAACAAGTGACATCATTTCAGTGGAAGCAGTCCACCAGTGGCACCCAGCAATGTTGAACAGGTGCTGACCGCAGTCCATAATATTCACTATCACTAATCACACTGTTCATCAGCAGAAATTAAACATGTCCTAGTGGCACCAATCATGTAGAAAAAGTGCAAGTAACAGTCCATAATATTCACTATCACTAATCACACAGTTCATCAGCAGAAATTAAACATGTCCAGGTGGCATCCCCCATGTTGAATAAGTGCAGGTAACAGTCCATAATATTCACTATCACTAATTAGACAGTTCATCATACAAATAACAATAAACACACAAATGATATCAGATAATTGTCATATTAACTATTACAATACACAAATAGCAGTAAACCTATAATATTTATGGGTGTCAGTGCAAGCCACAACAAACAAGTAAAATAATATTTAGGAGATAGGTTGGGATCACTTCTCTGGGATTATAAAAGGAAAACACACAAAACACACTCACTCATCTTTCATCCACATTTAGTGCTCCTGTGTAGTTGAATAGTGTTAACTGTGTAAATGCAATTCTGTCAAAATTTTATGTTCATCATGTGTATCAAGTAGTAGTGGCAGCAATGTATAACAGTCAATAATAGTTAGTCAACGTCATAGTCATCATGTCAAGACCAATGTTTGCCAAGCCAGATCAAATTGTACGGTTGCTGAACAACTGTCAGTGAGCCAAGATATGCAAATGCTTCCTCTCTCCAAAAAAAAGTTTATACTGCTTAGTGATTTAACAAAAGTGTGTGTGTAGACAATCTTCCTTCTACTTGAGTGTTCTAGTCTGCCATCTTCATCCTCCTTGTTCCATATAGACCAACAAAAAAATATGCTCCTCACTTACTTTACCTCTTATCCACCAAAACTCCAATAATCATCAGCATCACATAATCTCAATACTTCAATAATACCTCTTACGTCGATACATATAAACCTTATCATCAATATCATTTACCTTACCTCTTGTCCACTAAAACTCCAATAATCATCACTTAATCTTAATACTTCAATAATACCTCTTCACTACGTCGATACATATAAACCTCAGCACCAATATCATTTCACTTCCATAACAACTCTTCCCTCTAGTCAGTCTCCTCGAACAAGTACAGACAAAATCCTAGTGCAAACTTCAATTCAGCATCCCATACAATCCGAAGACACAGTGTCCACACACAACCTCTGTGTAATCCATCTGACCCAAATTTTCTACTCATTATAAATTATAGGATACATTTTGGTTCCTTGTCCATCATTAAATAAAAGAAATGCGTACATGACCTCTAACAGACTTTGTTCGAATAACTCTCAGTAATTAAGTACGATTACGAAGTGTTAATGATCGTGATATTTCAGTGTGTACACCACTTCAAAAATTATGGCAAACAGAAGCAAACATGTGGAGTATTTCTTGTGTCAAGTGTCACTTCCTATTTCAATTACTCACGAAGAATGCAGTGTAATAACTGTCAATGGTCTAACCTAGTGTTGGTATGTCATGTCGTTAGCTTCCTTCCTATTAGCATAAATTTATACAGCTTCCATAAAACCTCCAGCTCATGTGACTTCTATGCAGTTTCTTGTACCAATGTCGTTCGTGGAATTATAGCAGTTCATTTTCTTATCTCAAAAGTATAAGGCACTGAGCGTAAGCAAAACATGCAATAGCGAGTAAATATACCAGTAGAGAACAGAATGTCAACAAGTGGATGCAGCACAATCCCTATAACGAGTCTCCGTCAAGCGAACAATCTATAATTAACACCATACTGTGGCCTAAACTCCATGTACGTACACCTCATATCAGCATTTCTATATATAGCAAATTAAAGAATAGTTATGACAACAAACAGAAATGTATAAATATGCAATCCATACGCATAGCAGCAAACATATATCTTACGTAATAAACAGGTCATTATCATCATATCAGCATAAGCAAATAAATGTTCATATGTAACCTTAATAAGTAAATATGAAGGCGCAAGCAGATAAATCACAAAGTATATCTTACATACATAACCACAGTCAGCACAATTAATCAGTTGACAATTACAATTTAAATAAATAAGCACAGCAGGCACATAATTAAAAAATATGACATCAGTGAAAAAGCATAGCAGCCAAGCGATGCATAATATACACAAGTAATAACAGTGTTCATTAATCAATAATTGTCAAAATCAGCAAATGTACACAAGCACGTCGCTTCACAAGTAAATTCATAGAACATGAAATTAGCACAAAGTATGAATCACGTAATCGCGAGCAGCAAATTACATCTAAAATACGTACCTAAGTGGAATTATGTTACCTGAAAAATAAACTCAATTAATAGTTACCCTTTTTTAGTTTATTACTTTTTTTCTTTGAAATTACATTCTTCCTGAAATTTTCTCCATAGCAAGTCGTCTTAACGTCGGACACGCACAGAATTTACCTGAAGGTCTTAAATATTTTACGCAACCGTATCCTGAAAAATACTGAACGTTAATAACATAATTTATAAAGTCACCATAGCTTTATACTGAATTTAATCCGAGAAATTAGACTGTGTATTTGTTTACGTATGTCAGTGCATTCGCACTGAGCGCTCGATCAGCTGTAGACGCGTGACGTAGAAAGTGATTGTTTGCGGTCAACGACTGCCTTTTGCGGCGCGCAGACTTCACTGTTGCTTTGAGTATGTGCCGCCGCCAAAACACAGCGCGGTATCCTTGTACTCTCCGCATGTTTACGTATAACTGTTGGTTTCTCTAAAGTATGTCATTCCACAAAAATTTTAACGTTCGATATATGATGTATTCCCTTAGAGCGCCGAGATTTAAGAGTTTCTACTTCAACAGTGTTATCATGAATAATTTTGCGGTCTCTATATGGACCGTTATAAAGCAGAAAAAATTTGCGACATAAGCCTTTTCCTTTATGAGACAAACGATGAGACTTAATTAACACCTTTTGACCAACTGACAAAATTTTTAAACGACCAGGACGTTTGGCTGATTTCTCTCTTCTTGCAGCCGCAGACGCAATATTTCGTAGAGCCAGGTTGACAACTTCAGAATGCCGCAGTTTCCGTGAAGGCGGAAAAGGAACGATTTCAGAAATGCGATTTGTTGGTACTTTATTTTTTAATATCAATAGAGGCGGTAAAGAAGTTGAGTCATTAGGAAGTTCATTCAGAATGTTTTGAAAAATATGAAGATACTGATCCCAAGTTCTGTGATTCTGATGACAATAAAGACGGCACAATTTATTGATTTCCTTCATCCATCTCTCTGAAGCATTAGATTGAGGGTGAAAAAGTGAAATAAAAATTGGTTTAATCTTACGACGCCGTAGAGTACGAAGCCAAATTTTAGAGCGAAACTGTGATCCATTATCTGATATAACCTTATCAACATGACCAACTTCTTTAAGAAAATGTTTGATGAAAGCATTAGATACTGAACGAGCTGTTGCTTTGCGTAAAGGTGTAAAACACACATATTTTGATGTCAATTCCACTGCTACGAAAATGTACGCAAAACCATTAGTAGAACGAACCACTGGACCGAACAAATCGACTGCAGCCATGTCCTTTAATTTCGCTGGAATGATAGGAAACAACGGTGCTCTGTGAGAAATCGTTGGCGGCTTAGCCTGTTGACATAATTTGCATTTGGCAAGAACATATCGAATACGTTTTTCCATATTACTGAAGTAGCAATTTTCTCGTAATTTATGAAAGCATTTTCTGGGACCAAAGTGTGCATAACTGAAATGTGTAAACGAGGTGTGGCCAAATCATCCAATCTAACAAAGCGTCTAAGAAAATTACAGACACCAAGGAAACTACGAACATCACGTTTTGTGGAAGGAACAGCATAATTACGAATAGCGTCTAGTTTCTCTGGATCAGGGAGAATACCTTCTGTAGAAATAATGTGACCGAGAAATTTCACCTGAGAACGACCAAATTCAGATTTTTCCAAGTTCACTGTAATGCCAACTCTTGCAAAAATACGTAATAATGAATCCAAAATTTTGTTGTGCTCACTCCAAGAACGTTTAGCAATAAGAATATCGTCAACATATGAAGTAATATTGTCACGAAGATAAACAGGTAAAATTTCATTTAAACTACGAATGAATGCTGCAGAAAATATAGTAAGTCCAAACGGTAATTTCCAAAGTCACTTTTGGGTAAAACAGTCAAATCCGGTTAATCTTTACCTACTGTCTAGATAGATTGATAGTAGAAGAATTTTTTTTTTTTTTTAGATGCAAAGAATAGTGAAAGAGTAGGCAGCGGTGCAGAAAACTAAAAGGGAAATAGCACCACTACAGCTCGGGGCCCCGTGAACGCTACGGCACATATTCACTTAGTATAGTGAATCCCCTGAGGACATTAATAGCTGCACATAAAATTCAGTTTGTGACCTAGTGGCAAATTTGGCGGAAGTGCGTACGTAAACTGATCTATCCATGCACATGGATGTATGTCATTCTTAGAATTGCGGAAGATCTTAAATTTCCGAACAGTCAAAAAGTGTTTATAGTCAAAGTTTTCGCCTCGTGGCGACAAAGACCTACCGCGTCTGTCCCAGTCCCAATGTTGATTATTGTCAAGTTCGCGCGCCTGGCGCTCTCTTGTTGCATCCCGTAAATGAAACAAATTATTTTCTTCAAACCCCTCTGCTATCTGCGATTCCAAATTTCTTTTGCTGTCTTTTCCTACAATTTCGCCTTCAATTTGTTTGACTTGCTTTCGTAATGCCTCAACTTCCCTTTTAACGCGTTCATTAAATTTTCCTTGATACTCTTCGGTTTCTGCAAATGGTAATAGAGCTATATCATCCGAATCTCTGTCCCTATTTAAACTAAGACTTGTCAGTTTATCTGAAATCTCAACTCTTTCCGATAAGTTTACGTCTTCCGTCAGTGTCGCAACTCGGGTTTCGGTATTGTCACATTTAGTAGTTGACTGTTCACACTGTTGCGTTAAGTCATTTGTTACGGATTCCTCGATTCTCTCAAATATTTCTTCCTTATCGTGTGCACGTTGTAAATTTAACTCTGAAAATTTCTGTACTATCACGCGATCACTTTCTTCCTGTTCTCTATCCTGTTCCTCTTGTCTGATTTTTGTTGAAATTAAGCTATTATTGTGAGCCTTCAAAATCGGTTGTAATTCTTCTCTAATTTCTTTATTTGATTCGTCTTTCATGTATTTGAAACATGTCCCTGTTCGCGAATCTAACCGTGTTTCCATTGTTTTTAATTCAGATCCTAACTGTGATCCCAGTGAGTCTAACCGTGTTTCCATTGTTCCCATACCAGTTGTAATTGTTCCTATTTGTGATCCCCGTGAGTCTAACCGTGTTGCCAAAGTTCCCATCTGTGTTTTTAATTCAGATCCCAAATTTAATATTACACCCATCAACTGCTCCGTGTTAACCTGTTAGAAATTCCTTTCGCCCCTACCATTTCCCACAAAACCAGCTTCCTTCGTCATAGCTGTAAGGCTATCTGTGTTCGATACTATTACAGAATCTTCTGTCGTTAATCTCGTATTCTGAGAATTTTCTGATTGAGAAAAATTTTGAAATGGTTCCGGACTATTTTCTCGACTTCTTAAATTGTTTTCAACTTCATTATCCATCATACTGTTGTCCTGTGTTGGCGAGTTCGCCATGTCAACAATTTCGTCATTTTGATTATCCATCATTTTTGCCTTTTTCATTGACCGCGTAATCATTTATAAAACATACAAAACTCGTCACTATATGAAAATTACACACAATGACACTTTATCTCCAACAATACCATTCACACGAAATGTTTACCCAAACACGATTAAGGGGATACGGAATCGGATTTTGGGTTAAAAAATCGAATTTTTTTTATTGGCGTATTATATTCTGCCATGTTTCCTCTTTAAAATGACGTATCATACATAGCTCTACTACAATTATAACTATTTTATTTTTATATATTTGTGAGATCGGGTATTGCGCTCTTCACAGTGGTATAATGTTCGCTATGTCAAATATCTGGGAGATGGTGACTCTAAAGCATTCAAAGAAGTTTTGGAAAGCAAACCATATGGGAACAGTGTAAATATAAGCAAACTTGAATGTATAGGACATGTGCAGAAGAGAATGGGTGCCAGGCTGAGAAGGTTAAAATCAGTTATGAAAGGGAAAAAACTAGATGATGGGAAAACCTTGGATGGCAGAGGAAGATTGACTGATTCCATAATAGACCACATTCAGAACTGCTATGGCCTTGCAATCAGGCAAAATACAGGCAATCTTGAAGAAATGAGGAGAGCTATATGGGCTTTATATTTCCACACCGCATCCACGGATGAGCATCCACAACATGGTTTGTGCCCCAAAGGTGAAAACAGCTGGTGTAAATACAATAGGGGACTAACAACAGGAGAGAAATACATTCACCACCACAGTCTACCATCAGCCATCATGGCAGAAATAAAGCCCATTTTCAGAGATCTGGCTGACAGAAGTCTTCTGATGAAATGTCTTCACGGAAAAACGCAGAACCCCAACGAGTGCTTGAATAGTGTGATATGGCATCGTCTCCCAAAAACAGTGTTTGTCGGAATTAATACACTACATTTTGGTGTGTATGATGCTGTGGCAACCTTCAATCTTGGAAATATAACTAAATGCCAGGTCCTTCAAAAGTTGGGTATGTGTGTTGGTTCCCGTACGGTACGGTTGGTTGGTTTTGGGGAAGGAGACCAGACAGCGTGGTCATCGGTCTCATCGGATTAGGGAAGGATGGGGAAGGAAGTCGGCCGTGCCCTTTCAGAGGAACCATCCCGCCGTACGGTACGTGCTATGTTCTTTTTAGATCAGCACAGACTAAGGCATGCTGATAATATAATCAAGACATTAGTGAAAAAAGCAAGACAGGTGCAGAGGGGTGCCAAAAGAAGACTTGAAGATGATTATGAAGACTGTGAAGGGGGTATTAGCTACGGATCAGGAATGTTTTAATCTTCTTTCTCCGTTTCCCGTAAGTTTACTTTTTACTTCATCTAGGAACATTATCTCAGGTACTGGTCAACCTAGAAGTCTGAAATTTTTATGACGTAGTGACATAGGTCCCTATTACATACTGAAACAACGATTTTTTAATTACTTGATTTACAAAAGACTTAGGGGTGATAGTCTAGTAAAAAGCGATGGAAAAAATTTACTTAAAAATAAATGTACAATATCTCTGTAAGAAAATACTTTGACAATAAACTGTTGTTTCAGTATTGTTGTAACATATGAATGCACATACAGTAAAATTTTTACCTCTCTGTCTCCAGTAGTTTGTGAGAAAATGTTCCCTATAGTAGGCATATATTAACATTGCGGGGATAGGTGATTCCGTATCCCCTTAATCGAACAATTGAAATAATTGCACTAAATTGTCAAACGCGTATACAAGACAACAAAATTAAATTCTGAAAAAAATACCATTAGAAGAATGACAATTACCAAATCTACACATGCAAAATAGACTACAATTACTAAACTACAAATTACTACAACAATACTACTGTCTACTATTTTTACAATCAGAAGAATTCCAAGGGACGATCCGAAGCAGCGGTCGCCACGTGCATGGGGGCTTAATTAAAATATAATGCAAATAATTTTAATTTTTTTGTAGCTGTTTGTCCGATTACGAAGTCTCGTAAACGGTTGGCCCTGACTAGTATTATTACGCAATCTGACTGCATAGAACAACAACAAAGACTGAAATGAAAATTTTCGTTAACACAATTAATTAATTAAGTCCCCAGCAACTATAAAACCTACGAAACCAAAGCACAAGTATAACCGTTCTGTGTGTGGAAGTATGACTCAACGTACGCATCTGGCACGGTTCTTCTTCAATAACACAAGAAATTTTAAATATCATTTATACTGAATTAATTAAAGAAAATAAAAATACCATAATTACTCAAGAGAACCAAAATTACACTCTAATCCAAGAACACAAGCCAGATGCTTTGTTGACTGAACCTGTAATGACGCATTATTTAAGACACTGAAATAATGAAAAAAAAAACACGGAATATTTTACCTTCATATATATTGACGAAAAGCACTCTGATCATTACAGTATTTCCATTCGAACCATCTGCTGTCTATCCCATCAAACAACTGCATAAAACATGGAACAAGCACTCCTTACTACAACATCTCGACAAGCCTTGCCCTCTAGCACATCTCAACACGAACTGACTACTACGAGTCCTCGACAAGCACTGCCCACTACGACATCTCAATAATCACTGCCAGTGGAGGCGGTACTCTCTAGCGCGATCTCTGGCGCTGTGGCTCAGTGTAGCCACCTTTCACTGTATCCTCTTAATTGGGAGGTTGGTAAAAGGATCTATTTATTATTTTATTCCGGTTGCCAACAATGACGTCAAGTTCCACATCATCTGAAGCTACCGTCCCTCTCTGACACACAAAAGGCTGGTAACACATTGCACAACATTATGAAATAGTCGGTACGCATTATTTGAGATAAATGTTGCATGCACAGTAAATATGTGTGTAGATGTAGATATTTCATTATTTCACTATCCCTATTATGAGTATACGATTATTTTTATACTCTTCATTTCTATTTCCATGTAGTCGATCTACTAATTTATTTAATTCCAGTTACATAATATGTTTCGGCATACAGCTGTCACCAGATACTACAAATGAAATAAATCGGCGTGAAATAACAAGCAAGAAAACAATCATACTTGAAATTCATACCTTGCATTGACAAATTTTTTCCTCGTCAGACATCAAGCTAAATAAAACTGTTTTCAAAGATGGAGAGGAGCATTATGGAAATCACCATGGCGGTTATTATATCCACATTTTACGTTTCTTTCATTTAATTAGCAAGACCTTATGACGAATATCTCCGAAAGATTTCGTGTAAATAGAATTATATGAGTCAATGGTACGATCTGATCTAAAATTGGCATAATCAAGAAAACCACGCCGGATTGCCCATTATTATGGCGTAAGAGGTTTATAATCCTGATGGCAACTAGAGGCTGGCGATCTGTTGCGGTAAAATAAATGAGACATAAAGACATGCGGGATTCAGGCGACCGTTATTATAAAAGTCAATAGCTCTGCGTTCAGGCTGACTAGGTTGCAATGGTAAAAGTCAGGCACCAGGCAAGGAATAACTAACTCTACGCTCATACAATGCGTTTCGGACGTTATCCATCATCAGATATCCAGCAGCAGTTGCTGCACCTAGATATTCCGTTTCCAGTTCAAGGCCTATAGTGGCCTCAGTCTGTCTCCTGCGTGTATTTACTGAAGACAGCAGAAAATTTCAGTTTTAAACTAGACCATGTTGCAGCCTTCACGAATACACGAGCCGGTCTGAGTGCTGGCTTCGGCCGGTGTGAGCCTTCGCTAACCCGCCACCATAGAGGGTCGTGAGTGGCCGCGCCTAGACACGCCCCACACGTTTTCTATTTTCACAGTTTATGTTAATATCTTGCATCGCCGTGTTACATGAAGGGCGAGCGCAGCAGCTGCAGAATATCCGGCGAACACGATACCAACGCACATTTTAAGCGACGAGTGACGTGTGCGAGCTATTTGACGATAATTGGAGCTGGTACGGAACTAAAATCTGCTGCTGTCATAAAACACGTGTGGGGTAGTGAAGGTATAGTAAAACCTGACAATTATGGAGAGCTAAAGAGATTGCAAGCTGAGCGGTTCAAAATGTGACTCTACTAATAGCCTCCCACTAAGGAAATAGCCAATAATTAGATCTTATAATTAAGGAAACCGACCTAGGTCTATCCCACGTAGAATACAGACGTTCACCTCTTGCACCTGTTAGTATCAATCAAAATACACTGTTGGACAGAATTAGGGGAACACGAGTATCAAAGTCCGGTATGTTAAATCTATTTTGATTAAGGCGGTTCCTGTGCTCTTATTGCATGGCTCGAGGTCTTCACTTTCAGTGTAGGCAAAAATTAAATGTGTCATGCCTTACAGTGTTAGGTGACGCCCCATAAGGAGGTGCCTAGAGGTGTCCCTGAGATTTCTAGTGAGGTATGTAGGTGACACTTGTCATTCGTGGACGTTGTACTTATTCAAGCACATGCTGTGGGACAACTTAACGCACTGTAAGTTGCAAGAACGTGCGGCGGAGCTGGGTTAAAATTTCACATACCTGCTTACTGCGTACTGTCAACCGGCGTACTGTCAATAGCAATTGTTCCACCTACCTCAGCACAGCGTCTAGTCACCACCCCGCTTCTCTGCAACGTAGGTACTGTCCAGACGATGTTAAAAGCAGCGTTGAAAAAAACCATCGTCCGTACTTACGTTTGTAGAGTCCGCACAAACTAAGTCGCTATATCTCCTGTAATATCTTATAACAATTATGTAGAGAGAGATGCACACTGTCAACAGTAGTCCCTTTGTTACCTCCACAAAGGAAATGCAGCCACTGGCTGGAGTTATTGACCACAGGCAACAACTACAAGGTAGGTTTTCAAAAAATCTCATAACAGCAGCCAAATGTTCAAAAGACGTCGCTGAGGTGTACAGCAGTTCAGAGGGAAAGTTCCCATGCTAGCAAGCTTCTTTCTCATAAAGTGGCAATGCGTACTTGATGTAAGCTTAGAATGACTCTTAAGACATAATGACAAACTGAATGTCTACACAAACAACTACGTCCCATTCATTGTTGGAGACAATGCGTGTTCTTCTGAAGGGTGCTTTATCTTTTTAGAAAAATGTCAAGATGTGGCAAAATTTCTTTATTGCCTTGAGAAGCAAAACTAAACACGTACCATCTGCTCACATTTACACTACTAGCTAATATCACTGATCCTCAGCTCACTGTTAATACAGTTTCGTACACACGCAAGACAGCCAGAAATGTACTCCAGTTCTACCCGAATTGTTACGCGATTTCACAGTCTGTATTCTGTCCGTGAGTTTACATTCGGTACTTTTCAGTGGATTCTTTAAAAGAAGTTGCGCGCCAAAAATTTTTCCGTATTTGAATACTGAACGTGCCACGCGGTATTTCACTACACTAAGGCCAAGAGTTCACACGCGTTTATCTCTCCAACTAATTACTTCACAAAGCTCAAATTTTCACAATCTGACCGTAAATGTATCTGCTTTCACGGCGATGTAAACCGAACGCGAAATAACAGTACCTTTTTCATTTTACATATAACTTTTTCGGACACATTCAACATGACCTGCACGTCCGACAGCGAGACCATGACTGCCTCAATGGTGTTGCTCACAGTGCATATACTACTTGATAGAGCGCGGGAAAGACTTCACTCTGATTGGTTGATGTTTCAAGATCATATTCGCGCCTAAACTGTTTTACTCCAGTCAACATTCAAGGATGCATTTACGTCATTTTATGCTGCAAATATTAATAAAATGTTCCACCAAACCAAACCAAACGAAAACTAATCTTGAAATAACTTTTGAAAAACATTACAAATAACTATTCTGGCTACCTTCTTACGAAAACAAGCACACTTGGACATACGTCACCAGCAAGTAGGGAGAATTACAGCCTTCGTTGCACACTTTCCCATGACCAAGTTACACAATGACATCTTGGGTTGTCGGGTGTTCTGCCGGATATCAGCGTCGTACTTGCACGATATTTCGGTCACGTAGCTCGTAACCTTCATCAGGTGCGACCTGAGACTGCTCCTCGAGTGGACCTGGTCCAGTATTTATGCCTACGGCCTTCCCCCTCCACCAATGGCTGCAGGCGCTTTCTCTGTGGTCCGCGCCCATTCCCTGCGACCTGCTGGAGCGTTGCTGCTCCGTTTTCCGTCCGCTGCGGTTCTGGGTGTTCCCTCTGTGGTCCGCGCCCACCAAACCCGCTCCTGGGGGTTTCATCTACGGTCTGGGGTACTCCGGGAAGACAACAGCATTGTGGTACTGCCAGCAGTCAAAGGGAACTCCACTGTCATCTTGCAGCGGGTGGATTATGATGAGAAAGTACGCCAACTTCTGGAGGACCCTGCATACAGAATTCTGGAGTGTGACCCCACGGACAAGGTGGCCAAGAAGACTAGTGCTCTCTTGAAGGAAACAGGGATGCCCGATAAGATCATCAGACAACTACGGGAAAAGCGCCAGTGCCACCTAGACTGTATGGTCTGCCTAAAATACACAAGGAGGGCGTGCCCCTACGTCCAATTGTCAGTAATATTGGGGCACCTACGTACACAACAGCCAAGTACTTGAAAGGTCTCCTGTCTCCATATGTGGGCAAATGAATTCACCACATCCGCAACTCAGAAGATTTCCTGCAACGCCTCAAGCAACTGCACATCACAGATTCCTGCAACGCCTCAAGCAACTGCACATCACAGATTCCTATTCAAGTTCTAAGGCCTCCGATTTTTTTTCTAATTAACTACTCACCCGAAATCGATGAAACTGGTGTTACTTCTCGACGTAATCGCCCTGCAGACGTACACATTTTTCACGATGCTGACGCCATGATTCCATGGTAGCGGCGAAGGCTTCTTTAGGAGTCTGTTTTGACCACTGGAAAATCGCTGAGGCAATAGCAGCACGGCTGGTGAATGTGCGGCCACGGAGAGTGTCTTTCATTGTTGGAAAAAGCCAAAAGTCACTACGAGCCAGGTCAGGTGAGTAGGGAGCATGAGGAATCACTTCAAAGTTGTTATCACGAAGAAACTGTTGCGTAACGTTAGCTCCATGTGCGGGTGCGTTGTCTTGGTGAAACAGCACACGCACAGCCCTTCCCAGACGTTTTTGTTGCAATGCAGGAAGGAATTTGTTCCTCAAAACATTTTCGTAGGATCCACCTGTTACCGTAGTGCCCTTTGGAACGCAATGGGTAAGGATTACGCCCTCGCTGTCCCAGAACATGGGCACCATCATTTTTTCAGCACTGGCGGTTACCCGAAATTTTTTTGGTGGCGGTGAATCTGTGTGCTTCCATTGAGCTGACTGGCGCTTTGTTTCTGTATTGAAAAATGGCATCCACGTCTCATCCATTGTCACAACCGACGAAAAGAAAGTCCCATTCGTGCTGTCGTTGCGCGTCAACATTGCTTGGCAACATGCCACACGGGCAGCCATGTGGTCGTCTGTCAGCATTCGTCGCACCCACCTGGATGACACTTTTCGCATTTTCAGGTCGTCATGCAGGATTGTGTGCACAGAACCCACAGAAATGCCAACTCTGGAGGCGACCTGTTCAACAGTCATTCGGCGATCCCCCAAAACAATTCTCTCCACTTTCTCGATCATGTCGTCAGACCGGCTTGTGCGAGCCCGAGGTTGTTTCGGTTTGTTGTCACACGATGTTCTGCCTTCATTAAACTGTCGCACCCACGAACGCACTTTCGACACATCCATAACTCCATCACCACATGTCTCCTTCAACTGTCGATGAATTTCAATTGGTTTTACACCACGCAAATTCAGAAAACGAATGATTGCACGCTGTTCAAGTAAGGAAAACGTCGCCATTTTAAGTATTTAAAACAGTTCTCATTCTCGCCGCTGGCGGTAAAATTCCATCTGCCGTACGGTGGTGCCATCTCTGGGACGTATTGACAATGAACGCGGCCTCATTTTAAAACAATGCGCATGTTTCTATCTCTTTCCAGTCCGGAGGAAAAAAATCGGAGGCCTTAGAACTTGAATGCACCTCGTACATACCGCTCGAGCACTAGAAGACCATGTGAGAAGGGCCACTGGAGCAGCTGTCTCCGATCAGACTGTAATGAACAGATTTCGAGAAAGGACCGTACGATCCAGACGTAATGTTCGAGTAACCCACTTGACGCAACAACATCTTGCAGCGCGCCTTCAGTTATCCTGTTCTCACGTCAAAGTACGATTATAACTTCGTGTCTGGTGGAGGGTGTTATTCACAGACGAGTCCAGATATCCTTTGACGCAAAGTAATGGGCATATCCGTGTGTGAAGACCTATGATGAGCGGTACCTGCCAAATGTTGTACAGGAAATCGACGTATTTCCAAGCTTCTGTGATGTTGCGAGGAAGATTCAGTGTAGACGGCAGTACGGATCTTGTCGTTGTCCATAGTCGCCTTACACCAGGCAGTACATTGAACATATTATGTTGGACCTTGTGGTGGCTGCTGCGTACGGTGAAGGTCATGAATTTCTTCTAATGCCAGGGCCCATGAGACGGACGTCAGCAGGGATCTCTTGTGAAACCTGGACATTGAAGTAATGGAGTGGCCGACGGTGAGTCCCGACATAAATCCCGTCGTGCAAATGTGCGATATAGTTGACAGAGGTGTCCTGTCCCATGACAGACTCTCCAAGAACTCTCATAGGCTCTCATTGAAGAATGGGAACGGATATCACAGGGTGACCTCCGTAGACGTATACGAAGCATGCCACGTAGATCTCATGCAGTGATAAACGCTCACGGACGTCATACACATTATTGAAACTCTCAAAGTCCAATGAAAAGGCCCAGGTAACGAGCCGGATGATTGTTTCTACTTTGTTTTCGACACCTGTAGGACATTTTAATTCTTTTTATGTAAACTATCGAGATGTAATAATGTTTTGTTATGTTCTTGATTTATGAAAGATAAAGGCATGATTTGGTAACATACCGAGTCCTCAATTATTGCTCAATGGAATATGACATACAACTAAAATGTCTTCCCCTTATTCTTTTTAGTATACTATATCGCTTTACGAGGAACAAATGTAGATGCACCACTCATCAATTTTCAATTAAAATTATTTATATTTTTCGGGTGCAGAAGAACCACAGTAAAAAATGGAGTAATTGACAAGACCAAGTATGAGAGCAGGCCTGAAGATTAATTAGTGCAAGAACAAAATAACATGAAAACAGTATTCCGATGCGAAAATGGTAATGATGATTAATTTAGGGAAATAATTAATGCATTTTTAAATTGTTTTACAGCTGAGAGTAATAAGCGGATGAGCACTTGATGAAACAAATAGGAAAATAAAAGAGATTTAGAGTTCATCGGGGAAATTCAGTGTCCTTTAAACGAAAAGTTAAATGTGCAAACCAGCTTCAGTATTGAGGATGCCCGTCGAACAATGAAAGGTGCATGTTGGGCACGTCTGCAAGGGACAAAGAAATTAACAAATAGATAAGATTACTTTTCTTTGGACATAAAGAACGTTCGCAAAAAATTTATGAAATGACAAAATCTGCGGCATCCATTGTAATCGCTGTTTACTTTCCACTGTTATCATTTCTGCTACAACTTTCATACAGTTTTTGTACGAACTGTATGCAGCAGTTGTCGTAATTTTTGTGTTTGTCCACCATTTTCTGCTGACTCGATAGCTTGTCAATTAGCACTGAAAACGGAAAAAAGCCGAAAATCACCAATATTAGAAAAAAACAATAATTATTTCGTCTGAAAATCAATATATGGTTTCTGCTGGAAACTTACATTATAAGCAAGGGTTTTAAAAAAAACACCATTTTAGGACCAAACATGCCCAGTGCACAATCGGTTGCCGGAAGGCATACTGAAGCGCCGCTTTTCTTTCAGATGTATGTTTAAGTGTGAAGCAGGGTCGTAAGAGAAATATAGGTAGGTGCCAGTTGCCCGGGCGGTTCCCCCCGTTTGAGGTTCGAGTCCTGCCTCTGGCATGGGTGTGTGTGTGTCGTCCTTAGCGTTAATTAATTTAAGTTAGATTAAGTAGTGAGTAAGATTAGGGACCGGTGAGCTCAGCAGTTAGGTCCCATCAGACTTTACCACAAATTTCCAAAATTTAGGTGCCAGTTTCTCCGATAACTCTACAGGACTGCTATGGTGATGCAGGCGTGGTTAGAAAGAACAACAGAAAAGACGGTTGGTATGAGTTGTCTTTGTGCCTTCAGAAATTTTTCCGGTGCATATTGTTGTTTAAATAAGGTAAATTACTCCCGAAGCGCTTAATTTTGCATTATTAATCAGATGCTGTGCAAGTTATTAATCAGATATGCTTGCATAAATCATTATCAGTCAGTTACACTTGAATATTCAGCACTAGCCGGCTTCTGTGGCAGAGCAGTTCTAGGCGCTTCAGTCCGGAACCACGCTGCTGCTACGGTCACAGGTTCGAATCCGGCCTCGGGCATGGATGTATGTGATGTCCTTAGGTTGGCTAGTTTTAAGTAGTTTTACGTCTATGGGACTGATGACCTCAGATGTTAAGTCTCATAGTGCTTAGAGCCATTTGAATTCATTACTAGTGCACTGTGTTTGTATATTCATCATTAGTCAGATATTCAAATGCTTGTATCTTCCATAAGGTGGAGCAATTTTCAGCTTAAAAATACCACATGTCAATCAGGACAATTCAATTGCCAAGTGAGAACAAAAGTCTATACCCGGATACATGTGTGGTCGACTGACCCCTGTTCCACCTCAGTATTCTTCCACTGAAAATAATGTGATACTGCAGTATGTGCTAAATTTCGACGACACCAATAGCTCAGGGCAGCTTATTCTGCCGCCTTATCACTGCCACCACCTTATGCTAGAGTGTGTTCCCAGTTTGGTCACCTGGTAACCCTTTGATGAAGCGAAGTTACACGCCCGTGGGACAGGTGTCGCGCTGTCACTTTTAGACGGGTGTTACCCGGGGACAGGCAGGCTGTCGTGCCAAAACGGGCAGTGCGGAGCGGAGTGGGGGCCCAGGCCGACCTTGCCTGCCTGTGGCGCCGGCGGCGCCCGCGGCTCGGCATGCGAGACGGTCTCGCCTGGGGCTGAGGCTGGGGGCTGATCGCCAGCAGCGATGCGGCCGCGCCAGACACCGGCCACTGGGACTGGGCTGGGCTGCGGCGGACCGCTTCCCGTGACCCGGGGTCGAGGGCGGCGCCGCGGCGGCGCCGAAGCCACCTGGCCGTCTGCCGGCTGGACCGGCAACCCGCGCTGCTCCCAACAGCTCAGCTCGCGTACACTGTGTGAAGCCCATTTGTGCTCTCTTGGGTGGCATGCTCACACTCCTTGATCGTGGTTGCATCCAACAACAACAGCCCCAGCTGTTTAACTCTATGAACCAAAAACATACAAACAACTGCAGTGTGCTCATTCATAAGATTTTTTATGGTGGCACACAAACCAGAGACGATCTATCTGTAGTCCCTCTGTTTCCTGTCACAGAACACATCTCCTTAGCCGAGTGGAGATAAACCTGTTTCAACCATTCCAGTATTCATTATCACCACTATTTGGCCGAATGAATAAACAAAATTGATAGTTCAAAATTTGTAATCATCATATTGGCCGCCAGTGGTCTACTGTGAATCCCACACCTGCATATTCACTACTGGCCATTAAAATTGCTACACCAAGAAGAAATGCAGATGATAAATGGGTATTCATTGGACAAATATATTATACTAGAACTGACATGTGATTACATTTTCACGCAATTTGGGTGCATAGATCCTGAGAAATCAGTACCCAGAACACCCACCTCTGGCTGTAACAACGGCCTTGATACGCCGAGGCATTGAGTCAGAAAGAGCTTGGATGGCGTGTACAGGAACAGCTTCAACACGATACCACAGTTCATCAAGAGAAGTGACTAGCGTGTTGTGACGAGCCAGTTGCTCGGCCACCACTGACCAGACGTTTTCAATTGGTGAGAGATCTGGAGAATGTGCTGGCCAGGGCAGCTGTCGAACATTTTCTGTATCCACAAAGGCCCGTACAGCACCTGCAACATGCGGTCGTGCATTATCCTGCTGAAACGTAGGGTTTCGCAGGGATCGAATGAAGGGTAGAGCCACGGGTCATAACACATCTAAAATGTAGCATCCACTGTTCAAAGTGCCGTCAATGCGAATAAGAGGTGACCGAGACATGTAACCAATGGCACCCCATACCATCACGCCGGGTGATACGCCAGTATGGCGATGACGAATACACGCTTCCAATGTGCGTTCACCGCAATGTCGTCAAACACGGTTGTGACCATCATGATGCTGTAAACAGAACCTGGATTCATCCGAAAAAATGACGTTTTGCCATTCATGCACCATCGCATCGCAGGCGCTCCTGTCTGTGATGCAGCATCAAGGGTAACCGCAGCCATGGTCTACGAGCTGATACTCCATGCTGCTCCAAACGTCGTCGAACTGTTCGTGCGGATGGTTGTCGTCTTGCAAACGTCCACATCTGTTGACTCAGGGATCGAGACGTTGCTGCACGATCCGTTTCAGCCATGCGGATAAGATGCCTGTCATCTCGACTGCTAGTGATACGAGGCCGGCATTCCGTATTACCCTCCTAAACCCACTGATTCCATATTCTGCTAACAGTCATTGGATGTCGACCAACACGAGCAGCAATGTAGTGATACGATAAACCGCAATTGCAATAGGCTACAATCCGACCTTTATCAAAGTCGGAAACGTGACGGTACGCGTTTCTCCTCCTTACACGAGGCATCACAACAACGTTTCACCAGGCAAAGCCGCTCAATTGCTGTCTGTGTATGAGAAATCGGTTGGAAACTTTCCTCATGTCAGCACGTTGTAGGTGTCGCCACTGGCGCCAACCTTGTGTGAATGCTCTGAAAAGCTAATCATTTGCATATCATAGCATCTTCTTCCTGTCAGTTAAATTTCGCGTCTGTAGCCCGTCATCTTCGTGGTGTAGCAATTTTAATGGCCAGTAGTGTAGTTTTTCCTCGGGAGAGAGAGAGAGAGAGGGCACCTCATATCACTGATGTGGATGTGACACAGTGGTGCTGTATGCTGCCCCTACATACCACACTCACCTTTCCTTTTCTTCTGTTTTTCTGTACCCTCCCATAATACAAAGGCCACAGCACAGTGTCAACCACAGTTCCACACGAAACTGATACATACTTGAATCTGCATTAGAGATCATAAATAGCTAATGTGTGTGAAATCGTATGGGACTTAACTGCTAAGGTCATCTGTCCCTAAGCTTACACACTATTTAACCTAAATTATCCTACGGACAAACACACACACCCATGCCTGAGGGAGGACCCGAACATCCACTGGGACCATCCGCACAGTTCATGACTGTAGCACCCAAGACCGCTCGGCTAATCCCACGTGGCTCATAAATAGCTAGCTTGTTTTAAACTCACCACAACCTCTTTTGACACATGACATCAACTCTGAACTCCCCATCTCTGTACACTCTGGGACTCAGCTTGCTAGTTTCTGCTGCTGCCTATTCACCTGAAAACTCGTCACTTGAGTCTGTGGTCGGGTGCAAGTGGACAATTGCTGCATACAGACTGAGTATATGAGTACACATGTATAACCAAGGACTTGCAACATGGCCACTACATACACGACTGTTGGGCATGACAACTATTATACAGTACAATGACTGATCTGTTAACGTTGAACATAAGATATAAAGCTGAGTGTGTATGTCTGTCATCTCCTCCCAAACTCCAGGATCGATTTCAACCAAATTGGCGTAGAAACAGTAGGACTCACGAGCATCAGCATTATGTGGTTCTTAATATCCTAGCTCCAATAGGAGTGGAGATATGGCAAACAAGTGCTTTTCTTTTATGCCCTGCCATATATGCTGCCCCATACGACAGTTCTGTAATGTGGTAGTAGTATTGGCCTGCCTAATTGGCCTGCTTTGCAGGGCAGGCAATATGTCAGGGGTAAGAAACGGTTTTCCAGCACCTGACCCCTGACATGTAGGCTGCCTGGCATGATTGGTGTCTTGTGCTGCTTCATCAACCTGTTTTGGAGGGCAGCGTACATGTGTGAATTGGCACAGAGAAACTGGAGGGGCTAGAGGAAGAGGGGGTTGTGGAAGAAGATAGGCAGAGAGAGGGGAGAGGAAGAGATGACCAGAGAGCAGGGAGAGGGAAGGTAAAGACACAGGAAGCTTCAGACCATGAGACTGTGCGCGCCGCTAACGTGGAATAAATCCAAATCGTCACAAAGACTAACACAGTGACAAGCATTAGTCATCAACGTGATCTGTAAGTCGCGGCAGAAAGTTGCGTTCTTTCGCGACACTAAACATATATTATTAACAGCTGCTTCTACACCTGTAGCCCATGAGTCAACTAATGGTGCTAGGTGAAGCATACCTTTAGTACCACTAGCGTTTACCCCTTCCCAGTTCCATTCGGGGATAGCACATGGGGAAGAAATATTGTTGTATTACCTTTGGTTTATCTGACTACCTCATCGTGGATGTGTGGGAGTAAATTATGTCTTGCCTGACTCTTCTTGGAATGTTTGCCCAGAATCTCAGCAGTAGACCTATCCTGTCTGAAATGATCAGCATCTCTCTTGTAGCGTCTCACACTGGAATTTTCTGCACATATCCAAATAGCTCAGACTTCAAGAACAACATAATAATTCCAATCCCAAAGAAAGCAGGTGTTGACAGATGTGAAAATTACCGAACGAACAGTTTAATAAGTCACAGCTGCAAAATACTAACGCGAATTGTTTACAGACGAATGGAAAAACTGGTAGAAGTCGACCTTGGGGAAGATCAGTTTGGATTCCGTAGAAATATTGGAACACGTGAGGCAATACTGACCCTACGACGGATCTTAGAAGATAGAGTATGGAGAGGTAAACCTACGTTTCTAGCATTTGTAGACTTAGAGAAAGCTTTTGACAATGTTGACTGGAATACTCTCTTTCAAATTCTGAAGGTGGCAGGGGTAAAATACAGGGAGCGAAACTGCTATTAACAATTTGTTCAGAAACCAGATGGCAGCTATAAGAGTCGAGGGGCATGAAAGGGAAGCAGTGGTTGGGAAGGGAGTGAGACAGGGTTGTAGCCTATCTCCAATGTTATTCAATCTGTATATTGAGCAAGCAGTAAAGGAAACAAAAGAAAAATTCAGAGTAGGAATTAAAATCCATGGAGAAGAAATAAAAACTTTAAGGTTTGCCGACGACATCGTAATTCTGTCAGAAACAGCAAAGGACCTGAAAGAGCAGTTGAACGGAATGGACAGTGTCTTGAAGGGAGGATATAAGATGAACATCAACAAAAGCAAAACGAGTATGATGGAATGGAGTCGAATTAAGTCGGGTGATGCTGAGCGAATTATATTAGGAAATGACACACAGTAGATGAGTTTTGCTATTTGGAGGGCAAAATAACTGATGATGGTCGCAGTAGAGAGGATATAAAATGTAGACTGGCAATGGCAAAGAAAGCGTTTCTGAAGAAAAGAAATTTGTTAACATTGAGTGTAGATTTAAGTGTCAGGAAGTCGTTTCTGAAAGTACTTGTATGGAGTGTAGCGATGTATGGAACTGAAACATCTGGAGCCGAGCGACCGCTACGGTCGCAGGTTGGAATCCTGCCTCGGGCATGGATGTGTGTGATGTCCTTAGGTTAGTTAGGTTTAATTAGCTAAGTTCTAGGCGACTGATGACCTCAGCAGTTAAGTCGCATAGTGCTCAGAGCCATTTGAACCATTTGAACTGAAACATGGGCGATAAATAGTTTAGACAAGAAGAGAATAGAAGCTTTCGAAATGTGGTGCTACAGAAGAATGCTGAAGATTAGATGGGTAGATCACATAAGTAATGAGGAGGTACTGAATAGAATTCGGGAGAAGAGAAATTTGTTGCACAACTTAACTAGAAGAAGGGATCGCTTGGTAGAACATGTTGTGAGGCATCAAGGGACCACCAATTTAATTTTGGAGGGCAGCGTGGAAGGTAAAACTCGTAGAGGGAGACCAAGAGATGAATACACTAAGCAGATTCAGAAGGATGTAGGTTGCAGTAGGTACTGAGAGATGAAGAAGCTTGTACAGGATAGAGTAGCATGGACGGCTGCATCGAACCAGTCTCTGGGCTGAAGACTACAACAACAACAACATCCATAAAGCTATGGTGCAGAGTTACCAAACCTGTCAGGATACACACAGCTCCCTTCTGTCTCATCTGTTAGTCCACTCTGGTATTTATATGAAACATTCCCTTATCGTAGTTCTGAAATTTTCACTGTCCACAACGAAGAATGCATTTCCGGCTGTCGAGGGAGGTGGCGCAGTGGTTGAAGTGCTCGATTTAAAAACAGGAAGGACGAGGTTCAAATTCCGATCAGCGACGACGGCCTACATTTCTCTCACATCATTTGAGGCACATGCCGTAACGATTATTTCAAGAATACTGTGCTCTATTCCTCTCCCAGCGCTGCCAATCTGAAGAAGTGTTCCGTCACTAATAACCTCGATCTTACGCTCTAACATTAATTCTTTGCACCCATAGTACGTGTGACAATACGTCTGTTTTGCGTAGCCAATGAGAGGATAATTTTAGGAAGTTAATGAGAGGCGAAGAAAGAGAAGACGTATTTCCAGTGCAGAAATTGAAAGTAACCGATATGTTTCGCATGGTATTCGTGGTTTCCTTAAATTTTCGCTGTCATAGCTTCGACATCCAGTTACTTCTTTGTTATAAAAGTTTGGCTGAAAGATTAGTTTGTGATTTAGCTTAGGTTGAAAGGCGATAGTTTGTGAGATTGCAAAGCCAATGATAATAGTATTATGACAAGATGGGAATCGAGTTCCGCTTTTCCAAAATTACTGTTCAGTGGTTTTCATGCAATACGTACATGTCGTAGTAAATGGTAGGATTACTGGTAGCATCGGTAGGTAAAGAAATGTAAATGAGTGTGTGAGAGAGAGACTGGGCGCCGACGACTTATCTTTTCTGTTTCTTTGTATGTTTTGCACTTAATTAGAACCGCACATCTTCAGTGTTGGTCCACTGTGTATTCTATATCCTTACAAAATATAAGCTGCATTTTATAAGTAACTTCAGCGCTTTTATATAAGCAAAGCAATTACATTTGATGCAAGTAAGTTTACGTGCGCAAACATAAAAAGACTTTCTTCATCATGACCATAGGCAAGCGTCTCCTCTTATTGTTGATAAGTGCGAAATTTGTTCATGAATGACAGAAACATGTTTCATGAAAGCTCGATGAGGTAGTGAAGCTATGTTTGGTACGTCTTTGTTTTGGTTTCTTCTTTTAATTGTACCTTAATTTTGAGAAAATTTCCTTTTCTAGCGCTAAATGATAAATCTCTATTGTTTTCTTTATTTTTACTGCCGGCCGCGGTGGTCTAGCGGTTCTAGGCGCGCAGTCCGGAACCGCGCGACTGCTTCGGTCGCAGGTTCGAATCCTGCCTCGGGCATGGATGTGTGTGATGTCCTTAGGTTGGTTAGGTTTAAGTAGTTCTAAGTTCTAGGGGACTGATGACCACAGTAGTTAAGTCCCATAGTGCTCAGAGCCATTTTTTTTACTACAATGTACCTCTGTTTCACGTTACAAATGAACGATTTTCGAATGAAACTTCAATTAGGTATTGACAATTTCAGTTTTGCTATAAATACTGTTTATTTTTAAGTGACGGACAGGACAACGCAGACGAAAATATTCCATAGGTTACACGGCCCTTTATATATATCCTCATTCAGGTTCTAAGTGCTATACCATTTTCGGTTTCTAGGGCAACTTAGAAAGACAGGGATCGCATGCACAAAAAAGCGATCGAAACGAGGTACCACCCAATAGGTATGCAACACACGTAATGTACAGGTAAGGCGGTTATGACCTTCAGTGAATAAAGCTACTAGGAAAGCTACCATAGCCTACGCATACTTGTGGTAGTCTGCAGAACTCTACAGTAGCTTTACAACAAGCAGTTAGATATTCCCGTCTCTAAAGTGTCAAAAACCGCGCCAAAACAGCAGTGCCAGCCTGAATTTCGTGACGCGTTGCGCGTAATGGGGCTGTGCACACTGACATGGTTGTCCCCCAGCTGGCTGTCGGTGGTTCGCACCGATGTAGCTAGCGTTGCTGTTGCGTCGCCCTCGATCGTTGCAGACCGTTCCTGCCACGCAGCTATACCGCTGCAAGGTGACTCTACCAATTATGCCCACACGGGAACTAAATTTTTTTCAGACGATTTTGAGGAAACTGTTCAATTAAAAAATCTAATAATTTCGCTTCTTACACTGCTGGCCACCGTAAATGCAACACCCTGAAGGAAGCATCCGAATCAAATGAAATTTACACCATGGGTTTGCAGCGATGAGATATGCAACTGATTAGAATTTCAGCGCATACGCACATCACGCGCGCCTGTGGCGCCACCTCATAGCGCCATTTAAGGCTTAGCGATTTCGACGAGTGTACGTTCGGCACGTGTGTTTACCTTGTGGTTGTTTCACAAGACGATCAGTTATGCCTCGTAGACAACAGCGAACATCTTTTGATCAAGTATCCGAGTTCGACAGAGGAAGGATAGTGGCTTACCGAGATTGTGGATTATCATACAGATAAATCGCTAGTCGTGTTGGACGTAACCAAACAACTGTAATGCGGATATGTGACCGTTGGATGCAGGAGGGTACGACGGACCGACGTGGTCGATCGCATTCACCTCGGTGCACCACTGCACGTGCTGATAGGCAAATTGTGCGCATGGCAGTGACGCATCGCTCAGTGACATCCCGAACCGTAGCACAGCACATTGCGTCTGTAACGCATCATCCAGTGTCTGCGCGTACCATTCGACGCCGTTTACAGCAGAGTGGTCTGTCCGCAAGACGTCCATTGCTTCGTCTACCATTGACGCAGAACCACAGACGTCTCCGTCGCCAATGGTGTGATGACAGACGGATGTGGACGGCAGAATGGAATGACGTTGTCTTTACTGACGAGGCACGCTTCTGTCTGCAGCACCACGATGGTCGGATTCGAGTGTGGAGACACCGTGGAGAGAGGATGCTGGACAGCTGCATTATGCACCGCCACACTGGTCTTGCACCGGGTATTATGGTATGGGGCGGTATTGGATATTACTCTCGCACGCCTCTAGTACGCATTGCCGGTACTTTAAATAGCCGGCGCTACATATCCGAGGTGCTGGAGCCAGTTGTCCTTCCTTACCTTCAGGGCTCGGCCACAGCCATATTTCAACAGGATAATGCGCGACCATACGTGGCACGCATTGTCCAAAGGTTCTTCGTCAATAACCAGATTGAATTGCTTCCCTGGCCGGCTCGCTCTCCGGATCTTTCGCCGATAGAAAACATGTGGTCCATGGTTGCTCAACGAGTGACCCAGATTACATCCCCAGCTGCCACACCAGATGATCTTTGGCAACGTGTGGAAGCTGCTTGGGCTGCTGTACCCCAGGAACACATCCAACGTCTCTTTGACTCAATGCCGAGACGTGTGGCAGCGGTTATCTCCAACAATGGCGGCTACTCTGGCTACTGATTCTGGCAGGAACGACATGTCACAGACGTCTGTAAACGTAATCATTTGATACTTGGTCAACATGTTATCTACAAAATAAATCTTGTTGTGCTACCTCTTGTCTTTCTTGGTGTTGCATTTACGGTGGCCAGCAGTGTAGAATCTTACGTAGCTGTTTGACAGACGACAAGTAATGTTTTCAGTACTGTTCACAGTTACCATGATCTTTCGAATTTAACTGACCCATTTGTCGAGTTTGAATTGAAAAATATAATCGCTGTCTAGTTTACTTCAGGTGTACGTGAGGTCAACAATGCTGCATAAGAAATGTATCTGACATATCGAAGTTACTATTAGAGCTCAAAACAGAGACTTATCTATATCCAGACAAGTGTAAATACATTCTGAGTAGTGGAAACATGCCCTGCTGCACTTGCTCGAGGCAGCAGACACAATCAAATACCACGCTGACTATACGACAGGTATCCCATCTTACTATCTACAGTGTGAAAGCCTTATTCACAAAACAACATTTACTCACTGGTACTGTTAACAATACATTAACAGCAGTTCAAAGAAAGAGTTTAATGTGCGTTACATATACTGTCTAATCCGAAGGGGAAAAGTGCTATTTAAACATATGAACATGTAGGACTGTTCATATCTTTTATATTTACAAAGGATCAATTCGTCTTTCGACTAAGTGATGTAATAGAAATTCAAAGTGATGCAATGTTCATTTAAGCATTTGTTTCTTTTTTATTGTTTTTAGCCTATAGATTCACGGTTAATTGTATCATGTTTACCTGCATTCTGTTTACAACGTTCTTAACAAGACTCTAAGCTGAAGTAAAACAATCGCAGCTCATTCTGAAGTAAATATAAAACCTGAAACCTGGTTGTCAAGGGAAGGTAGGATTCGGTTACGATAGTGGACGGGGCCGTAACCAGTTACCATTGGTTGCCTTTTACAGTTGCACACAATTTATTTTAAACCAGTAATTCCAGACTCAACAATAAATAAAAATACCACACGTTATTAATGAAGGAATAAACAACTGTGTAAATAAAAGTGTTTTCAGTGAGTTACAATTTATTAAACCACCATTAAATGCAGTTATAGCAGATAATGTTTTAAAAGCAAGCCACTGCGATCTGGGCAGAAGGCCTCACACGCCAGGAATGGTAATAAATTAAGAATTGTTTAAAACTCGATGCAACTTACAAATTATTGGTATTGAAATATTAAAAGCAAGTCGCCACAAACACAGCAGAAGGCATCAGACACCAGGAACGGCAGTAAATATGGTCTTAAGGCTTACTGCTAAAATACAAATATCAAATTAGAATTTTAAGGCAAATGACTACAATCCTGAAGGCCTTACACGCCACGAAAGGCAATAATATAAAAAATTTAGAAAACAGCAAATACAGTAGCAAAGGTTAATTAAAAAACAAGCAACTGATCACCAAACGGGTGAAATAAGATGATGGTAAACTTTGTAACACAACCCTTAACATCCACTGAACACGACACTGCTAGATTTATTCCAGAAGGTGACGAGAACGATTAACTTGACATATATAATCTTTAATGCAGGCGTTACAAGATATTGTAATAAATAATACAATAATAAAGCACAAGGACCAGTACATAAGTTGCTTAAAGGGTACTGAGGCAGATTATTCCCGCAGAAGGCGTGGACTGAAGGAGCATTATACTGAACTACTGACCATCAGACCTCCTTTTAGAACACACATGTCCTACAAGAACCAAGGGGCCATAGACGGTGATCCAGGAATCGACCTCTAAGAGGGTCCGGCAACATACGCTTTCGCGAGTGATGAGATAGGCAGCCAAGAGTTGCAGCCACTTCACAAGATGGTAACTCAGACTAGTGGCAATCTAACGAATTACTAACGATAATCTTGCTGAAGCTACCTGACGTCCAATAGTCGGCTGGTGTGGCCGAGCGGTTCTAGGCACTTCAGTCTACCGCTACGGTCGCAGGTCCGAATCCTGCCTCGGGCATGGATCTGTGTGATGTCCTTAGGTTAGTTAGGTTTAAGTAGTTCCAAGTTTTAGGGGACTGATGACTTCAGATGTTAAGTGCCATAGTGCTCAGAGCCATTTGAACCATTTTACGTGCAATAAACCAAATCCAACGATGCAACAATACGCCAAAGCCGGAACCAGCGGTCTGCACTACATCCCCAGAGTACTGTGTTTAGAGCGCCCGGAACGAGAAAGGAACCTACCACCAGAGTAAAAGAACCACCAACAATCAAGAAAGCTGTCAAAACTACATGCCTTACCGGACAGGAGCGGGAAGGCGAGGAAACGTACGCTGCCGTTACATACACTGGCTCAAAACCTATTGTCTTCTTTGTATTTTAGTCTCTTTTTCTACAGTCACATGCAAGTAATAGCTACAATATATACACCGTCTTTGGCGGAAGTAATAAAAGTCTTACTTACACCATACGCTGTTTGCTTTATTTTAAAGCATTTTGTTATCATTCATTCTTAACGTTATTCTACACATACTTGTTAGATTTTTGTTCTCAGCACTTCCATATACACGAAATACATTCACGTTTTTACGTTGGGTAGGTCCACTAGGAGATGGCAGTGGACCTATGCAACATGAAAACGTAAATATATTTAGAGTCAGTGAAAATACTGTGTACAAAAATCTAGCACACATGTGTAGAATAACGTTAAGAACGAATAACCACTGAAAATATTTTAAAATAAAGAGAAACGCGTGTAGTCTAAGCAAGGCTTTTATTACAATTGTAAAAGACGGTATTAACCCGTCCAAGATGACTCACCTAAAAGTTGCTCCGCAAATATTCCGGAGAAAGAAAGTGCTATTGATATGCAGTTTTCACAGAATGGATAGGTAGAAAGGGGCTATTATTGTTAGCAAATAGCCCGCATCTCGTGGTCGTGCGGTAGCGTTCTCGCTTCCCACGCCCGGGTTCCCGGGTTCGATTCCCGGCGGGGTCAGGGATTTTCTCTGCCTCGTGATGGCTGGGTGTTGTGTGATGTCCTTAGGTTAGTTAGGTTTAAGTAGTTCTAAGTTCTAGGGGACTCATGACCATAGATGTTAAGTCCCATAGTGCTCAGAGCCATTTGACCGTTTGGAATTTTGTTAGCAAATAAACAGACAGTAATAATTTCTTGTGCAGACATACACTTTTTTAAATGGAACAATGCCTACTGAAATTACCAGACTAAAAGTAGGGTACATTAGAATGTCAGTGCTGTTCGTTGCAGGATTGTAGTACGAGTCGTTTACGAGACGTCGAATTTTGAAAAGTTTGCACACCGACACTTTTTTGTTCCATTCCACTAGCTTAGTTGCTAGGTACGACGTTATTATGTTTGCTTACAGTGTGTTCCTTGAGTGCACTGCGACTTACTAGCCAGTCAGTGTGTGACAGTCCAAGCAGTAGGTCGAGAGTGGACGATGGGATTTATCAATGCAGAAAAAATCGACATGCTCTTGGTGTACGAAGTGTGTAGGAATAATGCATTTCATTCTTATACAGTGCATGCGGCAAGATTCCGCAATAGACGTCAGCCATCTCGGCAGTTACTTATCAACTCCTTCAACCGGTTACGTGTAAGTGGTAGCGTAGCACAAAGGCAACAAAACAGAAGGAACCAAGGGACGACAGAAACTGGGGGGGGGGGGGGGGGGGGGGTTAATGTTCCTGCTGCTTTTGCAGTTGATCGGCACGTTAGCTCCAGTGCAGTCGCACGAGGAAGTGGCTCGAGTCAGGCAAGTGACTTACGCATCCTCATCGACATATGTTCCATCCCAATCACATCTCTCTCCAAGAGCTGCATGGAACCGATTATGAGAATCGTATCAACTATTGCACATGGACCATAAGAGAGTATACTCCAGATATATCATGTATCTTAGTGATGAAGCCACATTTACCAATCACTGCTAGGTAAACCACCGAAAGATAAATTATTTGTCAGTTGATGATCCCAATTGGATTCGTTAACTGGAACATCAGCGTCCTTGGAGTGTAAACGTGTGGAGTGAGATAGTGAACCATCAGCTCACAGGCCCGTTTTTCGTAGACGAAACACAGAACGTGCACAAGTATTGCAGCCTCGTAATATACCATCTTCCACGGATGCTACAACTCCACCTCTGCAGACTAGGGAGAACCTTTGGTAGCAACACGATGGCCGTCCAGCTCATAGTGCACGAAGTAGCACAGCATCTCTTCATGATTTTTTTCCAAATCGTCGAACTGGCTGGTCCGTTCCCCGAATATGACGCCTATAGACTTCTTTCTGTGGGGAAAAGTGAAAGACACTGTCTAGAAGAACATACCAACTACACCTGATAATGTGCATCGATGTACTGCTGCAGCCTGCCCGGACATCTCCCCTGAAATGCTAGAACGTGTGCAGCAGTCGTTCCGTAGCAGGCTGGAAGCGTGTATTGCCGCTGCCTGTGAAGGTCAGTTGTCTCGTTACAGGTCAGAATCCACATATAACTAGTGTATGCATTTGTGTTGTTCTTTAGTATGTACTTCCATAGATATTGCACAAGTTTCGGTGTGGGAACTTCTCAAAATACCATTTCACGTAAACGGCTCACACTAGAATCCTACAACAAACACTACTTACATTCTGATTTACCCTACCTTTAGTTTGTTAACGTCAACAGACATTGTTTGGTTTAAAAAGTGTATATCTGCACAAAAATACGCTTTCTGAGTATTATTACAATCTGTTGATTAACTAACAATACTAGCCCCTGAATACCAAATCAACGTGTGAAAACCGCACATCAATAGCAATTTTCATTTCAGCAATATTTGCGGTGCAAGGTTTAGGTGTTTCACCCTGTATAAAAAATAGTAAACCGTTTTTCATTTCATCTTGATAAATCTGTGGAGGAACATATGTATTTTATACCGGTATCCTAAATTTGTCACACATCCACCAGCATGTTTCCTTGATGATTTTTTTGCCATTAACAGATAATATTTTAGCTTGACCACTACAGTTTCTGATCTGAGACCAAACATGTCACATATAAATGAGTCCCTCCTGTCTTCATTGATTTTCTGGTTGAGTTTATAATATTAATTCTTGTGCGCAGGTATTATTTCATTCCTAACAGGCCACCACTGCCCGTAATCATATCTGTCTCTGCGGACAGCTACAGTTTTCAAATACTGGACCATAGTGCAAATATCCGTCTCTGTCTTTTGCATGTTCATTATGGCATTCATTTTCATTTACTTTCATATTCTCAATAGCCATTGCTGCCAGTTATTCAGTCACAAACAGGCCTCATAGGGGATGAGGAATTAGTAAACTCCACAGCATTTGTTTCGCCTTTGAGGTTATTCCAAATTTTTTGTAGCGCGAAAACAGCAGCCCGTTGTGCGACCAGTTGACTCTCTCCAAATGATGGTTACGTGTGTGAACAAGAGACACGAGCAATTTACACAGCCCGTCAGGAATGTGACACGGAAGAAACAGCATACGTGTGAGACCCATATCTTCTCCTTTAAAATGAGTGGCTTTTCCAAAACATACTCACGCACCCATGCCGAGAAGCGCCAATATCCGTTTCGCTCAGCCTTACAAAGGGACTGGTTCTCTCATAGTACTAAGAAAATTTCCATCGAAAGGCTGGACAAACTCTCATTATTACTTCCTTATATAACTCTTGTATTAATTATTCGCGAATAGATTGCTTGTGTCAGTATCATTGTGGAAATATGGGTCCTTGGCTATTACCATATTGTAGAGGTTTTCTCAGCTTCTTCATTGTTCTTAAGCAGTGTAAGGGTTTTGTTTGAATTGCAGCAATCTCAGTTACTTCTGTAGCCCATCCGCCTGCCAATAAATAATAATTTAATCACATCTCAGTTCAGACTCCTGTTTTCCTTTGCGAGACCCGACGCTGACGGTCAAAGAGACAGGAAGTATTGCACGTAAGGTCTGATTTCCCTGTGACACTGCTGGAAGGAGTGACCGAACTGCAGGTACGTCTATGATCAGTCCTACCCCTCCATCTATTTTAATTAAACTCGTTGCGGAAATAGACGACTCAGTGAGATGATTGCCTCGAAGGCATCGCGGGCCTGGACCTTCTGAAGCATTTATCACTTCTGATCGCCAGCCTTTACAACCAAACTGAAGAGATTTAAGTTTTCTTCTAAGAGTTAACTCTCCACTGATATATAAAAGAAGACATTACGCTATTTACAGAGGTACAAAACATTTGAATGTGATTAATCAGGAAACAGGCAAAACCTCCACCATTTCCTGGAGATAGATTACCGAAGTATAGATCATTACGAAAATTCCTTGCAAATAATACGACGGTTTTTCAACAGTTACACATGCAGTATCATTAAATTAAGTGCCGTCAGTATAACCAAAGTGAAGTTTTTCCAAGAATATCCGTAGACAGGAGGTAATGTGTCGACAGAAAACTGAGCCTAATTAGCGGGAATCTGTTTTTAGTATAGATACAGGAACCACATGTATGCTCAAAAGAACATCTTTCGTATTCTTTGTGACAATTTTGTTGACCAGTGAACAGAAGACGATGGATAACTACAAATGACTACACATATATTTCTCTATGACATTCACAAGTCTTCAAGCTGTGGTGCTAGCGCAACAAATTTTGTTGCACTGTTGGCCCTTACGTAACTCCGCTAAAATCGCGCCGCCACCTCTCTGGTACCACTGTAGATCCCCTGCGAACCCACCAGGGCCAATTTCGCCAGCCAATAAATCGCACGTCAGTGTGGGGAACCACTTATTCTACATCTACAGCTACATGGGTACTCTGCAAATCACACTTAAGTGCCTGGCTGATGGGTCATGGAACCACCTTCACAATAATTCTCTATTATTCCAATCTCGAACAGCGTACAGGAAAAATGAACACCTATATCTTTCCATGCGGGCTCTTATTTCCCTTGCTATGCTGATAGTTTCACCGAATGTAAGTCGGTGACAACAAAATTTTATCCCATTCTCAGCAGAAAGTTGGTGATTGAAATTTCGTGAGAAGATTCCACCGCAAAGAAAAAGGCCTTTGCTCTGATAATGGCCACCCTAAATACTGTATCATGTCAGTGACACTCTCTCCCCCATTTCAAGGCACTACAAAACGTGCTGCTCTTCTTTGAACTTCCTCAATGTACTCCGTTATTCCTATCTGGTAAGGATTCCACACCCTGCACCAGTACTCCAAAAGAGGACCGACAAGTGTAGTGTAGGCAGTTTCTTTAGGAGATCTGCTACATTTTCTAAGTATTCTGCCAATATATCGCAGTCTTTAGTTAGCCTTCTCCATAAGAATTTCTATGTGTTCCTCCCAATTTAAGCTGTTCGTAATTGTAATTCCTAGGTATTCTGTTGAATTTACGTCCTTTAGATTTGACTGATTTATCGTGTAACCGAAGTTTAACGGATTTCTTTTAGTGCTCATGTGGATGATGTAAGGAGTGTGTCAGAAATCTCCATTACATTTAAAACAATATATCCAACCTAAGGCTATTCTTTGCATTGTGTGAGCACTCAGCTATCGATAGTAACAATCTGAGGGTGAAACATGAGAGCGCGATTCTAAGCATTGTTGTGAGATGTGGTCTGTCTGCGACAGTGGAAGTAGTAGTGTCGGTGGAGAGCTCGGAGACAGAAGACGTGTCACGCTACCCTCAAGTCGGTGATGGCAGAGCACACCACACTCAAGGCCTGATTTCATTTATATAGCCAGGAGAGATTTAGATGGCTTAACTGCGCTTGAAGATGGAAATCAAGGTAAAATTCGCAAGTATAGCGCAAAAGCAATTGCAGGGTTAGGCTCATGATTGTTATTCCGAGTTTGCAATAATCCCATGTTTTGCTTGTCAGTTAAAGATGCCTCCTTATCCTCCAAATAATAATTATTATCCTCCACATCTAATTAATAAATATGCTGTGGTAATTAAATATTAATGTAACTCTGAAATTGAAGTAACTTGTTAGTCTGCCATTCACCCATTATTGATAGCTACGTCATTTTAATTGTCACTGGTTATGGGTTATGATGATTCTGACATTTTAAATAGACTTAACTTATGAAATCCCTTCTCACGAGTTATTTAGTAGTTAACAGAACCCAAGAAAACTCCGTTTTATTAAAATCATTGTTAGTAACAATAAGCTTTAGCCGCTGCTGCTGCATGCTGCTGTAAACCACATGGAAAAAGGGAGTCATATAAAGAGGTGAGTGCAGAACTTTGGGCCAAAACAGAGACGCTGACCACCACAACATTCATGTACTCTAATTTAGTAAATTCCGTTGCACAAGTCGGATTCTGTATCACTTGTAAATTCTTAGGTACATTTGTTCCTGAAATTTTCCATATTCAAATACGCAGTCAGATAGCTTATCCTATGTTAATTCTAAGTTTTTCACGTAACGCTCTTTTGAGCGCTTAAAAGACAGTGAAACTAACACTCATACAACACGCACACAGTTTTATGCAGGTTAGATTCCATTTACTGATAGCTTGGTTGGTTATCAAGTCCATTTTCAAAAAAATGTGTGTGAAATCTTATGGGACTTAACTGCTAAGGTCATCAGTCCCTAAGCTTACACACTACTTAACCTAAATTATCCTAAGGACAAACACACACACCCATGCCCGAGGGAGGACTCGAACCTCCGCCGGGACCAGCCACACAGTCCATGACTGCAGCACCTTAGACCGCTCGGCTAATCCCGTGCGGCTAGTCCATTTCCACCGACGAACATAGGCATGGTTGCAGCAACGTTACATATTCCTATGTTCGCCAGTGAAAATGGACTACCAGAAATCACATGTTTTACTCAATGACTTTCCGCCAATTATTGCGAAATGAAACCTCTCTGACAGTAAATAACAAATTCTGTCACATAACTGAGATGATATTTCGTAAGCACGCATTTTCATTACAAGCCTCTTGTGTGGTACAGCGTCAAATGCGTTTTGGAAATCTAGAAATATGGAATCAATTTGAAATCCCTTGTAAATAACACTCAACACTTCGTGGTGTAAAGAATTAGTTGGGTTTCACAAGAACGATGTTTTCTAAATCCGTGTTGACTGTGTGTCAACAGATCGTTCTCTTCGAGGTAATTCATAAAGTCCGAACACAATTTATGTTCCCGGATTGTGCTGCGTATCGATGTTAATGATATGGGCTTGTAATATCGTGGATTACTCCTTACTACCTTTCTTGAATATTGGTCTGGCAGCTTTCCAATCTTCAAAATGCACCAGTGATTAGAAACCACTTATTTGTCACATTACGTTGCATTGTCATTTCCGCTGTACTCGTATACCGTGTGTCACAGATTTATTTTATATGATGATTGTCTTTTTTACTTATGTTATTAGGACGGCGCTAGCTTTTCCTTTTCCGAGGTTATCGCGCATTTCGTCTCTGTGTTGCCGCAATCATTTTATGCTATTGCTTCCACTCATTGCTATGAAACACGTCGTTTACCTGCTGCTCTCTCATTGGCTACCTAGAGCGAGCTGCTGGCACACGGCCTTGCATTCCCTTCACACCTCACGGCGAGGGCTGCCAACGTTGCTCCACTAATCAGGTGGGTAACGGCAGTGCAAATGGTGTAGACTCTTACGCCGACTTGCTTCTAGACTCCATCGTATAGTATAGACCACTGTTATCGAGGCACTGCACTCCCCAGTTTCGAATACAAATGTGGTTTAAGGCTGCTCCTTCTCCTGGCTGCAGTTAGCCCTGGCCTAGTCCGTCTCTTTCACTAAACACCTCCAGTTAGCTAATGCCTCCACGCTATGATATAAAGTCACTGCCCCACGAAACCTTAACACACACCTTGAAAGCTGGAAAACGTCTAATCTTAATTTCACGTCGGCACACAGGAAGACACTTCAAAATTCTTACACGCTTTCTCAAGTGAAAAAATAGCTTTATTGATCTTTAAGGAACACTAATTCATAGCTTCCGAAAAATCTACTGAACATCACAACTGCCGCGGAAGTCACACGACTTGCTCCCTATAGGTAAGAGGGCTGCCATTCCCACCACACTGTTGCGAACCTCTTGCATCTATAAGAACTTCTTTCAGTATTTCCAGGCAGTCAGTCCGAGGAACAAGTGCAGGCAATTCCAATGCTCACCTCCCACTCCCACTAGTAGCACTCCTCTGGAAAGTGCTGTTTCCTGCTGCTGAGACTTCTTGTACGTTTACATCCAACATGTGCCGCAGAACGCCTGCTGTCATGGGAAAGTTGCTGCCCACCAGTAGAGGTCAGGAATGAGCTCCGTATACTGGCTTTAAACTCGCCAGCGGTCCTACGTGGCCTTCGTACTCGTCGTCCTAGGGTGCTCGTCCACCCGAGTCGTGAGCCACCACCGCTGCCCACTTGTCACTTGCGTCTGCCGTCGGGTGCAAAGAAGGACAATGAGAACACAAGTTCGCAAGTATAACTGCGGACTTCCGGCGTTCTCGCTACACACGCAACTTCTCTGAAAGAAATTTCTGCGATTAGACTGTACATTACCACTCGTTTACTGGCTACAGTCATGATTTTGGGTTTATAGCCATTCTCAGGTGCAAGTTGAAACGTCAAAAAATGTCCGACCTGCCTAAATAAACAACTATTATACATGACACTTTTTATATATCAATATAATGCTTGATTCGTTAGCAGTGGACCAAAAACATCGCCATTCCAAGACAGGTTTCTACATCTCAAAGACGATGTCTATTCAAATTTCGCGCCAGTCGCTTACGAGTGGCGCTAGTAGCGCCATTATGAGGATGCAAATCAGGTTTGCTTTAAACACACGCTGTAACGATCGTGAGTCTTAATTATCTTTGAGACTGGACGCGGTGAGTTGTTTTATGTCAAGAACGCCTTTAAGGCCACAAAGAGGCCACTTTCAACACCTCACTGAGTTTGAGCGAGGTCACTTAATACGGCTACGAGAGGCTGAGTATTCCACCTGCGATACTGCAGCAAGATTTGGCAGTAATTTAGACACTGTACATGACAGCTGGCTGCAGTGTATCTGGAATTGTAAAACAGTTAAGATCCAGAATGAGATTTTCACTCTGCAGCGGAGTGTGCGCTGATATGAAGTGTTAGAGCACTTGCTCGCGAAGGTCCCGAGTTCGAGTCTCGGTCTGGCAGACAGTTTTAATCTGCCAGGAAGTTTCATATCAGCGCCCACTCCGCTGCAGACTGAAAATCTCATTCTGGAAACATCCCCAAGGCTGTGGCTAAGCCATGTCTCCGCAATATCCTTTCTTTCAGGAGTGCTAGATATGCAAGGCTCGCAGGAGAGCTTCTGTAAAATTTGGAAGGTAGGAGACGAGATACTGGCAGAAGTGGATCTGTGAGGACGGGGCGTGAGTAGTGCTTGGGTAGCTCAGATGGTAGAGGACGGGGCGTGAGTAGTGCTTGGGTAGCTCAGATGGTAGAGCACTTGCCCGCGAAAGGCAAAGGTCCCGAGTTCGAGTCTCGGTCCGGCACACAGTTTTAATCTGCCAGGAAGTTTCATATCAGTTAAGATCCTTAGACGCCAGGAAGGCATCTGGCCCACAAGGTAAGATCATATTCTGACTATGCTACAAATATAGCACCATTCTTATCCATCATCTATCAGAGATCATTGGAACAGCGGCAAGTTCCACGGGACTGGAAGAAGACCCAGGTCAGAGCAATCTATAAAAAGTGTAGAAAATCGGATGCACATAATTACCGGCCAATTTCAGTGACATCGATTTGTTGTAGAATCATGGAACATATTTTGTGTACAGACATAATGACCTTTCTAGACTCCGGGAAGCTCATCTGCAGAAACCAGCACGGTTTTAGGAAACAGCGGTCATGCGAGACACAGCTTTGTGCATGATATACAACAGGCTCTAGATACCGGCTCCCAGGTTGATGCCATATTTCTCGACTTTCTAAAGGCGTTCGACTCAGTTCCGCACTGTCGCTTGCTCCAAAAAGTGCACGCTTACGGTCTATCCGATGACATATGTGGCTGGATAGCAAGTTTTCTAACAGACAGAGAGCAGTATGTCGTCCTGAACGGGGTGACTTCAATAGAAACAAGGGTAACTTCAAGTGTGCTCCAGGGCACCGTAATAGATCCGCTGCTTTAACGATTTGCATAAACGATCTGGTTGATGTTATTGACAGCGGACGATGATGCTGTTATCTACGGGAAAGTAGTATCACACGAAAGTTGTGAACAAATCAATGAGGATTTGCAGAAAATAAATGCGTGGTGTAATGACTGGCAGTTATCTCTCAATATTAGTAAGTGTAACTTACTGCGTATAACAAAGCGAATATCCCCATTAATGTACGAGTACAAAATAAATGCCTAGTCTTTGGAAGCGGTAACATCCGTCAAGTATCTGCGTGTGACTATTCGAAATGATCTCAAATAGAGTGATCAGATTACAATGATCAGATTACACAAGTAACGGGCAAGGCGAACGCTAGATTGCGGTTTATTGGTAGAATCTAGAAGCGATGCAGTCCTTCAACAAAGGAAATTGCTTACAATACGTTAGTTCGTCCAGTCTTAGGGTATTGTTCATCTGTATGGGACCCTTACCAGTTGGGTCTCATTCAAGAGATTGAAAATGTCCAAAGAAGAGCGGCAAGATTTGTGACTGGTACATTTAGCCATCGCGAGAAAGTTTTAAGTGGGATACACTTGCAGATAGACGACGCGCTAAACGGAAGGGGCTGCTCACTAAATTCCGAAATCCGATCTTCGCCGAGGATGTAGAGCATGTATTATTACCACCAAGTTTCAACGATCACCGTTCAAAGGTAAAGGAAACTAGAACTCGTACTGAGGCGTTCAGACAGTCGTTTTTCCCTCGTGCGATTCGCGAGTGGAACAGAGGGAGGGGGGTGGGGATGGGGGGCGGGGGGAATATGACTTTGGCGTGAATTGTGCCCTCCGCCACACACCGCTTGGTGGCTAGCGGAGTATATAAGTAGATGTAGAGAATGTACGGTCGCAGGAAGATCGGGATCCGTATGGCCACGTGGCACTACCGAGAGTGAAGACCATCGTGTTCGGCTTAGGGCTCTGACGTATCTGCAGAAGTAATCTGAGCAGCAGTTGGCACCACAGTGACACAACGAACTGTTACAAAGCGATTACTTCAAGGACAGCTCCGAGGCAGAAGCCGTGTAACGTGCATTTCACTTACCCCAAACCACCACAATTTTCGACTTCAGTGGTGTCAAGCGAGAGCACATTGCACAACAGGGTGGTGGTCTGCTGTGTTTTCCGATGAAAACTGGTTGTGCCTCGGTGCCAGTGATGGCCGTGTGCTGGTGAGAAGGGGGCCAGTTGAGGGCCTGCAGCCAACCTGTCGGCAAGCTATACACAGTGGGCCTGCACCTCGAGTTATGGTCTGAGGAACGATTTCGTATGAGAGTAGCACACACCGTGGTTATCACCCTCACCCTGACTGTAAATTTGTTTGTCAATCCGGTGATTGAACCTGTTTTGCTGCCTTTCGTGAACAGTAGTGCGGCTAGTTTTTTTTTCCAACAGGATAACGCTCTCTACTTGTCGCTGTTTTAACCCAACAGGCTTCACAGAGCGTCGACACGTTGCCTTGGCCTGCTCGATCACCAGATCCGTCTCCCATTGAGCACATATGGGATATCATCGGACGATAACTCCTGCATCATCCTCAATCAGCATTAAGCCTGCCTATACTGACCGACTAAGTGTAACAGCAATGAGGCTCCATCCCACAAACTGACAACCGGCACCTAACAACACAACGCATGCACGTGTGCATGCTTGTATTTAACACTCTGGTGATAACACCAGTTATTAATGTATTTGAATTTCACCTTGTCAGTGGCTTATCTCGCGCTAGATAAACGTATTCCCGAAACTTCATTACTCTACATTAATCATTTTTTGGGGTTGCCTTTTTTCCTGTCAGTGTATATGTCTTGTGTTTGTGTGTGCGTAAAAAAACATTACTCTCATATATATATATATATATATATATATATATATATATATATATATATATATATATATATATATATACAGTATATATGATCCGTTTCTGGGAATGGCTGTTGTCATACATAAAAATATAACAAACGCCATAAGACATGTATGCCCCATAAGCAAGCGCCTTATGACAATTCGCATGCACTGCGCTAACAAGAAATATACCTTCCTTAATGTTCATGCTTCCACCAACATTGCTAACAGAAAGGATCCACAGACTGTGGACAAATTCTGGACCGATCTTGCGAAAGTAATGGCTAAAATTCCAAAGCAGGACATCAAAATCTTATTGTGTGATTTCAATGCTCAGACAGGCAAAGAAAACCAATACTGTAAAACTACAGGAAAATATCCCGCCCATAAATATACCAACAGAAACGGAAAAAGGCTTATCGAACTATGCCAACAAAACAATCTTAAAATCATGTCAACATCGTTGAGGAAGAATCCCCGAAAACAAAAGACCAGGAAATCCCGAATAAAAGAGCTCCGTGAATATCAGATTAATCATGTTACCAACTCGTATCCTCTACAGAATGAAGTTCGTAGAGTTGCAAATATAGATTCAGACCACTACCTAGCACGGATAAAAATTAAATTTACCCCAAAGAGAGTCCATCGAAAGAAAGTGTACCAGTAGAAATTCGACACCAGAAGAATCAAAGAAACTAAGCTTGAAGAACTCGAAAAAGACCAGGTACTTAGAAAAAATTTCACAGTAAAATAATCCAGAAGGGTAAAGATTTAGTCCCCCTGAAGAAAAACACAAAATAACCATGGTGGGATACAGATTGTGATAAAACTTTGGAAAAACGAATAAGGATTTTAACTACAACAGAAAGAAAACACCGGAAAACCGTCAATACTTTTAAGAAACTAGGAAACAAGTGGCGAAAATCATTAGGCAGACCAAAATAAAATACCTGAAAAACCAACTGAATTTAATCGAAGAAAACTTCCGCAACTCCAGTACACAAGATTTTTACAGAACTTTTGCAGAAAAAATTCGCGGATGCAGCCGACAAAATTTATGTTTCAAGAAATCTGACGGAAAACTGTAAGGAAGTGGCACATTATTTTTCAACACTCCAATTGACCGGAACCACCTTCGAGATTCCCTAAAGAAAGATCTACTTATACGCACCGTGAATCATCCACACCAACACAAAATAATAAAACATCTGGTGAAGATGAGATTATTGCTGAGCTACTGAAAACTTTAGGACCAAATTCTCTGAGAGAGTTAACCCAAAACATTGCAGATATTTGGGAGACAGAAAAAATACCCCAGGAATGGAAATATGCGCTTATTCATCCATTACACAAAAAGGAGACAAATCTGATGTAAATAATTATCGAGGCATATCCCTACTTCAGGTCGGATACAAAGTACTATCAGTCTGTCTTCTTCAAACAGCACAAGTGCAAGTGGAAAACAAAATTGGTGAATACCAAGGTGTCTTTCGTCCAACTAGGTCCTGCACAGTCAAATTTTCAATCTAAAGACCTTATTAAAATACAAAGCAGTCAGAAACAGCCTAGTAATTTGCACGTTTGTCGACTTTAAAAAAGCATACGACTCAGTTGACCTACAAGCACGTTTTGATATCCTTGAAGAACAAGGGTTCGATCCAAAAACCCTTAACCTCATCAAAGAAACATTGACCGATACTACCTCTAAGATGAAATTCATGGTTGAAATATCCGAGCCCTTCCTGATCAGAACTAGCGTCTGACAAAATTATGGCCTGTCTCCTCTCCTATTCAACCTTGTGCTGGACAAGGTCACCTGCGAAAGGGAAAAGGAATTGAGGAATAAAAACTTCTGTAAACCTGTACAGATGGGGCGAGTCAAGGATGACATAAGGATTTCATGTTTAGCTTTTGCTGACGACTTAGCCTTACTAGCGGGTGAGACAACAGCAATCGAACAGGTTGAAACCCTTAAATAATGTGTAGAGAAAGTTGGTCAGCAAATATCTTTCCTACATTCTGAATTCACCGCCACAAAAACTGACGCCCAAAATTGACTACAAAATAGGGTCATATCAATAGAGTCCCATATTTTAAATACTTAGTTGAAGGCCTTGAACCTACGGGGCGAGAGAAAATAGCACAAAACATTCGCCTCCAAAAACTAAAGAGAGCCTATGGAATAACCTACAAGGTGTACAATAAAAAATGCTTATCCAAAAACACTAAAATTAGGCACTATAATATAGTATTAAAACGTGAAGTTCTGTATGACAGTGAAACCCTGACAGTCCACATAAAAAGTGACCTATGAAACTTATTAAAGTAAGAACGTAAAATCATCACAAACATACTAGGGCCAAAGAAAACAGAAGAATGCTATAGACTATAATTTCGTCAAACAACTGAGAAATTGTCCAGCCTTGCAACAGACATTAGAAAAATGCGATTAAATTTTGTGGTCACGGCTCTAGGCTTCCCAAAACAAAACTTACGCACAAAATTCTTAAATACATAGAAGGACTTAAAACAATACCCTGGATACAAGAGGTCAAAACGGACCTACAAAATGGTTCAAATGGCTCTGAGCACTATGGGACTCAACTGCTGTGGTCATTAGTCCCCTAGAACTTAGAACTACTTAAACCTAACTAACCTAAGGACATCACACACATCCATGCCCGAGGCAGGATTCGAACCTGCGACCGTAGCAGTCGCACGGTTCCGGACTGCGCGCCTAGAACCGCGAGACCACCGCGGCCGGCGGACCTACAAAAAAGATCAGATAAATTATTTAGATATTTTGGACAGAAAGGTATTCAAGCAGAAAGTTGACAGATGGGAAGTTAAGTTAGACAACGAAGCTCCGAAGAAAGCAGGGAGAAAATGGACAGGGGAAAGGAAGAGAGTTGAAGCAGAAAAATGAGAGCACTGTGGAAAAAAAAGGAAAAAGAATCAAGAAGCTTTGCGTGATCCAACAGGGCCTAATCGAGCTATATATATATATATATATATATATATATATATATATATATATATATATATATATATATATATATATAGGGTGGGTGGGTGGGTGGGTGGGTGTGGGTGTGTAAAAAATTGTACTCCCTTTTAGAGGCGCAGTGCACTCAAGATTTATTGTTGCAACAGTGATGAGAACATGAAATTATTACAGCTGTAGAGCCAATAGCACAAGCGGTTCTGAGGTACCAGGTATTGACCGATGCTGAAGTATCGATATTAGTACGTGGTGTAGCCGCCACGGGCGCCAATGCAGATGCTGACTCTAGCATCCACTCGATCGTACAGATGCTGAATACTGTCCTGGGATACGTTGTGCCACGCCTGCTCGACCTGTTCACCTAGTTACGTAATAGTTCTTGGCTGATGACTCACATGAGTCACTCCTCGTCCCATCATATCCCACATGTGTTCGATTGGAGACAAGTCCGGTAATCGTGCTGACCAGAGAAGTTGCTTCATGTCTTGCAGAGCACTTCGAGTTTCACGGGCAGCGTGCGGGTGAACATTTACAGTTGGAACAACACATCACCTTCCAGTTCTTTTTTTTAAAAAAAGAAAACACAAGTCTAGCAACATATTGTACGTACCGAGCGCTGGTTAGCGTCCCCACCAGAAGCACCAAAGATGAACGAGAGTTGTAGCTTATCGCACGGCAGACCATAAGGCCTGGGTGGGAACAGTGTGTCTTGGACGAATGCACTCTGCGAGACAGCGCTCAGCAGCTCTACGTCGTACGAACAAACGACCATCACTTACACCCAGACAGAAACTGCTTTCATCACCGAATAGCATGACGCGCCATTCCAAGTGATCCTCTGACGGCACCAGTCGAGCAATGCACGTCGATGCTGTGGCGTGAGTGGAAGACGGGCTAGAGGTGTGCATGTCCATAACCCCTCTGCTAATAACAGGTTCGCAACAGTTTGTGTTAACACGTCTGGGCTCACAAGTCCGCTTATCTGTGCTGTGGTATCTTGTAAGTAGGCTGTTTAGGTTTTTATGTTGGTAACACCGCGTATCGCTCTGTATGAAAATCACTGACTGTGCTGTGTGCAGTCTGTGGCTGGTTGGACTCATTGTTGGAATATTCGCTATTGTAGTGTTGGGCAGTTGGATGTGAACAGCGCGTAGCGTTGCGCAGTTGGAGGTGAGCCGCCAGCAGTGGTGGATGTGGGGAGAGAGAGAGATGCCAGAGTTTTGAGAGCGGACGATCTGCACGTGCGTCCGTCAGAAAGAGGAAATTTGTAAGACTGGATATCATGAACTGATACATATATGATCACTTTTTAACATTACTAAGGTAAATACATTGTCTGTTCTCTGTCAAAATCTTTCATTTGCTAGCTATGCCTATCAGTAGTTAGTGCCTTCAGTAGTTAGAATATTTTATTTAGCTGGCAGTATTAGCGCTCGGTGTATAGTTCGAGTAACGAAGATTTTTGTGAGGTAAGTAATTCATGGATAGTATAGGTTATTGTTAGTCAGGGCCATTCTTTTGTAGGGATTTTTGAAAGTCAGATTGCGTTGGCTAAAAAATATTGTGTGTCAGTTTAGTGATGATCAGAGTAAGTAAAGATAAAACTGCCTGAGTACGTTGAGTTTTGCTGAGCTGTTTGAAAACCAAATAACGTAAGAGTTTTTCCAGCACTGTTATTCATAACTTTTCAAAGGGGACGTTTCAAGCTGTGCGATCTGCCACTACTGCCCTTACAACACGACGACACTGGCGGACATCTGCGCTGCGTGGACGTCCAGACCCTAGTCTACGAGTGTGAGAATGTCCACGTGATCACTGATAACAGCATCAGTGCACAATTGACGCAGTACATCCAACTTGTGTGGCAGTTCTCCGAAAGGACCATCCTGCCACAAGGAAGGCCACAATTTAACCTCTTTCAAACTCCCTCTGTTGGCTGTAGGAAGCACGAGAGCGCTCTGCGGCACAGTTGCCTCCTTGTTTCACATGTTAAGGAAAGGCAAACCTACTTTGATACCATTTGTAAACTTAGAGAAAGCTTTTGACAATGTTGACTGGAATAATCTCTTCGAAAACCTGAAGGTATCATGGGTGAAATAGAGGGAGCGAAAGGCTAGTTACAACTTTCACATAAACCAGATTGCAGTTGTAAGAGTAGGGGGGCATGAAAGGGAAGGAGTGGTTGAAAAAGGAGTGAGATAGGATGGTTGCTTATCCCCGATGCTATTCAGTCTGTACAACGGGGAAGCAGTAAAGGAAAGCAAAGAAAAATTTGGAGTCAGAATTAAAGTTCAGGGAGAAGAAATAAAAACTTTGAGGTTTACTGGTGACATTGTAATTCTGTAAGAGACAGCAGGAGACTTGGAAGAGCAGTTGAACGGAATGGACAGTGTCTTGAAAGAAGGATGTAAGATGAATCTCAACAAAAGCAAAACAAGGATAATGGAGTGTAGTCGAATGAAATCAGGTGACGCTTAGGGAATTAGATTAGGAAACGAGACACTTAAAGTAGCAGAAGAGTTTTGTTATTTGGTCTGCATACATGGCTGAAGTGGAGAGGATATAACATTTAAACTGGAAATGGCAAGAAAAGCGCTTCTGCAAAAGAGAAATTTATAAATATGTAATACAGATTTGTGTGTCCTACACTTTTTCTGAAAGTATTTGTATGGAGTGTGGTCATATATGGAAGTGAACCATTGAGGACAACACAGTTTAGGTAAGAAGAGAACAGAAGCTTTTGAAATGTGGTGCCACAGAAGAATGGTGAAGATTATATGGGTAGATCACGTAGCTAATGAGGAGTTACTGAATAGAATGGGAGAGAAAATAAATTTGTGACACAAGCTGACTAGCAGAAGGGATCGGTTGATATGACACATTCTGAGACAGCAAGGATCCCCAATATAATATTGGAGGGAAATGTGGGATATAAAAATCGTTGAGGGAGGCTAAGAGGTGAATACACACAGCAAATTCAAAGGATGTAAGTTGCAGTAGTTATTCGGAAATGGAGAGGCTTGCACAGGATAGAGTAGCATGGAAAACTGCATCAAACCAGTCTTCGGACTGAAGACCACAACGACAACAGGTGTAATATCTGAGAATGTCTAACAATTACGATGACAAGCATACACTTTCGAGGCGTTACTGAGTCTGCAACAACAGTGCCAGAAAATGTTACCAGAGGATGAAGTGCAATATATAAATGGTCACTAATTATTAAAATAAGATTATAACAGTCTTCGAAAAATTTACGAAACGAATGATATGGTAGGCTAGAGAACAACCTGTTAGCGCGTAGACGTGAGTTGTCATGACGAAAAGAATACAGAAATAGCACGGTATTTGGTCTTAAGGATAGAAGAGTGACATTGCTCTGTGTCCATTTGTCGTTTGACGCAGCACATATGTTTTCTCATGGTAGAGGTGGAATAAATAAGAATACAACATTTTTTTTTTTTTACAATGGACGAAATTTCTATGTTTTCGTCTGAAGCGTGGACTTTAGCGTAAAACATTCCAGACATCACACCTCTAATGGAACACATCTGCAATTGTGTACACTGCAACAATTTATTGTCTTGTACCCTTCACAGTCTCACAAAACACAGCAACGTTAAAGGCAGTCTGATCCCGACAATCGGTCCTTTCGGATGTCATTGCTGCTTTATAGCAGTCAGATTTTTACCGTGGTCTAGGGATACCGTCTTTGCTTCAAATCAAAACGTCTTCCCGACAATCGGTCCTTTCGGCTTGTCATTGCTGCTTTAAAGCAGTAAGATTTTTACCGTGGTCTAGGGATACCGTCTTTGCTTCAAATCAAAACGTCTTCGGTTCCAGGTTCGAATCCCACCGTTGCTTAAATTTTGATTAATAATCAGCATTGGCGGCCGAAGACTTCCGGCATAAGAAGTCACCCTCATTCTGACAACGGCCTTGTCAAAGAGGGCGGAGGAGCGGGCAGAGGTTTAGGGCACTCTCTTGTCCTATGGGTGGGAAACTGCCCCTAAAGGCGGAAGTATCAGCAATGATCAACGGTACGAGTATGCAGAACGCAATGGAAACCAGTGCATTAAAGACACATAACTTGTATCCACAGGACATGTGGCCTGTAATTAAAGAAGTGTAATGATGATCTCTCCATTGGCAAAAGATTACGGAATAGTCCCCCATTTGGATCTCCGGGAGGGAACTGCCAAGGGGAGGTTACCACGACAAAAAGATTGACTAATCACCGAAAGTATAACAGTCGGCCGAAGTGGCCGAGCGGTTCTAGGCGCTGCAGTCTGGAACCGCGCGACAGCTACGGTCGCAGGTTCGAATCCTGCCTCGGGCATGGATGTGTGTGTTGTCCTTAGGTTAGTTAGGTTTAAGTAGTTCTAAGTTCTAGGGGACTGATGACCTCAGAAGTTAAATCCCCTAGTGCTCAGAGCCATTTGAACCATTTGAAAGCATAACGTTCTACGAGTCGGGGCGTGGAATGTCAGAAGCTTGAACGTGGTAGGGAAACTAGAAAATCTGAAAAGGGAAATGCAAAGGCTCAATCTAGATATAGTAGGGGTCAGTGAAGTGAACTAGAAAGAAGACAAGGATTTCTGGTCAGATGAGTATAGGGTAATATCAACAGCAGCAGAAAATGGTATAACAGGAGTAGGATTCGTTATGAATGGGAAGGTAGGGCAGAGGGTGTGTTACTGTGATCAGTTCAGTGACCGGGTTGTTCTAATCAGAATCGACAGCAAAGCTACACCGACAACGATAGTTCAAGTTTACATGCCGACGTCGCAGGCTGAAGATGAACAGATGGAGCAAGTGTATGAGAATACTTCAAGAGTAATACAGTATGTAAAGGTGGATGAAAATCTAATAGACATGGGGGACTGGAATGCAGTTGTAGGGGAAGGAATAGAAGAAAAGGTTACAGGAGAAAATGGGCTGGGAACAAGGAATGGGAGAGGAGAAAGACTAATCGAGTTCTGTAACAAGTTTCAGGTAGTAATAGCGAATACTCTGTTCAAGAATTACAAGAGGGGGTGGTATACTTGAAAAATTCCGGGTGATGCGAGAAGATTTCAGTCAGATTACATCATGGTCAAACAGAGATTGCGAAATTAGATACTGGATTGCAAGGCGTACCCAGGAGCAGATATAGACTCAGATCACAATATAGTACTGATGAAGAGTAGGCTGAAGTTTAAGACATTAGCCAGGATGAATCAATACGCAAAGAAGTGTGATACGGAAGTACTAAGGAATGACGTGATACGGTTGAAGTTCTCTAAGGCTATAGATACAGCAATAAGGAATAGCTCGGTAGGCAGTACAGTTGAAGAGGAATGGACATTCTAAAAAGGGCCATTACAGAAGTTGGGAAAGAAAACATAGGCACAAAGAGGGTAACTGTGAAGAAACCATGGGTAACAGAAGAAATACTTCAATTGATCGATGAAAGGAAGAAGTACAAAAATGTTCCTGGAAACTCGGGAATAAAGAAATAAAAGTCGCTGAGGAATGAAGTAAATAGCAAGTGCAGGGAAGCTAAGATGAAGTGGTTGCAGGAAAAATTTGAAGACATCGAAAAAGAAATGATTGTCAGAAGGACAGACTCAGCATACAGGAAAGTCAAAACAACCTTCGGTGACATTAAGAGCAAGGGTCATAACATTAAGACTGCAATGGGAATTCCACTGTTAAATACGGAGGGGAGAGCAGATAGGTGGAAAGAATACATTGAAAGCTTCTATGAGGGGGAAGATTTATCTGATGTGATAAAAGAAGAAACAGGAGTCTATTTAGAAGAGATAGGGGATCCAGTATTAGGAACAGAATTTAAAAGAACTTTGGAGGATCAAATGAGGCAGAAGAGATAAATAACATTCCATTAGAATTTCTAAAATCAATGCGGGAAGTGGCAACAAAACGACTATTCAAGTTGGTGTGTAGAATATATGAGTCTGGCGACATACCATCTGACTCTCGGAAAAGCATCATCCACACAATCCGGAAGACAGCAAGAGCTGACAAGTGCGAGAACTATCGCACAATCACCTTAACAACTCATGCATCCAAGCTGCTTACAAGAATAATATACAGAAGAATGGAAAAGAAAATTGAGGATGCGCTAGATGTCGATGAGTTTGGCTTTAAGAAAAGTAAAGGCACGAGAGAGGCAATTCTGCGTTGCTGTTAATAATGGAAGCAAGACTAAAGAAAAGTCAAGACACGTTCATAGGCTCTGGAAAAAGCGTTCGACAATATAAATGGTGCTAGATGTTTGAAATTCTGAAAAAAGTAGGGGTACGCTATAGGGAGAGACGGGTCATATACAATATGTACTACAGCCAAGAGGGAATTACAAGAGTGGATGACTAAGAACGAAGTGCTCTCATTAAAAAGGGTGTAAGACTAGGATGTAGCCTTTCGCCCCTACTGTTCAATCTGTACATCAAGGAAGCAATGGTGAAAATAAAAGAAAGGTTCAGTATTGGAATTAAAATTCAAGGTGAAAGCATAGCAATGATACTATTCGCTGATGACATTGCTATCCTGAGTGAAAGTGAAGAAGAATTACATGATCTGCTGAACGGAATGAACAGTCTAATGAATACGGAGTGTGGGTTGAGATTAAGTCGAAGAAAGACGAATGTAATGAGAAGTAGTAGAAATGAGAACAGCGAGAAACATACCATCAGGATTGATGGACACGAAGTAGATGAGGTTAAGGAATTCTGCTACCTAGGCAGTAAAATAACCTGACGGACGGAGCAAGGAGGACATCAAAAGCAGACTAGCACTGGCCAAGAGAAGTCTATTAATATCGGATATGGGCCTTAATTTGAGGAAGAAATTTCTCAGAATGTACGTCTGGAGTACAGCTTTGTATGGTAGTGAAACATCGACTGTGAGAAAACCGGAACGGAAGTGAATCGAAGCATTTGAGATGTGGTGCTATAGACGAATGTTGAAAATTAGGTGGACTGATAAGGTAAGGAATGAAGAGGTTCTGCGCAGAATCGGAGAGGAAAGGAATATGTGGAAAACACTGACAAGGTGAAGGGACAGGAGGGAATGACTTCCGTGGTACTAGAAGGCTGCTGTAGAGGGCAAAAATTGTAGAGGAAGACAGAGATTGGAATACATCCAGCAAATAATTGAGGACGTAGGTTGCAAGTGCTACTCTGAGATGATGAGGTTAGCACAGGAGAGGAATTCGTGGCGGGCCGCATCAAACCATTCAGAAGACTGATGACCAAAAAAAATAAAAGATTGTGTACCCATCTCCTGTACTAACAGTAAGTCACGACTAACCTTATGCTACTGCATGCGTCTGTAAGAGAGGTCGACGAGTATGAAGCGATCGCAGCGCCACAGTTCTCAGACTCGTCATATTGGCGAAACTACGGCGAGAACGAAGGACGCCTGTTAGCACTGGGGTAACTGCGGCGCCTTGATTTGTAAAGTATGCAACCCGCGACATACCTCGTACGTGCTCCGTTATCTCTACCCATTAGTCCCATGTAGTAGGATCCAGCTAGAAACCATTTTAGACAGATCACAGAAAGACCGACGCGTCAGCTCTAGGCTGAACACAGTCCCCTTCTACTGCAGGTGGGGCAACAGCTCTACCATGCCCAGTAGCCCAGAGCGACCATGAATGATGTGTTGCAAGGTTTCTAGAGGTCTCATGAGGGGTCTTTGACTCTGCAGCGGGGTGTGCACTGTTGTGATACTTCATAGTCCAGGACTCAGACACTTGCCATTTTCTCACGACAACCTTTCTTCCAAGGGTTCCAGTCCAGCAAGGAATGCAGCAGATCATCTTTGAAGTTTAGCAAGTTTGAAACAGGTGCTGACAGAATTAAAACCATGTGTGTGAATCATTAGGCGTACCTCTGTAGCCCAGTCAGTAAGAACATCACTCATGAAATGTTAAGATCCTGGTTCTGCTTCAGATCCAGTACATAGTTTTAAACTGTCTTGGCGTGCATCCGTGCGTCGCTGCGGTCCGGTCCCAGGTCGACGGGCACGTGCACCTTCCGCCGACCACTGGCGACAACATCGATGTACTGTGGAGACCTCACGCCCCACGTGTTGAGCAATTCGGCGGTACGTCCACCCGGCCTCCCGCATGCCCACTATACGCCCTCGCTCAAAGTCCGTCAACTGCACATACGGTTCACGTCCACGCTGTCGCGGCATGCTACCAGTGTTAAAGACTGCGATGGAGCTCCGTATGCCACGGCAAACTGGCTGACACTGACGGCGGCGGTGCACAAATGCTGCGCAGCTAGCGCCATTCGACGGCCAACACCGCGGTTCCTGGTGTGTCCGCTGTGCCGTGCGTGTGATCATTGCTTGTACAGCCCTCTCGCAGTGTCCGGAGCAAGTATGGTGGGTCTGACACACCGGTGTCAATGTGTTCTTTTTTCCATTTCCAGGAGTGTATCTAAAAAAGCAAATTCTGATTCTCTATTTTCCATATCAGCCTATTTCCTTTGGGTTTATGGAAAAATGTTTTACGCTTGTTCGGCGGACATTCGAAAGGAAACGCCGATTTAGTTGAAGAAGGATACGAGTAGTATAGTTCGCTGCGCACAACAAATTCTCCTGAGTCTACTTGATTTACAACGTAACGAATACAGCACTCGAGGAAACGAAAAAAATCATCGATTAAAATTATCAACGCATTTTACATACCCCATCCATAGCAGACAGTATGCGTACCCTAATGAGAGTCACAGATAGGGGTCATTTTCTTGCTCGATCAAAAAATACCGTTTGAAGACTGATTCCATTTTTCACTAATGGCACTTGCAATTTCTTTAAAAATACTTAATCATTCCACGTAACTATACGATCTTGTAGACGGTCTTGCCACCTGGGATAGATTCTCCTTACTCGTCCATATCGTGCTTTAGATACAGCCACAGAAGATTTTACTCGTCGCCACCCTCAATTGTTTATAGTGCGCTGAGGGAAACACAGCGAGAGAAGAACGAGCAAAACAATGAAACACTGACAATGATTAGTGACAAGAACACGTACATTTATTGACGAATAATCAACTTTGTACAAATTGGCTCAGCCAGCAGATCCTGAAGTTCAACTACTATTCCAGGAGCTAAGGCTGTTTGGTAAACAGTTCCTGTTCCACTAGAATGTTCACTGAAGATGGGCTGGTGTGACCTCGCTAGAAGTACACTGACGATGCGGCACGATGTACAGAAGTACAGGGCTATTATAAATGATTGAAGCGATTTCATAAATTCACTGTAGCTCCATTCATTGACATATGGTCACGACACGCTACATATACGTAGAAAAACTCGTAAAGTTTTGTTCGGCTGAAGCCGCACTTCAGGTTTCTGCCGCCAGAGCGCTCGAGAGCGCAGCGAGACAAAATGGCGACAGGAGCCGAGAAAGCGTATGTCGTGCTTGAAATGCACTCACATCAGTCAGTCATAACAGTGCAACGACACTTCAGGACGAAGTTCAACAAAGATCCACCAACAGCTAACTCCATTCGGCGATGGTATGCTCAGTTTAAAGCTTCTGGATGCCTCTGTAAGGGGAAATCAACGGGTCGGCCTGCAGTGAGCGAAGAAACGGTTGAACGCGTGCGGGCAAGTTTCACGCGTAGCCCGCGGAAGTCGGCCAATAAAGCAAGCAGGGAGCTAAACGTACCACAGCCGACGGTTTGGAAAATCTTACGGAAAAGGCTAAAGCAGAAGCCTTACCGTTTACAATTGCTACAAGCCCTGACACCCGATGACAAAGTCAAACGCTTTGAATTTTCGGCGCGGTTGCAACAGCTCATGGAAGAGGATGCGTTCAGTGCGAAACTTGTTTTCAGTGATGAAGCAACATTTTTTCTTAATGGTGAAGTGAACAGACACAATGTGCGAATCTGGGCGGTAGAGAATCCGCACGCATTCGTGCAGCAAATTCGCAATTCACCAAAAGTTAACGTGTTTTGTGCAATCTCACGGTTTAAAGTTTACGGCCCCTTTTTCTTCTGCGAAAAGAACGTTACAGGACACGTGTATCTGGACATGCTGGAAAATTGGCTCATGCCACAACTGGAGACCGACAGCGCCGACTTCATCTTTCAACAGGATGGTGCTCCACCGCACTTCCATCATGATGTTCGGCATTTCTTAAACAGGAGATTGGAAAACCGAAGGATCGGTCGCGGTGGAGATCATGATTAGCAATTCGTGTCATGGCCTCCACGCTCTCCCGACTTAACCCCATGCGATTTCTTTCTGTGGGGTTATGTGAAAGATTCAGTGTTTAAACTTCCTCTACCAAGAAACGTGCCAGAACTGCGAGCTCGCATCAACGATGCCTTCGAACTCATTGATGGGGACATGCTGCGCCGAGTGTGGGAGGAACTTGATTATCGGCTTGATGTCTGCCGAATCACTAAAGGGGCACATATCGAACATTTGTGAATGCCTAAAAAAACTTTTTGAGTTTTTGTATGTGTGTGCAAAGCATTGTGAAAATACCTCAAATAATAAAGTTATTGTAGAGCTGTGAAATCGCATCAATTATTTCTAATAACCCTGTAGAAGGCAGCCTTCTCGATAGTCGAGCTGACTTGGAACTGTCCGCTCTGCTGTGCTCACATACCACTTCTCTGGCGACACCAGCGCTGCGACATCTTGGTGCGACAATCACTGAGCTATACGCCGTCTCCGGCGTGGGTTATCGAGCTATCGACGCCTGTGGCGCTGCCTGGTGGTGCGTGCTGTGCTCACGACTCATTTTTCATGTCTGCTAAGAGCGCACGTACTGCCATGAGTATCTACAGAAATTTTGCCAAGAGGGGCAAGATTCCAAAATTGGCAGTTTTCATACAATTGATTCTATAAGTTTTCAGTCATGTTGTGCTCCTAAGATAAATCTGATAAAATGTGCGCAAAAGTTATGGTATATCATCCATTTAATATTTGCAAGGGACTTTACTTTGATACGCAAATGATAACCATTGTATTGTATTGTATGTGAACCGGGGGCCTTGAAACGACGGAGAGGCTCCGTCCCCGCCGCAGCCGCTGTGGTCCATAACCCCACGACGACTACCTCAGTCCACTTCACCCCTCTGCCGCCCCACACCGAGCCACTCTTTCAGGGTTATTGTGCGGTTAGGCCCCCGGTGGACGCCCCCCCCCCCCCCCCTCTTCCCCAGGGAACGTCTCACACCAGACGAGTGTAAACCCTATATTTGCGTGGTAGAGTACGCGTACGTGGAGAACTTGTTTGCGCAGCAATCGCCGACATAGTGTAGCTGAGGCGGAATAAGGGGGACCAGTCCGCATTCGCCGCGGCAGATGGAAAACCGCCTAAAAACCATTCACAGACTGGTCGGCTCACCGGACCTCGACCCAAGTCCGTCGGGCGGATTCTTGCCGGAAACCAGGCGCTTCTTCCCAGTCCGGAAAGGCGTGCGTTAGACCTCACGGCTAACAGGGCGGACAACGATAACCATACTTCAACAGTATATACAAAGTACGTTTTACGCTCGTAATATGGATATGGATGTCCCTCTTTGATTAAACGGTGTAAAATTACATACCCCTATAGTTAAATACACAGGATTCAATTAGTTACGAAACAAAGCTAAGAAATAATTACAATATGTATTTCTTTTTGTTATCCCATAACGTTAGGTTGAAATTGAACATTAAAGATATGGTTCAAATGGCTCTGAGCACTATGGGACTTAACATCTATGGTCATCAGTCCCCTAGAACTTAGAACTACTTAAACCTAACTAACCTAAGGACAGCACACAACACCCAGCCATCACGAGGCAGAGAAAATCCCTGACCCCGCCGGGAATCGTACCCGGGAACCCGGGCGTGGGAAGCGAGAACGCTACCGCTCGACCACGAGATGCGGGCTTAAAGATATGAATTAGAAAACACGTTAGCGCGATTGAGAAAATCTTGTTGCATACGAACAAAAATAACCAACAGAAGATACTCCTCGAAGAAGAGAACCAAAGGATAATTTTTAAATAAAATGCCATAACCAGTAGTTTGTTTGCTTCGAAAGCTTCACATATGATCACTTCTCTGAATTTATTTCATTGTTTTCATACTTTGTATTTTTTTCCTTAAGGGTTTTGCTGTGGATAGCGGGCATTAATACTGCTGCCATGTTTAAGATGTGCTGAGAATTCGCACATCAAGGTATTGGCTCTGTCCCTCTTGACAGCAGCTCGATAAGGGCGTTCAGAAGAAATATCAGAGAACAGGTTGAGAGCGGTATTCCGGGCCTGTCCTGCAACGGTTCGCTTCCACCTTGACTGCAGGACAGAAGCGATGCCGCCTCAGCACCAGTGCTTCGCGAAAACAAAAATTTAAGACATATTGATTCCTAAAATCACAATATTTGGCGGCTCACTCGTCAACGTTCAGTAAACAATTTATCAAAGTCACAACCAATCATTGCTAGACATTAGCGACAATTCTGTAATGAATGACAATCGAGTACTCACATTTCCCTTTTCCACACACACACAACCTCTCTCCTAGCGGACTCCTACTCAGTCCCAAACATAATACAGGGTGACAATTATTAAACTATAAGAAAAAAATCATAAATTAGTTACAAACAACGGCGCGCGCACACACTTGTTCAAAATGTAAACGTCACTGCAGGCATTCGGGTTTAGGTTATGTCATGTTCGATATGCCTGCCATCATTGGCGATGATGTGGCGCAGACGAATAGCGAAATTCTGCATTACCCGCTGAAGTGTCAGAACATCAATGCTGTAGATGACCTCCTGAATGGCTGTTTTCGCGTCAGCAATGGCTTTGGGGTTATTGCTGAATGCCTTGCCTTTAATATAGCTCCACAAAAAGGAGTCGCATTTCTTCAGATCCGAAGAATATTGCGTCCAATCGAGGCCCCTGCCAGTGGCCTCAGGGTACCCCAGAGCCAGAATGCGGTCCCCGAAGTGCTGCTCCAGGACATCAAACACTCTCCTGCTTTGATGGCGTCGAGCTCCATCTTTCATTAACCACATGTAGTAGAAATCAGGGTCACTTTGGATAATGGGGATGAAATCTTCTTCCAAAACCTTCACGAACCGTTCGATAGCCACCGTGCCATCAAGGAATATCGCATCAGTTATTCCGTGACTGGACATTGCGCACCATAGTGTCACCCGTTGAGGGTGAAGAGACTTCTCGATTGATAAATGCGGATTCTCAGTCCCGCAAAGGCGCCAATTTTGCTTATTGACGAATCCGTCAAAATGAAAGTGGGCTCCGTCGCTAAACCAAACCACACATGTGCATATTAATTCTCATCGTGCTCTGAGGCCAATCGTCTAGTTTGAACGTCCAAACGCAAACGATTCAGAAGTTATGATGATTTTATGTCATATAGTTCAATGATTGTCACTCTGTACCTTAGCAGTATACGTGATGCTTTCAATAAATTTACAGCAGTACACACAGAGCACGCTTGTTGTTGTCTTCAGTCCGAAGACTGGTTTATGCATCCTCCACCCTAGTCTGTCATTTGTAAGTCTGTTCATCTTTACATAGCTGTTGCCTCCTACATCCATTTCAATTGGCTTACTGCAACTAAGCCCTATTTCACACTACATCTACTCTACGTACCTCCCTCTATTACCTAGCTGACTTTCCCCTGCTGCCTCAGGTAACGGCGAATAATCATTCTATCCAATATACACACATCGTCATATCTCAATGGCTTCTATTCTCTTCTTGTCCGCACTCTTAAATTTATGTTAAACTACGGACAAACCCGGCATTGCCCGAGTATTCATTTTGCCAATTTCTATTAGCAACAAAAACAAAAACTGAACTGTGTTTGTAGTGAAGTATCAAAGAGATTCCATTTCCATGGGCCGGCTTGTGTGGCCGAGCGGTTCTAGGCGCTACAGTCTGGAACCGCGAGGCCGCTACGGTAGACGGTTCGAATCCTGCCTCGGGCATGGATGTGCTTGATGTCCTTAGGTTAGTTAGGTTTAAGTAGTTCTAAGTTATAGGGGACTGATGACCTTAGAAGTTAAGTCCCATAGTGCTCAGAGCCATTTTTGAACCATTTCCATGCATTCGTGAAGACACGTTTGAAGTTACGGACAAGTCGTGCAAAGAAATGTGCATAATTCACAAATGTATAAATACATTATCCAGATTAAGAAACATGATACTGGGCAACTTCCGTATGTTGGGAGTAGCTGCTCCGCATATGTACAACACGATTTTCTAAACGTTTCTATGGCAATACCTCTTCATAGCTCTAACTACAGCCGTGTGCGCTTCGCAGTTGCGAGCTGTCAAATGCGCTCCCAGCCGTCAGTGATTTCCTGAAGTACACTCAACTGAAGGTGTGTTTTAGTTGTAAAAAATAAATGTATTAACCCTTCCTGCATGATTTTCTCACGTATCTCAGTGTTTATGACGTAATACGACTTGAACTATGTGTTGTTCAGTGACGTATATTTGTAGATACATTCAGCGGCTTACGTGGATACTACCAGCAAAATACGTTGAAAATGAAGTTAGTAGCAAAGAAGTAATAAATTTAAACTTTATGCATGATGCAGCAGGTGACCACGCATCTCAGTGTTCAGGACATCAAACCTCCTGAACTATGTTTAATACCATTATATACTTTTGCAGGTGCAGTGAGCGGCATATCTGGATACTGCCTGCAAAATTTAGTGCTTATACAGTTACTAACACAGAAGTAATACATTCAAACGCCATGTTTAATGCGGCAGTTTTCACGAATCTCATTGTTTATGACGTCATATCTCCTGAACTATGATAGGCAGGTGGCTCTTACCCTCACAGCGACTGTTGTCTGACAATACAGGACATGTGTACCAAGTTTCGTTGAAGTCAGCCCAGTGGTACAGACGTTAAAATATTTCTCTTAATCATAGAAACTATTTTTATAATTGCGGGTCTGCACCTCATATCCTCTTTACTTCTGCCATTCTCAGCTATTTTGCTCCACAAATAGTAAAAAGTGTCTACTACTTTTAGTGGCTGGTTCTCTAATCAATTTTTTTAAGCGCGCCCTGATTTAATTCTTTATTCCATTCATCATTGTTTTACTTTTATTAGTGTTCATATTATAACTCCTTTTCAAGACTACTCATTCAACTGAACTGATCTAACAAGTCATTTGTCATGTCAGACTGAATTACGATGTTATTGGCAAACTTTTCAGCTATTATTTCTTCTCCTTGTACTTTAATTTCTTTTCGAAATTTCACCTTCACTTCTTTTACTGCCTGTTATCCTACGTACGGACTGAATAATATGGAGCAGAACTTGTCTCACTTCCATCTCAATTACTGCGCCCGTGTCAGGTTCCTTGAGTCTTATAGCGGCAGTCTGGTCTGTACAAGTTGTAGTTAAGACATCGCTTCGTATATTTTACCACTGTTACCGTCGCAACACGCCCGCTAACCATAGACCTTTCTCCGTTTGGGTTCTTCTTTGCCTCAACTATACAAATTGCTAGACCGTAGGTACAGCCAAATCGGAGGTGTATGTGTAGAGAGGAAGACTAGCATGTGGTTGAAAAGCGGCTGTGGTCTTTCCAATAGCTGCAGGGGCAACATTGTGGACGATTGATTTATCTGGCCTTGTAACGATAGTCGACATACTTAGGACGCCTGGAAGCAATGTAAAACTACAGTCCCGAGGACATGCAGCTCTTCTCTATACTTCAGTGGTAATGACGTCCTTGTCATTAAAATATCCCAGAGGTAAAATACATCCCCATTCGAACTTTAGAGTGACATTTACTCAGGGAGACGTTGTAATCTTGAAAAACAAATATGATAGCCTAGGGGTCGGACTGTAGATTGTCAGATCTGTCATTTATGTAGGAAGGTTAAGAGTTTCAAAAGAAAAATTGATACTTTGAAGTTAAATATGATGGGAGTTAGTGAAATGAGGTGGTACCAGGAGCAGGACTTTCGGTCAGCTGACTACAGGGTTTATACGCAAAATCAAAAAAGCGTTGGTCTAACAATGAATAAGAAAACGAGTATGCGGTTGAGCTAACATGCACAAGTTAAGTGTCGTGGGATAGTGGAATTCGACAGAGGGGAATAGAGGGGAAGGAAAAATAATAGGAGAACGTGAACTATGGGAAAAGGAATGAAAGTGGAACCCTTGTGGTAGAATTTGCTACAGAGAATAATTTATCCTAAACTGCAGTCGTTCACAAGATAACGGCTTGCTTCATGCTGCATATGAATTTTTATTTTATTTATACACCCAGACGCATTTTCCGTTTTTAACAACGCATCTGCACTGGATGCCCTGGAATATTACATTACTTTTGTTTCCACATATTGTTTTTTTTAGATTTAGAACACATTTTATTTTATAATAGAAAGGGATATTTAAAGTAAATCGCCTGATTCATTATTTGAAAATCATGCAGTTTCCCCTCATATCAAATACCGCTTGAAAGGTTCTTTTTTTCGCGTAGTCAATGTAATTTCGTAACATAACATTTCAACTGCCAGTTTCGGTGTCTTCTGTGTCATTTGTTTCTGTAAATGATGCCAGCTTTCCCGATTTTTGGTTTACACTTGTTTCTTGGCTGTCTCTATTTTATGGAAGTATGTGTGTACAATTTAACCATTGCTGATACTTGTTTCAAATATCGTGAAAGAAAGTCGTATACATGAACGAGACCTGGAGACAATGGAATGTTTGAAATGGGATTATACGACAGAGATTTCTAATATAGATTTAAAACTCGAAGACAATTCCAGAGGCCAAAGTGGACCCTGAGCATAACGTATTTGTTATGAGCCGCAGATTAAAACTGAAGAAATTGCGGAATGATAAGAAATGAGGGATACAGGACCTGGATATATTGAAAGAACCGAAAGTAGCTGACCGTTTCAAATGGAGAATTTGGTAGCTTTTGACAGAAACAGGGAACGTAACACAAAATAAGATGAAATAGTAGTTCTGAGACACTGTGTAGTGTATGCGAAAGAGGAACAACCAGGCAGAGAAACAAAGTCCAATATAAATCCTTGGCTAACATACGAGATATTAAATGACGACAAATAAATGTATAAAACGCAGTCAAAAGAGAATACAAACATGAAACCTTCAAAAATGGTTCAAATGGCTCTGAGCACTATGGGACTTAACATCTGCGGTCATCAGTCCCCTAGAACTTAGAACTACTTAAACCTAACTAACCTAAGGACATCACACACATCCATGCCCGAGGCAGGATTCGAACCTGCGACCGCAGCAGTCGCGCGGTTCCGGACTGAGCGCCTAGAACCGCTAGACCACCGCGGCCGGCCATGAAACCTTAAAACTGATAAATCACAAAAAGGAAACACAGAGTTGGCTATAGAATAAATTAAAATCTGTACAAGCATGCATGCTTTGGGGTAAATGGAATACACCTACAGGGAAAATTAAAGAAACCTTTGGAGAAAAGGGAAGCACCTGTGTAAATATTAAGAGCTCAGATGGTAAGTCATTACTAAGCATAAATGGAAATCTGAAAGGTGGAAGGAATACACAGGATGAATAACCAAAAACTTGCATCGCAAATTTTGAGAAAATTGAAACTGCCATTGATGTGTGGTTTTCAAATAATGGATTGGTAGTCAGAGGCTCGTATTGACAGCCAATAAACGTTTTGTATTAATACTTAGAAAGCTTATTTTCTGTGCAAACATACACTTTTTTAAATTAAGCAGTCCTATTGACATTGCCAAACTAAATGTAGGATAAATTGGAATATCCATGGCGTTTGTTGCGCGGTTCTAGTGCGAGTTCTTTTCTTTACGAAATATCACATTTTAAAAAGTTATAACATTTGTTATGTACATTGTAGCACACACTAAACAACAATATAAGCACATACAATAGTTATGTGTGATTCTTCAGTTTCTCCCGGCGTATTTCTTGCTCGAACAGTCCACGGGTGTACTGCCGGTTCATAGTGTCCAACGGGCACAATATTTCGGCGATCATAAATGCCATCGTCAGGTGCGCTGACGAACTGAACTCCTGGGGTGGGCGGCCGCCTAACATCCCCTCCCCTCGCGAGGCGTTCTCTCCGCGGTCCGCGCCCGAGAGTCAGCGGTCGCTGAGACGCTGGCGTCGGCGTCTGTGGTGGCGTCGGTGTAATTGCCTCGTCCGCCCTAGTCTCCCGTTCCTTTGCTGAGCGTCTTTTTAATTAGACTCAATGCAAATACTGGGACAGCGTCGTTAGAGAGGCTATCGAAATTCGTACCAGGGACGGACTCATCAACCGAGATTGCGGCTACAACCTCAGCAGGGCATGGGAACCAGCATTGCGTCTAATTAAAAGAAGCTCAGCGAAGGAACGAACGGGCGACTAGGGCGGACGAGGCAATTACATCGACGCCACCACAGACGCCGACGCCAGCGTCTCAGCGTGTAACCTCCCCCTCACTTATCGACCTTAATGACAGTGAAAAATTAAACCGCGTGTACCTAATGGAAATTTGGGAAAAGCAATCGTCACCGAAGTCACTTTGTCGGTAAAGAGGGAGGAAAGGGTTACATCTAAACGAAAGGAAAAATGCGTATGAAATTGGTGCAAATTAATTTTGAGAAAAGGATAAAATTAATAAAGAAAGTAAATGTGCGGTCGTTACGTTAACAATTAACTGGCGTTAATTGGATATTTGAGATTTGGGGGAAATTACGGTCGCCAGTCCTATGGACAACTACTATAATAACTGAAAATGAAAGATTAATGCACATCTAATTAGCACTAAAAGCGTGGCAACTGAAGGTTGACACGTGTTGTGTGAAAACTGAATGTTTGTCAGAAGTAATAAATTTCGCTACACTCTGACTTAATTTAGCAAAAGAATTAATAAAACCGGAAAATTGAAAGTTAATTTGGTGACTGAAATTAATAGTGAAATTTGTTTCTGAAACACTACGAAATTCAATAAAATAAGGCTAGTCTTGGGCTACCTCAACAATCATTTCAAAATCTACTTGAATCTACGCAATTTAGAAATAAGAGATTTAACTTTGAAATTGAATTAAATGATTCTGAACAATTAACAATAGTAAAATTTAGTACGTACCAAGCTGAGCTGCAGTTACAGGTAAGCTAAAATATGCTATCAAAACTCGCACTCTTAATTTGTGCTTGGGTAATCTAAATATTGTAGCCAGCTATGAATACTTTAACTGAACTTTGAAATTAAAACAGTGAAATGGAATGATATTACTTTAATGCTGGCGTATGAATTTCAACGACACTCGGGTTCATTCCAGAAAAGGAAGGGACCCTGCTTGGTAATGCAATTGGGACAAAGGTTCATGCTTAGTTGTACTTTTGTGATGCAACAGTTTGAAAAGCTGAGGTCTGCCATACAGTTCTAAAACTTTACGTGCTTTTAGTCTTCCTTGTTGGTTGATTGAAGGTTTGCAGTCGTCGATCGGGGAGGTGGCGACAGTCACTCACTGTCGGCCGTCGCTATTGCAGAAGCTGGATGTTGACGCGCCTTCTTCTCTACACGGTCACCAGGTGAAACGGGCTCTTGATGTGCGCCAGCTAATGCTTCCCGTCCGCGACACCGTTTCTGACAAACTATCATAGCAAGTCGAGCGCAATTACATGCTGCCAAACTTCGAAAGCGCGGCAACTCGCGGGAGCGTCACACAACACACCTGCTCCACCGCCCTACTCCAGCCAGACTCTGCTCTGCCTGCGCTCCACGCGGCAGAGCTAACACTACCAAAGATCCTAAACATTTTGGTTCTCCACACGACCTATCGATGTAATCGTTCGATAGCATAGTTTTCCCTCGGCCAGACTCAGCGTAAAAATACAAATAATATTTACAAAACAAACCAATTATACATCGACATAAATGCATATATATATATATATATATATATATATATATATATATATATATATATATATATATATATACAAATAGTAAAACAATTACGATATATAAAGACACAGAAATGTCAAATCTTCAAGTAACAAAAAAGGAAAAAATTTATAGAACAATAGATGGAAGTGGCAGGATATGCATTTCCGGCGTTACAAGCGACCGCTGTCGACACGCTGGCGCGGACCTCGGAGAGAACGCCTCGCGAGGGGAGGGGATTTAAGACGGACGCCCGCCCCCAGGAGCTCAATGGTTTTGTGCACCTCATGCTGCAGTTCAAGTTGCCCTACAGACCATTCCAAAGCCAACCTCCACCACTCAATATGGCAGCTAGATTTGGACTAACTGTGTGCACGTGGAACGCCAATGGAAAATGGAATCCGTACTCAAGAAGGCGAGTTTCGCCAATTCCTTCAAGACGAAAGAATCGACGTCTGGCTTGTCAACGAGACACACCTGAAACCTGATATCCACGTATGAGTCGCCAACTACAGCTGTTTGTGGACGGACCGGCCGACCGCTGGTGGACAAACAGCAGTTTACGTAAGAAACTCCCCGATGCATCATCAACTGCCACTCCCAGCATTAGCCACAGTAGAAGCCACATCGGTTGCAGTCCAAACATAAAGAGGCCACATACAATTAAACGCAGTCTACAGACTCCCCCTCCCCTCCCCTTCCCCGTGGCCACCTAGAAGAAGCAGACTTCGAGGCGTTACTGTCACAACAGGGAAACCTTTCAGTTGCCGGCGACTTTAACGCAAGAAACTCCAACTGGAATAGCCGCATCACGAATATCAGTGGACACCATCTCGCACAAAGAAACCATGGCATCATTGTGGGACCATATGACCCCACATGCTTTCCAAACAGAGGCTAGAGCGGTGTATTGGATACAGCCATCATTAAGGGATTCCCCCACGATGTTACTGCCACCATCAGAAGGGCCCTTACCTCAGATCATGAACCGGTCATCTTTGATGTCGATCTTGTCGGCACCAATAAAGCACCAAAACACCACCTCGATATCCGAGGAATCAGCTGGGAAACATACCGCCAACTGCTCGAAAGAGACCTTCCGGACACACCAGACCCAGAGACAGCAGGACCAGAAGCCACACTACTATACATAACATCCAAAGCACTGGACGCTGCAACGGAACCCACGCCACCAAGAAGACCTACACGACCAAAAACTCACCAACTGCCTCCATCCATCACAGCAGGCATCAGAGAAAAAAACCGCGCATTCAGAGAATGGCAGGCAACGCGCAACCCAGCCACAAAGCGCCGAGTAAACCGACTGCAACGACAAATAATGGTAGCAGTAGAAAAACACAAGAACCAAGTTTGGGCAGATACGATCGCGCTGCTACAGCTTCAAGACCAATAAGCTTGGAAGATGACGAAGTCTCTACTAAGGAAGTGACAGAAGTTACCCCCACTACACGTGGACAACAATATTGTCAGCGAACCAGACGCCAAAGCTAATGCCCTGGCAGATGCATTCGCAAAAAATTTCTCGCCGATGAACGACCCTTCTGACGCAGACCACATTGGCCTAGTTAACGAGTGCCTTCCAAGATTCCTCGCCAGCCGAGCTGAAGACGACCACATCAAACCGATTTCCACAGAGGAAGTAACAAAACAGCTCGAAGAACTAAATGGAAAAAAAGCAGGAGGACCAGACCTCCTGACAAATGAGCTGCTGCAGCAACTACCATCCACCGCAGCACCACTAATAGCAGCTGCTTTCAACGAGATCTTGGCAACTGGCGACTTCCCCCTCACATGGAAACATGCTGAGGTCGTCGCCATACCGAAGACAGGAAAGGACCCTCGATCACCAGCAAGCTACAGACCAATCAGTCTCTTACTTACTATATCGAAACTCTTTGAACGTCTGTATATAAAGAGACTTCAGCAACATGTGGAAGCAGAGCACCTGATGCCAGACGTCCAGTTCTGCTTTCGCCGAGGCCACTCCACCACCCAGCAGGTACTATGCCTATTTGAGGAAGCATTCGGCGCCATGGAAAGGAAGGAATTCTTTGGGGCTATATTTGTGGATGTCTCACGCGTCTTTGGATGCGTGTGGCACGAAGGCTTCCTGTATAAACTTCTAGATAGCGGGGTCCCCGTGTCACTCGCGACACTCCTGAAAAGCTACCTCGAAAACCGGACATTTCATGTCCGCACTCAAGATGGTACCTCGTCCACCAGACTAACCAAAGCAGGAATACTTCAGGGTTGTGTATTGGGACCACTGTTATACACATTGTACTCATCTGACCTACCATCGACGGCCAGAACACACCTGTCTCTATATGCCGATGACACGGCTCTCTACTCCCGAAGTATGAATGCTGCACACCTCCAGGCAAGACTGCAACAAGACGAAATGGGGACTGTCCTTCAACGCCATGAAGACGCAGGCAATAGCTATTTGCAGAAGATGTTTTCCACCTAACATCCAGCCCATTGAGATAAGGGGCACTTCAGTCCCATGGTCAAAAACAGCGAAATACCTCGACGTGGCCCTCGACATGCGTCTGACATGGCGTCCTCATACAGATAACATCCGAGTGAAAGCAAGAAGAAGAATGGTAGCGCTTTACCCACTACTAAGTCCAACATCAACACTACCATCAAGAATGGGGGTGATATTGTACCTGACATTGGTGCAGCCACTCCTAGACTACGCCGCTCTTGTGTGGGGCAATGCAGCTCCAACCCACATACGACTACAAAGAATTCAAAACCGTGCTCTGAAAAGGATACTCCACCTGCCATACCGGTTCCCAACGAAGGAGCTTCACCAGCTCGCAGGGATGCTCTACCTGAGGGACCGAGTCAGAACCACTGCCAAAGGAAAGTGTATATATATTTTTAAAAAATGAATGTGTGTGTGAATGTATTTACCATAAGATGTATAAATGTGTGCAATGTATATATCGTGTGAATTTGTGAGCGAATGAGAAAAAAAACATCCAGCCAGTGTCTTGAAGTCATTTTAATGCAGGAAAAAATAAGCCCACCAAAAAGCCAATATTTTATTTCCAATATATGTTATTATTGAAGGCGTAGCCGCAAGGCTTGTACTTCTAACTTTCAGACAGGACAACGCTAGATACCCCAACAACTTCTGCAGCGCGCCCAGGGGCTCAGTTCCTCATCGCACCTAACGATGGCGGCATGTCTGATCGCTGAAATTTTGTGACCGTTGGACACTATGGACCGGCAGTATACCCGTGGACTGTTCGAGCAATAGTTATGTGGATTCTGACGAGTAACGAGACTACTGACCGTCAAAGGATGTGTTCAAAGTGACCACCGGCAGCGGCACTACAACCTTCCAGTCTGGGATGGAACGACTGCTGCACACGTGCTAGCATTTTAGCGGAGATTGCAGAGCAGGCTGCAGTAATGCGTCGTTGCATATCACCGGGTATAGTCGGTATGTCCTCGTAGGCAGCGTCTTTCAGCCTTCCCTACAGAAAAAAACCCATTTGCGTCAAATCCTGGGAATGGGCTGGCAGGGTACAGATCCTTTGAGTCCAGTCCAACGGTTTGGAAACAATTAGTGAAGACATGCTGTAGTACTTGGTGTAGTACGTGTTGGTACCAAAGGTTTCTTCTCGTCTGCAAAGGAACATCTTCAAGCATCCATGGAAAACAGCGTGTTTGGAAGCTACGACACTTGTGCACGATTAGTGACCCATCTGTGAAACATGAGCCTATGAGCTGAAGGTTCACTATCCCACACCACACGTTTACAGTCCGTGGACGCTGACTTCTAGCCGACGAAGCCGAAGGCGACTGTCGACAGACCAATAGCGCATGTTCCGCTGGTTCACCTGGCCATGAATGGTAAATGTGGCTTCATCACTACATGATACATCTGGAGTACCCTGCCTTAATGCACGTACACAGAAGTTCACACGATTCTCATAATCGTTGCCACGTAGCTCTTGATGGTGAGAGCTGTGGCAGGGATGAAACCTGTGTCACTGGAGAATGCGTAGATCACTTGACTGACTCGAGCCTCGTGCGACTGCACTGGAGCTAACGTGTGGATCAGCTGCAACAGCAGCAAGACCATTAATTTCACCCTTTTCTGTCCTTACTTGTTTCCTTTTGTTACGCTACCACTTTCACGTAACTGGTTAAGGGGTTGATAAGTAACTGTCGCGATGACTGACGTCTATTGGGATATCTTCATGCATACGCGGCACAAGAATGAAATACATTCTTCCTATGCTCTCCATACACCACGTGCTTGTCGGCTTTTTCTGCGTACGTAAATCAGCATGGTCCACTCACGACCCACTGCTTGGACTGTCATACATTAACTGACTAGCAAATCGCAATCAAGCCAATGAAAAAAAAAACACATTGTAAGCAAACATAACAACATTGTACCTAGCGGCTAATCAGGTCGAATGGCACAAAAAATTGTTCGGTGATAACTTTTCAAAATACACACACCAAAAAAAGTTTTGCATCACCTCGGTTCCTTGAGTTTCGGAACCTGTACAGAAAATTAGAACAGAGATCAAAATAAACATCATTTCCGCTCTTTTTGTTGCTCATGAAAACCACACATTGCTTGTTGTACCACTATACAGCGAGACTTTCAGAAGTGGTAGTCCAGAATGCTGTACACACCGGTACGCCTAATACCCAGTAGCACGTCCTCTTATATTGAAGCATGCCTGTATTCGTCGTGGCATACTATCCACAAGTTCATCAAGATACTGTTGCTCCAGATTGTTCCACTCCTCAGAGTGGATCCCTCAGAGTGGCTGGTGGGTCACGTCGTCCATAAACAGCTCTTTTCAGTCCATACCAGGCATTTTCGCTAGGGTTCATGTCTGGAGAACCTGCTGGCCGCTCTAGTCGAGCAATGTCGTTATCCTGAAGGAAGCCATTATAAGATGTGCGCGATGGGGGTGCGAATTGTCGTCCAGGAAGACGAATGCGTCGCCAATATGCTGCCGATATCGTTGTACTATCGGTCGGAGGATGGCATTCATGTATTGTACAGCCGTTACGGCTCCTTCCATGACCACCAGCGGCGTACGACGGCTCCACATAATGCCACCCCAAAACATCAGGGAACCTCCAACTTGCTGCACTCGCTGGACAGTCTGTCTAAGGCGTTCAGCCTGACCAGGTTGCCTCCAAACACGTCTCCGACGATTGTCTGGTTGAAGGCATATGCGACACTCATCGGTGAAGCGAACGTGATGCCAATCCTGAGCGGTCCATTCGGCATATTGTTGGGCCCATCTGTACTGCGCTTCATGGTCTCGTGGTTGCAAAGATGGACCTCGGGGTCGGACCTCGGGGTCGGGAGTGAAGTTGTGCATCATGCAGCCTATTGCGCACAGATCGAGTGGTAACAAGACATTCTGTGGCTGCACGAAAACATCGTTCAACGTATTGGCGTTGCTGTCAGGATTCCTCCGAGCCATAGTCCGTAGGTGGTGGTCATCCGCTGCAGTAGTAGCCCTTGGGCGGCCTGAGCGAGGCATGTCATCAACAGTTCCTGTCTCTCTGTATCTCCTCCATGACCGAACAACATCACTTTCGTTCACTCCGAGACGCCTGGACACATCCCTTGTCGAGAGCCCTTCCTGGCACAAAGTAACAATGCGGACGCAATCGAACCTCGGTATGTTTGGGCATGGTTGAACTACAGACAATGCGACCCGTGTACCTCCTTCCTCGTGGAACGACTGGAACTGATCGGCTGTCGGACCCCCTGCGTCTAATAGGCACTGCTAGTACGTGGTTGTTTACATCTTTGGATGGGTTTAGTGACACCCCTGAAAAGTCAAAGGGACTGTGTCTGTGATACAACATCCACAGTCAATGTCTATCTTGAAGAGTTCTGGGAACTGGGGTAATGCAAAACTTTTTTGATGTGTGTATAATATCTAACTCGCACTAGAATCCTGCGACAAGCACCACTGACATAGTAATTTACCTAACTTTTAATCTGTTAGTGTCAGTAGATTTTTTTTCCATTTAAAAAAGTGTATGTTTGCACAAAAAATACACTAATTATTATTACAATCTGTTCAGTCGGTAACAAAACGAGCCCACGACTACCAATCAGTTCTGTGCAAACCACGCAGGTGTTGACGAATCCAGAGTGAGGATCCATGTAGTAACAATAACCATTGAGGAGAAACAAGTAGGAAATGTTTAAGGAACCTGAGTAGCCTGTTTCTGGTAAATACTGTGTACACTTGTGCATTTAAACTAGGAAAAAGATAAGGGGCTACTACATAACCATTGACTATGCCTGTTCACACATTGTGGCCTAGTGGTTCTAGGCGCTTCAGTCCGGAACCACGCTGCTGCTACTGCTGCGGTCGCAGGTTCGAATCCTGCCTCGGGAATGGATGTGTGTTATGCCCTTACGTTAGTTATGTTTAAATAGTTCTAAGTCTAGGGGACTGATGACCTCAGATGTTGTCCCATAGTGCTTAGAACCATTTGAACAATTTTTGTGAAAACCGCAACTTCAACAGCACTTTCCGTTTCCACAATATTTGCGGTGCAAGTTTTAGGTGATTAGCTCCGTATAAAAGTACTATACAAGGAATGTGAACTTGATGGTAATATTATAGCAAAGGAAGAGGACGTAGATGAGGATTAGTTGGGAGATACGATACTGCCAGAAGAATTTGCAGGGCTTTGAAATGTCTATGTCGAAACAAAGTCCCTGGATCGAACGACATGCTCTTAGAATTATTGAGATCTTTGAGAGAACATGCGGTAACACTGCTCCACTTTGGACGCAACATACATGAAAACAGCTCTGTATCCTCAGACTCCAATAAGAAATAACGAAATAGTGCACGTGTGAATGTTAGTGTCCAACAGATACAATATTTCGGCAAGCGTCCGCGTTACCATCTTCAGGTGTGCTGGCGATGGGCTTATATTCCCCGCCCCAGCTCCCTTCATCCGACGTGGCTCTCTCTCTCTCTCTCTCTACGGTCAGCGCCCAGACGCGAGCGTGACCCCAGCATCCTCTCACTCCTCCCCTACACTCTGTGACCTCTTCCCGCCGACACATCGATCCGTAAGAAGTTCGCGCCCAGGAACGCTTGCTACCTGCGTCTGCTGTTGCTCTGACTGCCTGCGAAGTCGCTTCGTTGCGAGATATCTGCTTACTCTCCTTAATCTATGTGCAGGTTCCCAGGCCTTACCAAGGATGTAACCACTGCCACGATGAATCAGCGGTTCTCATACTCGGATGTAGTTGGAGTCTACTATTAAACAATCCCAGAAATTAGGCTTCTGTTTCACACCCTTAGTACGGTCGTAATCCATAGCATGTTTCGCCACTGGTGCCTTTTTAGGTTGCTGCAGTCTGGTTGTTGTTGGTTGTTGTTTTTGGGGAAGGAGACCAGACAGCGTGGTCATTGGTCTCATCGGATTAGGGAAGGATGGGGAAGGAAGTCGGCCGTGCCCTTTCAGAGGAACCATCCCGGCATTTGCCTGAAGTGATTTAGGGAAATCACGGAAAACCTAAATCAGGATGGCCGGACGCGGGATTGAACCGTCGTCCTCCCGAATGCGAGTCCAGTGTCTAACCACTGCGCCACCTCGCTCGGTCTGCAGTCTGGTGTCCCGTTGTTGTTGCCAGTAACGATCTTCGATAGTACGCACCATAGGTATGTCATACCACATAGCCGTGGGATCTTGTAGTTCCGAATTTCCGTAGTCCATGGTCGTCCTTGACACTGCCAAGCATTGCCCGAGTTTTGGCTAGTGGCCTGAAGACAGTCTTCACTTGGTGTTTGCGAAGAATTAGTGGTATCTTTCCGGATAATGAGGCACAAAACGGAATAAACGCAATGGTAGCATACTACTGAGGTGCCTTCCGGTGTGGCCGTGCGGTTCTAGGCGCTTCAGTCTGGAACCGCGTGGCCGCTACGGTCGCAGGTTCGAATCCTGCCTCGGGCGTGAATGTATGTGATGTCCTTAGGTTAGTTAGGTTTAAGTAGTTCTAAGTTCTAGGGGACTCATGACCACAGATGTTAAGTCCCATAGTGCTCAGAGTCATTTGAACCTATTGAGGTTTCTGTCCACTGAGTGTACAGTCTCCGAATTTGCCATACCACGTAGCTGTTCTCCCGGAACACCATCCACATGTCTTCAAGTCCCTGCTTGGGACTCTCATCGTCACAGAGTGTACGAGCACTATGTACCAACGTCTTGAGCATGCCGTTCTCCTGCGAGTAAGCATTTGTCAGTGTGTTTCTTCTTACGATACACGCTGCGGCCCAACGTGCCGTCCGCTTCCTTTCACCAAGGCATCCAGAAAGAAGAGCACTCCATATGCCTCTACTTCTATGTTAAAACTGATGTTATGTTTCGTGGAACTGAGATGTATGAGGAAATTATTCAGATAGTATCTTCCAAGTGGTCATATGACGAAAATGTCGTCGACCTACCGGTAAAGAAATGTATGTTTCCGTTGGACGGGTTCCAGGACTTCCCTCACGGAATTTTTGATGTACTTGTTGGCAACAACACTATTGAAAGTGGATTCCCCATGGCTGCTCCTTCCGTCTGCTCGTAGTAACTACTGTCGAAAAGCGAATATGTCGATGTCAAGACATTGGTCACCTACGTGTCAAAATTCTGGCCAATAAGTTCCAAGGATTCTTGTAACGACATTTTGGTGATATAAGTCCTGCGCCAGTTCCTAGATAATCAGTTCATCAGTGCAGCTGATGATGGCGACGTCCTCGATTACCGAAATACTGTGCCCATTGGACAATGGCATACGGACGTTCACTTGTGAACTATGAATTACGTCGGGTGAATTTGATGACTCACGTGAATGTAATAACTCCAATGACAGGGAAGATAGTTGCTGTCCTGTGTGAATATTGTGGAAACATCAGTTTAATTAGTTATAATCACAAAATACTGAAACGAATGATTTACATAAGAATGGGAAAACTGGTAGAAGGTAACCTCGTGGAAAATCAGTTTGGGACCGGAGAAATGTAGGAACATGCAAGGCAATATTGACCCTACGACTTATATCGCAAGAATGTTGCCGGAAGTGTAGGAACATGTGAGGCTATATTGACCTATGATTTATCTCACAAGAATATCAACGATACTATTGCCATATGGAAGACATTAGTTGATTTCCTCATACATCCCAATTCCATACACCAGAACATCAACTTTACAATGGATGTAGAAGTGGATGGGATGATCCCCTTTTTTGGATATCCTGGTACTCATAAACGGAGGCCCATTCGGCCACGGCGTGCACCGTAAAATGACACACACCGACCCATACTTACTCGCAGACATCTGCCACCACATGGCGCGGAGGAACGGCGTGTTCAAAACATTAATACACAGTGCTCGCACACTCTCCTACATTGAGGGTCTCAACCAGGGACTTGAACATCTGCGCACGGTGTTCGGGAAGAGCATAAAATACAAGACTCCAAATTTTTATAGCATTTGGAGATTTAGTGAAAGCTTTTGACATCGTATTGGGAATGGAATTGTGGTTCATGGAGAAGATATAACAACATTGGGGATTTGTAATGACAATTGTAATTATGTCAGAGACGGGAAAGGACTTGGAAAATCAATTGAACGATGTGGATAGGCTGGGAAAGACTGTTACAAGATGGATGTTAACAAAAGAATAACAAGGGTAAAGAACTGTAGTCAAATTAAATGAAACGATGCTGATGTAATTAGATAACGAAATGAGACACTGAAAATAGTTGACAAGCGTGTGATTTGGGGAGTAAAATAACTGACGATGACAGAAACAAACTGGATATACAATCCAGATTTAAAGTAGTAACAAAGTCTTTTCTAAAAATGAGAAATATTTTATGGTCTAATATAAATCTAAGTGTTAGGAAGTATTTTTGAAACATGTTCATGTAAACAAATGCTTTACAGTTGTAAAATACACACATCAAAAAAAGTTTGGCATCACCTTGGTTCCGAGAGTTCCGGAACCTGTACAGAAAATTGGAATATAGATCAACATAAACATCATTTCCTCCCTTTTTATTGGTCATGGAAACCACACATTGCTTGTTATACCACTATACAGCGAGACCTTCAGAGGTGGTGGTCCAGATTGCTGTACACACCAGTACCCCAGTAGCACGTCCTCTTGCATTCACGCATGCCTGTATCCGTCGTGGCATACTATCCACAAGTTCATCAAGGCACTGTTGGTACAGGGTGTCTAAAATTTGCCAACTTGAAAACAAACGTTGTTGCTCGCAGGAATGTCCCAATAGCCGATAACGAAACCCAAACGACACAATATGAACAGTCGTGACTTGCTGGTGTATTAAGTCAAAACTCAACTTTCGTGTCCAGGATCGATGAGCCACAGACCTCGTAGCAATGGGAACAGCACCACACACTCCGACCGCGCGTGGACGCCGCCAGCGGCCTCGGCCATACTACGCACTGTGGAGATTTCCTCGCTGTTCCATACCAACCGACCAACTGATGCACACCGCACAGCCGGAAATATAAGGGCCAGGCCAAAAATAGTACAAGGTGCGAATATCGATACACACCACTGTCGCCCCTCGCGGAGAGAGAGGATACCAGCAGGAGACTAAACACAGAATAGCAACCAAGTTTTAATCCAACGCATAACATGAGCCAGCCATGGCTCATTAGCATAAGGGGAAAGCCAATTTTCCGTCGTTAACACAAAATTTTCAGAAGGATGTAGGCTGCAGTAGGTACTGGGAGATGAAAAAGCTTGCACAGGATAGAGTAGCATGGAGAGCTGCATCAAACCAGTCTCAGGACTGAAGACCACAACAACAACAACAACAACACAAAATTGGTTTTTCAACCTCTGTATCAAATGACCGAAAAATTAAAGAGAAATCAAAGAATTATTTCAATAATATTCATAGCTACGATGCAACATTTGCTATGGTCTGTTTTGAAGCTAAAATATTAGACACGGTTTTACGTGGAATTATCACTGTAAGATATAAGTCATTTTGTATCGTGGATCAGGCCCAATGATTTCCACGTGCGGTCGTTCACCATGTTGTGCGCAGTTATAGTTTTATGACAGTGACACTGTTGTTCAAAATAGATTACACGAACAACCAGATCATTTGTGCAACTCTCGTAACTTTATAAGCACAGGTGGTCGAATTTCGACCACAGGCGGTACTAGCGATAATTGTGATAATATTTTGTGTGAATTTTATTGTAGCAGTGCAATGTAATACAATAGAAATCAAGGATATACACAGTTTGCTCCCTTCCCCCATAAAAACAACAGCAAAGAAGGAACATCCGGATCAAATGATGGACAATAATAATCAAATGCAACAATATTACCGCGACAGATTTCGTTTTATATGGCATATTTGAAACAATCATTTTTAAAAACACTAATCATTTGTACTAAACGCAAAACCAAAGGTTTATTTAAACCAACTAGTGATAACCAGTGCGGCAAACTGTTATCATTCAGATAATTTAGTTACAGTTTCAATCAATCATAGTCCACTTTTAGTGTAACATAATGACTACAGCTCTGTATATTCGAGTTTTGTGTTACAATTTTATTACAATGAATTTCTAAAAGATTTTACTTTATAACATAATTCACAGTACTGCATTTTAAAACATTTCTAACGATGTTTTGTGACTGTAAGAAGATATTTAATGTATTTTTCACTGTGCTTGCAATCTAATATTGGTTTTTCTGTATCACCTCACATTTTTGTACAAATAACGTCTGAAATTTTAGCTAAAATTATATTTTTTTCTAACAGAAAATGTTTTAATCGCATTAACTTATTTATTTTGTAATCTCGCGTAGACCGACTACACAGCGCATTAGACAATTGTATATGTTCACTTAAAAATACTAATAATCATTACAAAAAGACAACAAATATATGATAATTTAATTTTCATTTGCTGATTTCCCTACATCATGTTCTTTCTGACATGGGGTGAAATTTCTCTTGCCTGATAGTCTCCCTTCACTAGGTTGTCTGTTTTACCATAAAAAAGTAGTCCGTCAGTCCTGGTGGAACCATTCTCCTTGTTCTTCATTGACATCACCAAGGTTCACAAGGAAAATATCGATATGTGAATGTAGAAAATGAGGCTTCACACTCATGTTACACTGTGATTTCATGAAATTCCACAGCACTGTTTTAACCCATCGTTTTATAATTTGAGTGTATGTTGTTGCCCAAATGGATCACCACTACTTCCTTACACGAAACCCAAGTACTTTTTTTTACTGGATTCGTTGTAATTTCAAACAAATTGTTTTTCATTAAATTTCTGCTGAGCAGGCCGACAAAGATCTAATCTTTACGTTTCTCGCAAGATACTTTTGAAAATCATATTACCAAATAAAGGGAGCAGCCTCCATTTTTTGTGGAAGCGCTTTAGTAAACTGTTTCATTAGTCTAAGGCAGATGTGAAGCGAAGGCAGTAGCATCTCGGTCGGCTGAGCAACTGTTTCATTTATTACATTCTGTGAATCGGGCTGGAGGGTTTTTCTTTTAGGCTAGTTAGTCATCCTGCGATGCTTGTATTTCCTTGTCTCTCTCGAAAATGAAATGCGACGTTTTTGCACAGCCGGTTGTTGCCCAAGTGGTATTCCAACTAGTTTAAAATCCCCACACAGTGTCCAAGAATGTTTTTCTTAGTTCACTCATTTAAACGTAGCCTTGAGGTTTTCATGCGTCTCCGTATGGAGTACTAAATGGGTAACAAATATTGAGCCACACAAATTTCCGTTATATAAAAGTAAACATTCCAGACTACGTTTTTACGAGCCTTTCAATAACCTCCATGGACTTGGATCATTCGATAAACCCTCAATATCAAAACAAAAAACTTTATAGTCTTAATCATTAGAGAATTTTATTAATTCCTATTCTCTGTTATCGTACCAAGAGAATGCTACTCCGAGTAGTAGAAGATGTTTTGTTTCCAGTCTTGACCCAAGCAATTCAGCGGCATGTTTTGTCTGATTCCAGTCACGAATTAAACCATTTAGCTCGTTTTTACTAATTAATTTTGGTACAGAATCTTCTTCTGGCTTGTAATCATCACCATCATTTCATTCGTTTTCTGAGTTGCTCTCCTGTTGCGAATCTACAATAATGGTAAGGGAATTGGAAAAGGGAGAATCGAAAAAAAGTTTGAATATTTCATATCCTTCTTTCTTTTTGCCTTATGACCTTCAAAGTTAACCTATAAAAATAGCTGTCATATACATGATTATGCGGCTGCCTACAAACCACAGAAACTACAAAAGACATTTCACTACCCCTTCCCATTTTTCCGCATTTTCAGCCCCTCGACACATGTTTGTCTTAATCACCAAGCCTTACGTCAAATTATGCGTAACAGATATTTTTCACGGAATTACCGATGTCCTGCTTTTGCTTAGCACTTACGTAGCTATCACAAACATGACAGAATGTGTGATTATTTCAACACTTTCCGAAACTCATTTCTACGAAAGTGCAAAACTACATTTAATATCCCAACACTATAGTAGTCTAACAAGGAACTAAACTTTCCCGCCTAATATCCAGAGGGGTGTGACAAGTGGGGCCAACTACCCCATCTTATTAAAATAAAATTTCCCTTGCTTGTAATAAAATTTCCATGTGTGGAACGTGAGTTTATTGATTTGAGAAAAAAAACTGTACATGATAGAAAAAACCTAATAGCAGATCTGAAATCAGCACAACAAATTATTTCAGAAATATCGAAAATTAGGCAAACATTAATAATCATGTTGCATAGTGTAATACATTTACACATTAAATGATATATAAATAAAATAAGTTTATTTTTAGGTCAGAGACAAATTTTATTTCTTTCCTTATCTAATATGCGATTAGCGCAGAAGAAACAAGGCAATATCCAATAATCAACCATTTGTAATATGTTCACAGCTACTTTTGATTCAAATGGTTCAAATGGCTCTGAGCACTATGGGACTCAACATCTGTGGTCATAAGTCCCCTAGAACTTAGAACTACTTAAACCTAACTAACCTAAGGACATCACACACATCCATGCCCAAGGCAGGATTCGAACCTGCGACCGTAGCAGTCCCGCGGTTCCTGACTGAGCGCCTAGAACCGCTAGACCACCGCGGCCGGCACTTTTGATTCATCTTACTTCTTACTAGTGGTCACATATATTGTAAAGAAGTCTCACAACTTTTAAAAAGAACAGGCACTGGGGACTCTACAGATTGTACACATGGGTTTCATTGTAACGCATGAGATAGCGAGACAGAACTCTAACACGAAACCGGTTAAAAAATATGTGTCTCAAAATAAAATTTTAGTGTCATTATACGCATTTTGTGAGGCTGAGTTGTGTTCTCTTGTATCAATGTGCCCCTTGCAGCGTCCTGTGCGCTTTGTGGGGACCGCCTCCGCTCCTTCATGTGGACAGACCTTCAGCCACGTCCTGCCTGTCCTCTCTGAGCTGGCCGGCCGCGGTGGTCTAGTGGTTCTAGGCGCGCAGTCCGGAACCGCGGGGCTGCTACGGTCGCAGGTTCGAATCCTGCCTCGGGCATGGATGTGTGTGATGTCCTTAGGTTAGTTAGGTTTAAGTAGTTCTAAGTTCTAGGGGACTGATGACCACAGCAGTTAAGTCCCATAGTGCTCAGAGCCATTTGAACCATTTTGAACTCTCTGAGCTTCACCGTCCCGTTTTGCAGCCTCGCGGATCCTCATTAACGCTGTGCTCCGTGCTACCCATTCCGCACCGTTTTTTCTTGCACTTCCTGCCGCTTCTGGCTCCGAGACTTTGCCCGCCGTAATTGGCAGCTTATTTTATTACTCTTCCCGTTTTTCTGCCCCAGGTTCATCGTAAGTTAAAAATACTTCCCGTCTTTTGTTATGTCATCCGTCACAGATTAGAGAACACGACCTCATTAGCCCCTGTAAAACGGTTGCGCCGTGATATCACACCCAGACGCTCGTCTGGACCCACAAAATATACTTTTTCTCCTGATTCCGTTTCCCACTACAGTACTTTGCACCTCTCTGTGAGCAGAAATAACTACTGTCGCAGAATATTTTCTTTTCTAAATCGAGGGAAATAGCTGTAAATTTTGCTAATGGGACGGGTGAACTGATAAGAACACGAAGTCAACGATACCAGTACTCCGAATACAACAGTTAAACTACACTGGTGCGAAAAACTTACCGACGAAAGCAACTTTCCCACGATGCGTCACTGCCAAGTAAGACAGCGCGATGAAACTTGGACCTACATAGAAGGAATTACTACAGTAGGAAAATAATACGGAAGGTAACTGAAAGAAATACACAATGAAACGAACAGAAACGAAGACTTTTTGTTCAAAGGCAATTATTTCACTGAAGTCACTGCAATGCTTGATGGTCCCCTGCCTGTTATAAAATGCCGTACGTGGTTCTTAGAGGCTATATGATCACCACGGACGGCAATGAATGTTCTGCAACGTGCTCCCACGCTTGTCACAAGCAATTCTGGTGGTAGGGCGTTCCACTCGTCCACCTGCGCGGTTGCCAACTGCTTCATGGTCCTGAAACTTCCTGGAAGATTAAACCGGTGTGACGGACCGAGACTCAAACTCGGGACCTTTGCCTTTCGCGGGCAACTGCTCTACCATCTGAGCTACCCAAGCACGACTGACGACCCGTCCCCACAGCTCCAATTGCCGGCCAGAGTGGCCGAGCGGTTCTAGGCGCTACAGTCTGGAACCGCGCGACCGCTACGGTCGCAGGTTCGAATCCTGCCTCGGGCATGGATGTGTGTGATGTCCTTAGGTTAGTTAGGTTTAAGCAGTTATGAGTTCTAGGGGACTGCTGACCTCAGAAGTTAAGCCCCATAGTGCTGAGAGCCATTTGAACCACAGCTCCAATTCTGCCAGTACCTCGTCTCCTACTTTCCAAACTTCACAGAAGCTCTTCTGCGAACCTCGCAGAACTAGCACTCCTGGTTCGCAGAAGAGCTTCTGTGAAGTTTGGAAGATAGGAGACGAGGTACTGGCAGAATTGAAGCTGTCGGGACGGGTTGTGAGTCGTGCTTGGGTAGCTCAGATTGTAGAGCACTTGCCCGCGAAAGTCAAAGGTCTCGAGTTCGAGTCTCGGCCCGGCACACAGTCTTGCCAGGAAGTTTCATATCAGCGCACACTCCGTTGCAGAGTGAAAATCTCATTCTGCTTCATGGTCCTTGGTACACATGGGCGTGTTGCAATACGTCTCCGCGACGCTTCTCACATGCTCCCCGTGGGATTTGAGTCCGCTGAACGGGCAGGGCAGTCAATTCGCCGAATATCCTCTCGTTCCATACACTCCTCCATCTACGCAGATCGATGCGGTCGCTCACTGTCACCGGTAACAAAGAAATCACAGCCGAATTCACCCCTGAAAAGACGTGAGTGGGTAAGAAGTACAAATGTCGCTAAAAAATGATCGGTTAGTGAACCGTGTTCAAAGATGTGTAGGTTAGTACGCCTATGCAACATTATGCTTTCCCACACCAGAACGCATGGACTACCGACTTGATCACGTTCCACAGTGTTCCTAACTGCATTACGTGTTCCCACCTCTCGCCATATGAGGGTACTTCCAGAATTGTCTAACATTATCGTTTTGGTGATTCAGGCGTTGTGTTGTAGGGAGGCGTAATGTTACGTGGGCGTACTGATCTCCAGATTTTTGAACATTGTACACTCACCAGTCAATGTTATTTTGACACTGTACTGCTTCGCCATGTGCATTTTTTCAGGCTTGCATTCGACCCAGACTTCATTCTGGATGACAATGCGTGGCCGCACTGAACAGCGCAGATGGAGGAGTTTTTGGAACGAGAGGAATAGACTGGCCTGGCCGTTCCCTCGACTTCAGTGTGGGTTCTTGCCCTACCGTCTCGTATAGGCTGCCTAAGGGATGCTGCGTTCTCGGAATGCTAAACAATAATTCAAGAAAAAAACGTTAGTAGTTTTTATTACCATAAAGAAGATTGACAGTACTTAACTTGAATGTACAGCAAGTGTCACAAGCGATGGGCGACATGCAAACACAATTAATAATGTTCGTCGCTATAGACAAAGTCCAAATAAGCAATGGTTATGGATCACTAATAACTGTTCTCTTAGCACTCTCTGCTAGGCGGTGCTAATACTCTGTGACTATTGTCCACTAATGTCCGGCCGACGCTGGCAGTAGCGGCGCTTACATTCACTTCGGCTGGATGCCGCTCCTATCGTGGTCACGTCCTAGTCAACGCCCTATTGGCCAACGTCGCCTCACCGCCTTCTCTGGTTGGCGTTCTTCCTTTTCATTCCGGCGCTTGAGGTTACGCCAGAACATTAAGTCCCGTCGAACACGTTTGGAATGCGTTGGGGAGACGTACTGTAGTACCTCCAGATGCACCAACGACAATCCGCCAGTGGAGGAAAGCAATGCCCTACCACATGAACGCGTGGTTTGTGGCCAGCACGGGAGTACGTTGCAGAGCGTGGGGCTCATCACAAAACCCCGGTGACTTCAGTGTAACTATTGTCTTTAAATAAAAGTGTCACTTCTACAATGAGATTTTCACTCTGCAGTGGAGTGTGAGCTGATTTGAAACTTAATGGCAGATTAAAACTGTAAGCCAGTCTTCCAGGAGCGCTAGTTTTGCAAGTTTCGCAGAAGAGCTTCTGTGAAGTTTGAAAGGTAGGAGACAAGGTAGTGACAGAATTGAAGTTGTGAGGACGAGTCGTGAGCCGTGCATGGGTAGCTCAGTTGGATGGGTGAGCCCGTGGTCTAATGGTAATCGTCACGAATTCTAAACTTGCAGTCTGCCTGTGGCAGGGCAGCAGTGCGCACCGCGCTCGGCCGTCCACGCCGCTGCGCGCGCGGAGTGTTTCTTAACTTCCCCGTCACCGCGCTTTTCAGCCGAACGAGCTATAATGGCCAACTCTTACAGGAAGAACACCCTTAAGTTCACCTTCTCAAATGAATACGCACGACCCAAAGCACTGGCCGTCGAACTTTTCCTACGCGAAGATGTGAAGATCCCCCGTGACGATCTCATCGGCATACACCTATCGATCATTAGCATCGTCGTTTTATGTTAAGATGACTTCCGACGCTGCCTGCAACGAGATTATTCAACGGAAGCGACATGGATTAAAATTTCGAGACTCCGACGGCAACGTCGGGCCTGTGAATGTCGACCACGCAGCACTTGGTCTTCGGACGATCCGTGTATTCGAACTGCCTTTCGAGGTGAATGAAGATGAAGTCATCGCGGCGCTAAGCCCGTTCGGAAAAGTCCAGAGCCACGTAGCCGAGACATGGGCACAGTTTACGACGTATCCGGTGCTTAATGGTGTGAGACAAGTCCGAATAGATCTCAAACGGCACGTCCATCGTACATTTCTATCGGCGACTGCCGTGCGGTGGTCATTTACGACGAACAACCTCGAACGTTTTCCGGTTGTGGCGAAGAAGGCCACGTCCGTAATGAATGCCTGCAACGCCGTATCACACAACTACGGCACGACGATACGAACACAGACAGAGCCACAACCACCCTTCCAGTCACCTATGCGATGACACTGCACGTCCAGCCCTCACAAGACGCCGTTAATGAGCGTCTTTCTGGACCGATACACCCGGAGGCGTCCCAGCACCTCGAAACCGGCAAGGCCGCCCGTCAACATGGCCTACAGCCGGACACACCCACACTAGAAGATCACAAGGATACCAGCGAGAATGTTATGGAGGATGATGACCGTACCATAGCACCCTCGGCTTTTGTACCGGAACGACGTAATTCTCTTCCCTTCCTCAGACACCGAAACACATTGCCGCAAGCAAAAGTCACCAAAACGACAAAAAAAAAACCATTGAGCCCCCTCCGCAGGACGAAGAGACGACACATAACTCTGACGGCTGACGGAGTACACGATGACTCTTTCTCCTCTGCCACGGAGACGCGTCATCCACAAGACGGTGAGCCGTCTAGCAGAGTTCGTGCACAAGCCCCGCGCCAGAAGCCATGGAACATAGCACGCCCATTGTCACCGACGCAATTGAGCCGACTCGGCCAGCGCTGCCACCTCTCATCCATGTCAAAACTGACGGACATTTTTCATGGGTGGATGACACGGATTTCCCACCTCCATCTGATGCGGAAGTGAGATCTGTTCCTCCGTTAGACCAACACTAAAATGGGGGATGTTTCTACGACGACTCGTGCGACCTCTATGGACTTCCAGAATCCACCACGACGATCTTCACCAGCTACAAACCTATCGACAGCACGGATCCCCTATCAGGCGACCGAATAGCTACTATTAATACTAATAATAGCGGCTCCCACGAAGATATAGACTGGAAGTTATTTCTCTAGAAACCCGAAACACTAAGGAGGTGCAGCGTGTTGCAAACCATGGAGAGCGAGAAACTTATCTCGTTTGTGAAGACTTTTACGAGTTGTTGTTGTGGTCTTCAGTCCTGAGACTGGTTTGATGCAGCTCTCCATGCTACTCTATCCTGTGCAAGCTTCTTCATCTCCCAGTACTTACTGCAACCTACATCCTTCTGAATCTGCTTAGTGTATTCATCTCTTGGTCTCCCTCTACGATTTTTACCCTCCACGCTGCACTCCAATGCTAAATTTGTGATCCCTTGATGCCTCAGAACATGTCCTACCAATTGGTCCCTTCTTCTTGTCAAGTTGTGCCACAAACTTCTCTTCTCCCCAATTCTATTCAATACCTCCTCATTAGTTATGTGGCCTACACATCTAATCTTCAGCATTCTTCTGTAGCATCACATTTCGAAAGCTTCTATTCTCTTCTTGTCTAAACTAATTATCGTCCAGGTTTCACTTCCATACATGGCTACACTCCATACTTTCAGAAACGACTTCCTGACACTTAAATCTATACTCGATGTTAACAAATTTTTCTTCTTCAGAAACGCTTTCCTTGCCATTGCCAGTCTACATTTTAAATCCTCTCTACTTCGACCATCATCAGTTATTTTGCTCCCCAAATGGCAAAACTCATTTACTACTTTAAGCGTGTCATTTCCTAATCTAATTCCATCAGCATCACCCTATTTATTTCGACTACATTCCATTATACTCGTTTTGCTTTTGTTGATGTTCATCTTATATTCTCCTTTCAAGACACTGTCTATTCCTTTCAGCTGCTCTTCCAGGTCCTTTGCTGTCTCTGACAGAATTGCAATGTCATTGGCGAACTCAGAGTTCTTCTTTCTTCTCCATGGATTTTAATTCCTAATCCGATTTTCTCTTTTGTTTATTTTACTGCTTCCTCAATATACAGATTGAATAACATTGGGAATAGGGCTGGCTCCCCCGAGGCTATCTGTAGTTCTAATGGAATGTTGTCGTTGTTATAACAGATTCGAAATCATCCCTATAATTTACAAAGCCAATTAAGGTGCTTCTCATGTCTAGAGAACCAGCAAACGTGTCTTACACCATTCTTTCACGTGCTAGATGCATACACCACAATCGATGTTCTCTCAACCAAATGAAGATGGGAAAATGTGCAGGAGCTAGTCAACTGTACAATTTACATGGGAGGGAATAATGCTCTAGCGCAAAGACACGTCCATATTCAATCTTCTCAAATTTCCATGTAGAACACACACGATCATGAAGGATGCCCAACACAACTGAGTATTAGTTCGCTATTCAGCCGTCTAGAGGGCGACATGGTTAGGTCAGTACCCTAACCGGTCTTTCCATTCAGACAACTCCTGCTGTTAGCTGGAAACGTGAACCATTCCCGCCACAGGCCACCGCCACTACGTACTCCTTGCATACCAGGCACCTAGGAAACCCGACACATATACTTTATCAGTGTACTTACAATTAAATATTACGACCGCTGTCTCAATTAGACGACATTCGACAATGAACGAAGTATCGGAAATACCCCTGCTGACGGCAGTGGCTCTGGAAATAGAAATATCTGTACCATTCTTATGACGTGACATACTTCTCCAAGTAAAAAAAATAAAATAAAATAAAATAAAATATAAAAAAAAATCTTTCATTCTCTTTGCGGCTATTCCACGTCAAATCCATACCTAACTTATGACTGGACATAGTCATTTTCTTTGCCCATGTCGGAACATCCATGCACCCCAACATTCAATCATCATTATTTGATGGCTTTTGTTTGTTTTGGTTAGTATAGCTTAGTGTCGAATAGACCATCAGAGACAGAGCACCTCGTGCTCCTGCTGCTAACAAGGCGAGTACACCGTTCGTTTGTAATATCTTTTTACCAGCTTCCAACAACAATGACTTATTTACAGATATCTGCTTAGTTACTAGATTATTTTTGTAGTTTCTTGCGTGTTCGAGTGCTTCCTAGGCACAACTTTTTATTTTTATTTTAATAACAGCGTAGCGTACAGTATCGTCATTGTTATCAACCCTTGTATTGTACAGGCTTTTGTTTGTTTTGGTTAGTGTAGCTTAGTGTTGGATAGACCAGCAGTGAGAGAGCACTTTGAATTCCTGCTGCTAATAGGCTGAGTACATCATTTGTTTGTTACATATTTTTATGAGTTTCAAAAAGGAGCAGCTACAGTAATGGATAGAAACTGTGATCGCTGTGTACAGATTCGAGCTGAGTTGGCGACCCTTCACTCACAGCTCCAGGCTGCGTTGGCTTCCATCATACAGCTTGAGGCTGCTGCCAAGGGATATCACTGTGGGGGTTGGACGTGGGGATGCAAGGGACATTGCGCACATCCCACATGTCCCTCTATCGGTCCGCTGCTGTGGCCACCCCAGGTACTGCCTGCACTGAGGTTGACCTCTCACCCATGGTCGAGTTATCCCATTCCAAAGCCTGGTAGGCGGAGAAAAACTTTCCGAGGGGTCGATCGTAGGACCTCCCCAGTTCGTTTGAAGAACAGATTTCAGGCGTTATCTGTGGCTGACGATGCCTCTAAACCGGATGCAGTTGTCCACCCTGTTCCAGAGGAAGCTTCTCAGTCCACAAGGTCTGGGCGTTCACAGAGGGTGGGTCTGCTGGTAGTTGGGAGCTCTAACAATAGGTGCATAATGGAGTCCCTTCGGAACATGGCTGCCAAGGAGGGGAAGGAAGCCAGCGTGCACTCCATGTGCAAACTGGGGGGAGTCATTCCGAATGTGGAAAGGGTGCTTCCGGATGCCATGAAGAGTACATGGTGCAGCTAACTGCAGGTGGTGACTCATGTCGGTACCAATGACGTGTGTCGCTTTGGATTGGAGGAGATTAATTCTACTTTTGGGTGGCTAGCGGAAATGGTAAGGACTAACAGCCTTGCTTCCGAGATTAAGGTGGAGCTCACCATCTGCAGCATCATCGATAGAACCGACTGTGTTCCTTTGCTGCAGAGCCGAGTGGAGGATCTGAATCAGAGGCTCAGACGGTTCTGTGTACGTGTAGGTTGCAGATTCCTTGACTTATCGAGTGGTGGGTTTCCGGGTTCCGCTTAATAGGTCAGGAGTCCATTACACACAGGAGGTAGCTACACACTTAGCAGGAGCTGTGTGAAAGGGACTGGGCGGTTTTTTATGTTAGATTGTCTCAGGGAACCACAGAAAGGGCGTCCATCTAAAAGGGGGCAGTTAATACACAATAAGGTAGTTGTAGAAACTATCAGAATCGTAGTTGTAAATTGTCGTAGCTGTGTTGGGAAAGAACCAGAGCTCCAAGCCCTAATTGAAAGCACTGAAGCTCAAACAGTTATAGGTACAGTAAGTTGGCTAAAGCCGGAGATAAGTTCAGCTGAAATATTTTCAAATGATCTAACAGTGTTCAGAAAGGATAGATTAGATACAGTTGCTGATGCAGTATTAATTGCTGTCAAAAGTAATTTGCCTTATAGTGAAGTTGAAGTAGATAGTTCCTGCGAAATAACATGGACAGGCTTTATGCCTGACAATCGGACTAAACTATTAATTACCGACCCCCGCGACTCAGAAGATACAGTTGCTGAACAGTTCAAAGAAAACATCAGTCTCATTTCAAATAGGTACCCCACTCATACAATTATAGTCGGTGGCACCTTCAATCTACACCCGATATGCTGGAAAAATTATACAATTAAAGCCGGCGGCTGGCATAAAACGTCATCAGAAATTGTACTGAATGCTTCCTCAGAAAATTATTTTGAAGTATTAATTCATGAGTGCACTCGAAGCGTAAATGGTTGCTAAAGCATACTTGACCTTTTAGCAACAAATAATCGTGGACAAATACTGAACATCGTGATGAATAAAGGGATTAGCGACCACAAGGCAGTTTTGCTAGGCTGAATACCGTAACACCTACAACCATCAAAAAGGAACGCAAAGTATATCTATTTAAAAAAAGCTGATAAAATGCTCTTAACGCCTTTATAAAAGACAGTTTTCACTCCCGATCTGATCATGTAAGCGTAGAAAAGTTGTGGGATGATTTCAAATAGATAGTATCGACATCAGTTGAGATATATATACACATAAATTAATAAGTGATGGTACTGATCCCCCATGGTACCCAAAACGGGTCAGACCGCTGTTTGCATAAACAGCGAAAAAAGCATACCAAATCTAAAAGAACGCAAAATCCTCAAGACTGGTAAAGGTTTGCAGAAGCTCAAAACATAGCTCGTACTTCAATGCGAGACGCTTATAATAATTTCCATAAGGAAACTCTGTCTCGAAATCCGGTAGAAAACCCAAATATATTCTGATCATACATGAGCCACGCCAGTGGCAAGACGCAATCAATACCTTCACTGCCCGATAACAACGGTGAAGTCATTGATGACAGTGACAATAAATCAGAGTTATTAAACACGGTTTTCCGAAACTGCTTCACCAAAGAAGAAGAAGAAGAAGTAAATGTTCCTTAATTCCAATCAAGAACAACTGGCAAGGTGAGAAACATAGAAGTGGATATCCTCGGTGTAACAAAGCAGCTTAAATCACTTAATAAAGCCAAAGCCTCCGGTCCAGGTTCTATACCGGTTAGGTTCCGCTCGTAGTATGCTGCTACAATAGCTCGATATTTAGCAATTATATACAACCGCTCGCTCATACAAAGATCCTTACGGAAAGACTGGAAAATTGCTCAAGTCACACCAATACCTGAAAAAGGAAGTAGGAGTAAATCGTTGGGTTACAGGACCATATAACTAACGTCGATTTGCAGTAGGATTTTGGAACATATACTGTTTTCAAACAGTCCGCAGCTCGTGGTCGTGCGGTAGCGTTCTCACTTCCCGCGCCCGGGTTCCCGTGTTCGATTCCCGGCGGGGTCAGGGATTTTCTCTGCCTCGTGATGACTGGGTGTTGTGTGATGTCCTTAGGTTAGTTAGATTTAAGTAGTTCTAAGTTCTAGGGGACTGATAACCATAGATGTTAAGTCCCATAGTGCTCAGAGCCATTTTTGTACTCGAACATTATGAAGTACCTCGAAGAATACGATTTATTGACACATAGTCAGCATGGATTCAGAAAATATCGTTCTTGCGAAACATAACTAGCTCTTTGTATTCATGAAGGGGATGTCAAACTGATTCCATGTTTTTAGATTGCCAGAAGGCTCACAAGTGTCTTCTAACCAAATTGTGTGCCTATGGAATATTGCCTCAGTAGTGCGACTGGATTCATGATTTCCTGTCAGGAAAGTCACAGTTCGCAGTAATAGACGGAAAGTCATCAAGTAAAAGAGCAGTAATATCCGGCGTTCCCCAAGGAAGTGTTATGGGACATCTATTGTTCCTGATCTATATTAACGACATAGGAGACAATCTCAGTAGTCATCTCAGATTGTTTCCAGATGATGCTGTCATTTTACCGTCTTGTAAAGTCATCAGGTGACCAAAACGAATTGCAAAACGATTTAGATACGATGTCTGTATGGTGTGAAAAGTGGCAATTGACCCTGAATACGGAAAAGTGTGAAGTTATTCACATGATCACTAAAAGAAATCCGCTAAATTTCGATTACACAGCAAGTCATAGAAATCTGAAGGCTGTAAATTCAACTAAATGCTTAGGGATTAAATTACAAATAACCTAAACTGGAACGATCACATAGATAATGTTGTAGGTAGAGCAAACTAAACACTCCGATTCATTGACAGAACACTTAGAAGGTGCAACAGGTCTACTAAAGAGACTGCTTACACCTCGCTGTGGAGTATTGCTGTGTGTTATAGGATCAGCATCAGGTGGGACTGACGGATGACATCGAAACAGTACAAAGAAGGGCAGCTCGTCTTGTATTATCTCGAAATAGGGGAGATACCGCCACAGACATGATGCACGAATTAGCGTGGCACTCATTAAAACAAAGGCGTTTTCCGTTGCGACGGGATCTTCTCATGAAGTTTTAATCACCGAATTTCTCCTATGATAACGAAAACATTCTGTTGGCACCCGCCTACATAGGAAGAAATGATCATCACGATAAAATAAGAGAAATCAGGGCTCTCACAGAAAAACTGAAATGTTCGTTTTTCCCGCACGCCATTCGATAGTGGAATGATAGAGAAACAGCTTGAAGGAAGTTCATTGAACCCTCTGCCAGGCACTTTATTGTGAACTTCAGAGTAATCAGGTAGAAGTAGATGTATTCAGTACCACCCAACAGAGAAAAATTAACAACTATAAAAGCTCCGCTAACTTCATCCGATAGAGAACACGACAAGGATTTTACCGCTTCTCTCTCTTCCCATACATCGAAAACAAATACCGTCCGCATGCCGGGATCGAGCGCATGTGGCGATCCTATTAAATATACAGGTAGTGATTCACAGGAGCAGGAGGTCAGTGATCGAAGTCTCTTGCACAGACCAATGTAAAGTGTCAACGCCCGTACTGTAGCAGCAGGAGGATGACCGTATTCCACCGACTATATTGTCAGTCGCAAGACAGGCTCCCTGTGAAACACTGTGTTTTTTCTGCTGTAACATGCTTTGTACACTGTCATACATTTTGTTTTTACCGCCACAACTTTGAGATCTGTGTCAGGTTCTAAACTGACTTTATCACATTCTGATCCATTGCCTCTCACAGGAAACTAGATGCCGCACGATGTAAAACTTGTTGTTGCTGCTGCTACCACAACGCAACCACACACACACACACACACACACACACACACACATACTCTGGATGATTTTAAATAAAAGATGGTCACAACATAGGGAAATTGTTAGAGTTTTGCGGTGTTGTGGAGCGTTTGAAGCTGCTGTCCGAAGGTGATTGACGACCTCTACATTTGAACTCATCTGTCACAGTGATAGGATAGCTCATGACTCTGTGTTCTGTTTCGATTGATTCCTAATACTACAGTCACGTATGCGACATACTGCAGCCATGTACGCAATCGCTGTTTCGGTGCTAGCAATCCCCAAAAAGTGTTGCCCCTCCATCAAAACTCTTTCTCCATCTGAAACAAACGATGTCACTCAATCATCATGTAATTATCAACAGCACACCAGAGGATGGATAGGATGGAAAAGACACCGTGGATGCATTGTAATAATAAGCATCACAGTCGATAGTGCAAACAATTTTAGCAATTTTACAGTAATTTCAACACTGACCAATAATGCGACAGCATGCTTTCCAGTTTCAGTACCATTCCTAAACCGCCCCCTATTGTTCTTTGCGAGTACCATTCTGAATGTAGATAGATGACTGTGCAGTATTTCCATTCATTGTTAATTTTCGAAGATATACATCATCAGAGCGTACCAGAAATCGATCGACATATTTCTAGCACCTCGAACATAGTGCGTAATTTACGATGTCTCTCTCTGAGTATGGGAGTGACAGAGGATTCTCGCATTTTTAGGATAAAGTTAGAGACTGGAAGAACCCCTCGCACTGTCTTTGACCAACTCGCCCTGCAGCACTGTTACCGATTCAATCTGCAGCTGATCAGAAATAGACCACTATATCCCGCATCTCGTGAATGAATGGAGCTCACTGAATCGACATCTGCTGTTCCGCACCCATCCAAGTGCACAAGATTTCTCCAGATGCGCGCACGTCGAGAAGGGTATTGGTGTATAGTAGTAGACCCGAAAGTATTGTGATGTAATAGAAGACGGTTAAAAAGAACAAGAAATGGATGGTTTTTATGCATGATGGAGCTCCAGACGGATGGAGTTCGAAGTATGTTACGTAAATCAACTACTCTATCAATTCTAATGTATTGTTGTAGTGTCTGGGACAGTACCGGGAAGTATCATTTTTCTCTTCTGCAGGATAGTGCTTCGAATTCTGTTTGTGTAATTGTTCTGATTTTCTCGTCTTTTCTTAGACAGTGATCTTATTCTAAACAACAAATATAATTTTGTGGTTAACGGTGTTTTTGCAAGCATGCACATACATCAGTATTAAGACAGCCGTTTAGCTGTGCCTGCGAGGGTGACCTCAGATGTTAAGTCCCATAGTGCTCAAAGCCATTTGAATCACTTTTTAAGCGTTCTATATTTGCAGAGCGTTATACCCACATTATTTTCCAGGAAAGGTTACTCTGGACTATTTTCGTAAACAGGTCTGGTTAGGGCAAGAATTTCCTTGCAGACCAGCTGAGACATTACGAAAGCTGCAACAAAAGTGACCGTAAACTATTTCTGCCAAAGTTTACGATTTCCGAGAGGGAGACTTGGGTCTTATTTACATAGACATGAGACTTCAGTATAAGACTGACAGCCGTTTAGCTGTGCCTGCGAGCGTGCGCCGCTATGCAAACATCTCGCTCAGTGCTGGACCCGCAGCTATGAAAGCCACATCAGCCGTGGCGACTAGGTAAACACGTGTGGCCAGAGGCGTTTCACATGTGGAATGGGCTGTGCCATTAGGATCGCTAGGAAAAATGCATCTAGTCATCATTCCGCCTTGGAACTATTTAGGGACCAGTTCGCTGATATGTCGCACTCCAGTTTCTTAACGATAGTCTGAAGGCATTTCTACATGCAGTGAGTGTTTCTGCACTGCATTATTTCGGCTGTTTAAGCGTTGTGGCCGGCCGGAGTGGCCGAGCGGTCTAGGCGCTACAGACTGGAACCGCACGACCGCTACGGTCGGAGGTTCGAATCCAGCCTCGGGCATGGATGTGTGTGATGTCGTTAGGTTAGTTAGGTTTAAGTAGATCTAAGTTCTAGGGTACTGATGACCTCAGATGTTAAGTCCCATAGTGCTCAGAGCCATTTGAACCACTTTTTAAGCGTTGTATGTTTGCAGAGCGTTATACCCACATTATTTTCCAGGAAAGGTTACTCTGGACTTTTTTCGTAAACAGGTCTGGTTAGGGCAAGAATTTCCTTGCAGACCAGCTGAGACATTACGAAATCTGCAACAAAAGTGACCGTAAACTATTTCTGCCAAAGTTTACGATTTCCGAGATGGAGACTTGGGTCTTATTTACATAGACATGAGACTTCAGTATAAGACTGATGCCCGGCCGGAGTTGCCGAGCGGTTCTAGGCGCTACAGATTGGAACCGCACGACCGCTACGGTCGGAGCTTCGAATCCTGCCTCGGGCATGGATGTGTGTGATGTCGTTAGGTTAGTTAGGTTTAAGTAGATCTAAGTTCTAGGGGACTGATGACCTCAGATGTTAAGTCCCATAGTGCTCAGAGCCATTTGAACCACTTTTTAAGCGTTGTATGTTTGCAGAGCGTTATACCCACATTATTTTCCAGGAAAGGTTACTCTGGACTATTTTCGTAAACAGGTCTGGTTAGGGCAAGAAATTCCTTGCAGACCATCTGAGACATTACGAAAGCTGCAACAAAAGTGACCGTAAACTATTTCTGCCAAAGTTTACGATTTCCGAGAGGGAGACTTGGGTCTTATTTACATAGACATGAGACTTCAGTATAAGACTGACAGCCGTTTAGCTGTGCCTGCGAGCGTGCGCCGCTATGCAAACATCTCGCTCAGTGCTGGACCCGCAGCTATGAAAGCCACATCAGCCGTGGCGACTAGGTAAACACGTGTGGCCAGAGGCGTTTCACATGTGGGATGGGCTGTGCCATTAGGATCGCTAGGAAAAATGCATCTAGTCATCATTCCGCCTTGGAACTCTGTAGGGACCAGTTCGCTGATATGTCGCACTCCAGTTTCTTAACGATAGTCTGAAGGCATTTCTACATGCAGTGAGTGTTTCTGCACTGCATTATTTCGGCTGTTTAAGCGTTGTGGCCGGCCGGAGTGGCCGAGCGGTCTAGGCGCTACAGACTGGAACCGCACGACCGCTACGGTCGGAGGTTCGAATCCAGCCTCGGGCATGGATGTGTGTGATGTCGTTAGGTTAGTTAGGTTTAAGTAGATCTAAGTTCTAGGGTACTGATGACCTCAGATGTTAAGTCCCATAGTGCTCAGAGCCATTTGAACCACTTTTTAAGCGTTGTATGTTTGCAGAGCGTTATACCCACATTATTTTCCAGGAAAGGTTACTCTGGACTTTTTTCGTAAACAGGTCTGGTTAGGGCAAGAATTTCCTTGCAGACCAGCTGAGACATTACGAAAGCTGCAACAAAAGTGACCGTAAACTATTTCTGCCAAAGTTTACGATTTCCGAGATGGAGACTTGGGTCTTATTTACATAGACATGAGACTTCAGTATAAGACTGATGCCCGGCCGGAGTTGCCGAGCGGTTCTAGGCGCTACAGATTGGAACCGCACGACCGCTACGGTCGGAGCTTCGAATCCTGCCTCGGGCATGGATGTGTGTGATGTCGTTAGGTTAGTTAGGTTTAAGTAGATCTAAGTTCTAGGGGACTGATGACCTTAGATGTTAAGTCCCATAGTGCTCAGAGCCATTTGAACCACTTTTTAAGCGTTGTATGTTTGCAGAGCGTTATACCCACATTATTTTGCCAATTATAAGCATAATGAACCTATCTGTGCATCAGTGTACTGCATTATTTTGTGAACATGTCTGTAGGCTGCACATTGCATAATTCGACAGTTTATAATTAGTGAACGCGTTTGCAGAGCGTGCATTGTTTTGACACTTTACGAGTTGTTTACGTGTCTGTACATCAGTGAACTGTATTATTTCGGTGATTTACGTATATTTTGCAGGTGTGTAAGCTGCACAATTCTTTATTTCGACACTTGACCTCTTAGCAACAAATAATCCTGCGTTAATAACGAGCATCAAAACCGATTCAGGAATTAGTGAACACAGGGTTGTCGTAGCGAGGTTGAATGTTGTAATCCCCAAATCCTCGAAAAATAAGCTAAAAATATACCTATTCAAAAAAGCAGAAAAAAATTCACCTGACGCCTTCCTGAGAGAATCTCCATTCATTCCAAATTAATAATATAAGTGTAGACCAGATGTGGCGTAATTCAATGAAATAATATCGGCAGCAACTGAGAGATTTATACCAAATAAATTAACAAACGATGGAGCTGATCCTCCTTGATACACGAAACGAGTTAGAACACTGTTGCAGAAACGACTAAACAAACATGCCAAATCTAAACAGACGCAGACTCCCCAAGATTCGCGATCTTTTTACAGAAGCTCGTAATTTAGCGCGGACTTCAATGCGAGATGCCTATAACAGTATCCACAACGAAACTTTGTCTCGAAACCTGGCAGAAAATTCAAAGAGATTCTGGTCGTATATGAATTATGTTAGCGGCAGGAAACAATGAATGCCATCTCTGCCCGATAACACTGGAGATACTATCGAAGACAGTGCTGCCAAAACGGCCTTCCGAAATGCCTTCACAAAAGAAGACGATGTAAATATTCCAGAATTAGAATCGAGAGCAGCTGCCAACATGAGTAACGTAGAAGTAAACATCCTCGGAGTAGTGTAGCAACGTAAATCTCTTAATAAAAGCAAGTCTTCTGGTCCACACTGTATACCAATTAGGTTCCTTTTTGGAGTATGCTGATGCATTAGCTCCATATTTAAAAATCACATACAACTGTTCGTTCGACGAAAGATCCGTACCCAAAGACTGGAAAGTTGCACCGGTCACACCAGTATTCAAGAAAGTTAGTAGGAGTAACCCACTAAATTACAGGCCCATATCGTTGACGTCGATATGCAGCAGGATTTTGGAACATATATTGTGTTTGAACATTATGAATTACACACAGTCAACATCGGTTTAGATAAAATCGTTCCTGTGAAACACAACTAGCTCTTTACTCACATGAAGTGCTGAGTGCTATTGACAAGGGATTTCAGATCGATTCCGTATTTCTGTATTTCCGGAAGGCTTTTGACACTGTAACACACAAGCGGCTGGTAGTGAAATTGCGTGCTTATGGAATATAGTCTCAGTTATGTGACTGGATTTGTGATTTCCTATCAAGGAGGACACAGTTCGTAGAAATTGGTGGAAAGTCATCAAGTAAAACAGAAGTTATTTCTGGCGTTCCTCAAGGTAGTCTTATAGGCCCTTTGCTGTTCCTTATCTATATAAACAATTTGGGAGATAATCTGAGCACGCGTCTTCGGTTGTTTGCAGATGACACTGTCGTTTGTCGACTAATAAAGTCACCAGAAGATCTAAACAAACTGCAAAACGATTTAGTAAAGATATCTCAATGGTGCGAAACGTGGCAGTTGACCCTAAATAACGAAAAGTGTGAGGTCATCCACATGAGTGCTAAAAGGAACTCGTTAAACTTCGGTTACACAATAAATCTGTCTAATTGAAAAGCCGTAAATTCAACTAGCTACCTAGGTATTACAATTACCTACAACTTAAATTGGAAGGAACACATAGAAAATGTTGTGGGGGAGGCGAACCTAAGACTGCGTTTTAGTGGCAGGACACTTAGAAAATGTAACAGACCTACTAAGGAGACTGCCTACACTACGCTTATCCGTCCTCTTTTATAATACTACTGCAAGGTGTGGGATCCTTACCAGACGGGATTGATGGAGTACGTCAAAAAAGTTCAAAGAAAGGCAGCACGTTTTGTATTATCGCGAAATATGGGAGAGAGTGTCATGATACTGGATTTGGGCTGGATATCATTAAAAGAAAGGCGTTTTTCGTTGCGACAAAATCTTCTCACGAAATTCCAATCACCAACTTTCTCCTCCAAATGCGAAAATTATTGACACTGACCTACATAGGCAGAAATGATCACCACTATAAAATAAGGGAAATCAGAGCTCATACGGAAGGCTATAGGTGTTTATTCTTTCTGCGCATTATACGAGATTGGAATAATAGAGAATTGTGAAGTTGGTTCGATGAACCCTCTGCCAGGCACTTAAATGTGATTTGCAGAGTATCCATGTAGATGTATATGTAGATGTTTACAATTAGTGAACGTGTTCATAGAGTGTTATACATGCATTATTTAGACAATTTACGAGTTGTTTGCGTGTCTGTAAATCAGTGTACTGCATTATTTCGGTGATTTACGTGTAGTTTGCAGGTCTGTAGGCTATTTACTGTGACCCCAAGCACGCCAGGGCGAGTATTTTGTATCAGTGTAATAAATAAAATAGGTGAAATCCTTCCCTAATTAAATTGTTCCAACTTCCCGTTGAAGATAAATAAAATACACTCCTTCCTTCCTCCAGCAGCTGGACACATACTAAGCCCTTTTCTCGCCTTTTTCCCTTGACTGCCAGAGGATGAGAGTGCCCTCTGGTGGTAGTACTGTGTGCTAGGCCAGTTGGACTCCAGACCTCATGGTGAACATACTTGGATGGAGCTATTGCCTATGATAACTCAAATTGTTTAAATAATGATTGCATGCAAAATAAAGACTTACGGCCATACTATCCAGCAGCCCAGGACAGGCTGAGTCCTTTACCCGCCAATTCCAAGGAAGAGGTTGTCATTGGATGATGTAGATTAGCAGAGGTGGCCAATTGACCTTTTATCCTGCCAAAATATTCCTGCCATTTCCTTAGGTTAGTGGAGGTAGTTCAAGTGATCTTTCTCCTTCCAAAATTTGAACTTCCCGCCATTTTCTTGGGTGGGGAGGGGGAGGGGAAGGGGGAGGGGAGGGGGTTAGGTTAGTAGAGGTAGCAAAATTGACCTGTTTTTCCTCCAAGATTTAACTTCCCACCATGACGTCATTGGGGTGTTGCCACATCTATTGCCGCCATCTTGGACCCGCCATCTTGAATAAATATTATAACAATGCAGAGTGGGGCGACGGCGGCTTTTCCCTAATATTAACAATTATCTGACCCTAATCAAAATTTCCACTTGCCTCATGTCTTGTCAACATCGTTACAGATTTATCGTAAGGACAACAGCTAACAGCAAGCAGGCAGGGGCTAGGCAGTTGTGTGTTGTTTAAAGAGACTGAGTGCGATTAATTACTATTGCTTCAGAGCGAAGCCTCGAAATGTTTAGTTACAAATGTGGTCGCTAAAATAACCACACGTCTGCACTTACTCATCATACATAGATATGCTGCATACTCATCACTCTCTGCAAACCAGGAGTGTTGCTGTTTGAAGGATACCATCGATGTTTTCCAACACTGTCGCATTTTTACACTGTTTTTAAGATGCCGTATTAGAGCACTAGACTGCCATAGTGCACTTTTTGTTTGGACAAATAATGTGTGGGAATTGTGGCGCATTCCTAACGACATTCAGCGTAGCTCGTACAGTGGTTAAGGCATTGTACAACGTGGCCACCCCCCGATAGTTGGCTATATTAGTTTCAAGTTAACGTAATTGTAGGCTTATGATTTTGTTAGCATAATGTCCCTCATGAAAGTCCTCCTGTCGCAGAAAAATGAAGACCTTGGATCTCTCACAGATACATAATCAGAATACAAATTTTATTATCAAGTGCGATTTTTCCAGATACGTAATTTAACACTTAGGGACTATAACTGCCAGCGAAAAACAAATAAACAAAGGAAAGATAGTAACTATCTAATTTGACTCATAAAACAGGAGTACTCTTAAATTTCGTGTACGACACCAGCAAGAACCGGAAAGTAAGCAAAGATGCTCTCTCTCCTCCCCTTCCTCTTTCTTTCTCTGTAAAAATCTGAACGTAATGGTTAGATCACGAAAAGGAACACAAGAGATAGAATCGAAACAACCTCTACTGACTACAAGATGGCATCAGATGAAGATGTCTCTAGGTAGCATTGAGTTAAATGTTGCTTCTTCTAAAGATTGGACGCTAGTGAGGATAGTGCTCTGAGACTCAGGGCTTAAAAAGACAGAGGGTGTTCACAACACTGAAGGAGCATTATGTTTTGTTGCAAACCAACGAGGTGAGGGCGGTGCATAAAACGTTCTCCCTGGGGAAATCAATGGGCCGACAGGACAGCAAGCTTTGTTTTAAATTGTCTGACCCGGTGTCATTCTATTCGCCAAAACGTCTCTCTGCAGTGTGTTTGTCTGCAAGAAACGGAGGCAGCATTGAATGGCAAAGCCTTTGTAACGTCCGGCAGCCATATTGATTAAATCTGTCTGAAATCCGATAGTCACTTCTTTAACATGAGTATAAGTTGTTGTTGTTGTTGTCTTCAGTCCTGAGACTGGTTTGATGCAGCTCTCCATGCTACTCTATCCTGTGCAAGCTTCTTCATCTCCCAGTACTTACTGCAACCTACATCCTTCTGAATCTGCTTAGTGTATTCATCTCTTGGTCTCCCCCTACGATTTTTACCCTCCACGCTGCCCTCCAATACTAAATTTGTGATCCCTTGATCCCTCAGAACATGTCCTACCAACCGGTCCCTTCTTCTTGTCAAGTTGTGCCACAAACTCTTCTTCTCCCCAATTCTATTCAATACCTCCTTATTAGTTATGTGATCTACCCATCTAATCTTCAGCATTCTTCTGTAGCACCACATTTCGTAGCTTCTATTCTCTTCTTGTCCAAACTATTTATCGTCCATGTTTCACTTCCATACATGGCTACACTCCATACAAATACCTTCAGAAACGACTTCCTGAGACTTAAATCTATACTCGATGTTAACAAATTTCTCTTCTTCAGAAACGCTTTCCTTGCCATTTCCAGTCTACATTTTATATCCTCTCTACTTCGACCATCATCAGTTATTTTGCTCCCCAAATAGCAAAACTCCTTTACTACTTTAAGTGTCTCATTTCCTAATCTAATTCCCTCAGCATCACCCGACTTTATTCGACTACATTCCATTATCCTCGTTTTGTTTTTGTTGATGTTCATCTTATATCCTCCCTTCAAGACACTGTCCATTCCGTTCAACTGCTCTTCCAAGTCCTTTGCTGTCTCTGACAGAATTACTATGTCATCGGCGAACCTCAAAGTTCTTATTTCTTCTCCATGGACTTTAATACCTACTCCGAATTTTTCTTTTGTTTCGTTTACTGCTTGCTCAATATACAGATTGAATAACATCGGGGAGAGGCTACAACCCTGTCTCACTCCCTTCCCAACTGCTGCTTCCCTTTCATGCCCCTCGACTCTTATAACTGCCATCTGGTTTCTGTACAAATTGTAAATAGCCTTTCGCTCCCTGTATTTTACCCCTGCCACCTTTAGAATTTGAAAGAGAGTATTCCAGTCAACATTGTCAAAAGCTTTCTCTAAGTCTATAAATGCTAGGAATGTAGGTTTGCCTTTCCTTAATCTATTTTCTAAGATAATTCGTAGGGTCAGTATTGCCTCACGTGTTACAATATTTCTGCGGAATCGAAACTGTTCTTCGCCGAGGTCGGCTTCTACCAGTTTTTCCATTCGTCTGTAAAGAATTCGCGTTAGTACGAGGGCAGTTCAATAAGTAATGCAACACATTTTTTTTCTCGGCCAATTTTGGTTGAAAAAACCGGAAATTTCTTGTGGAATATTTTCAAACATTCCCGCTTCGTCTCGTATAGTTTCATTGACTTCCGACAGGTGGCAGCGCTGTACGGAGCTGTTAAAATGGCGTCTGTAACGGATGTGCGTTGCAAACAACTGGCAGTGATCGAGTTTCTTTTGGCGGAAAACCAGGGCATCTCAGATATTCATAGGCGCTTGCAGAATGTCTACGGTGATCTGGCAGTGGACAAAAGCACGGTGAGTCGTTGGGCAAAGCGTGTGTCATCATCGCCGCAAGGTCAAGCAAGACTGATCTCCCGCGTGCGGGCCGGCCGTGCACAGCTGTGACTCCTGCAATGGCGGAGCGTGCGAACACACTCGTTCGAGATGATCGACGGATCACCATCAAACAACTCAGTGCTCAACTTGACATCTCTGTTGGTAGTGCTGTCACAATTGTTCACCAGTTGGGATATTCAAAGGTTTGTTCCCGCTGGGTCCCTCGTTGTCTAACCGAACACCATAAAGAGCAAAGGAGAACCATCTGTGCGGAATTGCTTGCTCGTCATGTGGCTGAGGGTGACAATTTCTTGTCAAAGATTGTTACAGGCGATGAAACATGGGTTCATCACTTCGAACCTGAAACAAAACGGCAATCAATGGAGTGGCGCCATACCCACTCCCCTACCAAGAAAAAGTTTAAAGCCATACCCTCAGCCGGTAAAGTCATGGTTACAGTCTTCTGGGACGCTGAAGGGGTTATTCTGTTCGATGTCCTTCCCCATGGTCAAACGATCAACTCTGAAGTGTATTGTGCTACTCTTCAGAAATTGAAGAAACGACTTCAGCGTGTTCGTAGGCACAAAAATCTGAACGAACTTCTCCTTCTTCATGACAACGCAAGACCTCACACAAGTCTTCGCACCAGAGAGGAGCTCACAAAACTTCAGTGGACTGTTCTTCCTCATGTACACTACAGCCCCGATCTCGCACCGTCGGATTTCCATATGTTTGGCCCAATGAAGGACGCAATCCGTGGGAGGCACTACGCGGATGATGAAGAAGTTATTGATGCAGTACGACGTTGGCTCCGACATCGACCAGTGGAATGGTACCGTGCAGGCATACAGGCCCTCATTTCAAGGTGGCGTAAGGCCGTAGCATTGAATGGAGATTACGTTGAAAAATAGTGTTGTGTAGCTAAAAGATTGGGGAATAACCTGGTGTATTTCAATGCTGAATAAAACAACCCCTGTTTCAGAAAAAAAATGTGTTGCATTACTTATTGAACTGCCCTCGTATTTTGCAGCTGTGACTTATTAAACTGATAGTTCGGTAATTTTCACATCTGTCAACACCTGCTTTCTTTGGGATTGGAATTATTATGTTCTTCTTGAAGTCTGAGGGTATTTCGCCTGTCTCATACATCTTGCTCACCAGATGGTAGAGTTTTGTCAGGACTGGCTCTCCCAAGGCTGTCAGTAGTTCTAATGGAATGTTGTCCACTCCCGTGGCATTGTTTCGACTCAGATCTTTCAGTGCTCTGTCAAACTCTTCACGCAGTATCGTATCTCCCATTTCATCTCATCTACATCCTCTTCCATTTCCATAATATTGTCCTCAAGTCCATCGCCCTTGTATAGACCCTCTATATACTCCTTCCACCTTTCTGCTTTCCCTTCTTTGCTTAGAACTGGGTTTCCATCTGCGCTCTTGATATTCATACAAGTGGCTCTCTTTTCTCCAAAGGTCTCTTTAATTTTCCTGTAGGCAGTATCTATCTTACCCCTAGTGAGATAAGCCTCTACATCCTTACATTTGTCCTCTAGCCATCCCTGCTTAGCCATTTTGCACTTCCTGTCGATCTCATTTTTGAGAAGTTTGTATTCCTTTTTGCCTGCTTCATTTTCTGCGTTTTTATAAGTTATAGTGTCACAAATGGACATTATTGTGGGCAGAGTGGGGGAGCAGCGTTCAAACATCGTGTTGCCTTTCTGGGTTAGGTTTGCCATTGTTTCTCTAAACCATCTGTAGCGAACACCAGGATAGTTCCTATGGAAACAATACGCCGGTAACCTCGGTCTGTCCGAGCTGCACTCTGTCTCCGATGGTCTTGTCGTCAACTTTCGATCTCCCGTCATTATTTTTCTGCAACGAGCAATCATCGACTCTGAGTAAGCCTGGATGATCCACCCACACGTGCATTCCGAATGTCAAACGCAAAAAACTTGTGGCCACTTGACGTTCTTTGGAGACAGCACTTTCGCTGGTTAATTTAACGTGCTTTTGTTGGTACTACTTATTATTGAAACCCAATTTCCACGTTATGAACTCAATGTAATAAATATCGATTGTTGCGGGACAACCCATACTGTAGGCTGGAAATGAATAACAATATTATTCCTCTGTCAGTTAGCCTGAGGTACAACCTAATCGACACATGAATTCTGTTATTTTGGACGAAATAAATACAGTATGGGACATTTGCATTTTTTGTTGAAAGTATGTTAGCTGAAAATTTATTTTGAAGTATTTACCAGCGACTGAGAACCATCGAGGGGAACTAGTGTGCCAGCATCCTAACATTAGAAATTAACAGGGGAATAATAAGTTAGCTTACATACTACCTGGTGTACTATCAGATTTTGTAGTGACTGTATATTATTTCGTCACTTTCAGGTGCTAGTGTTACTCTAGGTAGTTGCTTTTCTTTCCATATGGCTAATTTTATTTCCACCCTCCCATATGTGAAAGGAAATGGCAACTGTGGTAACGTCGATCTATAACCTAATGGTATTTTAACGAAATCGATGCTGAATGAAATTTCGTTAAAGAATAATAAATTTGCTTTTAAGTTAATTAATTTGCCTTTCTTTAATTGTCTTCTGTAAGTACGAACTTTGTTGTAGAACCTCACTCTTATTTACGTGTGGTAATAAAAAAATTCACTTTCAAAAGAATTACGTACATTTAAAGATTACGTGAACTCATGTTAACTGATTAAGAATATTTAGTTGAGAATTAAATCCTTTACATCATTCGGCCTTGACACACATTTTCTAAATGCAGTGGATTTTTTGTTAAATAATTACTGAATTCTATCCCGGCGTTAACTATAGAACACAAGATTATCTCTATTAGCAGAAAATGGTTAATTATTGCCAAGCCGACATTTAATTATCACTGATCAAACCTACTTCGCTATACATTTAAGCTATTTGAAAGAACCAAAATTGTTAAATTTCAATGTTAACTAACATTAACTATCCGCCTACGAATGCACAAATGTATTATTAGGTTAAAAATTCTTCGGTCTCAGGATCACTGTAAAGGAAGAACAATTTCTTAATTCACTGTTAATTTTTATCTATCTGTTCCCGATTTACGGGTTTGGTTGATTTTTTTCTTTAGCGGAACAATTTTTTAAATGTGCCGCCGCTGCAAATCGATCGGTCGCGGCACAGCCCAGCAACACCGCTAAAAATGCTGAAAATTCTTTAAAGAAATAATATAGATGACATGGGCAAGCTAATTTACATTAATAATACACACTTTTGATAAATTCTGATATATTTAGATCAAACAATAATTGAACTCACATTAATTCGTAACGCCTCCTCTAATGGCGGCTAAGTCTAGACAGAGACAAAAGACATCTACCCTTTCATGAATCGCTTCAACACAGCTTCTTCTCGCATTCGCATCTACACACATAAGACCAAAGAATACCTTGTACATGGTTCTTTTATACGACTGCTGACTATTAACATTTCTTTGTAATTTGACAATATTATTCTCCTCTGGCTAAATTCCACATCTCTGTTATCGCAGATACTGACACATTTTACAATCACATAATAAATATAGAAAAATTACTATCCTAAATACAGAAAGAATATTACTACAAAAAATATTACGATAGTAACAAATGTCTTTTACACAGAATTCAATAATATTTTTGTTCAATAATTACGTTATATACAACTTGCTCAGAGCGGCGTATATGGTACAAATAAATTTTAGTTTGTTAATGTGTGAGTTTGCCAGGGAACGTTACATTGCCCCCTGGCAGCATTTGGCAAAGAGTTTCTATACTTTGACACAATGGTGCCAGTAACGTTCTTTACAATTCTGTATTTTTTATGGAATGGCTCTTTTAATTATTCCCAGGGTTATATATGTTCATGGCTCCCCCATTTGGGCGAAGGCAGACAGGAAACCTGGGCAAAACTGTGCCGGAGCCCAGCCATCCCAGTTGGTTCATGATTAATATTGTCTCTTTAACAGTCATTCATTTGAATTAATTTAGCAGTTTGTCACCAACGGTTACATAATATCACAGTCACAGGATCACTTTTCATAATGTTTCCACTACCTACGTGTTACAAATTCATCTCTTGCACTTGTTAGAGTTCATTTTCTCTTAACAGTTCACAGGTATACATAATAAATGTTCAGTGTTTATCAAAAATGGAGTCATTGACATGTTATGCAGTTTGTGTAAATATTTTGGAAAATGACAACAATGCTGTAGTCGGTGAGCGGTGCGGAGTGATTGTTGAGCGGCGCTCGGCGCGGCGCGTCGGCTCCGTGTAGGTCACCGCCCCCGGTGATGACAGTTACGGCGCGGAGGGGCGTGGCTGTCTGGTCTGCTACGGGCTGCTGCGGCCGCTGCATGGCTGATGTAGCCGGATGCGCGTTGGATATCAGCTCGCCCGTGTGACATCTTCTTGCAGTGCTCCAGCAAACATGCAACAAGTTCACAAACAGTGTACTATCCTTATGGGCATTTTTTTTCTGCTGTGGGAAAAAACGCACACAGTTATTGGCAGGTATTATTCAGTAGGCCTTCACTAGTCTGTTTTGCACAATGTTTCGTTGTCACAGTAACACGTTTTATGGGCACACAATATTTTTCACCATGTCATGACTTGTCATTAGTCACACGCAAGTTTTCACCTTAGGACAAAATGTATCTCTGTAGTCAATGCGCTTTCCTAGCGTCCCTTGACACAAAAAGAATTAAAGTTTGACACTAACTTGGTCCACCGTCCGTTATCGGCTCACTGTTCGTGTCGTGCTAGTTCCTTGTCCACTTGCACACACGGCGATGATACAGTTTCTTATTACTTATACACAACAACTTCGTGACGTATTGCTGCAGGTTTAACAGTCACTGTTTGTCTCTGCCACACAATACTGCACTTTTGTTTAAGTTCCTTATTTTTATTTACAATGTCCGTTGTGCAATTTTTGTAACAGCACATTCGTAACTCTTTACCAAGGTGTGTGATATTTGCGTACATGGTAACAAATATTAAAATTTCGTATTAGTTTGCCCAAAAATCATCTATATTCGTGTTCGAGTAGATTTTATTTGTGCATTCCAGCCGGATTCAGGCATATTGTTCAATAACTCCTTTGAAATTATGTCTTACTTCACTTGCAAGGTCCTACGTAACTACAGTGTAGTCTCTGTAGGTTAAAATTGACTTGGACTGTATCTGGCTAGCTCCTTTTTTTTTACTGATTGAATCTGCACATGCTTCAATTGAAGCTTCTTTGTGCATAACTTTGCGTTACTTAAATTTGCAATAAGTTTGCCTCCAATGGTGCCCTCGGGTCACTACTGGGTGCATTATTCTTTCTGATAACATTGGTTAGATAATAAAGTTCTCAGGGCTTCATATTATTGATATTATTCTGGGTTCGAATCTGTCAAACTGACAGCTACACATATATACATATATACACATATAATAGAAAAGATTGTGCCAAGAAATATTTCAAATTTGACACACATATAGAAAATTATGCAGTACACAAACTAATCATTATTAAAATGTTCCTCTTGACTGAACTCTGTCACAGCTTAACACTACAAATAATTGCACTAATCAGATTATCTAATTAAAAGAGTACATGACACAAATATTCATAAACACATGAGAAGGTCAATCATATTCTTATAACTAAACACTTCTACACTAGTACATTATCTCTACAGATGACACATCATTAATGTTCATTATTTACAAAAGAATGGTGTCCACATAGGACTATTAGTCTTTTACTGTAAGAATATTTTTACATCCTTACGCGGATACAGTCCCCGTACTCTCCCTGAGTGGGGATCTGCTAAGAGATAGCTACACTCATGTGGCGCACTTACTACTCTAAAAGGTCCATTGTACACCAATTGCCACTTGCTATTCTGTTTCAAGGATGCTGAGGACTTAGGATGATTGCGTAAGAGTACCAAGTCCCCAACACTAAATTTTTGGTTATGCGTCACATGTCGATTATATTTTTCTTTCCTGTTCTGAGCGCACCTGGTAAGGTTGCACCCTGCTTTTCTTATCTTCTCTTCCTTAGGCTCAGGAATGACTGGGACCTTAGGCAAAGGTGCCAGCCACTCATTCAGAACTCTATTATTACTCATTATAATCTCGTTTGGTTGATACCCCGTAGAAGCATGCGGGGTTGCGTTGTGAATTTCCAAAAACTTAGGTATCAGATCTGGCCATCTTGTGTGCTTATATGCAATGTATAACCTGAAAAATTTATTTAACTCTCCAAATGTTCTCTCTACTAAACTTGCTTGTAGGTGAAAACGGGATATTTGTATGTGCTTTATATCTTGTTCGTGTAAATAGTTTTTCCAGGTATGGCCTGTAAAATAGGAAGCATTATCCGATATTATCGCTTCAGGCTTACCCACTTGTGTAAAATATTCTTTCCCTAACCATTTAACTATTCCACGAGCAGTGGCTGATTTAAGGCAGTATATTTTTAAGTATTTAGAGAAAAGGTCATACACCGCTAAAATGTACTTTAATCCACCCCTGGCTCGTGGGTAGGGTCCTGCTATGTCTATAGATACTAACTGAAGTGGCCCGATGAGGCACTATAGGATGCAGTTCAAACCTTGTGGACTTATTTTGAAACTTAGCTTTTTGGCACAGAGGACAAGTCCTGATAATGGTGCGAGTCTGCTGGCTTATTCCCTTAAAGTAACAGAATTTGGATAAAATCCTTATCGTTTTGCCTAAATGCGTGTGCCACACTACAGCTGGGATAGCCTGTTGCGGTATACACACGACTCCATGGTCATTTGACACACCCGTTTTATAATACAGAATATCATCTATTATTTTGAAATTCTGAACACTTTTAAGATTGGTTCCTTCTTTAATTTTGCTAATGATATCTCGCCAAATCGGATCAGTTTCCTGCAATATAGACATATTCTTACACATATGTAAAAAGTCCCTCCTATGTACTTTATCTTGTACTAAGAGTATTCGATATTCCTCCGATTGTTCCAAAATCTTTGACATTGAGGATTGCCCTAGTGGAAGCCTCGACAAGGCGTCAGCTACAACATTATCTTGTCCTTTTAGGTACATAATCTTAATTTTATATTCCTGTAATGCTAACCTCCATCTTAGCAAGCGGGTATGGTATAATTTGCAAGACATTAAATAGCTCAGAGCCTGGTGGTCACTGAATACTTTGACTTCTTTACCATAGATGTAATAATTGAATTTCTTTACCGCCCAAACCACTGCAAGAGCCTCTAATTCGGTAGCGGAATATGCTCTCTCACAGCTGTTTAGTGTGCGGCTGGCAAATCCGATTACATTGATTGTTGTGGGGTCGTTGCTCCTGTCCCACTGAAATAAACAAGCGCCCAGACCGTATGAACACGAATCTGTCGCTATGCAAAAATCTTTTGTCATGTCTGGGTGTCGCAATATGTCTGCATTCACCAAGGCGTTTTTGATAGCGTCAAATGCGCGTTGACATTCTTCTGTCCACACCCAGTGCGCATTTTTACGCAACAGGCTCAATAAAGATTCGTTATTCATTAATTGGTTTGGAACAAACCGTCTAAAAAAGGATGCAAGACCTATAAACGCTTTGAGTTGTCTCTTAGTTCTCGGACTAGGAAACCCTCGAATTGCGTCAAGTTTTTTGCTGTCAGGTTTGATGCCTTGCGGTGTTATTATGTGACCTAGAAATTTAATCTGATTACGTCCAAATTTGGATTTCTCAAGATTCGCTGTTACTCCCGCTTGCTTAAACCTTTCTAAGACTCTACTCAGTAGTTCTACGTGCTCCTCCCAGGTGGCAGTGGCAATCACCAGATCGTCTACATACACTGTTACCCTTTGCAGCAAATCCGGACCTAAAACCGCGTCGAGGGCTGTTATGAAAACTCCTGCACTTACATTTAAGCCGAAAGGTAGTACCCTAAATTGGTAACTCCTTCCCCCAAATATAAATGCAGTATATTTCCTCGACTCGGGTGTGAGCAGGATTTGCCAGAATGAACTTTTCATATCAATAGATGTCAAATATTGCACTCCATGGAATTTTTGAATTTGCTCATCTAAGTTTTCCGGATGAGTCCTGACAGGTACAATAATTTCGTTTATGTCTCTCGCATCTAATACTAACCGTACCTGTCCGTCTGCTTTTGCTACCGCCACCAAAGGACTACTATAAGGGGACAAAGCCGGTTCTATTATTCCCCACTCGATCAGTTTTCTTATTTCTTTAGCTACTACTTCCTTCTTGGACCAAGGGATGGAGTATGAGGCTCGACAGTAGGTTCTGTGAGGTTTCACCTCGATATTGTACTGATATCCCTTAACAATTCCTGGTTGTTCTGAAAATACATCTGCATAGATAGTTAATAACTGTACCAAATCCTGCTGTTGCATTGAATTCAAATTTTCGGACTGTGATACTTTGTTCACAAGTGCGTCCACATTTGCTTTTAACTGATCACTTTGTACGTCTGGATAATAGAGATTTTGTCCTTGACAATGATTGTCCAAATGTAGTATCCACTGATTCCTACACTTTATGTTAATCGCATTACAATTAGGCACAGGTACCTCTTCAGATCTGAGCATGGACAATTCTATCCTCCTACCAGCGTTCATCAAACTTAATTTTCCCCGAGAAAGGTCGACTATTGCGTCCCTTTCTCTCAAAAAATCTACCCCGAAAATGCAGGCTACCTTTAAACCCTTTACTACCAGGAATGAGCACGCTATGGCTTCTTCCCCTATATACATCTCTACCCGCACTTGGAGTTTAATTATTTGTCGCTGTGCACTTATGGCTCCAGTGACTTTACAATTATTCACGGGAAAAGTCAGCATACGCCTTTCCTTCCCCAGTACTTTGAATAAGTCCATACTCATGACACTAACAGTAGCACCTGTATCTACGATTGCCTGCACATCAATATTGTTAATTTTGATCTCTATCATCGCTTGTACTTTGTCTTTGTGCTCCTTTATGCACGTGGATGGTTCAGTTATTAATTCATGTCCCATCTGTACCCCGTCATTATACCTAAGGATACAGATTCCCAATGTTTTGTTGGGTGTCGGGCTGCTCTCACTCCAAACCTCAGCCGACGATGGAGAGCGTATCTCGGCTGAATCTAGTTTGTTGGATTATTGCTGGTGGATGGGTGTGGCTGCTCTGTGTCACTGACCTCCACTATGTGTAAGTTGTGTTGCGTCGGCCGCCACGGTTGCGCAATTGGCGCATTTTGTGGTGGCGGTCGGTTATTGTCATATCTTTCACTGTTTTGCCGGTCCGGACTGGGCCTCTGGTTCTGTGGCCAAGTTCGGTTTGCATCATTATAAGTATTAGTGTTGCACGGCCCCCTGGCATTTTTCCATCTATTATTGCTTGGTGGGCCTGTTTCATATCGATCATCGAACCTCCTTTTCCGGTCATTATTCACCGGCGGACTATTGCCGTTCCGGTCTCTACCTCTATTCCCGTTTTGTACATAATCTTGTCTCCTATTGTTACCTCCGCCGTTTCCATTACTTGGTGGAGGCGTGTTATTTCGACCATTTCTGTAACCGTTTCCGTTACTTCTAGCCTGTTCAGAGGCTGCCTTAACATCCTCCTGAATCAGGTCAATTGAGTCCAGAACAGACAAGAAATGTTCCATATCGTTTTCGGGCACGTGTATAAGTTTTTCCTTTACGTGTATCGGCAAGTGTGATTTCAAAAGTCTGATCAAATCCCGGGATGAAATCTGCTCGTCCCAATAACGGGTCTTATTAATGTACTTCTCAAAATATTTTCGCAAATTGCCTAATCGTGGAGAATACGGCTCTGGATTATATACCTCCTTCCGTAATCTCTCCTGAATACATGTTGACCAATATTTGGCCAAGAATGCCTTTTCGAATTGCTCATATGTATCGCAACTGTCAGCTGCTTCGGTTGCCCATAATGCAGCATCTCCTTGTATGTAAGACATAACGAACTGTATTTTCTGTGTATGACTCCAAACGCTAGGCAAAATGTTTCTAAATCCCTTGATAAACACTACAGGGTGAACAGATTTCTTCTCCGTTGTAAAGATCTGAAACTGTCGGTTTCTAATCAGACTTTCTTCAATCACTACTTTGGAATGACATTTATTTGTTTCGCTTACATTGGTTGCCTGTTCTGTCTCGCAGTCGCAATTTTTTACTGCTGTATTTATATGCCTATCATTGTTGGACCTGGCTGGCGTGACACACGCCTGCCCGTCGCCGTGCAGCAAGCTGTTTTCTAGCTCGGCAAGACGACGGTTGACATTCCGCTGCCATAGCGGAATGTCAGTGTGCACCGCCGTTTTAAGGTCCTTTATTTCCGCGTTGGAGCCCGCGTCTTTGGCTTCAATCGCGGCGTGCACTTGTTCGGACACTTTGTGCTCAATTACTTGATTTGTGTCAATCTCTAGTTGTTCCACCCTGTTGGTCAGTACACTGATTTCCTCTACGATACTGGCGTTAGCCACTTGGATACTATCTACTCTTTCGCTTAGTTCTTTCACCGTTTTGGGTATGGTTTCATAGTTTTGCTTCATACTAACAATCTCACTTTGCATAGCTTCTAAAGATTGCATTAACTGCAAGTCTCTCTCATGTATGCGTCGATCACGCTCTGCTTGTTTAGCATCACGTTCACTATCGCGTTCTGCTTGCATACATGCAAATTCAGCTACCAATCTCTGGTCACGCTTTGCTTGTTCAGCATCACGTTCTCTATCACGCTCTGCTTGCATGCATGCAAATTCAGCTACCAATCTCTGGTCACGCTTTGCTTGTTCAGCATCACGTTCTCTATCACGCTCTGCTTGTTTACATGCAAATTCAGCTACCAATCTCTGGTCACGCTCTGCCTGTTCAGCATCGCGTTCTCTTTCACGCTCGGCTTGCATACGTACAAATTCAGCTTGGAAATTGAGCATGCGCTCGAACATAACTCTTAATGATTGCACTTCTGACACCTCACCACTCTCTGGTCCGTGTCCAGTGCTTGCGGGTGGCACAGTATTTCCGCTATCAACTGAATCACTGGGTAGCAGTGGCAACATTTCTTGCCCTTCGGCCCCCAGATTCTCACATTGTACTTCCTGAACTACGTCACTAACATTACTTTGTGTCCCACTTTCTAACTCGGTATCACTACTTACTGACTGTTGTTCATTATCCATGTTGATATCCTTCTGACTACGCAATCTAACCATAGTAAACAAAAGAAATAAAATCTGAACTAAATATCCTAACACTCAGGTTTCACTGACATAATCACACAAGAAATGGTCATTTGTTAATACACAATTACTATATACTACAATGATTAACTACTTAAATGTCCTGTTATTTTAAAACAAAGCACTAACAACACGCACACCACTAATGATCCGAGAACACTGCACTGAGGCTACTTTACTACCCACAGGACAACTACACTGTAGCTTTACCTTTTGGTGATCTATCTTGGGTGCAGCTCCCCCCTGGTATTGTGGTAGGTAATTAATTTTTCGAAATAATGATCTCTCTTCTTCAGCTTGCCTCTGGATATATAGTGTTCTCATGCAAAAAATCATATACAGGTATTACCACACAATATTGGTTATGCAATACATACAATACATGGAAAAATTATTAAATGTTCTCCAACAAAGTTCGACTATAATAATTCCCTAGTTATCTCATGGGTATTTAGTGGCCACTGCATATTCAGGCCCCACGTTGGGCGCCAATTTAACGAAATCGATGCTGAATGAAATTTCGTTAAAGAATAATAAATTTGCTTTTAAGTTAATTAATTTGCCTTTCTTTAATTGTCTTCTGTAAGTACGAACTTTGTTGTAGAACCTCACTCTTATTTACGTGTGGTAATAAAAAAATTCACTTTCAAAAGAATTACGTACATTTAAAGATTACGTGAACTCATGTTAACTGATTAAGAATATTTAGTTGAGAATTAAATCCTTTACATCATTCGGCCTTGACACACATTTTCTAAATGCAGTGGATTTTTTGTTAAATAATTACTGAATTCTATCCCGGCGTTAACTATAGAACACAAGATTATCTCTATTAGCAGAAAATGGTTAATTATTGCCAAGCCGACATTTAATTATCACTGATCAAACCTACTTCGCTATACATTTAAGCTATTTGAAAGAACCAAAATTGTTAAATTTCAATGTTAACTAACATTAACTATCCGCCTACGAATGCACAAATGTATTATTAGGTTAAAAATTCTTCGGTCTCAGGATCACTGTAAAGGAAGAACAATTTCTTAATTCACTGTTAATTTTTATCTATCTGTTCCCGATTTACGGGTTTGGTTGATTTTTTCTTTAGCGGAACAATTTTTTAAATGTGCCGCCGCTGCAAATCGATCGGTCGCGGCACAGCCCAGCAACACCGCTAAAAATGCTGAAAATTCTTTAAAGAAATAATATAGATGACATGGGCAAGCTAATTTACATTAATAATACACACTTTTGATAAATTCTGATATATTTAGATCAAACAATAATTGAACTCACATTAATTCGTAACGCCTCCTCTAATGGCGGCTAAGTCTAGACAGAGACAAAAGACATCTACCCTTTCATGAATCGCTTCAACACAGCTTCTTCTCGCATTCGCATCTACACACATAAGACCAAAGAATACCTTGTACATGGTTCTTTTATACGACTGCTGACTATTAACATTTCTTTGTAATTTGACAATATTATTCTCCTCTGGCTAAATTCCACATCTCTGTTATCGCAGATACTGACACATTTTACAATCACATAATAAATATAGAAAAATTACTCTCCTAAATACAGAAAGAATATTACTACAAAAAATATTACGATAGTAACAAATGTCTTTTACACAGAATTCAATAATATTTTTGTTCAATAATTACGTTATATACAACTTGCTCAGAGCGGCGTATATGGTACAAATAAATTTTAGTTTGTTAATGTGTGAGTTTGCCAGGGAACGTTACAGTATCAAAGAATAATCGCAAAGTTTTCTTCAGTTAACAAAGGAAATAATTGCATTAAAATCCTATTGATACTGTTACTATGAAAAAGGCTCATGGCCATGGTGCGCTAGTGCTACGATGTGTAAGTGAAGATATTGTTCCACGAAAGTCGTTCGGTTCAAGTACATGCTATGTTGGTAGGAGAGAAAAATGAAGATGTTTAAGAATAAAGGGTAATTCAGATGGATCACTGTACATAGGAGGAAAATGGAGAATGGAGTGTAAGTGATGGTTTGATATTTGCTTGGGAAGTGTGATCACGTGGTGGATAAGACTGGAAGCTGTAGAGGAGAGCCCATATATTTGGTAGTTAGCAAGAAAAGCGCAGGCACCTGCAATAGGGAAGGATGTAACCTCATCGCAGAATATTTCACTTCCACATACATATGCTGGAGAGATGAGCCAAGGACATCATGGTACATAGAATGTGCAAAGTCCGACTGCAAGGAGTGGTAGTACAACTGGATATACTTCTTAACATTGCTGACAAAAGGGTGGAATTTGACACACTTATAAATATTTCGTGTTGTTATCCCATTAGCATCAGTAGTGTATCAAGGAGAGTTCTACCCCAAGAACATATCTTACCACAAGGTAATAGATAAGACTTCTGGGAACACCCTCCCCTCAGCAGTTGATGTAGTCAAGTACTGCCGGTAGTTTAGAATGAAAGTCATCCATCCACTGTGAGAGTTCTAGCCAAGATGATGATATAAGAAAGGGTCATATCCTCCTGGACCAATAAGAAACAGGCACCCTCTCCTCTCATCTTAATAAAATGCAACTATCTCAGCATTGTCATTCACGTTCTGTTCACAGTAGTGAAACGATCGACATGAAATTCCAGCAGCAGGAGCAGAGAATGGTCCAAAGAAAAAGAACTGTCACCTCAAAAATAAATATTAGTGCATCCAACATTAATATTTATTAAGTATTATGTATGTGTTTCTCCTTACATGCTTTTTTGTCCAACACACCGCTGCAGTACTAGCAGAAATGCTGGACCAGCATACCAAAGTGTTCTGTGCAACCTGCAGTCAGCCTCCCACATTTATCGGAGCCATCAGAACATCCCCCAAAAATACTCCCATTGAGCAATACCTAAAACGTGACTGCTAGTAGATCAAAAAGTGTGAACGTAGGTCTAGCACATAATAGTGACTTTGAGGTATTACTGGAAATAGAGAATGTCCAACACCTTGGTGTTAGAGTACAAGGTACATGGTATGAGTAGGATTATCTATGCAGTATAATGGACACTTTTAGGGAAGGTGACAGGTGAGTACGGTCCATTCCATACCCCAACTGATGTCCATATGTTTCTAAAAAATATGTCCATAGTTGAAATATGAGGAGAAGCTGGGACTAAGTTGAGGAGTGAAATACAGCTACGCTAATATTCAAGTATTGTGAATTTATGGGAACTACACAGTACATTAGCAATTCTGGAAGATTATGCTGGTGTCCATATGTAGCTGCATTCCATTACCCAGTGACAGTGCATTCCATTACATTGTAGAACATTTACGTAATCATAACGTAAATATGAGTCAATCAGAACAAAGTATAAACGCCTGTGTTCATCCAGTGCAAAACTCTACACCTGTCAACTCTATAAGCGCTCGCTAGAGAGAGGCAGAGAGAGAGAGAGAACAACAACGCTACCAAAGAAAGACGTTAACACGTAAACCACTGCCATAACCACCCCACCACCACCGCCACTGCTGCAACTGCCACCCCCACTGCAGTCTTGCCATACTCAGGCCAACAACACATGGTTCAATAAGCCAATGGGCAGTCACTGTTCGAAGCTGACATGTTCCACATAGCTGTCAGCAAGCTCTAACAGGCAGATATAAAAGCACTGCCAAAGCCATCCACCTCTATAATGATCCATGAATGTGCCTGCCTACAAACACTCTGGTCATAAGCTCCCTACCTACATACACACATGCGGTACTATCAGATGCCTTCACACACACACACAAACACACAACCACACACACACACACACACACACACACACACACACATACACACAAACACCTTAGAGAGAGATTACAGTTGTGCTGCATCCAGCAGTGGCAGTTGTAAGTATCAAAGTGTGAATTCAGAGTTAACAGAAACTCATAACCCTTGTAGCGCAGTGGGTATGGTGTTTGTTTCATAAACAGATACCAGTCCAACCAACTCACTAAGCTCCAGTGATTATAATATACAGGGTGTTACAAAAAGGTACGGCCAAACTTTCAGGAAACATTCCTCGCACACAAAGAAAGAAAATATGTTATGTGGACATGTGTCCGGAAACGCTTACTTTCCACGTTAGAGCTCATTTTATTACTTCTCTTCAAATCACATTAATCATGGAATGGAAACACACAGCAACAGAACGTACCAGCGTGACTTCAAACACTTTGTTACAGGAAATGTTCAAAATGTCCTCCGTTAGCGAGGATACATGCATCCACCCTCCGTCGCATGGAATCCCTGATGCGCTGATGCAGCCCTGGAGAATGCCGTATTGTATCACAGCCGTCCACAATACGAGCACGAAGAGTCTCTAAATTTGGTACCGTGGTTGCTTAGACAAGAGCTTTCAAATGCCCCCATAAATGAAAGTCAAGAGGGTTGAGGTCAGGAGAGCGTGGAGGCCATGGAATTGGTCCGCCTCTACCAATCCATCGGTCACCGAATCCATTGAGCGTAGGTGGAAGAACATACTGACGAAACTAAAATGAGATCTAACATGGAAATTAAGTGTTTCCGGACACATGTCCACATAACATCTTTTCTTTATTTGTGTGTGAGGAATGTTTCCTGAAAGTTTGGCCGTACCTTTTTGTAACACCCTGTATAGAGGGTGTATCGAAAAGAATCATCCGATTATAAAAAAATCATAACTATTATGTTATTTGAGACATGTGCATGAACAACATATTGTTGCAAAGAGCAAACTCTCTAGTTTTACATGGTTCCCACTAGGTAGCAGCAGTGAGTGCCCATTTCAGTTTTAGTAAAAATGGTGTCGGGACAACAGAAAGCATTATGTGTTGTACGATTTGTGCACTGTGGGTCAGTAATTACTGTTCAGAGTGACTTTCGTAATAGGTATAGTGTGGGTCCTCCTACAGCACAGAGCAGATTTCATTCACCAACAGGATGATGCACTGCCACACTAGCATCTGGAAGTGTGGAAATTTTTAAATCAAAATATTACTAAACGATGGATCGGTCGCACTGGACTAAATGATTCAGCCTCACTTTACTGGCCTCCAAGGTCACCAGACCTGACTATATGTGATTATCTCTTGTGAGGGTTTATAAAAGACTCTTTTTATGTATCTCCGTTACCAACAACAATGAATGAACTGAGACATCGCATAACAGCAGCTATGGAAGCTGTAACTCGAGACATCAAGACATGCTCGCTGCAGTGTGGAAACAGTTTGAATACCGCAATGACACATGCCGTGCATCTCAAGGGAGGGCATATTGAACACCTATTAAAAGGTATGAAATAAAAAGTTGAGTTTCCCTTTCATCAAAAAACAAAATTCATTATGTATGTTTATTAGTTTCAGAAATAATAACAACGGCAGTAAATCCAGCAGTGTGAGAATGGTGTCAGGTAGTGAGTTCTGTGTGATGGTGATTTTCGAAAGTTCAAGATATAGTGATACCAAACTCGTATTATCCCTTGGTGAGTGGATTCGCCTATGTAACACATCAATGCAAATTACTGCTTGTTCCATAGAAATGCTGACTCTCCCTCCCCCTTGGAGACTTCCCATGAACAGCTAAGCTGTATAACAAGAGAGAGTGCACCCATCTGCAAGAACACATGTTTTAACACCTAATGTACAACAGACAAGGTAGTCAGCATAATCTGGACTGTCAGCTGGCAACCGTGTGTCTACCAGTTCTATGAAAAAATATGAAACAATCTACTGAAGTTAGCGCGAAATACTCTTCATCCATCAGAAGATGCTATCGCTCAATATTACGATTCATGCTGTGTATCAGTACTTCTAGAAGTATACGAGCCAACTATGCCAGATGTAGGTACAGAACTATGACCATATTTAAGTATGATCATTTAGCCTGCTATATGTAAGACTTTATAAATAAGTAAACAGTAAAAGCTACTCGTGTGTTCCCTATACAGTCCCCTGTATCCTAATGTAAATGTACAGTCCTCACCATTACAGAATGGACGAAACACTCCCACCACAAAGACCTGTTGGTAACTGACTGGTCCTGCAATGATATCCAAAAGTGGAAGAGAATGGATCACTATTCCCTGATAATATACACACTGTAGCCGTTGTACCAACCAAGTGTGCAAAGATGAATGTTGTTTCGTCATTGTTATGACTTCCTGAGAGGATATGTTTCGAGCTTGTATGTATATTTTCAAAAAATTATTTCACTCCAAATACCAGCTATTACAGGAGAGTGTGCATGGCGTTGGTGGAGTTACTTACCTGCCTGGTGAAGTGAATAACAAGCAACTGAATCGAGATACGTTCTTTTATGTATCCCAAAAGAAAAATGTCCATAAGAACAAAGTTAGGAACCCAATCCACTATTCTTTCACGACTGATCCATCTGGCAGGATAACCTAGGTTTACAACACTACATGCATCCAAGGCTTTATGTGACGGAAATCTATCATGTTGGTACCAGATAATCATTTTGTTTCTTATAGGCACTTCATCCTCCTAGTGACGAAAAGTATTCACGTGATAATGTTAGCATATGCCTGCCATTTGTTTACCATTGATGAAATGAGGGCCAACAACTGTAACAAGAAGCATCAGAAACTAGACACTTACTCTCCATTGATTCCACCTCTCTAAGATATCATGAGTTTTCGCTGGACCAATAACGCACTTTCGTTGCATTTACATATCCTTTGGGACGAAGCACTCATTAGTGTACTACAGTATGTAGTGGAGCGATGTCTGGGTGATTCAAGTGCAGAATGAGGACTCAAACATTTATTAACTAAACAGATACAATTTGTTAACAAAAACGTTTTACAAACAAATCTTATATGCCAAGAACTAGAGTAAAATAATTTACACAAATAAAATAATACTATAAGTAGCACTTGTAGATTCTTGGAATGTGCGCTCACAGGATACAACGCATCAATACTTAAGTTCCAAACCAGCCACTCTCTTGTTACAGGTTAAATAAGAAAGTGATTGGTCATCTGAAAAATTCACATATTAGCACAATTCTTACCGAACTAACTTGCACCTGTGGCTGGCAACTTCTCTTCAGCTCCACCCCAGGTATGGATATTCTAATACACTCCCAACTCGAAGTTAACTCTCAATATACATTAACAAATCCAGAAACCATACTCCTTAAAATAATTGTTATATATATTCAAACCAAACTCGCGCAAACCAAGGCTCAACATTTAACAAGTATATCAATAAAATAAGCTAAAATTACATACCATTAGATTACTGTCACGAGAAGCCCCTCTTACATTCAAAAACTCCAAGGGCAACCCAACAGATATAAAGTAACTTATAAGATCTAAATACTGACCACTACAAGATATGTGCTAAAATACAACACATAAAACTTTTACATTTCGCCCTGGCCACCACTGTGGTGCCAAATATTGAATCAGTTAAGTGTAGCACACACCGGGAAAAAACTTACACCAAGATATCACTTCCTACAGTTAGGCCGTACAGCCCTAACACCCAACACTGACAGTGTTTACGAATTCTTAAACACCAGCCCTAGTATCTCAAATTCATAAACACCAGGGCCATTATCTTCTTAGTCATGTCAGTAACAGCCACCACCGAATCGGAGGCTGCGTCTATGACCTCTGAACAAATTTCCCCATTTAAACTGAACCACAAGATTCGAAATGAAACCTCGAACAACCGATATGAAAACCACAATGAAGGGGGAGGAACACACTCAAACAGATTCTAGATTACACAAGCCACTTAGGTAACAGAAGAAATACGCCATTTGTATTTAATAGTCCTTGGAATGCCGTGTAATCATTCACAAAAGATTCCCCCTCCTGGAAGCTTGGCTGTACTCGTAGTATACTCTCAACAGACTGACCGCCGCCGCTCCGAACACACTTCTGGTTGGTTGGTTTGGGGGATTAAAGGGACCAGACTGCGACGGTCATCGGTCCCACACACTTCTCAGCAATTGGTTATAGGTGGCGCCATCGAACCGAACCGAAGATCATAATGTCAAATAGCATGGGTCGCCAAGTGACACATCAGAAAAAATAACATCGGCGAAGGAATTCTTGTTGGCGATGATTCACCGCTGTGACCACTGACAGAACGGTATACGAATCAGGAAATCAGTCCCATGCAATTCTCGGTGTAAGTGTACATTGTAAGCATAGGAAAGGCAGCGTGTTAGAATGCGATGGTTTTGGGAATTCTGTTCAAGCTGTCACGTGGTTACTTGTGGTTTCATTGGAACAGAAGCGAGAATACTAACGTTGGTGACTTTGTCTGTGCGAGTTCTGTAACGACTGCTTTGCCTTCGTTTGAAACTTGGCGCTTTCTGAAGCGTCACAGCAACGCGAGAAACATTACGTGGATTCTTGTGAGGATATCGCTTACTGCAGAATTCCACAGCCTGGGTAGCTTTACGTCTGCCTTCAACCACAATCAAAGATACAGTTTTTAGTCAGGGACTGCCTTCACTGCACACAGCATATCGTTTAAAAATAACTACAGTATTGTACTACACATAAACGTATCGGGAATAACAAAATATTATTGCAATTGCTGTTCTGTTTAGTTGCATTCTCCAGAGATGAGTAGCATTTCCACCTTCTGTTCGTTGGTGTACATTGTACGAGGGGTGCTCAATAAGTAATGTAGCGCATTTGTTTTCTCGGCCAGTTTCTGTTGAAAAAATCGGAATTTACTGTGGAACATCGTGGAATATTCCCGCTTCAGCCCCTACAGTTTCATGAAGTTCCGATAGGTGGTAGCACTATAGTAGCCTTCAAAATGGCGTCTGCAACGGAGGTTCGTTCCAAGCAGAGAGCTGTCACTGAGTTTCTTTTGGCGGAAAACCAGAGCACCGCAGATATTAAAAGGCGCTTTCAGAATGGCAGTGAACAGAACCACAGTGAGTCGTTTAGCGAGCAATGAGATCATCTAAACCTGTCCGATCTCTGGCGTCTTCACTGGCCACACATGGCTGTGACTGCTGCAAAGTTGAAACGTGCCGACACTCTTTATTCTAGGTGATCGACGCATTACAATGAAACACCTCGCTGCTTAACTGCACACCTCTGTCTATAGTGCTGACACACTTGTTCACCAGTTGGGGTAGTCAAAGGTGTGTGCTCTCTGGATTCCTTACCACCTAACAGGAGAACATAAAGAGCATCGAAGGGCAATCTTTGTGAAATTGCTTGCGCGTTACGAGGCTGACCATGACAATTTTTTGTCAAACATCGTCACAGGCGATGAAAGATGGGTTCATCACTTCGAACTGGAAAGAAAATGGCAACTCTTGGAGTGGCGCCACTTCACCTCTTCTCCGAATAAAAAGTTGAAAACGGCACCCTGAGCCGGTAAAGTCATGGCGACCGTCTGCTGCGACTCAGAAGTGATTATTCTGTTTGATGTCCTCCCTCAAGGTGCAACTACCGAATATGAAGTGTACTGTGCTACCCTCGGGAAGCGTATTCGCCACCATAAAAATGCTAATGAACTTTCCTTTCTCCATGACAACAAAAGGCTTCACATTAGTCTGTGCACACTACAGGAGTTTACCAGACTTCATTGGACTGTTCTTCCACATCAGTCGTGCAGTCCCGATCTCGTACCTCCCGTCTTCCACCTGTTTTTCCCAATGAAGAATACGCACCGTGGGTAGCATTACGTGGATGATTGGAGGGGGAGGGGGGTTACTGATGTTGCAAGACGTTGGCTCCGACGTCGACCAGTAGAGTGGTGGCGTAAGGCCGTCGCATTAAACGAAGATTGTGTTGAAAAATAGGGTCTTTGTAGTCAAAACAGTGGGGAATAAAACAGTGTATTGGAGTTCTGAATAACATCAACTTGCTTTCAGAAAAAATGTGCTGCGTTACTTATTGAACGTCCCTCGTACATAAACAAACCTGGAACTGAAGACTGTTGATAGATGAACGGTGTGGATTTTCCTTGTGTTTCCGTTTGTTCTCTTTTAGCTCCAGCAAGTGCGCGAGTTACGTGACCCAGATAGCTGCACTACACTACCACTACAGGACAGTCAAAGTCAGTTTTGTGTTACGTGTTTACTAACGTCGTGTTTATGTGAATGGCACAATGCGATACGTTTTTAAACTGGGCTTGAGAAGAGGAAGTGAATTATGAATAAAATAGAGAGTGCTACTTAAAAATAAAGGTCTGCTAGACGTATCTTCGTAATGAACAAAAATACAAAAAAAGGCAATGATGCCAATTAATATCCTACTGGTAGGTAAACAACATTTACTTCATAATTATTATCTTTTATTTTGCTTCTGGACAAAAACCGCCCCGACAGCTGAGTGGTCAGTGCGGCGGTCTGTCACGCCAAGGGGCCCGGGTTTGATTCCCGGCTGGGTCGGAGATTTTCTATGCTCAGGGACTGGATGTTGTGTTGTCCTCATTATCATTTCATAATCATCAGTGGAAGGAAACGGGAAACCACCACTGGAATCACTTCCCTTGACGCTCATGCGGTGGACGTCTCTGACAAGGCTTCCCCCATGACAAGACCTGCCGTAAGGCAGAACACGAAGTTTTTCTGGACAAAAATGTATTTGGGGTGATCAGAATAAATGCGACATTATTTATATCCTGCCCTCCCTCAGAACACATGTTGAAGAAACTGAAATGATCGTACGGGATTGATGAACTGGTGACCCCGCCTGGAGTAGACCGGTCGGCGAGTTGGAGGTCCTTCTAGATGACACCACTCTGGGTGACTTGCATGTCGATGACGATGAAGTGATGAAGAGGAAAACAAAACACCCAGTCCCTAAGAAGAGAAAACCTCCGTTCCGGTCGGAAATCGAACCCGGGTCTGCTCTGTGCCACTCAGACGCGCTGACCACTCCGCTAAGGAGGTGGAAAGCACACGAACTGAAGTGATGCGTCCTTCTGTTTGGCGACGCTGGGTGCGAGTTTTGTTTGCAAAGATCTTTTCTCCCCTAGTAAGGCATGAGCAGCTACCCTGACCTGTTACACACTTGATAGAAGGGAAGTAATTCAGCTCGAATGGCTAAAATGCAATAGAATTATTTTTAAGGCACTGGGAAGTGTCTGTTCTTCCTCTCATGAAGGCTATTTAATCATTAAAACACTGAATTTATGTAATCGATGTTTCAAGCTTAGAAAGCTTAAAAACTCTATTTCATTACAATACTTCCTGCAGTAACTAAGGGAACCGCGAGCTAATATAAGCCCTCGGCGTACTTGGCTCACCTAGAGGAACGAAAAAAGACTGAACAGAACTCCACACCCGCATTACCTCATTCTTGGGTGCTGCAGTAAATAACATGGTTGATCACGAATGATCTCTTACACCTAACGTCAGAAATACGCTTCAACACCACCATCTTTTGTCCAGAGAGCATACTTCTACATCCCACGAGGACTCATAGCTTCTTCTTGATTCCTCTAGCTCCAAACTGCTCAGGAAATTCTGTAATTATGTATTTAACCTCTCAGCTAGTCATGACTGAATTCAAGCATGTCCAATGAACGTTTCCTGCTTCCGCTAATATCACTTTCTGTGACCCGCTCTTTGCTTCTATGACTTTCACAAGTTCCTGGAAAACATTGCCATCCTGGAAGAACACTCGTCCTTGAAAACAGCGAAGTAGTCCCAGACCACAGCCAGTTTAAAAGATTTATGGAAAGTTTGAAAAAGGTTATACTGCTTATTTTTCTGTCTCACTTGTAGATTTTTTTTTATATGACTAGTATGAATCACATGCGATCATCTTCGGATCTATGGAGTATCGAAGCAACCTATCCTGTGTTCGCCCTGGATATGATGAGATGGTCTTCCATAACCCACTATAGTTGACACATTCGCTGCGAGAAAATCCAGCAACTGTGTTGATATTTAAGACGTTTGTGTAATGTTTATTTTTCCGTCACCGTTGCACGTTTTGACGGCATGACTAGCTCCCATCGAATTCGACCAGACACGTCGGGTTGCGTACACAGTTACATAGATCTGAAGATGATCGATATCATCTAAAAAATTTCCAACTGAGACCGAAAAATATACAATTAATGGCCTAGGGTCCGCAACAACGAACAGGAGGAGCACTCTGGCGTGGAAGGGAACGATAGGTTGCAAAGGGAAGCAAGCAGCCGATACCCTTTTAAAGGAACAATGAGATTTAGAGAAAGTAAAAAAAAACTCGTGGTACCGATAGCTTCACAATTTTTTCATAGTTAAAGCAGGCTGTTGTAGCTGACTGTTGGGTGGTGAGTGAAAGCTACTGAAACAAACTGCGGATTCTGGGACATCCCGGGATCACTGTGGAGTTGCAGTAAGAAGGTTTTGCTGAAGATGGGTGCCATCCTAGGGTGTTTCCCAGAGCCTGCTCGGCATATTCTGAAGTTGCAGTTTGCGGGAATTAATGCCTGACGCGAGGTCTCAGAGCTGCTTTAGCCAAAAACGCCGACTTGAGATGTAGCAAGTATCTATTCAGCGTGTATATCAGCACGAAGCCCGCATTTCCATTCCCATATAACATGAGAAAAGTGGCACCATCTTGTCCCAACTTGAGTATTGTCGCCCCTTCTCGACCCCTCGGCCCCTCATGGGATACAAAAGTCATGGGATACCTCCCAGTATCGTGCCGGAGCTCCTTTCTCCCAGGCTTGGTGCAGCAGCTCGACGTGGCCTGAACTGAACAAGTCGTTGGAAGCCCCTGCAGAAATAATGAGCCATGCTCCCTTTATACACTACTGGCCATTAAAACTCCTACACCAAGAAGAAATGCAGATGATAAACGGGTATTCAATGGACAAATATATTATACTAGAACGCAATTTGGGTGCATAGATCCTGAGAAATCAGTACTCAGAACTTCCACCTCTGGCCGTAATAACGGCCTTGATACGCCTGGGAATTGAGTTAAACAGATCTTGAATGGCGTGTACAGGTGCAGCTGCCAATGCAGCTTCAACACGATACCACAGTTCATCAACAGTAGTAGCTGGCGTATTGTGACGAGACACTTGCTCGGCCACCATTGACCAGACGTTTACAATTGGTCAGAGATCTAGAGAAAGTGCTGGCCAGGGCAGCAGTCGAACATTTTCTGTATCCAGAAGGCCCGTACAGGACCTGCAACATGCGGTCGTGCATTATCATGCTGAAATGTAGGGTTTCGTAGGGATCGAATGAAGGGTAGAGCCACGGGTCGTAGCACATCTGAAATGTAACGTCCACTGTTCAAAGTGTCGTCAATGCGAACAAGAGGTGACCGAGACGTGTAACCAATGGCACCCCATACCATCACGCCGGGTGATACGCCAGTATGGCGATGACGAATACACGCCTCCAATGTGCGTTCACCGCGATGTCGGCAAACACGGATGCGAACATCGTGATACTGTAAACAGGACGTCGATTCATCCGAAAAAATGACGTTTTACCATTCGTGCACCCAGGTTCGTCGTTGAGTACACCATCGCAGGCGCTCCTGTCTGTGATGCAGCGTCAAGGGTAACCGCAGCCACGGCCTCCGAGCTGATAGTCCATGCTGCTGTAAACGTCGTCGAACTGTTGGTGCACGTGGTTGTTGTCTTGCAAATGTCCCCATCTGTTGACTCAGGAATCGAGACGTGGCTGCACGATCCGTTACAGCCATGCGGATAAGATGCCTGTCATCTCGACTGCTAGTGATACGATGCCGCTGGGATCCAGCACGGCGTTCCGTATTACCCTCCTGAGTCCACCGATTCCATATTCTGCTAACGGTCATTGGATCTCGACCAACGCGAGCAGCAATGTCGCGATACGATAAACCGCAATCGCGATAGGCTACAATCCGACCTTTATCAAAGTCGGAAACGTGACGGTACGCATTTCTCCTGCTTACACGAGGCATCACAACAACGTTTCACCAGGCAACGCCGGTCAACTGCTGTTTGTGTATGTGAAATCGGTTGGAAACTTTCCTCATGACAGCACGTTGTAGATGTCGCCACCGACGCCAACCTTGTGTGTATGCTCTGAAAAGCTAATCATTTACATATCACAGCGTCTTCTTCCTGTCGGTTAAATTTAGCGTCTGTTGCACTTCATGTCCATGGTGTAGCAATTTTAATGGCCAATAGTGTAATACTCTATAACAGCGGAAGTACAGCCGATGCAGGATTTGTGCACAAAGTGATGCCTCGATTATTTCCGGTATATTTTCGATGGAGTTCATGCCGGGCGATCTGGGTGCCCAAAGCTTTCCTTCCAATTGTCTAGAATGTTTTTCAAAGCAAACTCTAACAATTGCGGTCCGGTGACATGGTGTATTGTCATTCATGATTCCATGAATGGCTGAAAATGGTCTCCAAGTAGCTGAACATAACCATTTCAAGTTAATGATCGACTCAGTTGAACCAGAGAACCCAATTAATTCCACGTTAACACAGTCCACACCATTGTGAAGCTACCGGCACCTTGCACAGTGGCGTCTTGACAAGTTGGTCAACGGCTCCCTGGGGTTCGCACCACACTCGAGCCCTGCCATCAGCTCTTATCAACTGAAATCGGGATTCACCTTACCAGACCACGGTTTTCCAGTCATCTAGAGTCCAACTGATACGGTCACGACGCCTAGAGAGGAACTGTAGTTGATGTCGCGCTGTTAGTCACTCGCGACGGCCATCTGCTGCCATAGCCTATTAGCTCCAAATTTCGCCGCACTGTTCTAACGGCTACATCGTACGTCCGACTTTAATTTGTGCTGTTACTTCACTCAGTGTCGCTTATCCATTAGCACTGACAACTTTATGCAAATGCCGCTACTCTCGATCGTCAAGTGCGTTGTCTGTGGTGAGAGATAACGCAAAAAATTTGGTACTCTCGCCACGTTCCTGACACTGTGGATCTGGGAACATTGAATTCCCTGACTATTTCCGAAATGGCATTTCCCATGCGTCTAGCTCCAACTACCATTCCGCGTTCAGAGTCTGTTATTTCCAGTCCTGCGGCCATAATCACGTCGGAAACCATTTCATATGAATTACTTGAATAAAAATTATAGCTCCGCCAATTCACTGTCCTTTTATACCTTGTGTACGCGATACACCCACCATCTGTGTGTGTAAATACCGCTGTCCCATTACTTTTGTCACCCCATTGTATGCATCGTGAGCAAACAGCAGAATAGACCATTCAGGCTCAGTACCAACCTTAGAAATAGGACCAGGGAAACTTTTCAGCGTTCCCCATTGTTTTTATGGTTCGAGACAATTTCGTTCAGTCATATTTGGTGCAAACACTGCTGTTGCCCCTACGATGTAGTTTGGGTTGAGAACAGAGCACTTTGTGTTTTTACTGTCCATTTCCTGGGAGTCGTTCCCAGGACTGGCGTAAGGTGCAATCCACACAAGCGTCCAGAGACGCCACAAATATAGCGTTACCATACAGGACACTCCCTAGCAGCAGCTGTTAGGGGTGGTAGGCTGAGATGTGTGCCCGAGTGCAAGATGTGTATAAAGTGTGTATCACAACTAGCAGCGAAAACTCACCAGAGTGAAAGTATACGAGAAAAAAAGGATGGGGGGAGGTGACATGGCGTGTGGCCTGTGTGGGAACATGCTCTCGAATTGTCCCTGGTCGTCCTGTATCAACTGTGATTAGCTTCCTGGCTGCAGTCTCGTACTGACTTTGCTGTGAAAGCCTTTAGTTAATAGCATGAGGTGTTAGTTTCACCTTTCAGAGTCCGCAGTCTGAACAGCTCGCATGTAACGGTTCTAGGTGCAGTTTGGATGTGGAGTTCCTTAGGTTATTTCTCACGTTAAACTGAAAGTACGATTTGTGGAGATGAGGAACTCCAGTTTTGTTCTCCTTTCCATCTTTCTAACGATTTCAGTCAAAGTGCCAGGCAACTAAGTCAGTATTTCTTGTTAGTTTTCTGTGTTTTCGTTTTCAAGAGTCATGTGCTTTCTATATTTGAATAAAAGATTGGGGATTTGTGAGATCGAGGTGTATTTATTAATCATGATTCCTACATCTTCTCCCATAAGAAACAGATCATATCCTTATTTATAATCATGTATACTCTGTGGTGTTGTTTCAATGAAATGGTGTTATCATTGTGCACTGTGGCAAAATTATTAACATAATGTCGTATAACACGTGTGCTGGCGTAAGTTGTCGCCAGCACACCGGTCGGCAGAGATGTTGCAAGAAGATCGATAGTAGACACTGGATCAAGCGCGCCTATCAGGAGAGAGGCCAAAGACATACTCGCAATCAGAACACCGCCAACGCCCTCTCGACTGCAAGTTTTTAGATCGCTGCTGCCGACCAGAGGGCTCAATCTCCAAGCCGTGCGGTCTGAAGCACCTTGTCACAGATCACAAGGCTCCCCCCATCGGAGGTTCGAGTCCTCCCTCGGGCATGGGTGTGTGTTGTCTTAGCGTAGGTTACTTTAAGTTAGATTAAGTAGTCTGTAAGCTTAGGGACCGATGACCCCAGCAGTTTGGTCCCATAGAACTTACCACAAATTTCAGTCACCAGCGCAATCGCTCAGTTACTAGCTCAGTCACTGATGCACCTACTCGACTCTAGTTTGGCTTCTGTCATTCATCGAACAGCAGGAGTTGTACCTCAGCAGCAGTGAGGCTAACGTTGACTATTACAGAAGAGCTCGTACCACAACACACGGACATTGTTAAAGTTAAGTAGCAGCTAGCTGTTCAAGTAAATAGAGAACCCTGTTAATACATGTCTGCAGTTGTTTTGTGTAGAAGGAGGATACAGGCCACCAAACAACATCTTCTCCCTTAATTCCTATGATACGAGACTCTACAACAAGAAAGGCTGTTACTGCAGCTTTTTGTTTTAGAGCTCAAACCCTTACTAATACACATAGTAAGGGTTTATCTGTGATAATGAATACAGGATGAAGCCACAGAATAAATTTGTATTAAGGTCAGCATTGGAACGAGAGTCTCCTGCTCATGAGGCAGATGCATTAACCACTGCGCCATTCAACATCGTTGATGTGCTATTTCAGTGTTGGAGAGCCGTTTAGAACGGGAACACCAAGCCGTGCCGAGGCATGAATTAGACTTTATAGCAGAGAGGGAAACATACCAACGTGATCTGTGTGGCTGTGCTCGCTGTAACTCCACCGTGGTGCAGTGATTTGTGCAGCTGCTTGGTGAGCAGGAGGCCTGGGTTCGAAGCCCGGCTTTGATACAGAGTTTAATTTTTTTGCTTCAGCCTTGCAATCATTATAATAGACTCTAGAGTCTTCCATTGCAAAGAAGCAAGGGAGAAGTAGTTATGGGCGGTCGGTATCCACATCTACATCTATGTGATTACTCTGCTATTCACAATAAAGGGCCTGGCAGAGGGATCAATGAACCACCTCCAAGCTGTCTCTCTAACGTTCCACTCTCGAACGGCGCGGGAAAAACGAAGACTTAAATTTCTTTGTCCAAGCTCTGATTTCTCTTATTTTATCCTGATGATAATTTCTCCCTATGTACGTGGGTGCCATCAGAATGTTTTCGCAATCGGAGGAGAAAACTGGTGATTGAAATTTCATGAGAAGATCACGCCGCAACGAAAAACGCCTTTGTTTTAATGATTGCCGCTGCAATTCACGTATTATATCTGTGACACTATCTCCCCTATTCTTGCGATACTACGTAACGAGCTGCCCTCCTTTGAACTCTTTCGATGTCATCCGTCAGTCCCACCTGATGCGGATCCCACACCACACAGCAATACTCCAGAATAGGGCGGACAAGCGACGTGTAAGCAGTCTCTTTAGTAGACCTGTTGCACCTTTTAAGTGTTCTACCAGTGAATCGCGGTCTTTGGTTTCCTCTACCCACAACAATATCTATGTGATCGTTCCAATTTAAGTTATTTGTAATTGTAATCCCTAAGTATTTAGCTGAATTTACAGCCTTCAGATTTGTGTGACTTACACTCCTGGAAATGGAAAAAAGAACACATTGACACCGGTGTGTCAGACCCACCATACTTGCTCCGGACACTGCGAGAGGGCTGTACAAGCAATGATCACACGCACGGCACAGCGGACACACCAGGAACCGCGGTGTTGGCCGTCGAATGGCGCTAGCTGCGCAGCATTTGTGCACCGTCGCCGTCAGTGTCAGCCAGTTTGCCGTGGCATACGGAGCTCCATCGCAGTCTTTAACACTGGTAGCATGCCGCGGCAGCGTGGACGTGAACCGTATGTGCAGTTGACGGACTTTGAGCGAGGGCGTATAGTGGGCATGCGGGAGGCCGGGTGGACGTACCGCCGAATTGCTCAACACGTGGGGCGTGAGGTCTCCACAGTACATCGATGTTGTCGCCAGTGGTCGGCGGAAGGTGCACGTGCCCGTCGACCTGGGACCGGACCGCAGCGACGCACGGATGCACGCCAAGACCGTAGGATCCTACGCAGTGCCTTAGGGGACCGCACCGCCACTTCCCAGCAAATTAGGGACACTGTTGCTCCTGGGGTATCGGCGAGGACCATTCGCAACCGTCTCCATGAAGCTGGGCTACGGTCCCGCACACCGTTAGGCCGTCTTCCGCTCACGCCCCAACATCGTGCAGCCCGCCTCCAGTGGTGTCGCGACAGGCGTGAATGGAGGGACGAATGGAGACGTGTCGTCTTCAGCGATGAGAGTCGCTTCTGCCTTGGTGCCAATGATGGTCGTATGCGTGTTTGGCGCCGTGCAGGTGAGCGCCACAATCAGGACTGCATACGACCGAGGCACACAGGGCCAACACCCGGCATCATGGTGTGGGGAGCGATCTCCTACACTGGCCGTACACCACTGGTGATCGTCGAGGGGACACTGAATAGTGCACGGTACATCCAAACCGTCATCGAACCCATCGTTCTACCATTCCTAGACCGGCAAGGGAACTTGCTGTTCCAACAGGACAATGCACGTCCGCATGTATCCCGTGCCACCCAACGTGCTCTAGAAGGTGTAAGTCAACTACCCTGGCCAGCAAGATCTCCGGATCTGTCCCCCATTGAGCATGTTTGGGACTGGATGAAGCGTCGTCTCACGCGGTCTGCACGTCCAGCACGAACGCTGGTCCAACTGAGGCGGCAGGTGGAAATGGCATGGCAAGCCGTTCCACAGGACTACATCCAGCATCTCTACGATCGTCTCCATGGGAGAATAGCAGCCTGCATTGCTGCGAAAGGTGGATATACACTGTACTAGTGCCGACATTGTGCATGCTCTGTTGCCTGTGTCTCTGTGCCTGTGGTTCTGTCAGTGTGATCATGTGATGTATCTGACCCCAGGAATGTGTCAATAAAGTTTCCCCTTCTTGGGACAATGAATTCACGGTGTTCTTATTTCAATTTCCAGGAGTGTATAACGTAATCGAAATTTAGCGGATTTCTTTTAGTACTTTAGTACTTTTTCTTTTAGTACTTTAGTACTTCACACATTTCTTTATTCAGGATCAATTGCCATTTCTCGCTACTTACAGATATCTAAATCACTTTGCAATTCGTTTTGATCAACTGATGACTTTACAAGATGGTAAATGAAGCATCATCTGGAAACAATCTAATAGGGCTACTCAGATTATCTCCTATGTCGTTAATCTAATTCAGGAACAATAGAGAGCCTAAATACTTCCTTGGGGAACCCCGGATATTGTTTCTTTTTTACTCGATGACTTTCTGTCTATTACTACGAAGTGTGACCTTTTTGACACTAAATCGCGAATTTAGTCGCACAACTGAGGCGATATTCCATAGGCACCCAGTTTGATTAGAAGACGCTTGTCAGAAACGGTTTCGAAAGCCTTCTGGAAATCTAAAAGTATGGAAACAATTTGATATCCCCTGTCGATAGCACTCATTACTCCATGAGTAAAAGAGCTGGTTGTGTTTCACAAGAACAATGTTTAATGAATCCGTGTTGACAATGTGTCAATAAATCGCCTTCTTCGAGGTAATTCATAATGGTCGAACACAGTAGATGTTTCAAAACACTACTGCAAATCGACGTTAGTGATATAGGTCTGTAATTCAACGGATTACTCCTCTTTCCCTTTTTGGGTATTGGTGTGACTTGAGCAATTTTCCAGTCTTTAGGTAAGGAACTTTTTGTGAGCGAGCGATCGTATATAATTGCTAAATTGTATATCCCCTTTCTACAACTCAAATGCACACGTGGATTAACATGGTTCTTTGTTTACATGAACACATACTTGAGTAGAGTACATGTGTTGTGATACAAGCTTCCCAGAAATATTCCGTGCAGAAAACATCGATAATTTTGCTATGACAAACTTTAGACTCTATGCTAGTCCCGCTATAGTCACTAATCTGTTCACTATGTACTGCCGTAGCCTGTGACCCACTCTGCAAATATACTGACAGGCCAAACTAGACGAGTGAGTCAGTGAGGCTCTTCGGTCACCGGCATTGTCCTAAATACATGCTGTCGAGAGGGCGTTGGCGGCGTGTTGCTTGTGAGTGTCTCTGGCTCCTCTCGCGCTTACTATCGATCTTCGCGCTAGATATTTGCCGATCGGTGTGATGGCGACAGCTTACGCCAGCACATAGAAAATGCAGATACATTTCACTAATCTGGATGAGAACAACTGTTTTTCCGATTAGGATTCCACTGTTGTAGTAATACGCCACCCCGCTCGGTGGATCCGTGGGATTCGAGTATTTGGAGAAAGCGATAATATTCCGGACCGTGGCGGCGCAAGCAAGTGTTGCGGCGGTGTTGTGGCGCCAGCTGCGAGGCGGGCGCGCAGAGTTTGCGAGGCGTGTCGGCCGCGGCTGGCGCCAGCGCAGGCGCCAGTGCCGGTGCTCGCTGCATTCCGGCGTGGCGTGGCGTGGCCACAGGTCGCGATGAATATGCGCCGCTCCGCCCGCCATTGTGAGCGCCGCAAGGCCGTTCCGTCCGCGTCCTGGCGCTGCCAAACCGAGCCGCTAATCACGCGCTTTCTCTCTCTCTCTCTCTCTCTCTCTCTCCCTCTCTCTCTCTGCTCACACGGCGCCGCCACAAAACACGCGTCTTCCGGGCGCAAACAAACGACTACGTGAAAAAAAAAACGAAGTAACTGCGAAACTCGTACTGCTTCTGTCAAGGTCCCTCGTCTAACAGTATCCTGCCGTCATCCGGTCGCAGCTGTTATTTCCGAGAGGCTGCGGTATTACTCTACAACCCTAACAAATACCGGTAATACCTCATACGTGTCACAACATTTATTAATCAGCTGCATTCTCGCTGTGCCATGGTCGTTGCTAGATGTTCCTGAGCGAGAAATGAAAAATGACCCCCCCCCCCTCTTTTTTACTACCATCTGTCTCCCTGATATACCCGGCTACTCTTGTCTAATGGCAGAAACGCTCTGCCTCGCGCAGATTGATATCATGCTTATACATAAGATAGAAAATGAACTGCCTCGTACACTCTCACCGACTGTGAGTTGAGAGATATTACGCGATTCCTGAATCCCGATGTTGAAAGATCAGCTGAAGTCAGTTTACAATAACCGAGTAATGAAGGGAAGGAATCAGAGGGAGCAAAAAAGGAGGAAGGAAGGAATATTAGGTTTAACGCCCCTTCGAAAACAAGCTCAAGGAATGTTGTTAAGATTGAAGAAGGAAATCGGCCGTGACTTTTTAGAAGAACCATCCTGGGATTTGCGTGCACTGACAGGGAAATTATGAAAAACCTACATCTGGATGTCCGCAGGCGAATTTCAATGGAGAGACGTCTACAGAGGTTAAAGTAACCTCTGGCGTTCCATAGGAGAGTGTTATGGGACCATTGCTTTTCAAATGGTTCAAATGGCTCTGAGCACTATGGGACTTAACTGCTGAGGTCATCAGTCCCCTAGAACTTAGAACTACTTCAACCTAACTAACCTAAAGACATCACACACATCCATGCCCGAGGCAAGATTCGAACCTGCGACCGTAGCGGTCCCGCGGTTCCAGACTGTAGCGCCTAGAACCGCTCGGCCACACCGGATGGCCCATTGCTTTTCACAATATATGTAAATGAACTACTAGATAGTGTCGGAAGTTCCATGCGGCTTTTCGCGGATGATGCTGTAGTATACAGAGAAGTTGCAGCATTAGAAAATTGTAGCGAAATGCAGGAAGATCTGCAGCGGATAGGCACTTGGTGCAGGGAGTGGCAACTGACCCTTAACATAGACAAATGTAATGTATTGCGAATACATAGAAAGAAGGATCCTTTATTGTATTATTATATGATAGCGGAACAAACACTGGTAGCAGTTACTTCTGTAAAATATCTGGGAGTATGCATGCGGATCGATTTGAAGTGGAATGATCATATAAAATTAATCGTTGGTAAGGCGGGTACCAGGTTGAGATTCATTGGGAGAGACCTCAGAAAATGTAGTCCATCAAAAAAGGAGGTGGCTTACAAAACACTCGTTCGACCTATACTTGAGTATTGCTCATCAGTGTGGGATCCGTACCAGATCGGGTTGACGGAGGAGATAGAGAAGATCCAAAGAAGAGCGGCGCGTTTCGTCACAGGGTTATTTGGTAAGCGTGATAGCGTTACGGAGATGTTTAGCAAACTCAAGTGGCTGACTCTGCAAGAGAGGCGCTCTGCATCGCGGTGTAGCTTGCTGTCCAGGTTTCGAGAGGGTGCGTTTCTGAATGAGGTATCGAATATATTGTTTCCCCCTACTTATACCTCCCGAGGAGATCACGAATGTAAAATTATAGAGATTCGAGCGTGCACGGAGGCTTTCCGGCAGTCATTCTTCCTGCGAACCATACGCGACTGGAACAGGAAAGGGAGGTAATGACAGTGGCACGTTAAGTGCTCTCCGCCACACACCGTTGGGTGGCTTGCGGAGTATAAATATAAATGTAGATTTAGATGTAGATGTACAATTTCAAACGAGACTCGTCCGACGAGGCAACATGTTTCCTGTCATCAACAGTCCAATGTCGTTGTTGACTGGCCGAGGCGAGGGGTAAAGCTTTGTGTCGTGCAGTCATCAAAGGTACACGAATGGGCCTTCGGCTCCGAAAGCCCATATCGATGATATGTATATTGCGGAGATGCTATGTCCCATCTCTCGTGCGCCGACTATAATACCACGTTCACACTCACTTGAATCTTGATAACCTGCCATTGTAGCAGCAGTAACCGATCTAGCAATTGCACCAGACCCTTTTTGTCTTACATAGGCGTTGCCGACCGCAGCGCCGTCTTCTGCCTGTTTACATATCCCGGTATTTGAACACGCGTGCCTATAGCAGTTTCTTTGACGCTCCGGTGTACCGAATATGCGTAACAATAGGTAGCGAAAGAATTCTGAGACTCTCTGATAGGATGAAACAAGAAGGAATATCAGGTGCAAAAGTCCAACAGACATTTTCAACCAACTAAAATGAGAATTTTTTGAAGAAAACCGATGGAGTTCTCGCAAAGCCCTCTTGGATAAATTAAGAGAGCCTGCATTCGAGGAACATTTTCCTACTATTTTGGTTTTACCGTCCTAATCTCACCTAGCGATCAGGAGAATCAGATAAGAAAATTTTTCTCGCCCAATATACGTGTACAAAAATGACTTAAAATCTCTAATATTGATACAAATATTCTCCGCCATGCACTCTACAGTGACTTGCGGAGCACATAGACTATCTGATCAGAAGTATCAGGACATCACTGTGCAAAGCGGAATTGACCACTAGACGAGACGTGAATCAGAAACGCCCGTATAAAAGGAGCCGAGGTGTGTCGTGTTGTCAGTAGAGAAGCTGTAACAACAGAGCAGGTTGGTCAGGAGATTGCAGTGACTTCGAAATTGGGCTACTCATTGGATGTCACTTGAGTGACAGATCCATCCGGGCTATTTCAACTCTTCGAAAGCTGCCAATGTCGACGGTTGGTCATGTGATTGTGAAGTAGAAAGGCGAAGGAAAAACCACAGATAATCAAATACTACCCAGATATCATATATCGAAGGAAAGGGAACGTCGAGCACTGTGGAGCGTGGCTATAGAACTGCATAGAATTTGCAGAAGGTATTACTTGTGAGGCCCAAGGTGCTACCAGAAGTCCAGCTAATACTGTGGCTGTAGGTGCGGAATTAAAAATAATGGGGTATAATAGTGGAGCAGCTTCTTACAAAACACACATTTCTGTACTCGGTGCTAAGGGACGCTTGATTTGGTATAAAGAGCGAAGCCCTGAAAAGTGGATCACTGGAAAGGAGTGATTAGAAGTGACGAATCGCACTATACCTAGCGACATTCCGATGCAAGATTTGGGTTTAGCGAATACCTCCAGAACATCACCAACCATAATGTGTAGTGACAACAGTGAAGTACGAAGTAGGTGGTTTTACAATGTGGCGCAGTTTGTCGCGGTAACGGCGTGGTCCCCTTATTGCTCTTAAGAAAATACTAAAGGCGGAAGTATATGAAAGTGTAGTATCGTTGCCACAGATACTACTACAAGGCCGCGCCAACACAAGGTTGGCATCCCGTCGTCTGCAGAGCACAGCGCACTCTAGCTGCCCATAAATCCGGGAGATCTCTTCTGAACAGAACGTTGCAAGGCATCCCAGATATGCTCAATACTGTTCATGTCTGGGGAGTTAGATGGCCAGCGGAAGTGTTTAAACTCAGAAGAGTGTTCCTGGAGCCACACTGTAAAAATTTGGGACATGTGAGGTGTCGCTTTGTCCTGCTGGACTTCCCCAAGTCTGTCTGAATGCACAACAGACACGAATGGATGCAAGCGATCAGCCAGGATACTTAGATACGTGTCACCCGTCAGTCGTATCTAGACGTATGAGGTGCCCCATATCATTGCAACTACACACGCCCCATACCATTACAGAGCCTCAACCAGCTTGAATAGTCCCCTGCTGACATATAGGGTCCATTGAGTCATGAGATTGTCTCCATACCCGTACACTTCCATCCGCTCGATACAACCAGAACAGAGACTCTCCAACAAGGCAACATGTATCCAGTCATCAACAGTCCAATGTCGGTGTTGACGGGCCCAGGCGAGGCGTAAAGCTTTGTGTCGTGCAGTCATCAAGGGTACACGAGTGGGCCTTCGGGTCCGAAATCCCAAATCGATCATGTTTCGTTCAATGGTTCGCAAGCTAACATTTGTTGATGGCCCAGCATTGAAATCTGCAGCAATTTGCGGAAGGGCTGCACTTCTGTGGCGTCGAACGATTCTCTTCAGTCGTCGTTAATCTCCCTCTTTCAAGATCTTTTTCCGGCTGCGGCGATGTCGGAGATTTGATGTTTTACCGGATTCCTCATATTCACTGTACACTCGTGAAATGATCATACGGGAAAACCCCCACTTCATCGCTACCTCGGAGACGCTGTGTGCCATCGCTCGTGCGCCGACTATAACACCACGTTCAAACTCCCTTAAATCTTGGTACCCTACACTGTAGTAGCAGTAACCGATCTAACAACTTTGACAGATACTTTTTGTCTTATATAGGCGTTGCCGACCGCAGCGCCGTATTCTGCCTGTTTACATATCTCTGTATTTGAAAACGCATGCCTATACCAGTTACTTTGGTGCTTCATTGTAACTTCGCTCCATACCTCAGCCTCCAGCATCACTATCTCCATAACGAAAAGCTGTCCGCAGGGATCAGTTTATAGTCCACAGTATTGGGATGTAGTATTAGAGCTGATACTACAGAAGTTACAAGACAGCAGTAAAATGGTAGCTTTTGGAGAAGACGTGTTGTTCGTAAGCGGTGATTCCAGAAGAACTACAAAAGACAAAAATAATGCCGCGCTTCATGAACTTGAAAGATGGTGTCAAAGTGTAAAATTGTCTCTAGCACCAGACAAAACTATGTACCATCTGCTGTAAAGGAACCAAACAAAGGATTCTAAGTGAAAATGAAGCGATGCATCGATTAGAAAAATCGAGGTATCTAGGTATTTTCCTGATAGAAAGTCGTAATTTTGCACTTCTTATTGAGAGGAGCAGGCATTAAAAGATATAAACGTGATGAAAAAAATTATAAGCGTCGCAAACAGGCAATTTCGACTTTCTTTGAAAACAATCAGACGGTATCACCAATCTATATTCACATCAGGTGTAGGATATAGTGTGAGCGTTTGAACTCATAGATTGCAGCTTGTGAAGTCAGCTTCATTAGTCAGGAAAGTTCAACGAGATGTGCTACTAAGATCAACGGGCGCCTACTGTACAATCCCAAATAATGCGTTGTTAGTGATCCTAGGTCTATGCCCATTGGTCTTGAAAATCATGAAAAGGAGAACCCTTTATTTGTTGCATAATGGCCGGCCGGAGTGACCTAGCGGTTCTAGGCGCTACAGTTTGGAACCGCGCGACCGCTACGGTCGCAGGTTCGAACCCTGCCTTGGGCATGGATGTGTGTGATGTCCTTAGGATACTTAGGTTTAAGTAGTTCTAAGTTCTAGGGGACTGATGACCTCAGCAGTTAAGTCCCATAGTGCTCAGAGCCATTTGAACCATTTTGTTGCATATAGGCAATGAAATGGAAGTAGAAAGGATATTAGACGTTAATACGAGACCGCATATTAGAACTGTGGCAGGATGGGACACTTCTGGGGCAAGCAGGGGGGCATACGACTTTTCCTTAACATCAGGGAGAGACCAAAAATGAGATTTCTTAACCCTTACTTGGCCGGTCATTGTCCGTATGCTACACATCGGTCCAAAATCAAAAGACAGATGAATAATAATTGCGCCTGCAGAAATGTGGGTACTCCAGAGGATGCAGTGTGGAACTGTGCACTCTACAAAGGCGCAGCGGGCAATGGCCGTCAGGCAATAGTGATGTTGGAACCAAAAGCAGCACTGAGAAAAGTCATATATTGGACGATACTGCAGCCACTTTATCCAGGGAGGCTAAGGAAGACCTCACCAGACATTCAACCACACGTCAGCATGCTACTATTCTGGTTACATAGAATGCTTTGCAGATGAAGAGAAGACAACAATTTACGTTGCCTTGATGCGAGTGATCACTGAACTGTGGTTTCTGATATGTTACAGTATATAGCGAATCGTGGAGTAGCTTGTTACAGAGAAACCGCTGCTGACGGTCCCTGTGCCCAAGGAATCCATCGGGCAATGGCTTTTGGCCGGAACAGTAACAGAGCGGATCCAGTAGCGGAAACAATGATCTACAGTTTAGGTGATTTCTAACAAATGAACAAAGATAGAACATGATGCATAATACTAACACTAATATTAGTAAACCTTCCTTGATTCAGTTGTTACTGTGAGAAGTCGTTGGTGTCTCATTTCAGCAGAGACCAAACGACAATCACTCGAGTGGCATCATGTCTCATCATCCAAGAAACTTGGAAAATGAAGAGTTTCTTCCAAAGGAGAAAGTTATGACGAGTTACGACGACGGTATTTTGGGAGTCCTAAGGCTGGCTCCTTGATTTTTTGCAAAAAGGCATGATTAACGCAGACTGTAATTGTGACACCGTAAGAAAAACGTTCGGTGGCAGGAGGAACAAGACTTCTGATCAGGTGAAGACAGGGTTATAACTACAAAATCAAATAGGGGTAACGCAGGAGTAGGTTTAATAATGAATAAAAAAAATAAGAGTACGGGTAAGCTACTACAAACAGCATAGTGAACGCATTATTGTGACCAAGATAGACACGAAGCCCACGCCTACTACAGTAGTACAAGTTTGTATGCCAACTAGCTCTGCAGATGATGAAGAAATTGATGAAATGTATGATGAGATAAAAGAAATTATTCAGGTAGTGAAGAGAGACGAAAATTTAATAGTCATGGGTAACTGGAATTCGAGAGTAGGAAAAGGGAGACAAGGAAACTTAGTAGGTGAATATGAACTGGGGGTAAGAAATGAAAGAGGAAGCCGTCTGGTGGAATTTTGCACAGAGCATAACTTAATCATAGCTAACACTTGGTTCAAGAATCATAAAAGAAGGTTGTATACATGGAAGAATCCTAGAGATACTAGAAGGTATCAGATAGATTATATAATGGTAAGACAGAGATTTAGGAACCAGGTTTTAAATTGTAAGACATTTCCAGGGGCAGATGTGGACTCCACAAGCTATTGGTTATGAACTGTAGATTAAAACTCAAAAAACTGCAAAAAGGTGGGAATTTAAGGCGATGGGACCTGGATAAACTGACTAAACCAGAGGTTGTACAGAGTTTCAAGGAGAGCATAAGGGAAAAATTGACAGGAATGGGGGAAAGAAATACAGTAGAAGAAGAATGGGTAGCTCTGAGGGATGAAGTAGTGAAGGCATCAGAGGATCAAGTAGTTAAAAGACGAGGGCTAGTAGAAATTCTTGGGTAACGCCCGAATAAATATTGAATTTTTTTGATAAAAGGAGAAAATATAAAAATGCAGTAAATGAAGCAGGTAAAAACGAATGTTGTTGTTGTGGTCTTCAGTCCTGCGACTGGTTTGATGCAGCTCTCCATGCTACTCTATCCTGTGCAAGCTTCTTCATCTCCCAGTACCTACTGCAACCTACATCCTTCTGAATCTGCTTAGTGTATTGATCTCTTGGTCTCCCTCTACGATTTTTACCCTCCACGCTGCCCTCCAATGCTAAATTTGTGATCCCTTGATGCCTCAAAACATGTCCTACCAACTGATCCCTTCTTCTAGTCAAGTTGTGCCACAAACTTCTCTTCTCCCCAATCCTATTCAATACCTCCTCATTAGTTACGTGATCTACCCACCTTATCTTCAGCATTCTTCTGTAGCACCACATTTCGAAAGCTTCTATTCTCTTCTTGTCCAAACTGGTTATCGTCCATGTTTCACTTCCATACATGGCTACACTCCATGCAAATACTTTCAGAAACGACTTCCTGACACTTAAATGTATACTCGATGTTAACAAATTTCTCTTCTTCAGAAACGATTTCCTTGCCATTGCCAGTCTACATTTTATATCCTCTCTACTTCGACCATCATCAGTTATTTTGCTCCCTAAATAGCAAAACTCCTTTACTACTTTAAGTGTCTCATTTCCTAATCTAATCCCCTCAGCATCACCCGATTTAATTTGACTACATTCCATTATCCTCGTTTTGCTTTTGTTGATGTTCATCTTATATCCTCCTTTCAAGACACTGTCCATTCCGTTCAACTGCTCTTCCAAGTCCTTTGCAGTCTCTGACAGAATTACAATGTCATCGGCGAACCTCAAAGTTTTTACTTCTTCTCCATGAATTTTAATACCTACTCCGAATTTTTATTTTGTTTCCTTTACTGCTTGCTCAATATACAGATTGAATAACATCGGGGAGACGCTACAACCCTGTCTCACTCCTTTCCCAACCACTGCTTCCCTTTCATGCCCCTCGACTCTTATAACTGCCATCTGGTTTCTGTACAAATTGTAAATAGCCTTTCGCTCCCTGTATTTTACCCCTGCCACCTTCAGAATTTGAAAGAGAGTATTCCAGTTAACGTTGTCAAAAGCTTTCTCTAAGTCTACAAATGCTAGAAACGTAGGTTTGCCTTTTCTTAATCTTTCTTCTAAGATAAGTCGTAAGGTTAGTATTGCCTCACGTGTTCCAACATTTCTACGGAATCCAAACTGATCTTCCCCGAGGTCCGCTTCTACCAGTTTTTCCATACGTCTGTGAAGTATTCGCGTTAGTATTTTGCAGCTGTGACTTATTAAACTGATAGTTCGGTAATTTTCACATCTGTCAACACCTGCTTTCTTTGGGATTGGAATTATTATATTCTTCTTGAAGTCTGAAGGTATTTCGCCTGTCTCATACATCTTGCTCACCAGATGGTAGATTTTTGTCATGACTGGCTCTCCCAAGGCCATCAGTAGTTCTAATGGAATGTTGTCTACTCCCGGGGCCTTGTTTCGACTCAGGTCTTTCAGTGCTCTGTCAAACTCTTCACGTACTATCATATCTCCCATTTCATCTTCATCTACATCCACTTCCATTTCCATTATATTGTCCTCAAGTACATCGCCCTTGTATAAACCCTCCATATACTCCTTCCACCTTTCTGCCTTCCCTTCTTTGCTTAGAACTGGCTTGCCATCTGAGCTCTTGATATTCATACAAGTGGTTCTCTTCTCTCCAAAGGTCTCTTTAATTTTCCTGTAGGCAGTATCTATCTTACCCCTAGTGAGACAAGCCTCTACATTCTTACATTTGTCCTCTAGGCAACCCTGCTTAGCCATTTTGCACTTCCTGTCGATCTCATTTTTGAGACGTTTCTATTCCTTTTTGCCTGCTTCATTTACTGCATTTTTGTATTTTCTCCTTTCATCAATTAAATTCAATATTTCTTCTGTTACCCAAGGATTTCTATTAGCCCTCGTCTTTTTACCTACTTGATCCTCTGCTGCCTTCACTACTTCATCCCTCAGAGCTACCCATTCTTCTTCTACTGTATTTCTTTCCCCCATTCCTGTCAATTGTTCCCTTATGCTCTCCCTGAAACTCTCTACAACCTCTGGTTCTTTCAGTTTATCCAGGTCCCATCTCCTTAAATTCCCACCTCTTTGCAGTTTCTTCAGTTTCAATCTGCAGTTCATAACCAATAGATTGTGGTCAGAATCCACATCTGCCCCTGGAAATGTCTTACAATTTAAAACCTGGTTCCTAAATCTCTGTCTTACCATTATATAATCTATCTGATACCTTTTATTATCTCCAGGATTCTTCCAGCTATACAACCTTATTTTATGATTCTTGAACCAAGTGTTAGCTATGATTAAGTTATGCTCTGTGCAAAATTCTACAAGGCGGCTTCCTCTTTCATTTCTTCCCCCCAATCCATATTCACCTACTATGTTTCCTTCTCTCCCTTTTCCTACTGACGAATTCCAGTCAGCCATAATTATTAAATTTTCGTCTCCTTTCACTACCTGAATAATTTCTTTTATCTCGTCATACATTTCATCAATTTCTTCATCATCTGCAGAGCTAGTTGGCATATAAATTTGTACTACTGTAGTAGGCATGGGCTTTGTGTCTATCTTGGCCACAATAATGCGTTGCGTTCACTATGCTGTTTGTAGTAGCTAACCCGCACTCCTATTTTTTTATTCATTATTAAACCTACTCCTGCATTACCCCTATTTGATTTTGTATTTATAACCCTGTAATCACCTGACCAAAAGTCTTGTTCCTCCTGCCACCGAACTTCACTAATTCCCACTATATCTAACTTTAACCTATCCATTTCCCTTTTTAAATTTTCTAACCTACCTGCCCGATTAAGGGATCTGACATTCCACGCTCCGATCCGTAGAATGCCAGTTTTCTTTCTCCTGATAACGACGTCCCCTTGAGTACTCCCTGCCCGGAGATCCGAATGGGGGACTATTTTACCTCCGGAATATTTTACCCAAGAGGACGCCATCATCATTTTATCATACAGTAAAGCTGCATTTTCTCGGGAAAAATTACGGCTGTAGTTTCCCCTTGCTTTCAGCCGTTCGCAGTACCAGCACAGCAAGGCCGTTTTGGTTAATGTTACAAGGCCAGATCAGTCAATCATCCAGACTGTTGCCCCTGCAACTACTGAAAAGGCTGCTGCCCCTCTTCAGCAACCACATGTTTGTCTGGCCTCTCAACAGATACCCCTCCGTTGTGGTTGCACCTACGGTACGGCCATCTGTATCGCTGAGGCACGAAAGCCTCCCCACCAACGGCAAGGTCCATGGTTCATGGGGGGGAGGGGGGGGGGTAAAAAGGAATACAAACGTCTCAAAAATGAGATCGACAGGAAGTGCAAAATGGCTAAGCAGGGATGGCTAGAGGACAAATGTAAGGATGTAGAGGCTTATCTCACTAGGGGTAAGATAGATACTTCCTACAGGAAAATTAAAGAGTCCTTTGGATAAAAGAGAACCACTTATATGAATATCAAGAGCTCAGATGGAAACCCAGTTCTAAGCAAAGAAAGGAAAGCAGAAAGGTGGAAGGAGTATATAGAGGATCTATACAATGGCGATGTACTTGAGTACAATATTATGGAAATGGAAGAGGATGTAGATGAAGATGAAATGGGAGATATGATAGTGCGTGAAGAGTTTGACAGAGCACTGAAAGACCTGAGTCGAAACAAGGCCCCGGGAGTGGACAACATTCCATTAGAACTACTTACAGCCTTGGGAGAGCCAGCCCTGACAAAACTCTACCATCTGGTGTGCAAGATTTATGAGACAGGCGAAATACCTTCAGACTTCAAGAAGAATATAATAATTCCAATCCCAAAGAAAGTAGGTATTGACAGATGTGGAAATTACTGAATTATCAGTTTAATAAGTCACAGCTGCAAAATAGTAACGCGAATTCTTTACAGACGAATGGAAAAACTGGTAGAAGCCGACCTCGGGGACGATCAGTTTGGATTCCGTAGAAATGTTGGAACACGTGAGGCAATACTGACCTTACGACTTATCTTGGAAGAAAGATTAAGGACAGGCAAACCTACGTTTCTAATATTTGACAATGTTGACTGGAATACTTTCTTTCAATTTCTGAAGGTGGCAGGGCTAAAATACAGGGAGCAAAAAGCTATTTACAATTTGTACAGAAACTAGATGGCAGTTATAAGAGGAGAGGCAGGAAAGGGAAGTAGTGATTGGGAAGGGAGTGAGACAGGTTTGTAGCCTCTCCCCGACGTTATTCAATCTGTGTACAGAGCAAGCAGTAAAGGAAACAGAAGAAAAATTCGGAGTAGGTATTAAAATCCATGGAGAAGAAATAAAAACTTTGAGGTTCGCCGATGACAAATGTTTTCAGAGACAGCAAAGGACTTGTAAGAGCAATTCAACGGAATGGACAGTGTCTTGAAAGGAGGATAGAAGATGAACATCAACAAAAGCAAAACGAGGATAATGGAATGTAGTCGAATCAAGTCAGGTGATGCTGAGGGAATTAGATTAGGAAATGAGACACTTAAAGTAGCAAAGGTGTTTTGCTATTTGAGGAGCAAAATAACAGATGATGGTGGAAGTAGAGAGGATATAAAATGTAGACTGGAAATGGCAAGGAAAGCGTTCCTGAAGAAGAGAAATATGTTAACATCGAGTATAGATTTAAGTGTCAGGAAGTCGTTTCTGAAAGTATTTGTATGGAGTATAGCCATGTATGGAAGTGAAACATGGACGATAAATAGTTTGGACAAGAAGAGAATAGAAGCTTTCGAAATGTGGTGCTGCACAAGAATGCTGAATATTAGATGGGTAGATCACATAACTAATGAGAAGGTATTGAATAGAATTGGGAGAAGAGGAGTTTGTGGCACAACTTGACAAGAAGAAGGGGCCGGTTGGTAGGACATGTTCTGAGGCATCAAGGGATCACAAATTTAGCATTGGATGGCAGCGGGGAGGGTAAAAATCGTAGAGGGAGACGAAGAGATGAATACACTAAGCAGATTCAGAAGGATGTAGGTTGCAGTAAGTACTGGGAGATGAAGAAGCTTTGCACAGGATAGAGTAGAATGGAGAGCTGCATCAAACCAGTCTCAGGACTGAAGACCACAACCACAACGACAACAACAACAAAAAAGCGGCTAGAAATGGAAAATCGTGGGCATCTTCACAAAAATTCTCGCTCTCACATTGCTGCTGCTGTCACAGGCTCGGTGACTCAGTTTTGATGGGAAACTTTCGATCATCCACCCCGCAGTCTGGATTTTTCTCCCGGAGACTTACATCTTTCCACGAAGGCATAAAGGTTTATAGATGAAAAACTTTTTTGAAGTGATGCTGAGGTGAAAAAAGCAATGAGCAAGTGGCTGATGAATCCGGGACAGACATGAAATTTCTGAAGCTATTGGACAGTATTACAATAATTAAATAACGAAGATAACTATGCAGAGATATAAAGTAAGCATCAGTTTTGTAGCTGACATGTTCTTTATTAATAAAATATACTTCTCAAAATTGTTAAATCGCAGGTGCCATTACTTCCTAATGTTTTTCACAATCGACTGACTGAATATTTAGGCACATTCAGCTTCTATGAAAAATATCACTCTAGATTTTGTAAACAATAGCACGATTACTGCACTAATAAAAGAAGCTGATGACCTAAAACATACAAATGACATCCGCGACGCCATAATATTAACATTGCTAAGATTCAGAAAGGCATTAGACACTGTTAACTTTGACGTATTCCTCGCGGAAAGCCAACAGTTGACTTTTCAGATAGGGCCTTAAGAAACAGGCAACAGCGTGTGAGAATAGAAAGGCACGTAAAAGTAAATCTCTCAGAAGTGTCACAGGGGTCAGTCTTGAGCCACTATTGTTCTCTTTATATGTCAATGGTATCGTGTCCGTTCTCTCCACTTGTAAAATCCATTTCTTAAGCCGGTCACCTCCAGGTCCATTCAAGTGCCACACCTGAAGATACGAACGCCGCTATCAACCAGATAAATGACGATCCCTCTTCACTCTTCATGTGGGCGCAGAAACTTTGAATTAATCTAAAGAAATCACTAGTAATTTTAGTACGTCATCAAAAGGTAATCAGCCCTTCCATACGTAAACAACTTTTCTCCATTCTCCACAAACGTATTCTAATACTATATGAGAAGACGGTGAAGAACTTGGGTTTAACTTTGGATACCCATCTCAGCAGAGCATAAAATATTGTCTCTACGTGCAAGAAGACATCCGCTTGTCTATGTGCCCTCCAGAAATCTTAGAACTTTCTTCCCAAATGTGTGAGATGTACAGTTGTGCAACCCGCCGTTCCGCCGAATCTTCGCTATTGAGTTATGGTTCAAATGGCTCTAAGCACTATGGGACTTAACATCTGAGGTCATCAGCCCCTAGACGTAGAACTACGTAAACCTAACTAACCTAAGGACATCACACACATCCATGCCCGAGGCAGTATTCGAACCTGCGAGAGTAGCAGCCGTGTGTTCCGGACTGAAGCGCCTAGAACCGCTCGGCCACAGCGGCCGGCTATTATAAATCAACATAGCATGAATACTGAAACCTCTAGATCAGTGGTCGGCCCGAGTCAAGTTTTCTTGCGGCCCGCGGTTCTCAGCCGTATTTAACAATATGCATCTAGCAGCTAATGGCAGAGTCAAAAAACGTCAACTAATGTTAAGAGCTTCGTAAGAGTGTATTCTTATTGCTCAGTAACAAACAAAAATACTCGCAGAACATTAATATTTTGAGACCTGATGAATTTTGATTGACGTTGGTGAGCAAAGTAAAGTTGACCCATTACGTCAGGGACAGACTGGTATGTAGTATGTCCAGAACAGAGTTAACAGAAGTGAGAGGGGTGATATTTTATTTTTTGTCTTCCAGTGCTCACAACTAACGAGCGTGCGCAACAGGTAGCAATCAGCTGCTACGGTAAAAATGTCAAACGGAAGTAATATGCATTCGTGAATGCGCATTATAAAGACGGCCATCTTCAGGCTTGGTACATGTTTGTAACAAGTAGTATGAGGCTGCTGCAATACAATGCAATGAGTAGAAGAAAGACATTCAAAACATTTAGCAAACATTTATGATCATGTCTCATATTGCAATTAATGCTACTAATTAAACATACAAATTTTTTGCAGGTTACCAGTTATTAGTAATATCGATGGAGGACGTTGGGGTAAAGTGGCCAGTACGGGTTTAGGACCATATCTAATATACATCGCCATTGTTGTCAGTGAGATTAACAGCTAAGCTTGTTCGTTATTTTTTAATAAAATTTTTTTTTTTTGAGATTCTGATTTTGGCATACAAAAGTAGATCCTTGTTATTTATTTCACTTTGGTAGTTTCTTTTGTTGATCACTATGCCTACATGGCGTCAGATCGGGAAAAGTGACCATACAATTAGTCGGTAAAAGTGGCCAATGTGTTCACCCGAAAAAGAGTTAGTTACTTCCAAAAAATACGCATAATACAACAAATAAAACTGACTTCTAAACCCTTTTACACAGAAAGCTATCATCCGCCATTCTAGCCCACTGTGACAATTTTGAATTAATTAAGGTACATTATTTAAAACTGTCTGTGTTCTGTTATTTTCGCCTGATACAAAAAGACTGAAAACCGTCTGCTACAGTCGCTTGCTATTCGTTCATATACTATGGCGTCAAGTTGCCTAGAAAATATGCCCGGTACTCAGAAAAACAAACAAGGGATCCTGTTGCTACGTCACTGGTCACAGTATCCTCTCAGATATGGAAAATTGACTACCACATAATCCTTCATATATGTGCATGTAGTTACAATGTATTATTTTATTTTACGCTTAAAAGTACTTGGTGTGGTACCTCATAATACGTAGATTCCAACAGCGTAAGTGGTAAGCTTCTAGCAATAACTATGGTCTGGCAAATAATTAATTTCTCTTTAGTGACCACATAACGACCCCTTCCTACGCGACCCGATTCGTCGCCCTGTAATGACAGTATTGGCTCTTAAGCAAAAACGTTTGACAGTCACTGCTCTAGATAGTTTAAGCCAACAATGCACCGTGGCGCCCTAGACCTCAGGCGCCGACGATAACACGCACAACGTGTACGTAATACGGGTTGCAGCCACGGGAAATTTGAGTTCCAGAACTTCGCGACCAGACCAACAGGTTGCAACAACAGCTTTCCGGCCAAGCCAACAGGAGGCGTGCAAGGCGAAGGTAGAGATCGTTAACGTACCGTACCTCTTCCTGCAATTCGCAGTGTCACGTGCCGAAAATAGGCCTGCGTGTATCCCACCACAAGGGAGTTACTTAGGCTGGCGCACGAACTGAATGAGACAGTTCCATCGCAGCGAGCAACCGACAAGATTTCAGCAACGTCTCGCTATGGACTCCACCACCAGCTTCCAGGACAGCACTCTGCCTCCCCCATCTGGACTGTAAAGTGTGACTGGCGATGTGCGAGCTGGGACTTGGTATAATTTCTACTGTTTTTACTTCACCTAGAAGATAGTGCCAACACTTTACTTTGTGCTTCTATCCTTGCGGGCTTAGAAATTTTCTGTACTCTTTTATCTTTGGAACTTCTCCTGTGAAGTATGGCTGTAAGATATTTTGAAAGTGTGTACTTCCGCAACTCAAGCTAGAGTGCAGATTTTGTTCGTTTTCAAACCCAACTGTTGAGGAATTCGTTTTATGTTCAATTTTAGATTTATTTAGACTTCGTTCGCCTTTAAAGACTGTTAGGTTCTCACTCACTTATCAACCGATTGCTTTCACATGCTGAGGATGCAAGACTACTCTGGACTTGCCGTATGTTTAGAACGGAAACAGATGACTGAGTTACCACCTCCCCCCCCCCCCCCTCGCAGCAATCACTTTAACTAGTAAACCTTCCACTTGACTAATTGCCCAACGCGTCTGCTAAACTGATTTTGCCCTTTGACAGTGTTTGTTGTTGACAGCATGCATTAGAGGTTATCCCATTTATCAGAATCCAAATTAACTTGAATGCTGAAACAATATTAATGCAACGGTGGCCCTGTCATTATTTTAGTCAATTGTTGTGGGTGATTAATGCACTATGTGATCAAAAGTATCCGGACACCTGGCTGAAAATGACTTACAAGTTAGTGGCGCCCTCCATCGGTAATGCTGGAATTCAATATGGTGTTGGCCCACCCTTAGCCTTGATGACAACTTCCACTCTCGCAGGTATACGTTCATCAGGTGCTGGAAGGTCTCTTGGGGAATGGCAGCCCATTCTTCACGGAGTGCTGCACTGAGGAAAGGTATCGATGTCGATCGCTGAGGCCTGGCACGAAGTCGGCGTTCCAAAACATGCCAAAGGTGTTCTATAAGATTCAGGTCACAATTCTGTGCACGCCAGTCCATTACAGGGATGTTACTGTAGTGTAACCACTCCGCCACAGGCCGTGCATTATGATCATGTGCTCGATCATGTTGAAAGAATCAATCGCCATCCCCGAGTTGTTCTTCAACAGCGAGAATCAATAAGGTGCTTAAAACATCAATATAGCCCTGTGCTGTGATAGTGCCACGCAAAACAATGAGTGCAAGCCTCCTCTATGGAAAACACACCACACAATAACGCCACCGCCTCCGAATTTTACTATTGGCACTACATACGCTGGCAGGTGACGTTCACCGGGCATTCGACATACCCACACCCTGACATTGGATCGCCGCATTATGTACCGTGATTCATCACGCCATACAACGTTTTTTCACTGTTCAATTGTACAATGTTTACGCTCCTTACACCAAGTGAGGCGTCGTTTGGCATTTACCGGCGTTATGTGTGGTTTACGAGCAGCCGCTCGACCATGAAATCCAAGATTTCACACCTCCCGCCTAACTGATAGTACTTGCAGTGGATCCTGATGCAGTCTGGAATTCCTTTGTGATGGTCTGGATAGATGTCTGCCTATTACACATTAAGACCTTCTCCAACTGTCGGTGGTCTCTTCAGTCAACAGCCGAGGTTGGCCTATACACGTTTGAGCTGTACTTGTTCCTTCACGCTTGCACTTCACTATCACATCGGAATCAGTGTACCAAGGGATGTTTAGGAGTGTGGAAATCTCGCGTACAGACGTATGACAAGTTTCACCCAATAACCTGACCACATTCGAAGTCCGTAAGTTCCACTGAGCGCCCATTCTGCTCTCTCACGACGTCTAATGACTACTGAGGTCGCTGATATGGAGTACGTGGCAGTAGGTGGCAGCACAAAGCACCTAATATGAAAAACGTATTTTTTGGGTGTATCCGGATTCTTTTGATCACATAGTGTATTTCAACACAGGATTGATCTTATATAAAAGTTACGGCACAAGTTTGCCGGCCGCGGTGGCCGTGCGGTTCTAGTCGCTGCAGTCTGGAACCGCGGGACTGCTACGGTCGCAGGTTCGAATCCTGCCTCGGGCATGGATGTGTGTGATGTCCTTAGGTTAGTTAGGTTTAAGTAGTTCTAAGTTCTAGGGGACTGATGACCTAAGATGTTAAGTCCCATAGTGCTCAGAGCCATTTGAACCATTTTGGCACAAGTTTATTGATTACAAAATAGGACAAAAGGATGCATGTTACGCGAAATGGCAAGAAATGAAACATGATCTGATCTCAGTACAATATGCAACGAAAAGTTAATACTCCCTTGGGTGGTGAGTGGTTGGCAAAGACTATGGTTTGTCTGATTGAACTATTTACTCTGGTTGAAAACGTGGATAACGCAAAAGACTTTGACGGGTTTATTGTACACATAAGTTGTACTACGTTGGTGCAGTTGAGAACAAGTTGTGAGATTGTGATCCCGTCTGTCATAACAAACTGGAGCAGCAGCAATACGATACCCCTTCTCTCGATGTATGGCGCTGTCTCAGGTGACGGTTGTGGTTCCAGCATCTGCAGAACAGCGGAGTGTAGCACATGTAATTCCGTATCGCAGGCGCTAAATACGCAAAGTCTCGGCAGGCGATCTATTAGACTGATCTCAATTACTCTCTCATTGAGCACTGTAATCTCGGCAGACTCCAGCATGTGACACTCTTGTTCGCCAGTCATACCAGTCAAGAGCAGTGCTTGTGCGAATTCATTCTCAGAGCAAGTATTCTAAGCGCATCACACTCATAACAAAAGCCGAGACCAGGACCTTTTCCAGGCCAGAGTCTGAATCAGGAGACCCACTCCAGACCAGAGTCTTAATTAGAAGACCAAGTTTCTCTTCACCTCACTTTCCATCAAACCTCGGTAAACTCCACAAAAGCACTCACACAACTACTCCACAGGGTCTTGTGTCAGTCAAGACTCCACAAGCTCCATGTCTCCTCTCTAACTCATCTGTTCTACTCTCAGCCAATCCCAATCAAAGTTAATGATAATCTCCTCTTTTCAGGAGAAGCAACCAATCCCTGACTCACGTTGTGCTCCCTACTTGCTTTTTTTTCCACGACCATCTTAGGCTGGGTGTTTTGAATTTCCATGTAACTCTAAAGTGAACAACACATTTATCGTGGAGATCATTATCTGGACCGCCTGAACGTTACAGTGTGTCCAACCAAGGTCCCCTGCTAAACTAAGAGAAATGCTTTTGTATCCCAATATATATCATTTCAGAGCTGCCATAAATGTCACGTTGCTTCTAAAATTGTTTCAAAGGCCTCAGGCTTCCCAAAAAAAACTCTGCACGCCGAGAGAGGACACCACCGACGGCTCCCTCGATAGCGTCCAGTCAACAGTGAACATGGAAACTCGTGAATTTTTATGTCCAGCATCCTTGCTCACAAAGGGCATTTACGAAACTGTCGCAACGCGTTGGCTGAGCGACGTAGATTTCTCTTGTACCCCCTGCCCCTGTTGTGGCAAGACGCGCGTTATACGTTAGTCCAGGGAGGCCATTTTTTCGCCTCTTGGACCGAATGCGTTGTCAGCACACGGGTGCGAGAAATTCTTTGGCCCAGCGTTCTGTCCCCAGTAAATGCTTCGAGATGTTCCTTTCCCTAATAGCTGTACGTGGCTTTCAATCCCCAAGCATCCACTGCAAGATTTATTGTTAAATGATCAAACTGCATGTTTGTTCTCAACTCCAGGACAATACTATTCAAATTAAGATCCCGCATGCACTAACAATGTATAGGCTTCCATCAGTGCCTCTTCCTGTTGTTTTTAATATGGAGAATAGTGAGAGGAACTTAACTATCTTTTTATTCAGGAACTTTCATTTTGTCTTCATAGGAGAAGTATTGCTTATTTTCCGATTGTGGAAGAACTTCGTTTAATTTTGGACTTGAAGGAACTTTGCTTCTATAATACATTGAAGACTTTCTTAAAGTTATGTTCCAGAAAATAAGTTGTTGTATTGTGTCTACCTGTCTCTGTATAGATATTTCCGTGGAACTATACATATCACACTGTACACCTGCAAGATCTGTCTATTTGAGAGTCATTGTTTCATATCCCGAGTTAGAGTGGTTGTGGCCAGCCAAGTTACATGATTACAATACACTATGTCCACTTTAGCGGCTCCTCAGTACAAATGCACCTCAAAGTGTAGCATCAGGCATCAATTGCCTGTCATCCTATCATAATCACAAAACAATTTCTCACTTATATATGTCTCCCTTCATATTTATAATCTGGCCAAGGTAGACATATTCACTGACCTCTTCTAGTAGACTGTCCTTGACTTTCACATCTCCAGCTGGGACCCATTTGTTGGATATTACTTTTGTTTTGGAAAGGTTCATGTTCAAGCCAACCAGCTGACATTCCGATCTTGCATCGGAATGTCAGCTGCTTGGCTTGAACATGAACCTTTCCAAAACAAAAGTAATATCCAACAAATGGGTCCCAGCTGGAGATGTGAAAGTCAAGGACAGTCTACTAGAAGAGGTCAGTGAATATGTCTACCTTGACCAGATTATAAATATGAAGGGAGACATAAGGCCAGAAATCTATCGACGCATCAAGCTTGGCTGGCAAGCATTTGGGAAGAATTCAAAAATATTCAGATCAAAAATGCCAGTAAATCTGAAGAAAGCAGTATTTGATCAATGCATTTTTCCTGTGATGACGTATGGCTGCGAGACATGGACACTGAACTCACTCACAAAAGGGAAACTTAGGACAGCACAGAGAGCCATGGAGAGATCAATGCTGGGCTATACAAGAAAGGACAGGAAAAGGGCAGATGACATCCGGTCTGTGACGAAGGTTAATGACATCTTAGAGAGAGTAGGTTCCTTGAAATGGCAGTGGGCTGGCCACGTTGCAAGAAGAAAAGACAACAGATGGACGAAGCTAGTACTGGAGTCCGAGAGAGCACCGGAGGCCTAGAGGAAGACCACCAGACAGATGGGACAAAGACATCAAGAAGATCGCTGGTAACACCTGGCAGAGAACTGCCCAAGACCGTCCCACTTGGAGAAGACTTCTGAAAGCCTACCTGAATCCACAACTCGGCCACATCATCTAATGATTGAATTGATGATGATGATGATGATGATGATGATGATGATGATAGTGTGCTCTCTATACCCACCTTACAAAGCAAAAAAGTTCGCAAACTCCTTCTCTCCTACGCTGTCTACCTCTGGAACAAGCTACCCTGCACTCAATAACAATTCAATGCACTGTTACATTTAAGAAAAAGTTGAAGCTTTTTTGTCATATACATAGCTTCTCAGTCAAAATTAACAAGTATGGTCATTTCTTTCTGACAAACGACGATGCAAACGTTCACTTCCACTCTCGGTTACCCTCCTTTCTCGTTCTGTAACTCAGTGAGTCACATCAGATTCTTGTCTTTCTGTTCAATACTTGTATTCTACCACGTTTCTCCACCCTCTCTAGGCGTGGAGAGTTCTTTTCCACAGAGGAATTTCAGAAATTTACAGAAGCCAGATGAAATTAGTGATCCCTTTAATAGCACAGACGTTTAGATGATTTATCTAGCTACATGTATAAGAGCCTAAAGGTGATGCCAATGACGCACCGAAACTGATGCTGAAGTAAAATAATTAATAAAATTACGGCTGTCGGTATTTATTTTCTTCAAGCGAATCTAGAGTGGCTAATGTCATGTATGGTGTCGAAACATGGACACTGCAGCGGAGAAGAATATATACGTAGAGGCTATTGAGATGTGGGTCTGAAGAAGACTGGAAAATGTGAAAGGAGGAGATAAAATAAGGGATGAGACTGCATTACGAGAGTTGAATAACGAAAAACAAAATCAGGAAACAAATGGTATAACAAGTAGAAATTGGTAGGTCACTAGGTCAGAAAACACTGTAAGTAAAAAATGTACTAGAAATAACAGTGACTGGGAAGAGACGAGAGGAAAAATATTGTACCAGTTAATTGACATCAAGATAAATGTATCATACACAGCTACGAAGAGGATGGCAGAAAGATGAGAGGACTGAGAATGCTGAATTCGCAGTGATGGGCTTGTCTAATGGGCAGAACACATCATCAATATCATCATCACCACTAAACTGAAATAATACTCAGTTAACGTTCATACAAAGAAAAGTGATGTACAAGGGGTTGAAAAAGACATGGAAACATGAAAAATATAATACTGTACCATGCCTAAATTGATGTAGCAAACTCGATGCCATTCAGAACAGATTCCAGTCGTCCAGAAATAATTACGAGGGCAGTTCAGTAAGTAATGCAACACATTTTTTTTTCTCGGCCAATTTTGGTTGAAAAAACCGGAAATTTCTTGTGGAATATTTTCAAACATTCCCGCTTCGTGTCGTATAGTTTCATTGACTTCCGACAGGTGGCAGCGCTGTACGGAGCTGTTAAAATGGCGTCTGTAACGGATTTGCGTTGCAAATAACGGGCAGTGATCGAGTTTCTTTTGGCGGAAAACCAGGGCATCTCAGATATTCATAGGCGCTTGCAGAATGTCTACGGTGATCTGGCAGTGGACAAAAGCACGGTGAGTCGTTGGGCAAAGCGTGTGTCATCATCGCCGCTAGGTCAAGCAAGACTGTCTGATCTCCCGCGTGCGGGCCGGCCGTGCACAGCTGTGACTCCTGCAATGGCGGAGCGTGCGAACACACTCGTTCGAGATGATCGACGGATCACCATCAAACAACTCAGTGCTCAACTTGACATCTCTGTTGGTAGTGCTGTCACAATTGTTCACCAGTTGGGATATTCAAAGGTTTGTTCCCGCTGGGTCCCTCGTTGTCTAACCGAACACCATAAAGAGCAAAGGAGAACCATCTGTGCGGAATTGCTTGCTCGTCATGTGGCTGAGGGTGACAATTTCTTGTCAAAGATTGTTACAGGCGATGAAACATGGGTTCATCACTTCGAACCTGAAACAAAACGGCAATCAATGGAGTGGCGCCACACCCACTCCCCTACCAAGAAAAAGTTTAAAGCCATACCCTCAGCCGGTAAAGTCATGGTTACAGTCTTCTGGGACGCTGAAGGGGTTATTCTGTTCGATGTCCTTCCCAATGGTCAAACGATCAACTCTGAAGTGTATTGTGCTACTCTTCAGAAATTGAAGAAACGACTTCAGCGTGTTCGTAGGCACAAAAATCTGAACGAACTTCTCCTTTTTCATGACAACGCAAGACCTCACACAAGTCTTCGCACCCGAGAGGAGCTCACAAAACTTCAGTGGACTGTTCTTCCTCATGCACCCTACAGCCCCGATCTCGCACCGTCGGATTTCCATATGTTTGGCCCAATGAAGGACGCAATCCGTGGGACGCACTACGCAGATGATGAAGAAGTTATTGATGCAGTACGACGTTGGCTCCGACATCGACCAGTGGAATCGTACCGTGCAGGCATACAGGCCCTCATTTCAAGGTGGCGTAAGGCCGTAGCATTGAATGGAGATTACGTTGAAAAATAGTGTTGTGTAGCTAAAAGATTGGGGAATAACCTGGAGTATTTCAATGCTGAATAAAACAACCCCTGTTTCAGAAAAAAATGTGTTGCATTACTTATTGAACTGCCCTCTTAATATAGGTCTATAAGGTTTTCAAGGCATCTTATATCATTATTCCTGTGAAATATTGCGAAGTCTAAGTAAGGGTGATAGCTACGGATCACGCACGCTTCTCTCCAAAGTCAACTACAAGGGCTCAACAATATTGAGATCTGGTGACTATGCAGGCCAGGGTAGATCTGGGCGAGACAAACTGTGTGAATAGGGCCCTTCTCATCTCTGGAGACAGCATCACCGTTATAGAACAATCACTGTACCGTGGGGTGGACTTGATCAGCCAAAGTGGCCGTTTAATCACTAGCAGTAATGCGACGTTGTAGAGTAACCAGGGGGCCACAATATGTTTGTTCAAACTGTCACTGAACCACCTCCGTGTTTCAAAAATGTTTCAAATGGCTCTGAGCACTATGGGACTTAACATCTGAGGTCATCAGTCCCCTATAACTTAGAACTACTTAAACCTAACTAACCTAAGGACATCACACACATACATGCCCGAGGCAGGATTCGAACCTGCGACCGTAATGGTCGCGCGGTTCCAGACTGAAGCGCCTAGAACCGCTCGGCCACACAGACCGGCCCTCCGTGTTTCACTCTTGGGAGGTAAACTCGACCAGAAGTTGGAAACAGTGTGAAACAAGACTCATCCAACCAAAAGACACTCTTCACTGCCCTATAGTCCAAGTTTTATAGCTTCGGTACTGGCGTTCACATCAACTGATGTAAGGTTTTGGAATTCCAGTTCGCCTTGCAGTTCCCTACTCATGGAACTCCCTTAGCATTGTTTTGTCGCGGACATGGTCCTCGAGTGCGACAATCAGTTCTTCAGTGACTTCTGCAGCTGTAATCCTCCTATTTATCGCCATAATTCTCTTCAACAACCGTCCATGACGATCATTTAGTACACACATACACCCGCGTTGTGGGTTACCGGGGGATGCTTCTCTGCTTTCCCTGTATACAATCTTCGATACGAAATGATAATTAAATAGACACCCTAGCTGCAAGCAGGCGTTGATACACTTCATTGGGGACATGTTGAAAATGTGTGCCCCAACCGGGACTCGAACCCGGGATCTCCTGCTTACATGGCAGACGCTCTATCCATCTGAGCCACCGCGGGCACAGAGGATAGTGCGTCTGCAGGGACTTATCCCTTGCACGCTCCCCGTGAGATCCACATTCCCGACATGTCCACAACACTACATTCGTAGTGCGCCTAATAGATGTTTGCCCATCATACTCATTACTCGTGGCAGATTAATCTACCAAGTCCCGTACGAGTTCGGACATAGCGTGTGCGTTCGCACAAGAAGGTCAAAGGCCGGGAACCCATTTTTTTAACTATATATATGACGGTAGTATCTGTTCCCGAAAGAACAGTTACCGTGGATGACCATGCAGCTTTGCTAGAAATGAAATGATAATTAAATAGACACCCTAGCTGCAAGCAGGCGTTGATACACTTCATCTTCGATACGGTTACGCAGTTGAATTCTCCGACACAATGCAGTCACAATCACACGGAATATTGTTCTGACCGCAACGAATACTTGTAGCGTATTGAGAATGTTGCACAGATGCCGTACGTGATCAAATACAGCAGCGCAACATGCTGGCTTGGCTATCATCTTCATTTATGTTCAATAATGCATTTCTGCGATGTTTGTACGTTTTTGGTCGTCCTTCGTATTTCTTCATTTATAAAAAAAAAGATCAGTGATACGATTATTTTTGCTTCTTTCAAAATATCCTTATCGTTGGTGTTGGCCAATGTAAATCGTTTAAGTCATGCTCCAGATTCAATCACTTCCTTGATTGTTTGGGAATGAGGCCATAATTACCAAGGCAGACAAGTGGAACAGTATGCGTACAATGAAAGAAGCATAACACAGTTAGTTTATTCGCCGAAAGAGGTATTTCAGAAATAGAAAAATATCCCATAAAAGTATTTCAGGCAAAACTTAAAACCTAACTAAAGGACATGCATTTTCTGCTCACTAATTGTGGAAAGTAGTATAATACTACCAGGAATCCTCAGGCACCAACAAGACCAAACACACACAAAGAAGTAAGAACCATTCCACTGGTCTCCAAACAATATGCATCAAACTATTTCTTATCTCTTTTGGCTTTTTAAAAAATGGTTCAAATGGCTCTGAGCACTATGGGACTTAACAGCTGTGGTCATCAGTCCCCTAGAACTTAGAACTACTTAAACCTAACTAACCTAAGGACATCACACACATCCATGCCCGAGACAGGATTCGAACCTGCGACCGTAGCAGTTTCGGCTTTTTAAACGCAAGTATGAGGCTTCAAGTGTCTCAACAGGTTAAAACGCTATTTTAGTGTTTTAATAAATACCGAAAATACTCTGAACGAACGGCTTTTTGTTACAAATAGAAAGGAGTAAAATATTCTTAACTAACCCAAGATACTTGTTTTTTATTCTTTCCCAGGATACAGATCTGGCTGTTTTTCAAAGAGTTCATTGGGTGGTGTATGGAAAGAACAGTATACCATCCGAGTCCATAGGCGTATCACAGCACTGCAGTGAACATATATTTGAATGTTGTGCAGGGGCAGTTGAATTTAGTGAAACTAAACTTCTAATTGTTGTTGTTTATACGTCGCCTAACTCTGACTTCAGAGCATTTCTGCTCAAGCTAAAGAGGGTTCTTGATTCACTTTGTAGGAAATACCAGAAATTAGTTATATGTGGTGACTTCAATATTAATTTTGTATATGATGGTGCAAGAAAAAGGATGTTGGTAGATCTCCTAAATTTATATGATCTGATGCAGACGGTGTTTTTTCCGACTAGGGTGCAGGGGAACAGTAGCACAGCCATAAATAATATTTTTATTCATTCTTCGTTACTAGATGGGCATTCTGTTAGTAAAAGGGTAAATGGCCTTTCAGACCATGATGTACAGATTTTAACACTAAAAGGCTTTTGTACTCAAATATCACATGTAATTACAAACTATGTAGGAAAGATAATCCAACAGTGATAGAGAGTTTTTTAACCTTGTCAAGTAAAAAGAGTGGCAGGATGTTCATAGTGCCGATAACATAGACGATAAATATAATCCTTTCCTTAACACATTTCTCATGCTCTTTGAGAGTTGCTTCCCATTAGAACGTTATAAACGAGGTACTAGCAGTAATAGGCTGTCTGGGTGGCTGACTAGTGGGATAAGGATATCATGTAGAACAAAGTGGGAATAATATCAAAATATCAGAAGTGATCACAATCAAGCTACAGTAGCCCATTATAAACAGTATTGTAAGGCGCTTAAAAATGTTATTAGGAAGGCAAAGAGTATGTGGTATGCAAATAGAATAGCTAATTCACAGGATAAAATTAAAACCATATGGTCAGTTGTGAAGGAAGAGTCTGGTCAGCAGCACAAGATCGACGATATAAAGCCAGTTCGTAGTAAAAATATTTCTGTTACTGATAAATCAGATATATGTACAGTATTTAATAATCATTTCCTGAGGATTGCTGGTGAAATAAATAAAAATTTAGTTTCTACAGGGAATCATATAACTTCCTTGGCAAATGTCTGAAATACTCCTCTGTGATACAGACAAGGGGGAGATTGAGTCAATAATTAAATCACTGAATACTAAGGACTCTCATGGATATGATGGAGTGCCTAGCAGAATATTACTGTGCTGCACATGTTACCCTGTATTTAGCCACATCTGTAATTTTCCCTTTAGGAATGGTCAGTTTCTTGAACGATTAAAGTACTCAGTAGTAAATCCGCTTTATTAAAAGGGAGAAAGGGATAATGTCGACAATTTTAGACCTATTTCTATTCCATCAGTGTTTGCTAAAATTATTGAAAAGGCTGTGTATGTAAGGACAATTGACCTTTTATATCGCACGATTTGCTATCAAATGTACAGTTCGGCTTTACAAGTCGTTTAAAAACTGAAAATGCTATACTCTCTTTTCTCTGTGAGGTACTGGGTGGGTTAAACAAAAGGTGTCGAACGCTAGGCATACTTGTTGACTTAACTAAGGCGTTCGATTGTGTTGATCATAAAACATTGCTCCAGAAGTTGGACCATTACGGAAAACGGGAAGTAGCCCACAATTGGTTCACCTCCTACATTAGCAACAGACAGCAAAAGGTCATTATTCACAATGTTGAGAATGTCTGTGATGTGGGGACTGAGTGGGGTATGGTCAAGTGGGGGGTGCCCCAGGGATCAGTGTTGGGGCCACTCCTGTTCCTTATTCCTATAAATGATATGCTCTCTAGTATTATGGGTAACTCTAAATTATTTCTGTTTGCTGATGATATTTGCTTGGTAGTAATGGATGTTGTGTACAACATTGGCTCAGTTTCAAATAGTGAAGTTCATAACCTATGTTCATGGTTTGTAGAAAATAAACTAACGGTAAATCACAGTAAGACTCAGTTTTTATAGTTTCTAACACACAGTTCAACAAAACCTGACGTTTTAATTTCACAGGATTGGCATATGATTAGTGAAACTGAACAGTTGAAATTTCTAGGTGTTCAGATAGATAGTAAACTGTCGTGGAAAGCTCATATTCAGGATCTTGTTCAAGGACTTAATGTTTCCATTTTTACCATTCGAATGGTATCTGAAGTGAGTGATCATTCGACACAACAATTAGTCTTCTTTTCTTATTTTCACTCACTTATGTCGTATGGTATTATGTTTTGGGGTAACTCTTCCCATTCTGAAGGGATGTTTTTGGCTCAGAAATGGGCGGTTCGGGCAATAAGTGGTGTCAATTTGCGAACCTCTTGTCGAACCTGTTTACGAGTCTGGGTATTTTGACATTGGCCTCTCAATATATATATATACCTTACTGTCATTTATTATTAATAATATTAGCTTATTCCCAAGAATAAGCAACTTTCAGTCAGTTAATACTCGGCAGAAATCAAACCTGCATTTGGATCGGCCTTCCTTAACTCTTGTGCAGACAGATGTGCAGTATACTGCTGCTTCCATTTTCAGTAAGCTACCACTAGAATTCAAAAAAATTATCAGTATTCCACGCGCTTTCAAATCGAAACTGAGGAGTTTCCTCCTTCTATTCTGTCGAGGAGTTCCTTGAAAAATTAAGCTGATTCTTGTTGTATTGTTGATTGCGTTTACTTAAACTTATGGAATGACTTCTTTATGGTTCATGAACATTTTATTTTTATCTGTTAATACTTTTATGTTGTAATTTCATGTAATGACACCTTCCATGATTTTGGAGATTTGCTCCTCAATTTGGTCCTACGGAACTTGATGTGTAAATAAAATAAAACCAAAAAGCCACTTAAACAATTAGAAAAATCTTTGACATAAAACAGTTTTTCATTTTTTCTCTTAAGTTGTGTTAAATGTTGTTTCTTCAAAATCCAGCAGTAATCGCCGATCACAGCTAGAACCCGCCGTCCCTTGTATCTGGTTTCCATTGTCCCAATGTCTTGGTGACACCTTTCACTTTGTTCTACACTAATCCGTCTAACTTTTCTGTGAAATATTCGAAGTGTGAATGGGGGAACTGTAGGTTTAGAGACATTCGGCACCCAACGGCTTTACATGTCCTTGGAGGGTTGCAATTTTTGTCCTTGTTTTTGCTAAAAACACCTTTCACTACTTTCACAAACTCCTGCCATGCAACGTATTGCCTTAGCTTACTCTCACATTCGGAGCCAGATTATGTTAATGTAGTACAAAGTTTTTAATCTTGTTGCTAATGTCATGTTCATTTCAAGGCCCTGTAACGAACAGGGGTAGCAGGGATGCGTTTATAAATGGCGTCTCACTTTATAGTGTGTGGTGGAGGATGCTTCTAGTACCACTACCTTTTCCTGGTTCCTTGTTCCATTCGCGGCCGAGTGGTATGGCCGCCCTGTCTAAGGCGCCAAGTCACGGATTGCGCGGCCCCTCCCGCCGGAGGTTCGAGTCCTCCCTCGTGCATGGGCTGTGTGTGTTGTTCTTAGCATAAGTTAGTCTAAGTAGTATGTAAGTCTGGGGACCGATGACCTCAGCAATTTGGTCCCTTAGGAATTTTCACACATTTTAACATTCTTTATTCCATTCGCGAATGGAATGTAGTTAGCGATAAACTCTTCACTCCTTTCATCATTTTGTAGGTGGAATCACCGAGAAAAATTTTCGTAAAGGTTTGAAATTATGTGTAAAGTTTGTTGCAAGTCACTAAATACTGGATGGGTGGATGTAATGTGGGTAATGTTCACATGGTGAATTACCTTCAAGACATATACCTAGTCTCTAAATGTAATACCAGACCTATTGTGTTAAGGCCTCACCGTCAGATTATGTCTGTTGATGAGTAGATCATGACAGCATTTTAAATTTTTAAATTCGGTCAATTATTGAGTGAAATACTGAAAATCAAATTTTTGTTGCCCCAGAATCTGTTAGATAGGCGAGCTGCAAGTGGTACCGGGTTCCAGGCTAGTGATTTAGTAATACATATTGCCCTCAGGTTTATTTCCTTTATATATATATATATATATATATATATATATATATATATATATATATATATATATATATATATATTCCTGGAAATGGAAAAAAGAACACATTGACACCGGTGTGTCAGACCCACCATACTTGCTCCGGACACTGCGAGAGGGCTGTACAAGCAATGATCACACGCACGGCACAGCGGACACACCAGGAACCGCGGTGTTGGCCGTCGAATGGCGCTAGCTGCGCAGCATTTGTGCACCGCCGCCGTCAGTGTCAGCCAGTTTGCCGTGGCATACGGAGCTCCATCGCAGTCTTTAACACTGGTAGCATGCCGCGACAGCGTGGACGTGATCCGTATGTGCAGTTGACGGACTTTGAGCGAGGGCGTATAGTGGGCATGCGGGAGGCCGGGTGGACGTACCGCCGAATTGCTCAACACGTGGGGCGTGAGGTCTCCACAGTACATCGATGTTGTCGCCAGTGGTCGCCGGAAGGTGCACGTGCCCGTCGACCTGGGACCGGACCGCAGCGACGCACGGATGCACGCCAAGACCGTAGGATCCTACGCAGTGCCGTAGGGGACCGCACCGCCACTTCCCAGCAAATTAGGGACACTGTTGCTCCTGGGGTATCGGCGAGGACCATTCGCAACCGTCTCCATGAAGCTGGGCTACGGTCCCGCACACCGTTAGGCCGTCTTCCGCTCACGCCCCAACATCGTGCAGCCCGCCTCCAGTGGTGTCGCGACAGGCGTGAATGGAGGGACGAATGGAGACGTGTCGTCTTCAGCGATGAGAGTCGCTCCTGCCTTGGTGCCAATGATGGTCGTATGCGTGTTTGGCGCCGTGCAGGTGAGCGCCACAATCAGGACTGCATACGACCGAGGCACACAGGGCCAACACCCGGCATCATGGTGTGGGGAGCGATCTCCTACACTGGCCGTACACCACTGGTGATCGTCGAGGGGACACTGAATAGTGCACGGTACATCCAAACCGTCATCGAACCCATCGTTCTACCATTCCTAGACCGGCAAGGGAACTTGCTGTTCCAACAGGACAATGCACGTCCGCATGTATCCCGTGCCATCCAACGTGCTCTAGAAGGTGTAAGTCAACTACCCTGGCCAGCAAGATCTCCGGATCTGTCCCCCATTGAGCATGTTTGGGACTGGATGAAGCGTCGTCTCACGCGGTCTGCACGTCCAGCACGAACGCTGGTCCAACTGAGGCGCCAGGTGGAAATGGCATGGCAAGCCGTTCCACAGGACTACATCCAGCATCTCTACGATCGTCTCCATGGGAGAATAGCAGCCTGCATTGCTGCGAAAGGTGGATATACACTGCACTAGTGCCGACATTGTGCATGCTCTGTTGCCTGTGTCTATGTGCCTGTGGTTCTGTCAGTGTGATCATGTGATGTATCTGACCCCAGGAATGTGTCAATAAAGTTTCCCCTTCCTGGGACAATGAATTCACGGTGTTCTTATTTCAATTTCCAGGAATATATATATATATATATATATATATATATATATATATATATATATATATATATTCCTTCCAGTTTTCACCTTCTTTACATAGTATGGGCTTGCCATCTGTGCTCTTGATGTTCATACTGCTGCTAATCTTCTTATATTCCCGCAGTAAGTGATAACTGAAGAAAACTTCACAGGCCAAGGTTGCTAAAAAAGCGTTTTATTGAATCACCGGTTTCGACAGAGCTGTGCTGTCATCATCAGATCTTATGCTTTAAACTTTTACAGCACTTTGTCTATCAGTGTTGCAAGTCGCTTCACATTGCAACACCTGACGGGCAATATGTTGTCAAAGTTTAAAGCCTAAGATCCGATGACTGCATAGCTCTGTTGAAACCGGTCATTCAATAAAATTCTTGTTTAGTAATCTTGGCTTGTGAAGGTTTTTTCAGTTATCACAAATGCTTCTCTTTTCTTCAAATGTATCTTTAATTTTGCTACATGTGGCATCTACCGTTCCCCTACTTGTGCATGTTTCTACAGCCTTTCATTTCACTTCTATTTATTCCTGATTAAGAATTTCAACTTTCTGTCAACTGGTAGTCAGCATAAGAACTGACCCTCGTATGTTATGCCAACAGGATGGGTGTCCGTCTCACTAATCGCCTTTGTCTTTTCCCTGGTCGCTGAACAGGACTTCAAGGCGTTATCAGTTGGTCTGCACCTTCACGTGATTTGATGTCACTGAACGTATTTCTCTTCGGTGAGCCCAAAGTGAAATCAGTGTACAAGTGCCGACAATTCACTGGGTTTCAAACATAGCATAATTGGCACTTTCTCGATATAACCTCCTACCTGTCTGGAAATTACTCCACCATTGACTGCTAATGTGTATTACAGTATGTAACGGTATAGCCTTTACGGCCTAACTCTCTGTGATTAAAAAATAAATAAATAAAATAAAAATTGTTCAATGATAATTGTATATTTATCGTGTATAAATTTATAACTGATATTTTAAAAGATCAAAGAACGTTGTTGCTGTAGAATGTTAAACATTGCATACATCCTAAGTGTCGAATGGGAATAGCTATTGTGGATGGCAGAGCCACGGCTGCTTCCCTGCTATAGCGGACGACGTTACGCATTTGGCCGTGCGACGCGGTAACGAAATTTTGCTCGTCATTGCATATGTGGCGCAATTTATGGAAGGGAAGTGAAAGAAGTTGCATACGCTAAGCGAGATGTATTTCGTTTGCGCTGCTAAACAAAGCTTTAACATCATTTGTGTTTCCTGCAAAATTATGTCTCGTGTTGCTACTGCACGCTCTTCCAATCTCCGTCTCCCAACTTTATCTTCCAAGTACTTACGACCAGAGGAGTAAATCTGTTCATTTTCTTATTGTCATGGATTCTTTAACAGCACCTCTTCGGCACACCAGCTGCTGACCTACGAGGTGGTAATGGAATAGTGAACGGCAGTCTCAAGGTAACCCACAGTGTGGCATTGAACGCTGTGCGAAACTGTTAAGGCATATGCTCACATAATATCAAAACTACTCAGAGTTATTTCTAAATGTGTAATGACCGACACCCCCCCCCCCCAATGAACCATGGACGTTGCCGTTGGTGGGGAGGCTTGCGTGCCGCAGAGATACAGATAGCCGTACCGTAGGTGCAACCACAACGGAGGGGTATCTGTTGAGAGGCCAGACAAACGCGTGGTTCCTGAGGGGCAGCAGCCTTTTCAGTAGTTGCAGGGGCAACAGTCTGGATGATTGATTGATCTGGCCTTGTAACACTAACCAAAACGGCCTTGCTGTGCTGGTACTGCGAACGATTTAAAGCAAGAGGAAACTACACCCGTAATTTTTCCCGAGGGCATGCAGCTTTACTGTATGGTTAATGATGATGGCGTCCTCTTGGGTAAAATATTCCGGAGGTAAAATAGTCCCCCATTCGGATCTCCGGGCGGGGACTACTCAAGAGGACGTCGTTATCAAGAGAAAGAAAATTGGCGTTCTATGGATCGGAGCGTGGAATGTCAGATCCCTTAATCGGGCAGGTAGGTTAGAAAATTTAAAAAGGGAAGTGGATAGGTTAAAGTTAGATATAGTGGCAATTAGTGAAGTTCGGTGGCAGGAAGAACAAGACTTTTGGTCAGGCGAATACAGGGTTATAAATACAAAGTCAAATAGGGGTAATACAGGAGTAGGTTTAATAATGAATAAAAAAAATAGGAATGCGGGTAAGCTACTACAAACAGCATAGTGAACGCATTATTGAGGCCAAGATAGACACAAAGCCACGCCTACTACAGTAGTACAAGTTTATATGCCAACTAGCTCCGCAGATGACGAAGAAATTGAAGAAATGTATGATAAAATAAAAGAAATTATTCTGATAGTGAAGAGAGACGAAAATTTAATAGTCATGGGTGACTGGAATTCGAGAGTAGGAAAAGAAAGAGAAGGAAATGTAGTAGGTGAATATGGATTGGGGCTAAGGAATGAAAGAGGAAGCCGTCTGGTAGATTTTTGCACAGAGCATAACTTAATCATAGCTAACACTTGGTTCAAGAATCATAAAAGAAGGTTGTATACATGGAAGAATACTGGAGATACTAGAAAGTGTCAGATAGATTATATAATGGTAAGACGGATTTAGGAACCAGGTTTTAAATTGTAAGACATTTCCAGGGGCAGATGTGGATTCTGACCACAATCTATTGGTTATGACCCATAGATTAAAACTGAAGAAACTGCAAAAAGGTGGGAATTTAAGGAGATGCGACCTGGATAAACTGAAAGAACCAGAGGTTGTACAGAGTTTCAGGGAGAGCATAAGGGAACAATTGACAGGAATGGGGGAAAGAAATACAGTAGAAGAAGAATGAGTAGCTTTGAGGGATGAAGTAGTGAAGGCAGCAGAGGATCAAGTAGGTAAAACGACGAGGGCTGGTACAAATCCTTGGGTAACATAAGAAATATTTAATTTAATTGATGAAAGGAGAAAATATAAAAATGCAGTAAATGAAGCAGGCAAAAAGGAATACAAACGTCTCAAAAATGAGATCGACAGGAAGTGCAAAATGGTTAAGCAGGGATGGCTAGAGGACAAATGTAAGGATGTAGAGGCTTATGTCACTAGGGGTAAGATAGATACTGCCTACAGGAAAATTAAAGAGACCTTTGGAGATAAGAGAACCACTTGTATGAATATCAAGAGCTCAGATGGAAACCCAGTTCTAAGCAAAGAAGGGAAAGCAGAAAGGTGGAAGGAGTATATAGAGGGTCTATACAAGGGTGATGTACTTGAGGACAATATTATGGAAATGGAAGAAGATGTAGATGAAGATGAAATGGGAGATACGATACTGCGTGAGCAAGTTGTATGAAACAGGAGAAATACCCTCAGAGTTCAAGAAGAATATAATAATTCCAATCCCAAAGAAAGCAGGTATTGACAGATGTGAAAATTACCGAACTATCAGTTTAATAAGTCACAGCTGCAAAATACTGACGCGAATTCTTTACAGACGAATGGAAAGACTAGTAGAAGCTGACATTGGGGAAGACCAGTTTGGATTCCGTAGAAATGTTGGAACACGTGAGGCAATACTGAGCCTACGACTTATCTTAGAAGCTAGATTAAGGAAGGGCAATCCTACGTTTCTAGCATTTGTAGACTTAGAGAAAGCTTTTGACAATGTTGACTGGAATACTTTCAAATTCTGAAGGTGGCAGGGGTAAAATAAAGGGAGAGAAAGGCTATTTACAATTTGTACAGAAACCAGATGGCAGTTATAAGAGTCGTGGGACATGAAAGGGAAGCAGAGGTTGGGAAGGGAGTGAGACAGGGTTGTAGCCTCTCCCCGATGTTATTCAATCTGTATATTGAGCAAACAGTGAAGGAAACAAAAGAAAAATTCGGAGTAGGTATTAAAATCCATGGAGAAGAAATAAAAACTTTGAGGTTCGCTGGTGACATTGTAATTCTGTCAGAGACAGCAAAGGACTTGGAAGAGCAGTTGAACGGAATGGATAGTGTCTTGAAGGGAGGATATAAGATGAACATCAACAAAAGCAAAACGAGGATAATGGAATGTACTCGAATTAAGTCGGATGATGTTGAGGGTATTAGATTAGGAAATGAGACACTTAAACCAGTAAAGGAGTTTTGCTATTTGGGGAGCAAAATAACTGATGATGGTCGAAGTAGAGAGGATATAAAATGTAGACTGGCAATGGCAAGGAAAGCGTTACTGAAGAAGAGAAATTTGTTAACATCGAGTATAGATTTGTTAGGAAGTCGTTTCTGAAAGTATTTATATGGCGTGTAGCCATGTATGGAAGTGAAACATGGACGATAAATAGTTTGGACAACAAGAGAATAGAAGCTATGGAAATGTGGTGCTACAGAAGAATGCTGAAGATTAGATGGGTAGATCACACACATAACTAATGAGGTATTGAATAGGATAGGGGAGAAGAGAAGTTTGTGGCACAACTTGACTAGAAGAAGGGATCGGTTGGTAGGACGTGTTCTGAGGCATCAAGGGATCACCAATTTAGTATTGGAGGGCAGCGTGAAGGGTAAAAATCGTAGAGGGAGACCAAGAGATGAATACACCAAGCAGATTCAGAAGGATGTAGGTTGCAGTAGGTACTGGGAGATGAAGAAGCTTGCGCAAGATAGAGTAGCATGGACAGCTGCATCAAACCAGTCTCAGGACTGAAGACCACAACAACAACAATGACCGACAGTCTCAACAGACAGTGCATATCGAAATCGTCGTTGCCGAACTCAAATTCCTTTCTTCCACAGTTCTTACATTTACAGTAACGGATGAAATAAGTTTCTTCGTTCATTTGCTGTAGTGGAAGTTGGAGCCAGGAAACCTACACGTAATTACGTTGTGTTTTCGACATCAGTCATCGCGGGCCTTAAATTTACGCAAGGAGTAATTCCACCTTTCATTATTTCTCACGTATCCTGTTGCACACAAGTGAACCTAATTTTGCCAATTTGGTATAATAACCTTTCTGCAATGATTCAAAGGAATAACTTACTGATACCGATACTGTACTACTACCATATTTTCAATCGCAATTGCGGAGAGTATTAGTCTATTAGTACGTCAGTAACAGAGGACGCATGTGTTCTTTCATGCTTCCCATTGCCTAAAATTCTTTAGCTGATGTGTCTGACAGTGCTCAACTACGAGAAAGAGCCAACAACTAAAATGTCAGAATAGCGCATACTGTCTAAAATTTCGCCTCTATGCATTTACAATGTGACACCACATGTCAGATGACTGAAAACATATGGATCAGGACACAGTGGCTTCTTTCCCTGATAGGCTGCTGTTAATAACTGAAACTTTGTAACGGTCCGTTCCTGGCTGGTCTTCCCCGGCTATCTGACTACAAATATGGTTAATTCTTTGAGATTTCGAAATCTTTAAACTTAGACCCCCTACTTAGTGATAGCCCATGCTGTGAATTAAATGACGAATAGTATGAATACTATAAAGGACGATTCACAAAGATATGCAAATATTTTAATATGTTATTCTGCAAGTAAAGCTAAAGAAAAAAGTTCATATAAACATAGGTTCGCAAATGTTAAGTTACGGAGTTGCGGCTACTAAAATTTTGCCTGAAATTTAGCAACTTCGTTAATATGAAGCCATCGCAAAATTGTACGATGTTAAACTAAGGCACGATTTCCATTTACTTCGTTGTTATTGGTTTGTTGAATCTAATAAAACATGTCCCAGGAGAGTATCTGCATTACTTGCTCGCATTACGAATGCTATACTTGAAATTAAGAACAACTCTGTGAAACAGAAACGAGCAACAAAATCTGTTCATAAAACTTTGTGTTGTGCCTTACGGCAGGTCTTGTTACGGGGGAAGCCTCGTCAGAGAGGTGCACCACGTGAGCGTCTAGGGAAGTGATTCCAGTGGTGGTTTACCGTTGCCTTTCGCTGGTGATAATGAAATGTAAATGAGGACAACACAACATCCAGTCCCTGAGAGGAGAAAATCTCCGACCCAGCCGGGAATCGAACCCGGGCCCCTTGGGGTCTGTACATAAAAGTGCAGCTAAATGCATTTAACTCGGTGGAGACATTTTTCAAATTTATTGTGAATGTGTTGTGAAATTACATGTACACTGTACAACTTCCTTAACACCGAGCTTTGTTTTTTCCGGTTTAACACGAATTCACGTGTGCTGTGGTTTTTATAAAAGCAGATTATATCACACATTCATACAGTTTCAGTTAATGTTATTACCATCATTTTTCCAAAATTAAATTCTATACGACTTCTGTGGAAAACTTTGTGCAATAGTCTGGAAAAACAAATTGGTTCAGGTAGTTAACAAATTAAAAATTTTACTAAATTACGTCTTTGCTTCTCTGGATGTTCTGGAAAACTACTGCAGATACACGTCTGGGAAATGTTTCATTACATTCACCAGATCAATAACAAAAAAATAAATAGAAATCGTGCTTTATTTTAACAACGTACAATTTTGCGATGGCTTCATATTAGCGAAGTTGCTAAATTTCAGGCAAAATCTATTACTACCCGTAAAAATTTGCAGACCTATGTTTATTATGAACTTCTTTCTTTAGTTTTGCATGTAGAATAACATATTAAAATATTTGCAAATTTTCGTGAATCACCCTGTACATTCAGTAATCGATCTGACTTCAAAAGATTATTGAAATTAATGTTTATATATGAACCCATTCCTGATGTGCCCGCCCGCTATTTTAGAGAGCACAATGATGTCAACGTTGTGGTCGTTTCCCGTGCGCTGGTCCAGGGTTGCCTGCCTCTCTCTTGGTTAGGGCAGAGTGTTACAACCCTTCCTCTGGCTCCCACCCCTTTCTATGCAGGGGCGACGACCTAGTATCCACGACTGGTTTGCTACACAACTCAGATCTCCCACAAGAAACTACTAACTAAATAATTGTTTAGCGAGCAAAAAATTATCACCGATCATCCTTTTTGGAACGGTACTGGTCCCATGTACTCAAAACTGTTCGATTTAGCCGGATACGTACCGAAAAATAGTCTCCAGACTTGAAAAAGTCTGGAAACACTTTTTAATCTGCACACTGGAAAGGCGCTTTAAGATAAGTTTGGAGGCAAACAACCAAATGTGATAAGCGCGAGCAGATCAATAGTACTGTCTGCAATTAGTTAAACAATGCAGTCGATATCCAATCACCAAATACATTCATTCATATGGACCTTCCACCGTCGATAGGTAAAACAGTACCACTGAACGAGGTGCTGAAATCAACCGCTCGTGATTTTCGCGAGGTTTCTTACCCTATCCTATCTTCAAATTACTGACACGACCTATTTTATAGCTTTGAATAGTGAGCGTTTAAACAGTATCCTTGCTGCAGATGTTCCATAATCTGTATGCACTAGGAATCTGTTTTCAAAAGCGTGCATAATTGCACCTCCGTATTAAAATTCAAATCGCGACATGTACACCGTATTGCTAAAAACGTTCGTGCGACGTCGTCAACGTACTTACGCCAACAACCCAGCATTCCAACCACCCACAATAGCTACCCAACTTCTCCACCACAGCTACCTCAAGTCTGTCATTCCTTTGTCCGCCGTTCTGTCCGCCTCGCCACGACGAGAGCCGAATGTTGGTCCTACCATTTACCTTCTCTGGACGGCTTACACATATCCTTTTTTTAAGTCGGCACTCTTCTAGTAACCTGTATGTATATATTTTACATATCTTCATTGTCCCATCCAATTTTCTTTCCTGTTTATTTAATTATGTTCCATTTAAATATCTAAGACATTTTATACTAATCATTTGACACGAATAAATGTCTGCAGCCAAAAACATGATACTGTGTCCACCAATCAGTGGGATCCCTGATATAGTCTATAATGCGCAACACAATTAAAGGCTGACTTTTTCAAAACCCAGCATTTGTTTCCCATCACGACACACAAGTTTGAAATTTGAGTCAAAGGTGCCTGCACCCTTCCTCTCTAATGTAAAAGCTGGCGCACTGTGAAGTCACCCTCTGGTTCAGCGACGCTTGAAATTCCAGGGTGTAGCCACTTGCAACAAGATGGCCAGAGCTCAGTTCATTGATATGTTAAAGTGGTTTAATGATGTCACACTGGCACCAAATGCCACCACAGGTCTCCAAAGCTCAGAACTACATTGAGATGTAAAGTGGTTTAATGATGTCAAATTGGCACCAAATGCCACCACAGTTGTCCACAGCTCAGAAGTTCATTGAGATGTAAAGTGGTTTAATGTTTTCACATTGGCACCAAATGCCACCACAGTTGTCCACAGCTCAGAAGTTCATTGAGATGTAAAGTGGTTTAATGTTTTCACATTGGCACCAAATGCCACCACAGTTGTCCACAGCTCAGAAGTTCATTGAGATGTAAAGTGGTTTAATGTTTTCACATTGGCACCAAATGCCATCACAGTTCTCCAGAGTTCAAAACTTCATCGAGATGTAAAGTGGTTCAATAATGTCACATTGCCACCAAATGCCACCACAGTTCTCCAAAAAAAATGGTTCAAATGGCTCTGAGCACTATGGGACTTAACATCTATGGTCATCAGTCCCCTAGAACTTAGAACTACTTAAACCTAACTAACCTAAGGACAGCACACAACACCCAGCCATCACGAGGCAGAGAAAATCCCTGACCCCGCCGGGAATCGAACCCGGGAACCCGGGCGTGGGAAGCGAGAACGCTACCGCACGACCACGAGTTGCGGGCACAGTTCTCCGGATATTGAGATGTAAAGTGGGTTAAAATGGTTCAAATGGCTCGTCGCACTATGGGACGTAACATCTGAGGTCATCAGTCTCCTAGATTTAGAACTACTTAAACCTAACTAACCTAAGGACATCACACACATCCATGCCCTAGGCAGGATTCGAATGTGCGACCATAGCAGCAGCGCGCTTCTAGACGGAAGTGCCTAGAACGGCTCGGCCACGACGTCCGGCTAAAGTGGGTTAATAGTGTCAAATTGGCACCAAATGTCACCACAGATCTTCCCATCGTGCACGTGTCAAACGAAGGGAAGACTGTCACACACCTTCTTACCCACATTCAAGACCTTCTTTTGACGTCTCTGCGATGGGCAGCCGCGGAAAACGTTTCAGACACACCGCCACTCATTACTGACACGAACAAGTCTCAGACAATGGCGCACATGATGTCAATGAAACCATGTCTTCCTCAGGACGTTGATTACCATACATTTGGCGGTCGAAAAGGACAGTTCGCAGTGTGATGAGCAACAGGAGGAAATACTTGACAACCTTTTCCACTGCTGACACCCCATGGACGATTCAACCCCTCTCTTAAAGACATCGTGAGCCCGTAACCCTATTGAAAGTGATAGCAACTTTTTGTGGTGTAGCGAAACGACAAATTTTGCTATGGTGTACAGGGAGGAACCACTAGCGACCGTTCAAAACCATTCGAGGCAATCTGAATGTAATCCGAAGCAGATAAATGTGTTTATGCTTCTTGAGCTCTCCTGATTCGCGCCATCCTGTGGCGTGATCACGGGGGAGTGCGACATTAACACATTCGTGAATTTAATGAGAAAGCTTCCTTCTCACGCTACTCAGAACGATAACCTCGGTGCCACCCATCAACTTTGGTCAGCACTTTAAAATGTACCTGTACAGTGACAATCTGGCATTTATTCCTAGGCTCCGGTGTGGCAGGCATCCATTTCGATAACGCTGAGCTAAGTGGCACTACGTGCTTGGTTCGAGCGAAATCTAAGGGGTGTAGAAAGGGATTCCTATCATGGCTTTCTCTAGGCACGAAAATTTTTGAAGTACGCAGCAACGACACGCGGGTGGCACTGCCGACATGTTGCCAAGTTTATTTCGAGTACGCCGCAGAAGTTTCACTGGAAAGCTCTTACACATCTCCCATACAGTCCCGATCTCTCCCCATACGGTATCCATACTTTTGATGCCCTAAAGAAAGATTTGATTTGGACGAAGAGGTAATGGAAATGAGCGTTTGGCGTATTGGCCGGGAGGCCCCTTGCGGGGCAGGTCCAGCCGCCTTGGTGCAGGTCTTATTACATTCGACGCCACATTGGGCGACCTGCGCGCCGGATGGGGATGAAATGATGATGAAGACGACACAACACCCAGTCCCTGAGCGGAGAAAATCCCCGACCTAGCCAGGAATCGAACCCGGGCCCGTAGGACGGCAATCAGTCACGCTGAACACTCAGCTATCGGGACGGACAAACGAAGAGGTGCATGTCTGCGAGCAGTGGGCAACCGCCAACATTTTTTCTATGAAGATATTGACAACTTGTCACATAGTAGGATAACTGTATTAACAGTTACAGCGACTACATTTGAAATAATGAACAGTTTACTTATTTTTTGCCATAAGTAACACTTTGCCATAAGTAACACCATAGTAACACTATGTACACAAATTACATGCAGGTAGCTTATCGTAATACGATCACAGATGCTGCAGCCGTCTGTAAGGAGATAGGAGCACTGGCAGACTGTAGCGAATTGCACAGGGCCAAACATTGGACAGAGACTCAGAGTTAACACTGGGTTAAACAAATGTAACACATTATGCATACATTGAAGGAGAAATCCTTTACTGTTTTATTACGCTATTGATCAAAAATCGCTGGAAACAGAAACTATCACTTAATATTTAGGATAAAACATCCGGAGCGACCTACAATGGAAAGACTACGTCAGTCAGTGTTGGGAAAGCACATGCTCAGCTGAGACTCTAGAAATAATCTTAAAGAAGTGTTATTTATCCACGGAAGAATTAGTTTACGAAACACTCATTGATTGTTGTTCACCTGTGAAGCAGCCGCATCAATATATATGATCTAGTGGGTAGTGTTGGGACCATATCAGGTTCGTATTCCCCATTCGAAAAATGTAACAGGAAAGCTCAGAAAATCCATGGAAAAAGACGATATAATTCTCATGAAGCCCTAATGGATAAATTTAAACGAAATGGATCTACGAAGGCCGGCCGTTGTGGCCGAGCGGTTCTAGACGCTTCAGTCCGGAACCGCGCTGCTGCTTCGGTCCCAGGGTCGAATCCTGCCTCTGGCATGGATGTTTGTGACGTCCTTGGGTTAGTTAGGTTTATGTAGTTCTAAGTTCTAGGGGACTGATGACCTCAGATGTTAAGTCTCATAGTGCTCAGAGCCATTTGAACTTTGATCTACGAAGATTGTGGCCGGTTATGCCACCACCATGGTATATCTGACATATCTACAGAGGCAATATGTTTACACTATCAGTACATAAGAATGGAATAGGACAGGAAATCGCTAATACCGTTACTATGTACCTAATTGATATAATTAAAGAAAAAAGCACTCCGTCTTCAAACCACGAGTGGCATACCGGGACCATCCGACCGCCGTGTCTTCCTCAGTGGAGAGTGCGGATAGGAGGGGCGTGGGGTCAGCACACCGCTCTCCCGGTCGTTATGATGGTTTTCTGTGACCAGAGCCGCTACTATTCGGTCGAGTAGCTCCGCAGTTGGCATCACGAGGCTGAGTGCACCCCGAAGAATGGCAAAAGTGCATGGCGGCCTGGATGGTCACCCATCCAAGTGCAGACCACGCCCGACAGCGCTTAACTGTGTTGATCTCACAGGAACCGGCGTATCCACTGCAGCAAGGCAGTTGCCCGTAATTGATATAATTACTTCTGAAAATACCGTATCACAAGTGACGTGTAAATGATCAGATCTGGTAATTCCACAATTTTGTATCTAGATGGTACTGCAGGTCGGAAATGACGTAAGGTATGTGTAGCAGCAGCACTGGGGAATGAACCTTGAGTCGATGCAAAGGACGTTAACGATCAGAATTTTTAGCGTATTTCTGCTGTCTCTTAGGTTTCTTTTTATTACATCTCACTCAAAACCTAAGTGTTGAAAAAATACATTTATTGTGCAAAATGAGCACAAATTATATGCAAACGCTGGCAGTCCTGCGAGTATCAAACTAAACAGGGCCAAAGTTAGAAACGAGACCTGTAATATCGGTATATTTTGAGGGGTGCTCTGCATATTTAATCATACTTTGAAACCGAGGAGAGGAAAAAAATACTCGTAGTGCTCGCAACTTAAGAATATTCTGATAGTGACGGTCCGAAACTTGCTCCCTAAAATGCATTCTACTGTCGGAAAAATTTCCCGTCCAACGTATGAAGTTCATTTGTCCTACCAGATGGAATCTGAAGTATCTATTCACCTTTGTCAGTGTGAATTCGAAATATGACATACAGATTCATTATTTTTCTGATATGATCAAAAATTTAAAAGTAGAAGGGATGGGTTTTCACGAGACGGAAGAAAGGCATGAGTCACGAAAAATATAACTTGTCATTTTCCCATTTTTTCAGACTTTAATGTGTCTACCAGGGACAGAACACTGTTCTTTTCACACATGGTGCAAAGTTTTCGATCGATTTTCGAAGAGAAACAAATAACAGAATTAATCGTATTATCGCGAAATAGGGGAGATAGAGTCACGGACATGATACGTGAATTGCAGTGGCAATCATTTAACTAAAGGCGTTTTTCGTTGCGACGGGACCTTCTCATGAAATTTCAATCACCAGTTTTCTCCTTCGATTTCGAAAACATTCTGTTGGCACCCACCTACATAGGGAGAAATGATCATCACGATAAAATAAGAGAAATCAGGGCTCGCACAGAAAAATTTAAGTGCTCGTATTTTCCCGCGTGCCGTTCGAGAGTGGAACGGTAGAGACACAGCATGAAGGTGGTTCATTGAACCCTCTGCCAGGCACTTTATTGTGGATAGCAGAGTAATCACGTAGATGTAGATGTAGATGAACTATGAATTATCCAAATCGATCACAGAGATTTCGATACTGAAGTGTCCTCTGTATGGTTTTCAACTTTGAATGAAATTTTCCTTTTAAATAAATTTTATTTTCAAATTTGGACTGACCTCCAACGACACCCAATATTCTCCAAAACCGACGATCCGATTCTCCTTATGTGTAACACCGACCTTAGCTTGCCTATAACAAAGCAATATGAACTTCAAACTTTTCTTTAGGAGATAACTATCACTCACAGAATCTTCAGAGGAATAGCTATCATTAGTTTCTTCGCCGTAGTTGGAATTTCTGTCTCCAACGTTAGTGCTTCAGTCGTTGCTAATCATATTTAAATGTTCGTCTCAATGTGGACCACCATATTGCAAATTTTACAATCTTCACACTTTTCTTTTGATAGTTTCAGCTGACGTCTCTTGTATATCTCCATAACCAGCAGCAAAACATTCACATAGTTGCCACTAACGACTCAGTGACACTGATAATACAGAATATACAGAATATGTTAGAACAACGTGAGTCCAAATATTTCCAGAAATTAAAAGAAAACACTTTAAAAATAACGAATATTAGCTTCCGCTTCTAACAGGGCCGTGGAGTGACATTCCTCTTCAACGAGAGCGACGCCGATAGTAAAAAGGCCGCAATTCCGGATCATGCGCATTACGCGCCGTAACAACAGTCAGCGATCTTGAGGGGTCTGCAGCTTTTAATCGCAGGGGCCAAGCCAGGTAATTCGAGTGTGTATCCTCAGCTGATGTTTGGCTTATGTATTACAAGTGGCATTAGGAACGAGTGGCAAAAAATTTAAAAAAATATAAAATGAACTAAATAAAAATAAGAAAGAAAGAATTTTTTCAAAAACATTGGTCGGTTTCTACACAATAAGATAGGCTATTCCATTGTAAGAGGCCATCGATAGCATACTCACCTGGATACTGAAGAGGTACCTGTTTTTCAACGAAGGCCAGATTAATTATCAATAATCATCGGAACCCCCTGTCCAGCCTACAATCCGTCCACTTTCATGGAGAGATAAGATGAGGTGATCGTATGGCATTATTGACTGGGAGTCCGGCCCCGGTAGCTGAGTGGTCAGCGTGACAGACTGTCAATCCTAAGGTCCCGGGTTCGATTCCCGGCTGGGTCGGAGATTTTCTCCGCTCAGGGACTGGGTGTTGTGTTGTCTTAATCATCATCATTTCATCCCCATCGACACGCAGGTCGCCGAAGTGGCGTTAACTCGAAAGACCTGCACCAGGCGAACGGTCTACCCGACGGGAGGCCCTAGCCACACGACATTTCATTGACTGGGAGAACCCATCTGGGATTATTCGACCACCTAGCTTCTCACTTCGACGACTTGTGCGTCCACGAAGATGAGATGAAATGATCAGGACAACACAGGCTCGATCCCCAGGAGAATAAAATCTCCGACCTAGCCACAAATGGAACACGGGATCCGCGATCTAGACGCAACGAGGCTAGCCAGCGGACCACGAGCTATGGATCTTTTCATGGAAACCCAGTGTGATGGAGCGGGACTGCCTTCTCCCTAGGCGACACGTTTAACACTCGGCCTAAGGTAGTAGCAACACGTCCAGGAATTGCTGGCGAGGGTACTGAGTTGACTCAAGGACCTCCAAGCGCCTCTAAAGCCAACATGCACTTTCCCGGAACACTTCGGCGTCATCCTGCACAAGCCGCTGGGCCAGATGGTCCTGCCATATGCTGTCGTAGTTCGGGGAAACACTTAGGACTCCGACATCCAACTGATCCAGCGAGTCCAGAATCGTGCACTGTGGCTGGCATACCACCTGTCAAACATGTTTATTCAGTCACCGTTTACTATGGTTGATTAAACTGAAGAACGACGAATAACATGCGTGTTAACACAGACACGATCAGTGAGTCGTGTAGGAGGGGCAGAATTCCATATGTATCGAGTCTTCCAGCGTTTAGGAACTTTTCTACTCGATTCGCGTGATTCATGTTGATGTACTTGAAGGCACTTCTGTAATCTTTTCCTTGTTAGTACTTCAATTCTTTTTTCATTTAGTTTTCACTAGTATTCTTTGCAACTGTTCACTATGGCTCTAGTCTAAGGCACTGCAGTCATGGACTGTGCGGATGATCCCAGCGGAGGTTCGAGTCTTCCCTGTAATGTGTAAGCTTAGGGAATGACGACCTTAGCAGTTAAGTCCCGTAAGATTTCACACACATTACTATGGCTCTAGAATCGCCCTTTCTGTTCACGATATATGGATATTTCTTTTGACGTAAGGCGGACTCCCATTTGAAGCACAAGTAGAATGAGTGCTTTAATGCACTCTGTCAAGCTTTAATCAATCTAATCTTGCTGCCAAAGTCCCCACTGAATTTGGTTTTCGAAATTTTGCAAGTAGACTTTCTCGGGATAGCTGGCATCTTCTGACGTCTCCAAGTTCAAAAATTTCAGCATTTCCGTGACGTATTGGTTAAAAACAATCTTGGTTGCAATTTTAGTTTTTTATTTTTCAGGTACGCGTTTCGCCTTATTTAGGCATCTTCAGGTTGATCTACATAGAAAACCGAGAGCAAATACATCTATTTAAGAATCGCGATCGCGTTGTGCAGACTTGGATACCCTAAAAGCATGTATAAAAAGATCTAATAGTGAAAGAGCAAATACCTTAATTTAGTATTTCTTAGGCCGATTCTTTAGACAATGCAGTCAAACGGCATCGTCGAATACATCAGGCCAACATCGCCTTCGTTAAACTCAGTAAAAACTAGAAATATAAAATAGTAAAAACAGATAAGAAAATTCACCAGTGATCGGACACTCAGAAATGCAATCGTATGGCCGAAGCCTTATGATAAGGCCTTACCTTTTCCAGATGGACGTGAGTGACTCCAAGACCTGCATAACACCTTATCGTTCTCAGGAGGGGGTAACAGAATAAGATGGTGCTCAAGTAGTAAGCATAATGCACCGCAGCGTCGTGTGCTAGTACTGACGCCTACTACAGAATCACCTCGTTAGATGGCGCCGCCACGCAGTTGCTGATAAGACTGAGAGGTCGTAAACTGGATATACATAGCAACTAACACTCTATAAATACAATGCACGTAAAAAATTAATAAGATTGAATTACTAGGAGCAACACCTGTGCAATAACTTATCCTAAAATTTTGACGGAGTAAAATAGAAATGAAGGCGGTAAATTTAACATGAGAAAACAGGGTGTATAATAGAACACACAGAAGCAGTACCTAAACAGATTTTACGTATCATGTACCACTAGAACGAGAACATTAAAAACACAGGACCGTAGTTCCAGATGAAGAGCCCCCTCCCCCTCCCCTAACACTGATGTATTCGACGATGCCCTTTCGTATACCAAATAAGGGTATTTGCTCTTTCAGTATTTGATCTTTTTATACATGCTTTTAAGTTATCCAAGTCTGCAAAAGGCGATCGCGATTCTTAAATAGATGTATTTGTTCTCTGTTTTCTATGTAGATCAAACTGAAGATGCCTAAATAAGGCGAAATACGTAGTTGAAAAATAAAAAACTAAAACTGGAACCAAGACAGTTTTTAACCAGTACTGTTAAGCACTGGTTTCCTGTATGCGACAGATGGATTGGAAGGATTTCCGTGACGCTTTCTCGTCGTTGAAACAAACCTGTTGCCATTGGTACTGCCCTTCACTGTGACCGTTTCCCTCTGACTTGTTAGTCCTGTTTGATATGGGCCCCATATATTTGCGTAATATTCTGGGCCGGGTCACAAGAGAATTTTGTAGCCTATCTACTTGGCAGTCCGACTGAATTTTCCCAGTATCCTGCCAACTAACCGAAGCGTGCGTTCTGCCTAACCTACAATGCAGCCTCTGTGACCATCTACCTCATATCTCCACAAATAGCTACACTCAAGTATTTTTATGAATTGACAATGCAGTAGTGAGTCATTGACATTTTAATAGTAAGATACTCCTTTAGTGCGTTTTGAGAATTGTACCGTTGTGCAATTCTGAACATTTAAACAGGATATCTGTGCAGCTTTCTCAGGTATGTTGTAGATTGTTGTTGTGGTCTTCAGTCCTGAGACTGGTTTGATGCAGCTCTCCATGCTACTCTATCCTGTGCAAGCTTCTTCATCTCCCAGTACCTACTGCAACCTACATCCTTCTGAATCTGCTTAGTGTATTGATCTCTTGGTCTCCCTCTACGATTTTTACCCTCCAAGCTGCCCTCCAATACTAAATTTGTGATCCCTTGATGCCTCAAAACATGTCCTACCAACCGATCCCTTCTTCTGGTCAAGTTGTGCCACAAACTTCTCTTCTCCCCAATCCTATTCGATACCTCCTCATTAGTTACGTGATCTACCCACCTTATCTTCAGCATTCTTCTGTAGCACCACATTTCGAAAGCTTCTATTCTCTTCTTGTCCAAACTGGTTATCGTCCATGTTTCACTTCCATACATGGCTACACTCCATACAAATACTTTCAGAAACGACTTCCTGACACAAATCTATACTCGATGTTAACAAATTTCTCTTCTTCAGAAACGATTTCCTTGCCATTGCCAGTCTACATTTTATATCCTCTCTACTTCGACCATCATCAGTTATTTTACTCCCTAAATAGCAAAACTCCTTTACTACTTTAAGTGTCTCATTTCCTAATCTAATCCCCTCAGCATCACCCGATTTAATTTGACTACAATTTGTTGTAGATAACTCCATCATTTACGAAAAATATTGGCTGCTAGGTCATGAATATACAATGTTAGCAACAATAGTAGTACCAATACACTTCCCTGGGGGACGCCTGAAATTACTATCGACGAGTCTGCATCTGAGATAACACGTTGCGGACTCTCTATCAAGAAAACCTTAATCCATGTTTCGCTTGCTACCTCATGTGATAGCACTTTTGTTAACAAGTGCTGTTGCGGTACTGAATCAAGTGCGTTTGAAAATGAGGAGATACTGCGTCCACCTGAGTGGTAATTTGTCTTCACATGACCGATGTTTCCAGAATCCATAATCGTTGACATGGAGGAGGACATTGTGTTCGAAATAAGTCATTAAGTTTGAGCTCAGTGTATGAGGTACTCATAAAGGCTTAACTATCACATCGAAAACAAAAAGTTAGGCAAAATAGTGCTTTATTTGTTTAAAGGCAAATGTCTGCAGCCCTGATACAAGTTGAAATCCCTGCACCATAGTACCTAGCACGCCAAAATAAAATGGCGCAGGGCATTGATAAAATGACGGCTGGTATGGTAATTCGTGTCCTGTATTTGAACGGGGACAGGGCTGAAACAATCCTTGCTTAGTTGCTGAAAGTGTACGTCAATAATGCGCCGTCACATGACACAGACGCTCTCGTTGTGATCCAAGAAGATCCAATGACGGAGAGCAAACTGGTAGAGCGTCCCTCTGTAAGGAAAAAGGAATGGTAAGGGAAGTGGAGACCATGGAGGCTCTGGTGGTCAGGAAAAGGGAACTATAAGAGAAGTGGAGACCGTGGAGGCCCTGATGGTCAAAGACAGGTCTATCACAGTCATTTAAGGACCAATTTTCAGTAAGTTGTACATGACAAAGATGGCCGTCCGCTGGTTTCTGCAATTACTGGCATCTGTTTAGCCACCTAACCACGATGGACGAGTGCATCACTCTGACCCCTCGACAAAGGAGTGAAGCAAGTAGTGGATTTATGTGGATTTACGAACGCCGAAAAAGATGAAGACGCAATCATCATTGCGCTAGGTGGCGTTGAGAGCTTCTTGGGACTGCCGCGGTGTAGTGCGGGCACAAGCAGTCACAGGAATCTTCTGACGAGGTTACGGAGGCTGTGAAGACGAAGTGTCGCAAGACTTGTCCGAAGAGGTGTTTTTGTTCGACGTCAACGCCCCAGCTCATTCTGTACAGTACACAGGCTGCTTCTTTGGACTATTAGTTTTTTCCACACATCCTATATCCTCCCGAGATGGCACCCAGTGGCTTTTACTTCTTCTCTCAAAGATGACCCCTTACTCACATGAAGTAAAGAGTGCTATCAACATGGTATTTTTATTTTACTTTGTTGATTTTCGATTCTTCCGAAGGGGGCGGGCTGGCAGCAGCTTAGTACGCCACTCTTCAGCTTATAGAATTTTTAAAACATAAGAAGAAGATAATAAAGAATAAAAGCAGGCGATAAAACGGTGACTTAAATTGTAAAAAGGCGGAAAAATTGTGGAAAGTTAAAACATAAAACAGAAGGGTTGGCGATGCAAATAAAATACACAGGAATCAGACAAGTAAAATAGTAGACATACAATTACAAAATTCGGCGACAGTCTGATTTCTGTTCGCAAGAGATATAAAAATCATACCCAGCGACAGTATGATTTCCGTTTGCAACACTTCAGAAAAAATGCACAACACTTAACACTCACTGGAAACACTGCACTAAAAAGTCGGCACGAAGACGACACACCACAGCCAAGGTCAGATGGGGGGACCTGGACAGATGAGGGGGAAAAAAGGGGAGAGGAGAGGAAAAACGAAGTGGGCGGGGGGGGGGGGGACGAACGGAGGGACTCATAAGGAGGGGCAGGGCAGAAGCGAGAGGGAATGGGGAAAGGCAGAGGAGGGTAATGCAAAAGGACTCGGAGGAGAGAAGGGAGGCAGAGAGAGGGTAGACGGGGAAAAAACAGGATGGAAGGGGGGGAGAGTGAGCCCGGGAAAAGGACAGACGAAGGGAGGGGGAGGTGAGGATCAGAGTTGATAGGAGGGATAAATGGAGGGAGATGGGGCATCATCTAGGAGGAGGAGTCAACGGAAGCCACCTTGGGAAAAGAGATGAAGGGTGTAGAGATGGAGGGTAGGGGGGACACAACTGTGAAGGTGCAGCAGAGGGCAGGGATTGGAGAGGAGAGGAGCAACCAGGGGATGAAGGACATCAAGGCGGCGGGAGGTGTTGGGTACGAGAATATGTTCGATGAATAGGAGCAGGTTGGGGGAAAAGAATCAAGTCCTAGAGGTACCGCGTGGGGGACTGGAGGCGTATAACCAACATGGTATGTCAAGTTAATTACTTATTCCTAAATTTCCAGAAAGTTCTTGACACCATTCACCATTCACCATTACGTGCAAGACGCTTGTAATCAAGTAGCGTGCCTATAGAGTTCCGTCTGAGTTGTCCGATTAGATTACTGATTTCCTTTCATAGTAATAGCCGGAAAGTAACCGAGTGAAACAGAAGTGATACACAGTCCGGTCACATTAATGTGACGACCGCCTATATTCGACGTCAACGTGCAGTAACCACTTACAGACGGCAGGTGGCAGCACTAGCAATGGAGGGTATATAAAGCGTGTCGAGGGGAAGCGAAATATAGTGCGATCGTTGTCGTCATGCAGAAACACAGCAGTTTATCTGAGGTCCAAAACGGTATGATCGTTGGTTTTCGAGCCAAGCGTGGAAGCAATTTCGAAATTGCTAAGTCTGTAACGTTCACGTTCCGCCATGCTTAACGTACGCCGTGCATGACAATATAGCACTATCTGAAAAATGGCACCATGGATCCTGTGATGCACCGCGGGCCATAGATGATAGGAATAAACGATGGCTGCGGAGATGTGCAAGGGCGAATAGACGTGCAACTGTTGAGCAAGTGATAACTCATATGAACCAAGGGGCTACCAACATTCTCTCTTCAACAACCGTTCAGCGAAGGTTGTCGCATACGGGGCCCCACATCAGGCGCCTCGTTCACGCACCCTTGCTCACAGCCAGATGAATGCTGGATTTAGCACGCCAATACCGCAACTGGACGTCAGTTGAGTGCCGACAGGTTGATTTTCCAGATGAACCACGTTGTATGCTCTATCGGACAGAAAGCAAATGCCCTGCAACATTCATCGGAAGGGTCCGGGCCGGATGAGGGAGCGTTATAGTCTGGGGAATGTTTTCGTGGCATCTCCTAGCTGATCTATGGCCGTGCGGTTCTAGGCGCTTCAGTCTGGAACCGAGCGACCGCTACGGTCGCAGGTTCGAATCCTGCCTCGGGCATGGATGTGTGTGATGTCCTTAGGTTAGTTAGGTTTAAGTAGTTTTAAGTTCTAGGGGACTGATGACCTCAGATGTTAAGTCCCATAGTGCTCACAGCCATTTGAACCTAGCTGATCTCGCCATTCTGGAAGTCAAAACAAAAATATATATCTGTCCTCTCCGATCATGTCCACCCTTGTGTATTGTGTATTGTGTTGTGGTTGGCAGGAGAGCCAACACCGTGTTACTAAAGGAGGCCGAAAGGCACGCGTTTTAGCTCACGCAGGCTGGCGTGAGGTCTGGAACAGGACAAGGAAATTAGAATTTAGAAAAACGGACGTAGCTGGTGGAATACTTAACTTTAATCCATTAATGATGAACGTCGCTCTTGACGCTACATGATTCACAATATCAATAGTAACTGAATATGGCGCCTTGCTAGGTCGTAGCACATGACGTAGCTGAAGGCTATGCTAAACTATCGTCTCGGCAAATAAGAGCGTATTTTGTCAGTGAACCATCGCTAGCAAAGTCGGTTGTACAACTGGGGCGAGTGCTATGAAGTCTCTCTAGACCTGCCGTGTGGCGGCGCTCGGTCTGCAATCACTGATAGTGGCGACACGCGGGTCCGACGTATATTACCGGACCGCGGCCGATTTAAAGGCTACCACCTAGCAAGTGTGGTGTCTGGCGGTGACACCACATATTGAACTGGGGACCTAGAAAAGACGGAGAGGCTTCGTCCAGCGGTAGCCCTCAGTGGCTCACAACCCCACAACAGGCCACAGCAGTCAACCCACCGCACCGCCGTCCAACACCGAACCCTGGGTTATATTGTGGTTCGGCCCCCAGTGAACTCTCCCCTCCTCCCCCCCCCCCTCCCTGGGGACGTCTCATACCAGACGAATGTATCTCCAAAGGTTTGGGTGGTAGAGTAATTATGGTGTACGCATACATGAAGACAGTGTTTGCGCAGCAATCACCGACATAGTGTAACTGAGGCGGAATAAGAGAAACCAGCTCGCATTCACCGAAGCATATGGAAAACCACCTTAAAAACCATCCACAGACTGGCCGGCACACCGTACCCTGACACTAATCCGCCAGGCGGATTCGTGCCGGGCACCGGCACGCCTTCCCGCTCGGGAATCAGTGCTCGGCTAGCTGTGCGGGCTGTCCAGCCTTACTTACTGTTTGGTTTCCTTGGCACGAAGGCATCTACCAGCAGGAGGATAAAAAGTGTCACACAGCTCGCAGTGTTCGTGTGTGGTTCCAAAAGCGCCAGGATGAGTCTCCCGTCCCCCCACCCCCCCCCCCCACCCACCCGCAACCCCTCCCGCCAAGATTTAAACCTCTATCGATAACCTGTGGGACCACCTCGATTGGCTATACAGGCCATGGATCCTCAACCAAAACCTAGTGCATCTGACTACAGCACTGGAGCCAACCTCCCAAAACTCCTTCCCACACGTCAGAACTGCAAACGATGGTTATTCAGGATTCTGACATGTGGTCACATTAAGGTCACTGGACCGTTTCCCAATACAGAGATATAAGCCCTCTGCGGCTCTTGATCTAAATATACGTTTAAGGAGACAATCTCAGCAGCCATCTCATATTGTCTGCGAGATGATGCCGACACTTACCGATCATCTATCAAAAGCAAGTTCAAAACGGTTTTGACAAGATATGGTGCAAAAAGTGATAATTGACCACAAGCAATAAAAAGTGAGATATCATCTACCTGAGCACCAAAAGCAGTCCATTGAATTTCGGTCCACACGATAAATCATATGTACACTACTGGCCATTAAAATTTCTACACCACGAAGATGACGTGCTACAGACGTGAAATTTGACCGACAGGAAGAAGATGCTGTGATATGCAAATGATTAGCTTTTCAGAGCATTCACACAAGGTTGGCGCCGGTGGCGACACATACAACGTGCTGATATGAGGAACGTTTCCAACCGATTTCTCATACACAAACAGCAATTGACCGACGTTGCCTGGTGAAACGTTGTTGTGATGCCTCGTGTAAGGAGGAGAAATGCGTACCATCATGTTTCCGACTTTGATAAAGGTCGGATTGTAGCATATCGCGATTGCGGTTTATCGTATCGCGACATTGCTGCTCGCCTTGGTCGAGACCCAATGACTGTTAGCATAATATGGAATCGGTGGGTTCAGGAGGATAATACGGAACGCCGTGCTGGATCCCAACGGCCTCGTATCACTAGCAGTCTAGATGACAGGCATCTTATCCGCATCTCTGTAACGGATCGTGCAGCCACGTCTCGATCCCTGAGTCAAGAGATGGGAACGTTTGCAAGACAACAACCATCTGCACGAACAGTTCGACGACGTTTGCAGCAGCATGAACTATCAGCTCGGAGACCATGACTGCGGTTACCCTTGACGCTGCATCACAGACAGGAGCACCTGCGATGGTGTACTCAACGACGAACCTGGATGCACGAATTGCAAAACGTCATTTTTTCGGATGAATCCAGGTTCTGTGTACAGCATCATGATGGTCGCATCCGTGTTTGGCGACATCGCGGTGAGCGCACATAGGAAGTATGTACTCGTTATTGCCATACTGGCGTATCACCCGGCGTGATGGTATGCGGTGCCATCTCGGTCACCTCTTGTTCGCATTGACGGCACTTTGAACAGTGGACGTTACATTTCAGATGAGTTACGACCGGTGGCTCTACCCTTCATTCGATCCCTGCGAAATCCTACATTTCAGCAGGATAATGCACGACCGCATGTTGCAGCTCCTGTACGAGCCTTTCTGGATACAGAAAATGTTCGACTGCTGCCCTGGCCAGCACATTCTCCAGATTTCTCACCAACTGAAAACGCCTGGTCAATGGTGGCCGAGCAACTGGCTCGTCACAATACGCCAGTCACTACTCTTGATGAACTGTGGTATCGTGTTGAAGCTGCATGGGCAGCTGTACCTGTACACGCCATCCAAGCTCTGTTGCCCAGGCGTATCATGGCCTGCCAGAACTGGTTGTTCTGGGTACTGATTTCTCAGGATCTGTGCACCCAAATTGCGTGAAAATTTTATCACATGTCAGTTCTAGTATAATATATTTGTCCAATGAATACCCGTTTATCAACTGAATTTCTTCTTGGTGTAGCAATTTTAATGGCCAGTAGTGTATATGATGATGATGATGATGAGGTCCCATACTCCGAGGAGCGTAGGGGACGATGCGGGAGACCCGCACTGCCGTACTAGGCAAGGTCCTAGCGGATGTGGTTTGCCATTGCCTTCCTCCAACAGTATGTATACAAATGCTATCAATTCAACTAAATGCCTAGAGACTACAATTACGAACGACTTAAATTGGGAAGATCACACAGAAGATGTTGTGGGGGAGGCGTATCAAATACTGCGTTTTGTTGGTAGAACACTTAGAAGCTGCAACAGATCTACTGGAGAGACTGCCTGCACTACGCTTATCCGCCCTATTGTGCTGCATTGCTGCCAGATATGGGATCTTTACCGGATAGAGTTGATGGAGGACATCGTAAAGTTCAAAGAAGAATAGATATTTTTGTATTATCGTAAAATAGGTGAGAGACAGCCACGGATATGATACGCTAGTCAGGGTAGCAATCATTTAAAAAAAGGCGTTTTTGGTTGTGGTGAGATTTTTTCAGAAAATTTCCATACCAACTATCTCCTCCTAAATCGAAAATATTTAGTTGACGCGCATTTACACTTAGGTGACAAAAGTCATGGGATACCTCCTAACATGATGTCGGAACTTCTTTTGCCTGGCATAGTGCAGCAACGCGATGTGACATAGACTCAACACGTCGTTGGAAGTCCCTTAAAGAAATAATTAGCCACGCTGCCTTTACAGCCGTCCACAAGAGCGAAAGTGTTGCCGGTGCAAGAATTTGGCACGAACTCACCTCTCGATTATGTCCCATAAATGTTCGATGGGATTCACGTCGGGCTATGTGATTGGGCAAATCATTCACTCGAATGGTCTACAACAGGGCTTCACAACATACGTGCTCGCGGAGCAAGCTGTGAGCAGCAAGGCGCGAGCTCGGAGCAGCGCGAGCACGCTACCCCCACTACCGGACCAGAGCGGAGAGTGGGGAGAGTCACGTGGGGTACACAACAGCTGCCGCCACTCGATGTAATCCGCGGCCAGCTGCAGGGATATCACTCACGAATTATTACTGCGACAAATGAAACAAATAAAGGAGAATGTACACATGCCACATAATTTTATTAGCTTAGTGTATGCCTCTACCATCTGTAGACACTGAAACTAAAGAATTCCACGACAATCCTATATTTTCAACACTTTCTTCAACACTACTTAAAATATCACCTCCGGTTGTAGTGTTCTTCATGGCTACTACATCGAGGAGCTCCTCCCTCACCTGAAGGTCTCTGTTAACACCTCTAATAAATATGGCAAGCTGCGCTGTTCTAGTGATATCAACACTTTCGTCCAGAGCTGGAGAATACGCCATAAAATCTTAACAGATATTTGCATGCTGGCTCTGGACGTCGTCTGCCATGTCCTGTATGCGACGCATAATGGTCATGTTAGATAATGGCAAAATCCGAAACTGTTCAACTTGAGATGGACACAAATGTTCCGCTGCAACTACCAAACATTCTTTTATTAAATCGCAATCACTTAAGGGGCGCAGGGATTTTGCTAAAAGCAAAGCAATTTTGTGACCCACTCTGAGAGCTGCCTCAGTTGATTTTTCTTCGTCGTCCAGATCTTCTTCGGATAGCTTCCTTTTATGTTTAATAACTTCCCCCATGAACCATGGACCTTGCCGTTGGTGGGGAGGCTTGCGTGCCTCAGCGATACAGATGGCCGTACCGTAGGTGCAACCACAACGGAGGGGTATCTGTTGAGAGGCCAGACAAACATGTGGTTCCTGAAGAGGGGCAGCAGCCTTTTCAGTAGTTGCAGGGGCAACATTCTGGATGATTGACTGATCTGGCCTTGTAACATTAACCAAAACGGCCTTGCTGTGCTGGTACTGCGAACGGCTGAAAGCAAGGGGATACTACAGCCGTAATTTTTCCCGAGGACATGCAGCTTTACTGTATGATTAAATGATGATGGCGTCCTCTTGGGTAAAATATTCCGGAGGTAAAATAGTCCCCCATTCGGATCTCCGGGCGGGGACTACTCAAGAGGACGTCGTTATCAGGAGAAAGAAAACTGGCATTCTACGGATAGGAGCGTGGAATGTCAGATCCCTTAATCGGGCAGGTAGGTTAGAAAATTTAAAAAGGGAAATGGATAGGTTAAAGTTAGATATAGTGGGAATTAGTGAAGTTCGGTGGCAGGAGGAACAAGACTTTTGGTCAGGTGATTACAGGGTTATAAATACAAAATCAAATAGGGGTAATGCCGGAGTAGGCTTAATAATGAATAGGAAAATAGGAGTGCGGGTTAGCTACTACAAACAGCATAGTGAACGCATTATTGTGGCCAAGATAGACACAAAGCCCATGCCTACTACAGTAGTACAAGTTTATATGCCAACTAGCTCTGCAGATGATGAAGAAATTGATGAAATGTATGACGAGATAAAAGAAATTATTCAGGTAGTGAAGGGAGACGAAAATTTAATAGTCATGGGTGACTGGAATTCGTCTGTAGGAAAAGGGAGAGAAGGAAACATAGTAGGTGAATATGGATTGGGGGGAAGAAATGAAAGAGGAAGCCGCCTTGTAGAATTTTGCACAGAGCATAACTTAATCATAGCTAACACTTGGTTCAAGAATCATAAAAGAAGGTTGTATACGTGGAAGAATCCTGGAGATACTAATAGGTATCAGATAGATTATGTAATGGTAAGACAGAGATTTAGGAACCAGGTTTTAAATTGTAAGACATTTCCAGGGGCAGATGTGGATTCTGACCACAATCTATTGCTTATGAACTGCAGATTGAAACTGAAGAAACTGCAAAAAGGTGGGAATTTAAGGAGATGGGACCTGGATAAACTGAAAGAACCAGAGGTTGTAGAGAGTTTCAGGGAGAGCATAAGGGAACAATTGACAGGAATGGGGGAAAGAAATACAGTAGAAGAAGAATGGGTAGCTCTGAGGGATGAAGTAGTGAAGGCAGCAGAGGATCAAGTAGGTAAAAAGACGAGGGCTAATAGAAATCCTTGGGTAACAGAAGAAATATTGAATTTAATTGATGAAAGGAGAAAATATAAAAATGCAGTAAATGAAGCAGGCAAAAGGGAATACAAACGTCTCAAAAATGAGATCGACAGAAAGTGCAAAATGGCTAAGCAGGGATGGCTAGAGGACAAATGTAAGGATGTAGAGGCTTGTCTCACTAGGGGTAAGATAGATACTGCCTACAGGAAAATTAAAGAGACCTTTGAAGAGAAGAGAACCACTTGTATGAATATCAAGAGCTCAGATGGCAACCCAGTTCTAAGCAAAGAAGGGAAGGCAGAAAGGTGGAAGGAGTATATAGAGGGTTTATACAAGGGCGATGTACTTGAGGACAGTATTATGGAAATGGAAGAGGATGTAGATGAAGATGAAATAGGAGATAAGATACTGCGTGAAGAGTTTGACAGAGCACTGAAAGACCTGAGTCGAAACAAGGCCCCGGGAGTAGACAACATTCCATTAGAACTACTGATGGCCTTGGGAGAGCCAGTCATGACAAAAATCTACCATCTGGTGAGCAAGATGTATGAGACAGGCGAAATACCCACAGACTTCAAGAAGAATATAATAATTCCAATACCAAAGAAAGCAGGTGTTGACAGATGTGAAAATTACCGAACTATCAGTTTAATAAGTCACAGCTGCAAAATACTAACGCGAATTCTTTACAGACGAATGGAAAAACTCGTAGAAGCGGACCTCGGGGAAGATCAGTTTGGATTCCGTAGAAATGTTGGAACACGTGAGGCAATACTAACCGTACGACTTATCTTAGAAGAAAGATTAAGAAAAGGCAAACCTACGTTTCTAGCATTTGTAGACTTAGAGAATGCTTTTGACGACGTTAACTGGAATACTCTCTTTCAAATTCTGAAGGTGGCAGGGGTAAAATACAGGGAGCGAAAGGCTATTTACAATTTGTACAGAAACCAGACGGCAGTTATAAGAGTCGAGGGGCATGAAAGGGAAGCAGTGGTTGGGAAAGGAGTGAGACAGGGTTGTAGCCTCTCCCCGATGTTATTCAATCTGTATATTGAGCAAGCAGTAAAGGAAACAAAAGAGAAATTCGGAGTAGGTATTAAAATTCATGGAGAAGACGTAAAAACTTTGAGGTTCGCCGATGACATTGTAATTCTGTCAGAGACAGCAAAGGACTTGGAAGAGCAGTTGAACGGAATGGACAGTGTCTTGAAAGGAGGATATAAGATGAACATCAACAAAAACAAAACGAGGATAATGGGATGTAGTCAAATTAAATCGGGTGATGCTGAGGGGATTAGATTAGGAAATGAGACACTTAAAGTAGTAAAGGAGTTTTGCTATTTAGGGAGTAAAATAACTGATGATGGTCGAAGTAGAGAGGATATAAAATGTAGACTGGCAATGGCAAGGAAAGCGTTTCTGAAGAAGAGAAATTTGTTAACATCGAGTATAGATTTAAGTGTCAGGAAGTCGTTTCTGAAAGTATTTGTATGGAGTGTAGCCATGTATGGAAGTGAAACATGGACGATAACCAGTTTGGACAAGAAGAGAATAGAAGCTTTCGAAATGTGGTGCTACAGAAGAATGCTAAAGATAAGGTGGGTAGATCACGTAACTAATGAGGAGGTATTGAATAGGATTGGGGAGAAGAGAAGTTTGTGGCACAACTTGACTAGAAGAAGGGATCGGTTGGTAGGACATGTTTTGAGGCATCAAGGGATCACAAATTTAGCATTGGAGGGCAGCGTGGAGGGTAAAAATCGTAGAGGGAGACCAAGAGATCAATACACTAAGCAGATTCAGAAGGATGTAGGTTGCAGTAGGTACTGGGAGATGAAGATGCTTGCACAGGTTAGAGTATCATGGAGAGCTGCATCAAACCAGTCTCAGGACTGAAGACAACAACAACAACAATGTTTAATAACTTCCTGTGCACGGTCTGGTCAATCACATTTTCCACGTCTGTAGTCTTTCGCGTGGTACGACATATAATGTCGCTGCAAATTAAATTTCGTAAAAGAATTCACCGTTTTGTGACATACTAAACATTTTGCAACACCATCTTTTTCAGTAAACAGATAAAATTCCTCCCAATGGGGGTTGAACTGCGAAAGAATGGTTGGGGTTACACAACGGCGACTTCACATGATTCTTAACCAGCGAAGTGACTGTTAAGAGCTGATCGTAGTAGGCACGCTGCGGCCCTATTCAAACGTGCGCGCGCATTTCCCCTCCCTCCCCTCCCGCCGTACTACGCGACCTTGCAGCTGCTCGCGAGCAGGTGCCTGAGCAAACGCGAGTACTCGCGCTCAAAACCGGCCAGTTGTTAAGCCCTGGTCTAGAATGTTCTTCAAACCAATCGCGAACAATTGTGGCCCAGTGATGTGTTTGGGTATGTGAAGTCCTTCAATGGTTGCAAATGGTCTCCAAGTACCCAAGCATAACCATTTCCAGTTACTGTTCTGTTTGGTTAGACCAGAGGACCCAGTCCATTCCTTGCAAACACAGCCCACACCATTAATTGGAGCCACTAACAGCATGCACAGTGCTTTCTTGACATGGTTCAAATGGCTCTGAGCACTATGGGACTTAACATCTGAGGTCATCAGTCCCCTAGAACTTAGAACTACTTAAGCCGAACTAACCTAAGGACATCACACACATCCATGCCCGAAGCAGGATACGAACCTGCCACCGCTGCCGTCGCGCGGTTCCAGACTGAAGCGCCTAGAACCGCTCGGCCACAGCGGCCGGCCGCTCTTGACATCTTAGGTCCATGGCTTCGTGGGGTCTGCTCCACACTCGAACCTTACCGTCAGCTCTTACCAACCAAAACCGGGAGTCATTTGACCAGTTGTCTAGAGTCCAACCGATATGGTCACAAGGCCAGGAGATGCGCTGTAGACGATGTAATGCTGTTAGCAAACGCACTCGCCTCGGTCGTCTTCTGTCACAGCGGAATTTTACAGCAATGACCTAATGATACGTTCATCATACGTCCCACATTGATTTATGCGGGTATTTCACGCAGTTTTGCTTGTCTGTTAGCACTGAGAACTCTACGCAAACGCTGTTGGTCTTGGTCGGTAAGTGACGCCACTGTACTGTCCATGGTGAGAAGTATTGCCTGAAATTTGGTCTCGGCACACTCTTGACATTGTGGGTTGGCGGAATACTAACGATTTCCAAAATGGAATGTCCGCTACGTCTAGCTCCAACTACCGTTCCGCGTTCAAAGTCTGTTATTCCCGTCGTCCGGCCACAATCACGTCGGCAACCTTCTCAGATGAATGACCCGAGCACAAATGACAGCTACGCCAATGCACTGCCCTGTTATACAGCCATCTTTACATGTGCACGTCGTTATCCTATGACTTGTCATTTTAATGTATATAGGGTGAAATGATCATCGTAAGAAAATAAGACAGATCAGAATTCGCACGGAGTTGTTCGCCTTCACTGCATGCTGTTCAACAATGAATGTGGTTCGATGAAACCTCTGCCAAACATAAGAGTGCAAATTGCAAAATAATCATATACAGATGTGGACGTAGATGAATAAATCACTGCGTGGCAGCCATTTTCACAGTGTCACCGAGCGACGTGGCTGCGAGATGGGTCAGTGCTTTGCACAATGCACCCGCGTGCGGTCATCCAGATTTAGGTTTCTCGCTCCAGGCAACTGTCGGATAGTTCCTTTGAAAGGGTACGGCACATTTCCTTTCCCATCCTTGACACAGTTCGAGCTTGTGATCCTTCTCTAATGGCCTCGATGTCGACGAGACGTTAACCCAGTCTTCTTTCCTTCCTTTTACGCAATGACGAAGAGATTTATTTGAGGAGTTAAGTGTTTGCTGAACAACCAAACTGCAGGTTTCTAGAACCAGGTTGCTGTCCAATGTTGGGAAAATGTATCGCCTTGAAGGGTGAATATATACCGAGCGACGTGGCTGCGAGATGGGTCAGTGCTTTGCACAATGCACCCGCGTTCGGTCATCCAGATTTAGGTTTCTCGCTCCAGGCAACTGTCGGATAGTTCCTTTGAAAGGGTACGGCACATTTCCTTTCCCATCCTTGACACAGTTCGAGCTTGTGATCCTTCTCTAATGGCCTCGATGTCGACGAGACGTTAACCCAGTCTTCTTTCCTTCCTTTTACGCAATGACGAAGAGATTTATTTGAGGAGTTAAGTGTTTGCTGAACAACCAAACTGCAGGTTTCTAGAACCAGGTTGCTGTCCAATGTTGGGAAAATGTATCGCCTTGAAGGGTGAATATGTAGAGGAGGACCAATTTTCCTGGTCAACGCTTGGTTTTTTTCAGAGGTGATACGTAAAAGTTAATGGCAATCCTCGTATGTTAAAAGATTGTACAATACGAGGCGTGTTTTTAAGTAAGTACCGTTTTGAAATTAAAAAAAGACGTGCTAACATATCTCATAAATTTTATTTTTACATGAAAGCCTGTACCTTAATCTACTTTTATACATAATTCCCTTCAATATTGAGCCACTTGTCATAACGTTGTACCAGTTTTTGAATACGCTCCTCATAGAAGTCTGCCGCTTGACTTGTTAACCATTGCATCACCATTGTTTTGACTTCGTCATCGTCTTGAAGACGCTGACTCCCCAGGTGTTACTTCCAGTGCAGGAACAGATGGCAGTCACTGGGCACAAGATCGGGGCTGTACGGAGGATGATCTAGAGTTTCCCATCGAAAAGATGTGATGAGATCTTTGGCCTGATTCGCCACATGCGGACGAGCATTGTCTTGCAGCAAAACGATGCCCTTGCTCAACTTCCATGGACTGTTGCTTTGATTCTGGTGTGACGTAGGGCACCCATGTTTCATCGCCCGTATCAATTTGGCTTAAGAAATCATGACCGTCTTTGTGGTACCTCTCAAGGAAAGTCAATGCACTGTCTAAACGTTTGATTTTGTGCACGTCTGTCAACGTTTTCGGTACCCAAAGTGCGCACAATTTTTGGTAATTCAAGTGCTAAGTGCTCGGTCACAGTGCCACACAAAACACTATGAGAAACGTTAAGGAGAGAAATCCCACAAGGAGGAAATCGTAAAGTGTCTGTTTTCTCCCACCTTATTGTCCACTTCCTGCACCAAACTTTCATTAACGACCGAAGGACGCCCACTCCGTTGTTCATCATGCACATTTGTGCGGCCATCTTTAAATGCTTTCACCCACTTTCTTACCATTCCATCACTCATAATGTTTTCTCCGTAAACCGCACAGATCTCACGATGAATATCGATTCCTTTTAGGCCTTTAGGGCAAAGAAATCTTATAACAGCCCGTACTTCACAGTCGGCGGGACTCACGATTATCGGAGGCATCTTAAACACTCAGTACACAACGAAAACAAGGAAGAATCAGACTGTAATGGCGTCAGTGCGTTGATTAAGGTACAGGCTTTCACTTAAAAATAAAATTACTGAGATATCTTACCACGTCTTTTTTTTTAATTTCAAAACGGTACTTACTTAAGGGGGGTAGGACGTTAAACGGGCCGTCTTGGAGCAGGAGAGACACCACAGGACTTTTTAATTCCCACTGTATATACTTTTACGAATAAATGCATAAAACCTTGTCAGCATGACCAGGAAGGATTCAGGATTCACACTCATAGCAGTGGGAGTTCAAAAACACAACTTAATTAATTTTGTTTTACATGTCCATCATTTTTTCACCTACTATTGGCTGCGTTTCTTGCTGTAGGTACACGTTTCTTCATAAGTAAGACAGATTCTTCGATGAATTTTTCACAGCATACAAACCTTACTTACAGGTGTATGAAACGCTAGAAATTATTTAATTTATAAAAAGTGAAGGTGCTGTTACATTTTAAACTTCATGTTTAGAAAAAACTGAAATTTTGTAGTTAATTATCTCAATTTTTACCACAGTTTTCAATAGATTTGGAAAATTCTAGAGTTTCATTCACCTGTAAGTATGGTTTGTATGCTGTGCAAAATTCATCGAAGAATCTCCCTTACTTATGAAGAAAAGTGTACCTATAGCAACAAATGCATCCAATAGTAAGTGAAAAAAGGTAAAATTTCAAATATAAAAAAAAAAATATTTTCTTATACAGGGTGTTACAAAAAGGTACGGCCAAACTTTCAGGAAACATTCCTCACACACAAAGAAAGAAAATATGTTATGTGGACATGTGTCCGGAAACGCTTACTTTCCATGTTAGAGCTCATTTTATTACTTCTCTTCAAATCACATTAATCATGGAATGGAAACACACAGCAACAGAACGTACCAGCGTGACTTCAAACACTTTGTTACAGGAAATGTTCAAAATGTCCTCCGTTAGCGAGGATACATGCATCCACCCTCCGTCGCATGGAATCCCTGATGCGCTGATGCAGCCCTGGAGAATGGCGTATTGTATCACAGCCGTCCACAATACGACCACGAAGAGTCTCTATATTCGGTAGCGGGGTTGCGTAGACAAGAGCTTTCAAATGCCCCCATAAATGAAAGTCAAGAGGGTTGAGGTCAGGAGAGCGTGGAGGCCATGGAATCGGTCCGCCTCTACCAATCCATCACTCACCGAATCTGTTGTTGAGAAGTGTACGAACACTTCGACTGAAATGTGCAGGAGCTCCATCGTGCACGAACCACATGTTGTGTCGTACTTGTAAAGGCACATGTTCTAGCAGCACAGGTAGAGTACCCGTATGAAATCATGATAACGTGCTCGATTGAGCGTAGGTGGAAGAACATGGGGCCCAATCAAGACCTCACCAACAATGCCTGCCCAAACGTTCACAGAAAATCTGTGTTGATGACGTGATTGCACAATTGCGTGCGGATTCTCGTCAGCTCACACATGTTGATTGTGAAAATTTACAATTTGGTTCAAATGGTTCAAATGGCTCTGAGCACTATGGGACTTAACATCGATGGTCATCAGTCCTCTAGAACTTAGAACTACTTAAACCTAACTAACCTAAGGACATCACACAACACCCAGTCATCACGAGGCAGAGAAATTTACAATTTGATCACGTTGGAATGAAGTCTCATCCGTAAAGAGAACATTTGCACTGAAATGAGGATTGACACATTGTTGGATGAACCATTCGCAGAAGTGTACCCGTGGAGGCCAATCAGCTGCTGATAGTGCCTTCACATGCTGTACATGGTACGGAAACAACTGGTTCTCCCGTAGCACTCTCCATACAGTGACGTGGTCAACCTTACCTTGTACAGCAGCAACTTCTCTGACGCTGACATTAGGGTTATCGTCAACTGCACGAAGAATTGCCTCGTCCATTGCAGGTGTCCTCGTCGTTCTAGGTCTTCCCCAGTCGCGAGTCATAGGCTGGAATGTTCCGTGCTCCCTAAGACGCCGATCAATTGCTTCGAACGTCTTCTTGTCGGGACACCTTCGTTCTGGAAATCTGTCTCGATACAAACGTACCGCGCCACGGCTATTGCCCTGTTCTAATCCATACATCAAATGGGCATCTGCCAACTCCGCATTTCTAAACATTGCACTGACTGTAAAACCACATTCGTGATGAACACTAACCTGTTTATGCTACGTACTGATGTGCTTGATGCTACTACTGTAGAGCAATGAGTTGCATGTCAACACAAGCACCGAAGTCAACATTACCTACCTTCAACTGGGCCAGCTGGCGGTGAATCGAGGAAGTACAGTACATACTGAAGAAGCTAAAATGAGCTCTAACATGGAAATTAAGCGTTTCCGGACACATGTCCACATAACATCTTTTCTTTATTTGAGTGTGAGGAATGTTTCCTGAAAGTTTGGCCGTACCTTTTTGTAACACGCTGTATTTTTGAACTTCCATTGCTATGAGTGTAAATCCTGAATCCTTTCTGGTCATTTTGACAAAGTTTTATGAATTTATTCGTAAAAGTATAGACAGTGGAAATTAAAATGTGCTCTGGTGCCTCTCCTGCTCCAAGTCGTCCCGTTTGACGTCCTACCCCCCTTAAAAAACACGCCTCTTCTGTTGCAGCTGCGCGTGTGAAAGCAGTGGAGTAGAGCTGGCAGGCCACTTACATTATACGAAACTAAAAATATTAATAACTAATAAAGGAATAACCTGAGGAACGTCATATTTGATGTACATCCTTCTGTTGTGAAAACAAAAAATATTTCAAAGTCTGAGATCAAAAATAGTTGTATTTTGGTAGTTAGTAAAATTCCATAAAAAACGTAATTTTCCGACAGTCAAGAATTTAAATAAATACAGTGATGTAATAGTTCGCCTTCAGTGACTATGTATGATAATCTGAGAACACTTTCAGTGTTCATATATAAACTTGGAAAGTTTGTAGTTTCAGAAAACCTCTGTGACTTTTCTATAATAATAATTTCAAGAATTCTAAGTAAATATGTGTATTGTGTGTTAGGGTGCGTGTGAATGAGAATGCGTGCGTGAGAGTATGTGGGACGTTCGGCATTATTAAAAATCATTCATGTAATTCTCTACAGGAACTGGCAAGTGTTCCAACTCTGTAACATGGGAATGAATCCACTAGTGGTTCCCCTACTACTGAATGTCGGATGTCCAAGTATGTATTCTTATGTATAAGACGGCCAGAACATTCGCGGCTACATAATAAATTTCCAGATGTAGAGTAAAGCTCATAGTTCATTTTGTTTTGTTTATTTAATTAGCAGTGGTTGGTGCTTGCTAGATTTTGGCGCGAGCCGCGCCCTAGAAGTGAGTTCTCATTGGTCGTAAGTGCTGACAGCCAATGAGAAGCGAGACGGTTGGCCGCCTAGCGAGGAGATATAGTTTTGAGGGTGGGAGAGTGAGAAGAGGAGTCGCGAGCTAGCTTTGATTGGAGGCGGTTATGCTGGATATGACTTCTCGCATTACGTGTAAGATGAAGTCTTGGGATGACTTCCGCATTATGGTCCAGTGTTAATGGTATTTGGTAGTGACCAGAAACTGTTTATGACAACTTTAGAGTGTTGTGATAATTCGTTCCGACGAAAATCGCGTGAATTATATAGCGTGGCGGTACTGAGTATATTCTTACTGAGTATTTTATCGCGAGCATAAACTTTGACTAACGACAACCACTGAATATCGTGTGCAGAAGTAATTGGCCGATCATTGGCTGTGTTACAAGTAATTGTTTTCGGATTTGGGAAGGTAAAAGTTCTAGCTGTTTTAAGTATGGTGATAACTGTGAGCAGAAACTTTAGTAATTTTCGTAAATGTGGGCTGACGATCTTGCTTAACGGCAATAAAGATCTATTGAAGGTTTAAATTTGAACTTTATGTTTAAAGTACGAGTGACATCCCCTTTCCGAATCATTTCTTTAAAGTACACAGACAATTTTCAGCAAATTTTTACTTATAGCGGCTTCCGGCGTGTAGCTATGAGGTTACAGTTTCCTCAACACTGCTTTTCTGTGATCTCGTAAGTAGCTGCAGTCAGGAGTTTACGTGCGAAGATCTACCGCTATAAAGAGGTAGGTGAACAAAAATTATAAAAGAAATTGCATTGCAGCACGCACGCAAAAAATCCGTCGCAACTGGACGGTAGTTTTGCGGATGACATCTACTTTTAAATCACTCACGTTCCCAGTTGAGGAAGTACTAGACGAAAACAAGTGGAAAACACGTTCAGGGCCGAGGCGTCAGGCGCCAAGTGATTCCGCGCGCGGCGCCTCGGTTAGGGAATCAGGTAAGCGGGTCAGCGCGACAGCCGCCTGTCGCCCGCCTCCGTGGCTGTCGCCGCGGCGGGTCACGGACGCCACCTCGAGGCGCCGCCGCGGCGCCACACGACGTCGCCCCGCTATCTGGCGTCGTCGTGCCTCGCTATCTGCCGCGCTTTTTGCTCTTGTCGCCTCCTGGCGCCTCTCAATGGGCTGTAAACACACGCGGCAGCACGGCGCGCGCTCGTGTGCGCACCGGAGGACCAAATTAGAACGCCGCTGTGACATACGCGACGACTTCCGGATACTCCGCGCTTCTGCATCTACGTCGGTACTCCGCGAGCCACCGTTCGGTGCGCGGCGGACGGTAGCCTGTACCTCTACTTGTCATTTCCTTAACTGTTCCACTCGCAAAAAGGGCGAGGGAAAAACCACTGTCTACATTCCTCCGCATGAACCCTAATTTCTATTACCTTATCGTCGTGGTCATTACGCGCTAGCTGCACTATGTGATCAAACGTATCCGGACACTCCCAAAAAAAAAAAAAATGGTTCAAATGGCTCTGATCACTATGGGACTTAACATCTGAGGTCATCAGTCCCATAGAACTTAGAACAACTTAAACCTAACTAACCTAAGGACGTCACACACATCCATGCCCGAGGCCGGAATCGAACCGGCGACCGTAGTCGTCGCGCGGTTCCAGACTGAAACGCCTAGAACGGCTCGGACACACCGGCAGGCGCTGACACTCCCAAAAACATACGTTTTTCATATTAGGTGTGTGGTGTCACCGCCAGACACCACACTTGCTAGGTGGTAGCCTTTAAATCGGCCACGGTCCGTTAGTATACGTCGGATCCGCGTCTCGCCACTATCAGTGATTGCAGACCGAGCGCCGCCACACGGCAAGACTAGTCTACAGTTGTACAGCCGACTTTGCTAGCGATGGTTCACAGACTACATACGCTCTCATTTGCAGAGAGGACAGTTTAGCATAGCCTTCAGCTACGTCATTTGCTACGACCTAGCAAGGCGCCATATTAAGTAACTATGTCTTCTGAACAGATAATATTGTGAATCATGTGCCGACAAGAGCGACGTTCATCATTAATGGATTTAAGTTAAGTATCAAACTAATTATGTCCGCTTTCTGAATTCTAATTCCTTGTCATGTTCCAGACCTCACGTCAGTATAGTCCTTCCCTCCTCACGCCAGCCTGCGTGAGCTAAAACGCGTCCATTTCGGCTTCCTCTAGTAACACGGTCTTGGCTCTTCTGCCAACCCAATAAGGTGCATCGTGCTGCCACCTACTGCCAGGTAATCTATATCTGCGACCTCAGTAGTCATTGGACATTGTGAGAGAGCAGAATGGGGCGCTGCGCTGAACTCTACGGACTCGAAGGTGGTAGGGTGATTGGGTGTCACTTGTGTCATACGTCTGTACACGGGATTCCCACACTCCTAAACATCCCTAGGTCCACTGTTTCCGATTTTATAGCGAAGTGGAAAAGTGAAGGGACACGTACGGCACAAAAGCGTACACGCCGACCTCGTCTGTTGACTAACAGAGACAACCGACAGCTGAAGACGGTCGTAATGTGTAATAGGCAGACATCTATCCAGACCATCACACAGGAATTCCAAAATGCATCAGGATCCGCTACACGTACTATGACAGTCAGACGAGAGGTGAGAAAACTTGGATTTCATTGTTGAGCAACTGCTCATAAGCCACACATCAAGCCGGAAATGCCAAACGACGGCTCCCTTGGTGAAAGGAGCGTAAATACTGGACGATTGAACAGTGGAAAAACGTTGTGTGGAGTGACGAATCACGGTACACAATGTGGCAAGGTGTGGGTATGGCGAATTCCCGGTGAACGTAACCTGCCAGCGTGTGTAGTGCAAACAGTAAAATTCGGAGGAGGTGGTGTTGTGGTGTGGTGTGGTCATATTTTTAATGGAGGGGGCTTGCACCCCTTGTTGTTTTGCGTGGCACTATCACAGCACAGGCCTACATTGACGTTTTAAGCACCTTCTTGCTTCTCGCTGTTGATGAACAATTCATGGATCACGATTGCATCTTTCAACTCGATCGAGTACCTGTTCATAATGCTCGGCCTGTGGCGGAGTGGTTATAAGACAATAACATGCCTGTAATGGACTGGCCTGCACAGAGTACTGACCTGAATCCTGTACAACAACTTTGGGATGTTTTGGAAGCCGACTTCGTGCCAGGCCTCACCGATCGACATCGATACATCTCAGTGCAGCAATCCGTGAATAATGGGCTCCCATTCCCCAAGAAACCTTCCAACACCTGATTGAACGTATGCCTGCGAGAGTGGAAGTTGTCATCGAGGCTAAGCGTGGACCAACACCATACTGAATTCCAGCATTACCGATGGAGAGCGCCACGAACGTGCAAGTCATTTTCAGCCAGGTGTCCGGATACTTTTGATCACATAGTGTATATGTTGGCGGCAGCAAAATCGTTCGGCAGTCAGCTTCAGATGTCCGTTCTCTAAATATTCTCAACAGTGTTTCTCGTAAACAACGTCGCCTTCCTTCCAAGGATCCTCATTTCTCGAAGCCTCTCCGTAACATTTACTTGTTCGAACCTACCTGTAACATTAAAGCAATAGCAGGCCTCGGTCGCAAAAAAGGAGTCTTTTGGCCTAGGTTTCGGCACTGCTTTGAATGCCTTCATCAGAAGTAAAACACTCAAACTGGCCCATAACATAAATACAAAACTATAGGAAAAAAATTTAGGTCTAAGTATTCACTTAACTTCGACGCCTTACCGTACACCAAGCATCATCAGCAAACAACCGCAGGTTGTTGCACACCCTGTCCACCAAATCATCTATATACATAGAGAACAACAGCTGTCCTTTCACATTTCCATGGGGCAGTCCTGTCTCTGATAAACACTCGCCGTCGAGGACAACATACGGAGTTCTATGACTTAAGAAGTCTTCACATATCTATGAATTTATTCCATACGCTCGTACATTCGTTAACATCCTGCATGGGGCATTATGTCAAATGCTTTCCGGAAATCAAGAAATATAGAATCTTGCTGTTGCCCTTCGTCCATGGTTCTCAGTATATCACGTGAGAAGAGGACTTGGTAGAGAAACCGGCAGTCGGTGCTCTTTAAGAGACTTATGAGGGACAGGAGCAGCCCAGAACTCTAATAATGCACGTTTCCTAGCTAAGCGCTGTTGCTTGGATCTAATAATGGAATTTTTCAACTAGTAGCTGACATACGTTCTCTGGGTCTCATTTAGCCAATTTCGTGGTAGAAACGATAATAAAAATGAACTGTGTTTGTAGTGTAATATCGCAGACAGTTTCTGTCCGCTGGGCGCAGCCACTCGGTGTGTATACAACGCGATTTTGTAAACGCCTCGGTGGCAACGCCTCTTCATATCTCTTTTGTTTTCGCCTACAGTTGTTAACGCTTCACAACTGAAAGCTGTCAAAAGCGCTATAGGTGTAAAGAATAAATGTGCTAAAACTTTATGCATGATGTGGCATTTTTTCACGCATCTCAGTCTTTATGACGTGAAATGGTTTGTTTGCATTACTGCTTCTAAAAAGCTGTCGCCTGGTTTTCCATTCGCCGATTTCCACCAATCATGAGCAGTAATGCAAACACCAATCACTTGTCGGGTTTCCACCAATGAAAATAAATAATAAAAACACCAATAAAGACTTCTAACATCCCTCTCCTTCGTCCTTAACAGCCTATCAGAATTAGGTAACAGCCGCTTCTGCAGGTGTATAAGAAACATAATTTTCTCATTCAGCATCCTCACTCAGGGAGCCCTGATTTTCAACCGCCTCCACAATATTGACTCCTCCTGTTCCCCTCCTCAAGCCTACCGCTGCCAATGCTGTCTCCTCTACAACGAACACCTCATCCAAAACTGCAAAATCACCCCACCTGCCCCCGCTGTAGATTCTCCCACTTCCTCAGACAGTGTCCTAACATCGCCTCTCCTTCTTCCTGCAACACGTGCAATGAGCCCCACCCCACCTACTCCTCCAAATGCAAGCCCAACCCCCGCCCCCCTCACCAACGCCGACTCACTGTCCCCATTTGTCCCATCAACGAGCCCATCCACCCCAACAATTCCCTCCAACCCCTCCCTGCGGCCGATGACATCATCAGGTTCCTGACCATCGTCCTCCAGAATATCCACACCTTCCAACACACCCACACCCTCCAGTAGATCTCCCTTGCCACCCTCTTCATTTTCCATTTGAATACCTACTCCACATACTCCCACAACCAGGCCCACCTCCACAAACCTAGATACCCTCGTTTATACCTCTCTCTCCACCTTCCTCCTTCCCCCCTCCAGCCTCCTTTCACACCAACAGTATCTTCTCTTATAACTAAACATTCGCTCCCTCCCCACCAACAAATATCTCTTCCTGCATAACCTGTAACAGCACCAGGTCGAATCCTTCATCCTTAATGAAACCTTTGTCCAACCTTCTCTTTCTCCACAGGCCATCCTTCACCATGAATCCTGCAGGCTCTACCGCTCCTTGTCCACAGCTCATGGTCTTGCAGTCACATTCTCGCTTCCCAAGCATGGGGTCCCGGGTTCGATTCCCGGTGGGGTCAGGGATATTCACCTGCCTCGAGATGACAGGGTGTTTGTGTTGTCCTCATCATTTCATCATCATTCCTGAAAGTGGCGACATTGGACTGAGCACAGATTTGGAATTTGTACAGGCACTGATGGCCACGCAGTTGAGCACCCCGCAAACCAAACAGCATCATTATCATCATCTACTATTCCTTCATCTGCACCTGTGACTGGGATACACTCTTCTGCCACTGGCAATTTCAACGACACATCCAAAACCTCCTAACAGCAAAGAAACTCTGGGACTGGTGCCTCATCTCTGGCCTCCCTGTCAACTCCTCCAAGTACTGGTCTGCCTTCCACAGCCTTCCTGGTAGCCATTCTGTCACACATTAGCCCCTTCTCCATGACAACCGCCCCTTCCCTGACAATCTCAGTAACGCTAACCATTTTGCTTCCTACCTCTCCGAGGTCTTCTCCATTCCCACTAATCCCCATTTTGATTACTCCCTCTTCCCCACAGTGCTTGAATGCACTGATAGCTTTGTCCCACCCCTCGCCCCCCCCCCAGTTCTGGTACTTGGATCAGTTACCCCCCTAAGACACGAACACTCCCATTACCACACATGACATCAAACTCACCCTCCACTCCAAATGCTACACCACCCCTGGTCATGACATTAACACCTACCGCCACTTCAAGGAATCCCCCCCTCCTTCCTGGCTGTCCTTGCAACCCTGTATAATGTCCTCCTCTCCACTGGCTTTTAGTCTGACCTGTGGAAGACTTCCTGCATCCTGCTGTTCCTTAAACTGAACAAACCCCCCTTTGACACCTCCTTCTATCACTCTATCTACCTCGCCTCCATGTTCAGTAAGGAGTGCATCCTCTCCTGCCATATTCATCATCCCCTTAACCAGCACCACCTCCTTCCCCTTACCCAGTGTGGCTCTGGCCCTCCTTCTCAGCTGACAACAAGTTCCTTAACCTTACCACTCTTCTTTCCTTTCAACTTATGTCCCATTGCTCCAATATCTTTGCTTCCCTCGATCTCCAGAATGCCTACAACTGTGTCTGACATCCGGGGCTCCTCTTTAAACTACAGATCTATGCTCTTCACATCAGTTTCGTCCATCTCGTTGCTTGCTTCCTCTCTTGTTGTTCCTACTACGTCACTACCTACAATATCAACTCCCATTCTTTCTATCCCTATGCCGGCATGCCCCAAGGCTCCATCCTTTCCTCTTTCCTCTATCTCCTGCATACTACAGTATGACCAAACCTCCTCCACCTGTTCACCTCCTCCATTTTTCTGAGGACACCGCCTTTCTGGCCCTTTATCCTAATCTTCAACGGCCCCAATGTACACTTCAAACACACTTCAACCAATTCACCACCTGGTACAACCAGTAGCTCCTTCGCATCAAACTTTCCAAGACCCAGGCGATCATCATAGGTTGTACCACTTGCTCCTTCAGGCTCCAATATGGTCGTCCTGTCTGCCTTACTCCTACCCAGAAATACCATGGCCTCACCCTCGACCATCACGTCACCTGGACTCCCCATCCCCTTACAATCCAACACAAAGCCCATGTTACACTCCACCTCCTGAAACTCCTGTCTGCCAAACATGGGGACTGCATCGTTCCACCATACTCCACACCTACAAATCCTTGATTCGTCCCATCCTTTGCTATACCAGTGTCACCAGGATTTCCACCCCTCCCAGATTCTATAAACTTTTCCAAATCCTTGAAATCCATGCACTCCACCACACATTTGGTATCTGCCTCCCAACCCCTGTACAAATCCTCTACAACCTCATCCCATTCCCACATCTTCTCCTTCTCCTCAAACACATCTGCACCCATCTACATCATCAGCAGACTCAATCCCCCCTACCCCCTGATGCCTTTTGTCCTCTCAACCCCCAGCCTGTCGCTGTGCCTTTACTGATATGTCTTGCCCTCTCTCCATCCCCACATTCTCCACCTCCTTTCCCAATGCCACTTCCAGTGCCTACCCCTCCCAGATGACGAGGCTCAACCTTATATCTACCTCTCCTACCAACTCTAACCCCACTTTCCCTCCTCCCCCGCTCAGGGCTCCCTCTCCCCCTCCTCTTCCCTTCCCCCAAGCTGTTTCTTCCTCCCTCCTCCACCCCTTCTTTTCCAGTGAATTCCTTCTTTGTCTATGGGCTCCCTCCTGCACTGCCTTCCATTTCCCACACCGCCCATCTCCTGCCCCTACGTGCGCCCCCCTGGCCCCCTGACCCCCCTTCCTTTTCATCCCACCCTCTCCAGTTCCTCCTCCCCTGCTGGACCTTCCTCCCCCTTTTTTCCCTCCTCTCAGGCCTCCTCTCCCTCGGCAGATCCCTCCCAGCAGCTTTTATTCTTCGTTGTCTGTCTCATGCAATGGTTTTAAAGTGTCTTAGTTCTTGAGTGTTTTAATACTGTGGCCAACCTCTTAACTTTTGCATGTGACTTCAGTGTATTTTATGTGCTGCACGAATTGACAACTGTGTTTTTAAACTTTATGTCGACTTCTTTAACTGTCCCACAATGATCATGTCTATGTCAGTGTATATTTTAACCCCCATTGTCTCCACTTATTATTTTCTTATGTCCCCCTTTTATCACCTTTTATATGTATCCACTGCCAGAAATCACAATAAATAAAAAAAACTCATTCAGCAATAAACAAAAACACCCTGAAGAAGGTCACTTGCAACAGAGACTGAAACGTCGGTAGTTTTATACATTGACAATGTGGTCACAAACCCAGAAAAATTTTATTGAATATGACAATGGGCGCAGAAGCCTACTTTTATAGATGTCTTCGGCCGGAGGGAGGGGTCGGAGGGAATTTGGGGTGGATGGGCTGGTCGATGAGGCAAATGGGGACAGTGAGATCGGCGTTGGTGAGGCGGATTTGGGCTTGCATTTGGAGGAGTAGGTGAGGTTGGGCTCATTGTAGGTGTTGCAGGAAGAAGGAGAGGCGATAAAACTTCCTGGAAGATTAATACTGTGTGCCGGACCGAGACTCGAGCTCAGGACCTTTGCCTTTCGCGGGCAAGTGCTCTACCAACTGAGCTACCCAAGCACGACTCACGCCCCGTCTTCACAGCTTTAATTCCGCCAGTACCTCGCCTCCTACCTTCCAAACTTCACAGAAGCTCTCCTGCGAATCTTGCAGAACTAGCACTCCAGGAAGAAAGGATATTGCGGAGACATGGCTTAGCCACAGCCTGGAGGTTGTTTCTAGAATGAAATTTTCACTCTACAGCGGAGTGTGCGCTGATATGAAAATTCCTGGCAGATTAAAACTGTGTACCGGACCGAGGCCAGTTTGGAAGGTAGGAGGCGAGGTACTGGCGGAATTAAAGCTGTGAAGACGGGGCGTGAGTCGTGCTTGGGTAGCTCAGTTGGTAGAGCACTTGCCCGCAAAAGGCAAAAGTCCTGAGTTCGAGTCTCGGTCCGGCACACAATTTTAATCAGCCAGGAAGTTTCATATCAGCTCACACTTCGCTGTAGAGTGAAAATTTCATTCTAAGGAGAGGCGATGTTAGGACACTGTCTGAGGAAGTGGGAGGATCTACAGCGGGGGCAGGTGGGGGGATTTTGCAGTTTTGGATGAGGTGTTCGTTGTAGAGGAGACAGCATTGACAGCGGTAGGCTTGAGGAGGGGAACGGGAGGAGTCAATATTGTGGAGACGGTTGAAAATCAGGGATCCCTGAGTGAGGATGCTGAACGAGAAAATTTTGTTTCTTATACACCTGCAGACGTGGCTGTTACCTAATTCTGATAGGCTGTGAAGTACGAAGGAGAGGGATGTTAGAAGTCTTTATTGCTGTTTTTATTATTTCTTTTCATTGGTGGAAACCCCACATGTGATTGGTGTTTGCATTACTGCTCGTGGTTGGTGGAAATCGGCGAATGGAAAACCAGGCGGCAGCTTTTTACAATCGGTAAACTCTGAGATGCGTGAAAAAATTCCACATCATGAATGAAGTTTTAACACATTTATTCTTACCTTGATGCACTATAACTATGCCTACTTCCTCAATTAGAAGAAGCTGAAGCACAGAAGTTCATTTGGCAGCAAGATGGTGCGCCACCTCTTTGCCATAAGTCAGTGTCCGATTACTTAAACGATGTTGCATCCGACTGGTGGACTGACCACAAGGGGCTGCTAGACAGAGCTTGTTTCGCATGTCCTCCATGATCGCCCGATGTGACGCCATGCGATTTTTACCGTTGGGGGGTGCACGTGCCTCCGCCACCAGCTGCTCTAACCGACTTAAGAAACAGGGTCAAGCAGTTATTGCAACAAATACGCGAGACACACTGACCAAGGTTTGGAAGAAGTCGCCTATCAGCTTGATGTGATCCGGAGGACGTTGATGCTAACACTGAGCAGTTGCAATAAAAACTGTTCCAATTGTTCTTTCATTTAATGTACTATTTATAATTGTTAGCTGAATGTCATAAATGCTTTTTTTTTTAGTCATTTGTCATCTGGCTGTTTTGCTGCTACCTGCCACGAACTCCTCTCTTGTGCTAACCTCTTCATCTCAGAGTAACATTTGCAACCTAGTTCTCAATTACACTGCTGGCCACGGTAAATGCAACACCAAGAAAGACAAGAGGTAGCACAACACAATTTATTTTGTAGATAACATGTTGACCAAGTATCAAATGATTACGTTTACAGACGTCTGTGACATGTCGTTCCTGCCAGAATCAGTAGCCAGAGTAGCCGCCATTGTTGGAGATCACCGCTGCCACACGTCTCGGCATTGAGTCAAAGAGACGTTGGATGTGTTCCTGGGGTACAGCAGCCCAAGCAGCTTCCACACGTTGCCAAAGATCATCTGGTGTGGCAGCTGGGGATGTAATCTGGGTCACTCGTTGATCAACCATGGACCACATGTTTTCTATCGGCGAAAGATCCGGAGAGCGAGCCGGCCAGGGAAGCAATTCAATCTGGTTATTGACGAAGAACCTTTGGACAATGCGTGCCACGTGTGGTCGCGCATTATCCTGTTGAAATATGGCTGTGGCCGAGCCCTGAAGGTAAGGAAGGACAACTGGCTCCAGCACCTCGGATATGTAGCGCCGGCTATTTGAAGTACCGGCAATGCGTACTAGAGGCGTGCGAGAGTAATATCCAATACCGCCCCATACCATAATACCCGGTGCAAGACCAGTGTGGCGGTGCATAATGCAGCTGTCCAGCATCCTCTCTCCACGGTGTCTCCACACTCGAATCCGACCATCGTGGTGCTGCAGACAGAAGCGTGCCTCGTCAGTAAAGACAACGTCATTCCATTCTGCCGTCCACATCCGTCTGTCATCACACCATTGGCGACGGAGACGTCTGTGGTTCTGCGTCAATGGTAGACGAAGCAATGGACGTCTTGCGGACAGACCACTCTGCTGTAAACGGCGTCGAATAGTACGCGCAGACACTGGATGATGCGTTACAGACGCAATGTGCTGTGCTATGGTTCGGGATGTCACTGAGCGATCCGTCACTGCCATGCGCACAATTTGCCTATCAGCACGTTCAGTGGTGCACCGAGGTGAATGCGATCGACCACGTCGGTCCGTCGTACCCTCCTGCATCCAACGGTCACATATCCGCATTACAGTTGTTTGGTTTCGTCCAACACGACTAGCGATTTCTTTGTATGATAATCCACAATCTCGGTAAGCCACTATCCTTCCTCTGTCGAACTCGGATACTTGATCAAAAGATGTTCGCTGTTGTCTACGAGGCATAACTGATCGTCTTGTGAAACAACCACAAGGTAAACACACGTGCCGAACGTACACTCGTCGAAATCGCCAAGCCTTAAATGGCGCTAGGAGGTGGCGCCACAGGCGCGCGTGATGTGCGTCTGCGCTGAAATTCTAATCAGTTGCATATCTCATCGCTGCAAACTCATGGTGTAAATTTCACTTGATTCGGATGCTTCCTTCAGGGTGTTGCATTTACGGTGGCCAGCAGTGTATTTTCTGGATGTTTACCAAAATCTGTCTTCCTCTACATTTTTTCCCATTACAGCTCCCACAAGTACCATAGCAGTTACTCAACGATGTCTTAACAGATGACCAACCATCCTGTCCCTTCTTCCTGTCAACGTTTTCCACATATCCCTTCCCTCTCCAATTTTCCGGAGAACCGTTCATTTTTTACCGTATCAGTCCACCTAGTTTTCAAATGCTGGAAAGTCTCAAAGTCCCAATATCATTTTAAAACACGCGGTGTTGTACGAGAGGCATTTCAAAAGTTCTGCACACCAGAAAATTTTGGTCAGAAAGATTTTTTTTTCATTTAATTTTTTTTTTACAGACGTTCAACGTAATCTCCATTCGTCTCAATGGCAGCAGTCCAGCATTTTCGGCAAGTCTTTTATCCCCGTTAGGATACAATTTTCGTTGTTCTGTTTTATTACCGGGTTCACTGCTTCAGAAGCCTCCTGAATGACTTGACAATGTTTTTCTCGGGTTCATGAGTTTTGGAAGCAAGTTGGTGGGCATATGTCTGGACTCTGCGGTGGATAGAGAAGGATTTCCCATCCGTAATTCTCCAAAATTCTGCTTACTGGTTCGGCATATACGGTCTTGTGTTATCATGCAGAATGAGCATTCCAGCTGCGAAAGTGTCGGACCTTCTTTGGCGTCTTTGGCAGCAAAACATTTCGCAGAAAGTCCGTGTAGCATCGCCTTGTTACAGTCGCCCTCTGTAAGTTATCACTCCATTCTTGTCATGAGGCATCGTCAGCTTGACTTTGAACTGTTGGAGACGGCATTGCTTGGCTGATTCGTCAGGATGTTTCCATTGGGAGGACTGACTTTTCAGTTATGACTCAAAATTTTGAATCTATTTTTCATCTGTGGCAACAGTCTTGTTTAATAACTAATCTTCCTCTGTCTCGTACCTTTGAACCAATGTTGCGCCATTCTCTTGCTATTTACTTTTTACTCTTCAGTAATCAAATTAGTCTCGACACAAGGACAGACAAAAGTGTCTTCAACATCTCTCGCCTCAGAACAAAAAGTCGCGTAACCAAACTAACAGTCTTAGAGATTCTCTACGCGGATGTGTATGCATGATGGCTAATTCTTGCGAAACTCTTCAGACTTACATAAATCTGCTAAATGCCTCCTGCAGAAGATTTGGCTTAGCCATTAGCATCACTAAGACGCAAGTTCTCAAACAGCCACTTAGAGGTCTTAATGCAGATGACTCCAGTATTGAGATAAATAACAAACCCTTGCAAAATGTGTCAAATTTCAAATACCTGGGAAGCCAAATTAGAAGTGACAACAGCCTGACAACGGAAATTGCAGCGCGTATAGCCAGCGCAGCCTCAGCCTTCGGTAAGCTTAATGACCGAGTATGGAAATCACATGATCTCAAACTACAAACAAAAATTGCAATCTACAAAGCAGTAGTATTATCCACCTTACTCCATGCCTCGGAAACCTGGTGCTGTTACAAAGCTGACATTAAGAAGCTAGATAAATTTCATCTTCGATGTCTGAGATCAATTCTGCGCATCAAATGGGAAGACCGTGTCCCAAACACGGAGATTTTGCGCCGCGTGAAACTGGCTGGTATTGAAGCTTTAATAATGAAACATCAACTGAGATGGAGTGGTCACATAGTACGCATGGATGACAGTAGGCTACCTAAAGCGGTGTTCTACTCGCAGCTCTCGTGCGGGAAGAGGAGGAAAGGTGGTCAACACCTGCGATATAAAGACACCATTAAACGCCACCTTGCAGCCTGTGGCATCCCGAGCAACCGTTGGGAGGAGCTAGCATTGCGCCGACCGGAATGGCGATCAACTGTACATAAGAGCATCGAACAATTCGAGCAAAAGCGTCTAATGAACCTGGATGCTAAAAGAAAGCTCCGAAAATCTCAGCTCAAGCCTGTCTACACGTATACTTACAACTCTGCTGGTCAACTTCACTGTGCTTCATGCAACAGGATATTCAAAGCGAGATTCGGATTCGCGAGCCACATCCGAGCCTACCACAACAAGGACAGAGAAGACTGACGGAGTCGCTGTCGCCGGACACGGCGAGGAGGACATCATCACTCTTCACTCACTGGATGAGAAATCCATTTAAGAGTACTTTTCCCTTCGGTAGCTTCTCCGTTATGTTTCTCAACACCGAAGAGATATACATGTTTGCTTCATATACAGTTTTTCCCATGTTTTGGGTAAATCTTGATGCAAAATGTCCTCAGTAACGTCAGCGGACACGTAGTCCACTGCAGTTACCTGCCGCCTACTGTTTGGGTTGCCTTCAGTACTACTTGTCCGGCATTCGCGGAAGCGAAAAGCCCATCGCGACACTGTGCTTCTGTCCAGTATACTGTTCCCACAAACTTCAGGTGAAGGGCTGTGAATTTCGAAAGGTGGTTTGCCCCTCAAACTTTCAATTCCGATGTAAGACCGCTGGTCGCTACGAGACGTATGACCTGACTCGTTTTCTCCCTCCATCTCAAATAAGAATATCTCACTAAAAAAATTATCATTGCGTTGAAAACGTGTGATTACACTAGAAAGTGCGGCTCACATCTTACGTTTCGCGTGCGGGAATCGTTCCATTGTTACAGACGCGCATGCCCTCTGGGCAGAAGTTTTCAAATAGTTTTCGTAACTCCACTTTGCCCAACACTGTCAAGACGATTTGCACACGCAAGTGACTGCATTATAGCGACACGGCACAAGTCTTTGGAAGTCATAAGGCAGATTTTTACTGATAACATAGGCATCATGACAGAGTAATTCCGTAAATGGAGTTTCTGTCGCATCCAAAAGCAGAGGTGTCATCTTTCCATTTTAAGAATAGACTTGCAACAGTCTCAACCACAACATTCGTTCTCCCTACTTTGACCGTGGCATTCGGATGAAAAGAGTTTGGTGGCAATGTGATTTGGAGACCCCAAATGTTTGTTCACCCGCCTAACCGAAAAGGCTTTTCTTCCTCCACGCACAATTGGCGTGATGTAGGAGAGTTGTGCGTTTAAGTGCATCTGTTGAGTAAAGGTGACTATAATGAATATGTGTACAGGGTGTGACTACGTTTGTGTTGTATGTTGCTGAGAGCAGGGAGAGGGTGAAATCTTGAACTGACACATAGTCTACTCGTCCTGAATAGCACCAAGGGGACCGTAGGGCTTAACGTCCTGATGCGACAGGCAGATCACCATCAACAGAGTCAACTGCCTTCACTTAGTGTGAAACTATGGGGAGGTTTAAGACTTAATCCACGACATTGGAGCAAAGACTGCTCATCAGGAACTTTACATCACCATCTCTTCTCCTATTTCCGGCGAAATACTGGTGGTGAAGATTTCTTCTGGCACCAGGATGCAATACGACCACTTCCGAGACTAATACCAGTGCATATATGTGCGTTACCAACATAGGATCCGGAGGCGAGCATTGGCTAGAACTTCGACTTTTCCAAGAGCACATATGCAGCGGTATTAGGAAACTCAAAGCTGGCAGCAACATCCAGGACAAGCTACACGGCAACTCCGGCGTTCTTTTGCATCCACCTTGCGATAAACAGCATTTCTCCTGCATGTGTCGACATTAAATTCCAGAATTTTGTATAATTCCAAATTGCAATGGATTTTATGGACGTTAAGTAAAAATATACTAGGGAATTGGAAGCACAATAATCTCAAAAAATATTTATCTCGGTTACTGGTATTTCAAATAAAATATAACTTCTTCCTTTACGTAAATTTCACAATACTTCGTTTTATCATCCAGCTCTACATTTTTAATGCAGAACATAAGAGACCTTTCGACATAACTCGCTTCACATGTGACTGACCTATAGTCCAGCTGTTACTTCCTACAAACAACTGTTCTGAACATTTTCGTACCTTGGCATTGCTGGCAACAAAATAAAAAACGTAATGCAACTGAATATATAATGAATGACCTTATTTTATAATTTACAGGCGCGTTACTTCTTATAAACATTCCTTACTAGGATGTAATTATTAAATTTGCTTTATAACTTGGTTTACTCTGTTTGTAAAACGTTGATTTAACATTATTTTTGTATAATGGGCGAATGTATCCCACAATTGACGATTGTTACATAACATGAAAACTGCAATTTGAAAGTATTATTATGCAGATCATCTCAAAACGAAGCACGCAGCACGTCCCTACAAAAATGAAAGTCATTGAACTAATATTTACTAATTCAAGAGCAGTACGAACCTAAACTTGAGAATTACAGTTGACACTACAGATTAGTTATGTCATGTATAGATCTGCAGTGCCTCACACAGCGACAGGAAAATGCATCAGTGCATCATTTAGCAGTAAAAAATGAACTCTCGACAAAGTTACGATCTATCCTGAGCCCCATGCCCCAAATGAGACACGGCAGAAAAGTAAGCACGTGAGAAAATACAATGAATCTTTGGGAACACAGTCCTTGTAGCTCATAAAGACATGCGACGTCTTCAGGCTAATGATCTTCGGTCACGGTAACCAACTACTTCGTATCTATGGAGAGAGAGAATTCCATTCTTTAAGTTGCTTGGAACGACTTATGGATACCTCGCTCTCCCCATCGCCGCCTGCTCACGCCGTGCGTTACTATGATGACCACAGGCTTTGGCAGTTCCAGCTGAACACAATGAGAACCGAACATTGGGTATGTGTGGATATGTAGCCTAACTCTGGTAACCAAGTTCAACAAAGAACGACTGTGGTGAGCGCAATTAGACTATTAAGTACGCTGTTTAACAAGGAAGGGTTGTTAGGGCTTAGCACTCATCAACGAAATGGTCATCAGAAACGGATGAACTGTTTGAAGCATGGAAAGCATGGTGAAGGAAATCAGCCATGTTGTTTTCAAAGGACTCATCCCGGCATTTTCCTTTAGTGATTTAGATAAGCCAAGCAAATCATAAATTTGGATGACCGGACGGGAACCGCCGCTCCCTCTCATTCGGTTACTCTTTATGGGTACCATGTTACAACGTGTACAGCCGATTCTGTGGACATCCTAATGACAAAGGGGTCATTATATTACAAACGGTAATTGAAACATGCTTCACATTATATAACGTTTGACGTGGTCAAGAATGTGGAAAACCGATCTTAATTTTCAATATAGTCTTTATTTGTCTAGTTCGCGAGTTTAGAAAATGATATGAAAATGATTGCGCTACGAATCATCTTCAGATCATAAAACATGGTTAGAGTGTAACACGTCGCATATTGTGCAATTAAGAACTATGCCATGAACGACTTGTTACATTCTGCACCGATATTCTATGATGAGAAGATGACTGCTAACACAAACGGAACCGGACATACCATTTTATAAATTCGCGATCTAGAGGTTGCACATCAGTGTTTTGTGAGCATACTATGTACTTTCGTGAAATCTTGCTGTAATTTTTTCCTTCAATCTTTCTGTAACCACTATGTGATAAATAAATATCAGGTGATTTTTACAACAGCAGAATCTACTGAATGCATGAATAGGGGAGAAGACGCAGTATTTAAAACAGCATTGCCTGTCAGTCATCAGTTCAATCACAACCACTAAATATCCAGGTAATACCCATCAGGATTTACACAAGGTGGAATACCAATACGAACCTAGGTACGGAGAAGGCAAATGTGAGACGAATTCATTGCAAGATTCCTTCATAAAGGCGCTCCATCCACAAAACAGTATTTTCACATGTTGTAATAGGTGTGGTCTCTCTTTAAATGTATACAAATTGCAGGTAACAGCCACAACGAAGTAAAAATACTCGATAGCTTCTGATTACAATATTATTGGTTAAATCTGAATCCCGTCACATTGTTCAAATGTTTAGGATCGATACCGAGAAGCGAAATGAAATAGGATGAATACGCACAAAGTGTAATGGCGTATTCGATTGGAAGTCTCAGAAATGTTGGATGGGTTTGTAAAACCGAAAATGGAGATAAAATACGTACAGCACCATCCAAAATTTTCCGCCGTTTAATATCCGTTGATAACTTGTTCTAAGCTTATAATTCTCAAACTGTAAGCTTTATTACAGGAACTATATTTAATATGTAATGGATGTAACAGTGTACTTATTCGTGAACATATATAATTGATTGTAATTATAATGTAAATATTGTAAATTGCTGGGTAATCGCCTGTGGAACTTAGTTTATGGTTATCGACAGCAAAGACGCAATGGCAGTAATCGTGCCGTTGTCTGTCTTTGCATATGGAGCAGAGAGGATTCAGGGCAGCTTGAGTCGTAAAAGAGTGCGGAAGTGTTTGTTGGGTGCTCCCGCAGATGCGGTGTGCGGCTATGATTGCGCCAGTGTAGGCGCACCTACTTCGTTAGCCCGCGAATATTAAGAGCACGGCAGGAGTGGACAGGTGGAGGAAGCTGCAATTCGAACTATTGCCTGTCCCATAATTATCCGTGACATTACCTAGGCATTACCCAGTGGTTTTCTTTCACAAGCTTTGACTAACTTCCTTCAATTATTAACCCGCTATAGTTAAAACTTGTAGGGCACCCATGTTGTCATTGTCCTCAGACATTATTACCAAGCAGGGTCCCTTTCCTTTCCATGCAATCACCGAGTGTCGTACAAATATGGACACTGATTGACTATTTACTGTCAGTTTTGTTTGTTTGCTAATGACCAGTTTCAGCCTAAGTTTTGCTGCCTCAGTAATTGTGCAGTTTTGTACTGCCTAACAGAGGCTTAACGAATTTTTAGTTGTTGACCGTTAACCTCACTCCCTCAAAGTAACGTAAAATTTCACAGGCAAAACTAATAACTAACGACAGAGCATTATTCAGGGTGCGCAGTCTCATTTATTCTGTATTTAGCTTAGCGAGTGACTTCTGCTGGCTTGCTACTACTTTATTGCTCTTATGTTAAAAGTAAAATCAGTTACTCATTTGCTTAAAATAAATTCAGTTCAATGTTTCAATAATTAAAAGTAAATTGCTTGCTTTTTTCCAAATTTTGCATTACGTTACGCTGTGTTTACTGAAAATCATGTTTTTACGTAATAAAGTTTCAGTTACAGTCAGTCATTTATTTAACTTTTGGTTTCAAAATTTTGTATTTCAGAATAAGTGACTGCAAACTCGTGGTTTCTGATTCATTTAATTTCTCGTGAACTACTGTTTTGTGGAAAAGCGTGACTCTCTTCTGTTGCCACGCCAGTAATTATATGCTTAATTTTTTTTCCGTTACCTTTCTTAGGATTCTGGATACTCATTGTCCTATAGGGCTGGCAACCCTTTAATTATCCCTCTTTTGCTAATCAGTATTTTTTGTATTATCAGTATTTTCTGTATTAAAAATATATGTAGAACCCTTTTTCTTCGTGTGCGCTTCGTCGGCGATTTCACCAAATTCCACCCGTTTCAAAATTATTATCAGTATTTAGATTAAGTTAGAATAGAGTTTTCCTTCAGAAGGGTCTGTTAGCTTTACTCACTGTAAAATGTCATTAGGCAAACGCGATCATGTCAATTATATCACAATCCAGTAGGCCGATTAGAAAGGGGAATGTTACAGATTCTTTGTAAAGGTCTTGAAAAGTGTTGTCCATTTGTGAAGGTAAGCGCATACTAGACGCTAGCGCGGCTGATACTAGGGTACTGTTTTAGCGTTTGGAGTTGCTGTCAGACAGGCACGACAGCAAACATCGAAAGAATTAGGATACGAACTGCTGGAATCGTAACATCGGTGTAAATGGTTCAAAGGGCTGTGAGCACTACGGGACTTAACATCTGAGGTCATCAGTCGCCTAGAACTTAGAACTACTTAAACCTAACTAACCTAAGGACATCACACACATCCATGCCCGAGGCAGGATTCCAACCTGCAACCGTAGCGGTCGCGCAGTTCCAAACTGAAGCGCCTAGAACCGCTCGGTCACACCGGCCGGCCTCGGTGTAAATCATACGAAAATATAGTAGAGATTTTAAATGATAATCCCCGGAGGAAAGCGAGCTTAGTTCTTTCCAATATTTGGGTAATTGTAGGGAACAGCATTCGAGGAAGACTATATGGTCATTCTGCTGCCACTGGCGTGTCAGAGTTAACTAGACCAGACTGTTCCAAAGCTGCTCCGTGGGACACAGGAGCTTGCAAGAACCCGTCAGTTAACCCGCAGGCAGGCGCAGACAGCTTAGGCTACCCGCCAGGTAGAATTTTTTGGCGCGGTTCACACTGAGGCAATGCGATTCGTGATACGACGCAGAAGCAGCCTACACTGGTGGAGCACATAGAAAAGTAGCTGAAGCTGGTTCACACTGGCACAACAGGGAATGCTGGTTGCTCAACAGTTGCGCTTCAATTCGCTTATATATACCTCCACAGCCGCCCTTTACCCCTGTCTTCTATGGCCCATGGTGGGCCACAGCAGCCTCATTAGTCCCATTTTGTCGCGCGCAGTATACTTCAGTCAGGATGGCATTCAAGCAAACGTACCTTTTCCGGGAAGCATCCACCCTTGGCCCAAAAACCAACGATAGTTGAAGGTGGCAAACTGTAAACCACAAAATTAAAAAAGACACCCTACACCCAAAAGCCTTCTCACCAACTTACAAACACAAAGAACACACAAACGAGCACACATGAACAAGAAACACCCACAACAACAAACAAGTGGTTCACTCTCACCTACAACAACAAAGCAGCCCACAGAGTAGGCAACATACTCAAAAAACAAAGGCTAAAAATAGCCTACAGGACAGACAATTCAACACAGAGGAAACTAAGGACAACCAGCACAAGCACAGACAAACACAACACATCTGGCATTCACCAACTAACGTGTCAGGACTGAAAAATCAGTTCATATACACAGAACACAGGAGAGCATTAAAAAGTAACAGCTGTCACTCCACATTTGCTGAGCACCTTATGGACAATAAACATAGCCCAACAGACATCAACACTGATTTGAAAATTCTCAAATGCAGCAACAGCCCCCCACGAAAACTAATAATTGAAGAAAATTATCAAATTCAAAAAGCCATAATTGAAGGAAAGCACGTAATAAATTAATACACAGTTCTGTGCAATGGAACTCTGTTCTCTGCCCTCAAAGAATTAGTATATATTACCAACGTATAGAAACCGTAAGTGAAACATAATGTAAATAGATACGCACACACACACACACACACACACACACAACCTTTCACATAAATTATTAATCTCAGGCATAGCCACAAAGTTTAGAATTCATAATTTTTGCGTAATTGTTTTGCCTAGATTAAGTTGTATATAGATGCAGGTGACAAACTGTAAAGAAAAACAGACACTATAAAAATGTAATACAGCAGGAAAACCACACCATGTGGTAAGAAGGTATGAATACACAATTGTATGTGCTCCTCCAAAACCTGTAATTACGATTTAGAAACTAATATTTGTATGTATACTACTGGCTATTAAAATTGCTACACCACGTGTACAGACGCGAAATTTAACCGACAGGAAGAAAATGCTGTGATATGCAATTGATTAGCTTTTCAGAGCATTCACACAAGGTTGGCACCGATGGCGACACCTACAACGTGCTGACACGAGGAAAGTTTCCAACCGATTTCTCATACACAAACAGCAGTTGACCGGCGTTTCCTGGTGAAACGTTGTTGTGATGCCTCGTGTAAGGAGGAGAAACCCGTACCGTCACGTTTCCGACTTTGGTAAAGGTCGGATTGTAGCCTATCGCGATTGCGGTTTATCATATCGCAACATTGCTGCTCGCGTTGGTCGAGATCCAATGACTGTTAGCATAATATGGAATCGGTGGGTTCAGGAGGATAATACGGAACGCCGTGCTGGATCCCAACGGCCTCGTATCATTAGCAGTCAAGATGACAGGCATCTTATCCGCATGGCTGTAACGGATCGTGCAGCCACGTCTAGATCCCTGAGTCAAGAGATGTGGACATTTGCTAGACAACAACCATCTGCACGAACAGTTCGACGACGTTTGCAGCAGCATGGACTATCAACTCGGAAATCATGGCTGCGGTTACCCTTGACGCTGCATCACAGACAGGAGTGCCAGCGATGCTGTACTCAACGACGAACCTGGGTGCACGAATGGCAAAACATTTTTTCGGATGAATCCAGGTTCTGTTTATAGCATCATGATGGTCGCATCCGTGTTTGGCAACATCGCGGTGAACGCACATGGGAAGCGTGTATTCGTCATCACCATACTAACGGATCACCCGGCGTGATGGTATGGGGTGCCATTGGTTACACGTCTCCCTCACCTCTTGTTCGCATTGACGGTACTTTGAAAAGTGGACGTTACATTTAAGATGTGTTACGACCCGTGGCTCTACCCTTAATTCGATCCCTGCGAAACCCTACATTTAAGCAGGATAATGCAAGACCGCATGTTACAGGTCCTGTACGGGCCTTTCTGGATACAGAAAATGTTCGACTGCTGCTCTGGCCAGCACATTCTCCAGATCTCTCAACAACTGAAAACGTCTGGTCAATGGTGGCCGAGCAAATGACTCGTCACAATACGCCAGTCACTACTCTTGGTGAACTGTGGTATCGTGTTGAGGCTGCATGGGCTGCTGTACCTGTACAAGCCATCCAAGCTCTGTTTGACTCAATGCCCAGGCGTATCAAGGCCGTTATTACGGCCAGAGGTGGTTGTTCCGGGTACAGATTTCTCAGGCTCTATGAACCCAAATTGCGTGAAAATGTAATCACATGTCAGTTCTAGTATAATATATTTGTCCAATGAATACCCGTTTATCATCTGCATTTCTTCTTGGTGCAGCAATTTTAATGGCCAGTGGTGTATTTAAACAGTAAAGAACATTCCTTATATTTAACATCCATAACAATAAAAAAAAACCACTGATGATGCTGCAACTGCAGTGCAACATGTCTGGGACAAAAAACAAAATTGTGTTTTGCTAAAGGCGGACCCCACTCAAAAACATGTTATTTTCAAAGCAAACACAGACAAAAAAGCTTCAACACCAAGATGATAATAAGATAAATTGCTCCATTTCCGCATTACAACGACGACTTCACTGTTTTCCGAGTCCACCCCACTTGCTTTATATACCCTTCACTGCTAGTGCTGCCACATGCCGTTTGTGAGTGGCTGTTGCACGACGACGTCGAACACCTATGTGACTAGACTGTGTATCCGGCAGGAGTGCTACTGTTTAAGAAACACTGGCCATCCAGCTCACGTATATATCTACCATCTATTTTAAACCCTTAAGCTCAGTAGTGTTGGGTTGTGCACAATATGACCAGTTAGGCTGTCGATGCCAGCCACTAATCATGAGAAGGAGTCCGCTTGCAGTTTGAGATGGTGGAGCCAACTGCTGCCGTCAGACTTTGCTGCCAATAGCTGCAGGTCTCTGCCTGGGTCTGTATGCTCTCTACTTGGCACCTTCGCACTGTCGAGGTCGGGTGTCTTTTCCTTCTGCTCCGTGGTGGGCCGTGGGTTCGTGTCTGGGCCATCTAACTGCCCACCCACCATCGCCAAATGTGACATACATTCTTGCTCTTCATTGCCCGGAGTTGGCACACACAATCGTCTTATCCATGCCGGAGGATACTGTTTAGCACCACCTGCTGTGGTGTGTTTTCGGCCGTCACAAAAGCAGGAAAGCAGCCGTGGGTCCTTCTTCCTGCTGCTCATCACCAGTGGCCACCGCTGCCTTGCGTCAGCGCTCTGCTACTGTACTGACAGCAGCACGAGGCCGCCATCTGCCATCGCGCCTTGCACCACCCTCCTGGCAGGCAACTGCCGACGTCCGCATGTTTCAGCGGCTGTGGCCGCCTACGTCGCAGAGGCCAACGACAGTCTCTCCAGCTCTGATTCCGTCAGTGTAACTGTTACGAATAAAACACTTTCTCAGCCACTAATGTATATATAACAGGCCACCGTTCGACGGCTGCCACCACCAGCACCATTGCAAGCACACCGCAACTGTGGAAATGCGCTACATCCTAACATACGTCACTGTAGGGTAACGCTTGTGATCCCTACGGTGCATACGATTTTCGTCTAGTTTCGTTAAATCTTTGCTGCTAAACACTAAATTGATGACATATTTAAATAAGTTACTGTTCCAGCCGTTACCAGTTTTTAACAAAACTTTCGTCAGCGAATTGCTGAATTTTGTTAGATACACCAATTATAGGTCATGTGTTGCGTGTTTTTAAATATCACCGTGCCTGTAAAATCTTTCAGCTTCTTCCCGAAATTTTTTTTTTATTTTCTTGTAACTCAGAATACAATACTGCGACGCTCTTCATTGTAACATCTGCTGACCGCTAAATTGATGACACATTTAAATAAGTTACCGTTTCTTCCTTTTACCCGTTTTTAACAAAACTTTCGTCAACGGATTGCTGAAAGTTGTTAATTAGAGGAATTAGACAGATTACAGCTCACGTGCTGCGTGCTTTAAGTGTCATCGTGGCAGTGAAATATTTCAGTTTCTTCTAGACTTTTTTTTTTATTTCCTTGCAGCTCGGAATATAATACTGGGCCGCTCTCCTTAATAACCTTAAGTATGGAGCTGGATCATATTTGCACATGAAAATTCAACATCTTAGTCTTTCTCTTTGTGCTGCTAGTTCACGTTGAAACGCTTCGTGGCGCTGTCATCTTGAGAAAGATAATGAACCAACAGCAAGTCGTTTAGAAACGAAGCAAAACACGTTTGGGTTTCGGCTGTCATGTTCCATGTTATTAAATGAGCAGGATTTGTAATAATTTTAAGTTTGGAATGTGATACTCTCGGTTTATCCAGATAAAACAAATATAATTTCGTCATGCATAATGATTCTTTTAAGCAAGCTCACATACTGTTCGGTAGAGGTTACAAAATTCTCTTCTTACTGTAGTTGTAAATTGTCGTAGCAGTGTTGGGAAAGAACCAGAGGTCCAAGCCCTAATAGAAAGCACTGAAGCTCAATTGGTTATAGGTACGGAAAGTTGGCTAAACCCGAAAATAAGTTCAGCCGAAAGTTTTTCAAACATTCTAACAGTGTTCAGAAAGGATAGATTAAATACAGTTGGCGGTGGAGTATTTATTGCTGCCAGAAGTAGTTTGCCTTGTAGTGAAATTGAAGTAGATAGTTCCTGCAAAATAATATGGGTAGAGGTTATATCTGACAACCTGACTAAACTATTACTTGGATCGTTTTACCGACCCCCCGACTCAGAAGACTTTGTTGCTGAACAATTCAAAGAAACTGTAATGTCTCTTGAGGCGGTATCTTCGCGATATTTTCAGAAATTTTATAAATTATATAACTCAGTACATATCTCGAAATATCTCTTCTTATCTTACCGATTCCTAAACTTTAATATACGATGATTATCAATGCAAAGTAGTTTCAAGCCCTATTATTCCTTGGAGCGTACATTTACTCCATGGAATAGTTTCTCTGCTATCTATGTTTTTCTCTTATGTAAAGAATGATTGAGATCTTGCCGATTAGCCGTAAAAGAACGAAGATGTATATGTATGTGCAAAACAGATTCTTAATTTAAAAACAATTTTGAGAGTGAGAGCTATACAAAATAAAAATACAGTAGTTACTTTCGTAGACTTCAAGAAGGCCTACGACTCAGTTGACAGACAAACACTATTCCAGATACTTTATGAATCAGGGGTAGATGAAAACACCAGAAGACTTGTTGAACAAACGCTCACAGATACAACATCAAGAATTAAGTTTCAAGGCGAAATTTCTGAACCATTCAAAATCAAAACAGGAGTTCGACAAGGTGACGGACTGTCCCCAATTCTCTTTAACTTGGTTTTAGATAAAGTAGTAAAAACATGGGAAAACACATTAAAAAACAGAGGCACAAAGGGTATAAGCATGGGCCAAGGAAAGAACAAATTTGAAGTAAAATGTTTAGCCTTTGCGGATGATATGGCATTGATAACTGAAAACCGAACAGATGCAACAGTTATGCTTGATATGTTACACGAGATTGCTGAAAAGACTGGGCTAAAAATATCCTACGAAAAAACCGAGTATATAGAACACAAACATAATACAGAAAAGTTTATGAAAACAAAGTATGGAAAAATTAAAAGAGTTGATAGATTCAAATACCTGGGGGAGTGGATCCAAGCCAATGGACTGGATAACACAACAAATAAAGAAAGAATAAAAAAGTTGGAATTTGCATATAAATTAACACAAAACTACTACAATAAGAAATCAATATCCATACAAGCAAAGATTAAACATTATAATTCAGTTATTAGGACACAAGCAACATATGGATCAGAGTGCCTAACATTGAATAAGAAAGGCGAATTAAGAGAACTAGAAAAAAGAGAGAGAAAAATATTAAGAAAAATTCTAGGTCCTGAGAAAAACAAGGAAAATAGGTGGATTAAAAGGAGAAATGAAGACCTATACAAAATACAGAAAAGATCACAGATACAATGAGGAAGAGACAGCTAAAATTTTATGGACATTTAAAAAGAATGGAAGAAACACGTATTACAAAGAAAATTTTTAATTACGTTAGTAATCTGAAAAACACTGTAGGATGGATAGAAGCAGTAAAGAAAGACGCCAACAAAATAGGTGTTACAGAAGAAATAATACGTGACAGGAATAACTTTAGGCTACTTATAGAAAACGCAAACTATGAAGAAGATGCGCCAAAACCTCGACCCAAGAGAGTGTGGACAGATGAGCAGAGACGAGCAGTTGGCGAGAAAATGAAGAAGTACTGGGAAGAACGGAAGAAAAAGAAACACCATAAGTCTTAAGTTGTATGCGGTCCATAGCTGGCCAAATTCATAATAAAAAAATCTTGATGAGATTCTCTATGAGAAGGAATTTAATACATGAACTAAACTAAAGTAAGTGTGTTCGCGTATTATTTAACTGATTATTATTGACAGTGTCTGCTTACTACGCTGTGTTGCACGAGATCAGTGGGGAACGTCTGATTTACACTGGACGAACCTGCCGTTTTGTACGCTCAAGATATCCAGTTTATTACTTTCAATAAATGGGCTAACACGGTCTTACCTGCAGATCTCCGGTCTTCCCCATGTGATCACCGAAAGTTAATAATTAATACAAATGTTTTCAGGAGATCGACTGACAATTTTCGACGCACCGAGACTTCGAAATTGCTTCATTGCCTTATGGAATTTAAGTTAAGCTCAATTTCATAAAGGATAGAACAGTATTGAACTGTGTGAATGTGATAAGCCTGCTTTGTGAATGAAAATTACCCTAATATACGCATGTTTTTACTATCCTGATCAGTGAAGCTAAACCAGGCCGGTGTGAGAGAGGTTTTCAAATTTCAGATCCCACAAAAATATTAAAAAACCTTGAATCTCATTTCAAATAGACGCACCACTCATACAAATATAGTCAGTGGTGACTTCAATCTACCCTCGATATGCTGGAAAAATTATACTTTTAAAGCCAGCGGCAGACATAAAACATCACCCGAAATTGTACTGAATGCTTTCTCAGAAAATTATTTCGAACAATTAGTCCATGAGCCCACTCAAGCATGGTTGCGAAAGCATACTTGACGTCTTAGCAACAAATAAGCCTGGATAAATAGGGAGTAACGTGACAAATACAGGGATTAGCGACCACAAGGCAGTTGCTGCTAGGCTGAATACCGCAACACCTACAACCATCAAAAAGATACGCAAAGTATATCTATTTAAAAAAGCTGATAAAAATTCTCTTAACACCTTTTGAAGAGACGGTCTTCACCTCTTCCAATATGATCATGTAAGCGTAGGAAAGTTGTGGAATGATTTCAGAGAGATAGGTTCGACAGCAGTTGAGAGATATATACCACATAAATTAATAAGTGATGGGACTGATCCCCCATGGTACACAAAACAAGTCGGATCGCTGTTGCAGAAGCAGCCAGAAAAGCATGCCTAATTTAAAAGAAAGCAAAATCCCCAAGACTGGCAAAGTTATGCCGAAGTTAAAAATATAGCGCGAACTTCAATGAGAGATGTTTTTAATAACTTCCACTACGAAATTCTATCTCGAAATCTCGCAGAAAACCCAAAGAGATTCTGGTCATATATAAACCACACCAGCGGCAATACGCAATCGATACCTTCACTGCGCGATAACAACGGTGAAGTCACTGATGACAGTGCCACTAAAGCAGAGTGATTAAACACGGTTTTCCGAAACTCCTTCACCAAAGAAGACCAAGTAAACATTCTTGAATTACAATCAAGAACAACTGCCAAGATGAGAAACATAGAAGTATATATCTTCGGTGTAACAAAGCATCTTAAATCACTTAATAAAGCCAAGGTCTCCGGTCCAGACTGTATACCAGACAGATTCCTCTCAGAGTATGCTGATACGATAGCTCCATATTTAGCAATTATATACAACCGTTCGCTCACAGAAAGAAACTTACCTAAAGACTGGAAAATTACTCAAGTCACACCAATACCCAAAAATGGAAGTAGGAGTAATCCGCTGGGTTACAGGACAATATAACTGACGTCGATTTGCAGTAGGGTTTTGTAACATATACTGTAGTCGAACATTAGGAAGTATCTCGAAGAAAACGATTTATTGACACATAGTCAGCAAGGATTCAGAAAATATCGTTCTTGTTAAACACAACTATCTCTTTATACTCATGAAGTAGTGAGTGCTATGGACAGGGGATGACAAACTGATTCCATATTTTTAGATTTCCAGAAGGCTTTCGACACCGTTCTTCACAAGCGTCCTGTAACCAAACTGCGTGCCTATGGAATACCGTCTCAGTTGTGCGACTGTATTCGTGATTTCCTATCAGAAAGGTCACAGTTCGTAGTAATAGAAATAAAGTCATCGAGTAAAACAGAAATAATATCCGGTGTTCCTCAAGGAAGTGTTATAGCCCCTCTACGGTTCCTGATCTATATTAACGACATAGGGACTAAGTAACCGTCTTAGATTGTTTGCGGATGATGCTGTCATTTACAGTCTTGTGCCGTCATCAGATGACCAGAACGAATTGCAGAATGATTTAGATAAGATATCTGCATGGTGCAACAAGTGGCAATTGATCCTGAATAAAGAAAAGTGTGAAGTTATTCACATGAGTACTAAAAGAAATACATTTAATTTCGATTACACGATAAGTCACACATATCTTAAGGCTGTAAATTCAATTAAATACTTAGGGATTACGATTACAAATTGCAATGATTACATAGATAATGTTGCGGGTAGAACCAACCATAGACTGCGATTCATTGGCAGAAAACTTAGAAAGTGCAACAGGTCTACTAAAGAGACTGCTTACACCACGCTTGTCTGCCCTATTCTGGAGTATTGCTGTGCGGTGTGGGATCCGCATCATGTGGGACTGACGGATGACATCGAAAACGTACAAAGAAGGGCAGCTCGTTTTGTATTATCGCGAAGTAGGGAAGATAGTGCCACAGACGTGATACGTGAATTATAGTGGCAATCATTAAAACAAAGGCGTTTTTCGTTGCGACGGGATCTTCTCATGAAATTTCAATCACCATTTTTCACCTCCGATTGCGAAAACATTCTGTTGGCACCCACCTACATAGGAAGAAACGATCATCACAATAAAATAAGAGGAATGAGGGCTTGCACAGAAAAATTCAACTGCTCGTTTTTCCCGGGCGCCGTTCGAGAGTGGAGCGGTAGAGAGAAAGCTTGAAGGTGGTTCATTGAACCCTCTGCCAGACACTTTATTGTGAATAGCACAGAAATCACGTAAATGTATGTTAGTAAGTGCAACTGTTGGCTCACTTTATGCATTTATTTCAAAGGGCCTTGCAGGAACGTTCACACATCATTCTCGGTTGTATCTGTACTTCAACTCTCAGCTGATCTTTTCGTTGATGACTGATACATCCGTTGTACACAGAACTGTTCGACCTAATACCGCAGGAGGAATATGAGGTCCAAATACTTCTTGAAAGGGAATAAATTTTCTGATGTGGAAGTACTCTCATTTAAGGCGTAACATGAGGCAGTGTTGTAGAAACGTTAGTGGTTACTTCATAGGATGTATACTCTCCGAATAACTGTGAAGCATCATGAAGTTTGTCGCATGCAATGTTTTGGTAAACAGTTGTTGTTGTTGTGGTCTTCAGTCCTGAGACTGGTTTGATGCAGCTCTCCATGCTACTCTACCTTGTGCAAGCTTCTTCATCTCCCAGTACTTACTGCAACCTACATCCTTCTGAATCTGCTTAGTGTATTCATCTCTTGGTCTCCCTCTACGATTTTTACCCTCCACGCTGCCCTCCAATGCTAAATTTGTGATCCCTTGATGCCTCATAACATGTCCTATCAACCGGTCCCTTCTTTTTGTCAAGTTGTGCCACAAACTCCTCTTCTCCCCAATTCTATTCAATACCTCCTCATTATTTATGTGATCTACCCATCTAATCTTCAGCATTCTTCTGTAGCACCACATTTCTAAAGCTTCTATTCTCTTCTTGTCTAAACTATTTATCATCCATGTTTCACTTCCATACATGGCTACACTCCATACAAATACTTTCGGAAACGACTTCCTGACACTTAAATCTATACTCGACGTTAACAAATTTCTCTTCTTCAGAAACGCTTTCCTTGCCATTGCCAGTCTACATTTTATATCCTCTCTACTTCGACCATCATCAGTTATTTTACTCCCCAAATAGCAAAACTCCTTTACTACTTTAAGTGTCTCATTTCCTAATCTAATTCCCTCAGTATCACCCGACTTAATTCGACTACATTCCATTATCCTCGTTTTGTTTTTGTTGATGTTCATCTTATATCCCCCTTTCAAGACACTGTCCATACCGTTCAACTGCTCTTCCAACTCCTTTGCTGTCTCTGACAGAATTACAATATCATCGGCGAACCTCAAAGTTTTTATTTCTTCTCCATGGATTTTAATACCTACTCCGAATTTTTCTTTTGTTTCCTTTACTGCTTGCTCAATATATAGATTGAATAACATCGGGGATAGGGTACAACCCTGTCTCACTCCCTTCCCAACCACTGCTTCTCTTTCATGTTCCTCGACTCTTATAACTGCCATCTGGTTTCTGTAGAAATTGTAAATAGCCTTCCGCTCCCTGTATTGTACCCCTGCCACCTTCAGAATTTGAAAGAGTGTATTCCAATTGTCAAAAGCTTTCTCTGAGCCTACAAATGCTAGAAACGTATGTTTGCCTTTTCTTAATCTATCTTCTAAGAAAAGACGTACGGTCAGTATTGCCTCATGTGTTCCAACATTTCTACTAAATCCAAACTGATCTTCCCCGAGGTCAGCTTCTACCAGTTTTTCGTTCGTCTGTAAAGATTTCGCGTTACTATTTTGCAGCCGAGACTTATTACACTGATAGGTCGGTAATTTTCACATCTGTCAACACCTGCTTTCTTTGGGATTGGAATTATTACATTCTTCTTGAAGTCTGAGGGTATTTCGCCTGTCTCATACATCTTGCACACCAGATGGTAGAGTTTTGTCAGGACTGGCTCTCCCAAGGCTGTAAGTAGTTCTAATGGAATGTTGTCCACTCCCGGGGCCTTGTTTCGACTCAGGTCTTTCAGTGCTCTGTCAAACTCTTCACGCACTATCATATCTCCCATTTCATCTTCATCTACATCCTCTTCCATTTCCATAATATTGTACTCAAGTACATCGCCATTGTATAGATCCTCTATATACTCCTTCCACCTTTCTGCTTTCCTTTCTTTGCTTAGAACTAGGTTTCCATCTGAGCTCTTGATATTCATACAAGTGGTTCTCTTTTATCCTAGGGTCTCTCTAATTTTCCTGTAGGCAGTATCTATCTTACCCCTAGTGAGATAAGCCTCTACATACTTACATTTGTCCTCTAGCCATCCCTGCTTAGCCATTTTGCACTTCCTGTCGATCTCATTTTTGAGACGTTTGTATTCCGATTTGCGTGCTTCATTTACTGCATTTTTATGTTTTCTCCTTTCATCAATGAAATTCAGTATTTCTTCTGTTGCCCAAGGATTTCTACTAGCCCTCGTCTTTTTACCTACTTGATCCTCTGCTGCCTTCACTATTTCATCTCTCAAAGCTACCCATTCTTCTTCTACTGCATTTCTTTCCCCCATTCTTGTCAATCGTTCCCTTATGCTCTCCCTGAAACTCTGTACAACCTCTGGTTTAGTCAATTTATCCAGGTCCCATCTCCTTAAATTCCCACCTTTTTGCAGTTTCTTCAGTTTTAATCTACAGTTCATAACCAATAGATTGTGGTCAGAGTCCACATCCGCCCATGGAAATGTCTTACAATTTAAAACCTGGTTCCTAAATCTCTGTCTTACCATTATATAATCTATCTGATACCTTCTAGTATCTCCAGGATTCTTCCATGCAAACAACCTTCTTTTATGATTCTTGAACCAAGTGTTAGATATGATTAAGTTATGCTCTGTGCAAATTTCTACCTGACGGCTTCCTCTTTCATTTCTTACCCCCAATCCATATTCACCTACTATGTTTCCTTCTCTCCCTTTTCCAGTCACCCATGACTATTAAATTTTCGTCTTCCTTCACTACCTGAATAATTTATTTTATCTCATCATACATTTCATCAGTTTCTTCATCATCTGCAGAGGTAGTTGGCATATAAACTTGTACTACTGTAGTAGGAGTGGCAAACAGGGAAATTTGAAAAAGAGATGATTCCGACGAAACGCGGAGCATCGACACTACGTTCAAAAACTGGCAGTCAAACTTCAACACAAATAAGTGTAACGTACGGCGCGTAGATTGGCTGGGAACTGTTATTCTCTATTTCACCACTGACAATCAATCACTGTAAAATCACTCAAAACTTCTAGGAGTTTGCGTCCCTTGCTAAATAATGTGCATCGCCACATCAAAACTGGAGGGAAAGTGAGTGTTATTCTTCCATTGGAAAAAAACCTTAGTTAGTGCAGTTCACTGACAAAGAAGGTAGCTTCCAAACACCTTGTCAGACTGATTACTAGATTTTATCCATAAGCCTGGAAGCATTACGACGCATAATTGATAGAGGAGGTAGAGAACGTCGAAGTAACAGTTGCCTGCGTCATCACAGGTGCTTTTAATCGGCGTCAGGGTGTCAGTCACGTGGCAAAGAGTCCTTATACACCATAGCAACTGATGTGACGGCAGAAGTGCCAACACCGTGTTGTTTGAGGAAGCCGAAATGCACGCTATAAGCTCACGCAGGATGGCGTGAGGTCTGAAACAGGATACTTAATGAATGCTATAAAGAAAAGTACGTAGCTTCTGGAATACTTAACTTTAATCCATAATTGGTTAACATTGGTCTTGTTACTGTACATGCTTCATTAGATACATAGCAAAGAAGAAATGGCGCCTTGCTAGGTCGTAGCAATTGACTTAGCTGAAGGCTATGCTAACTATCGTCTCGGCAAATGAGAGCGTAATTCTCAGTGAACCTTTCCTAGCAACGTCGGCTGTACAACTGGGGCGAGTGCTAGTAAGTCTCTCTAGACCTGCCGTGTGGCGGCGCTCGGTCTGCAATTACTGACAGTGGCGACACGCGGGTCCGACGTATACTAATGGACCGCGGCCGATTTAAAAGCTACCACCTAGCAAGTGTGGTGTCTGGCGGTGACACCACAGCAACTATCGGATTTGACATACAGAGAGAGGACATTGCACGAGGCGTCACACAACATACGACACAGCCTGCTCCAGCAAAAAATTTATCTCATGGAGTGAACATAACAGTAGCGTAAAAATTCTGAGATTATTTAGAGACTAGTCAATAGGCCTCCTTCCCGCGCATTCGTCGCGATGGAGCAAGAAGAGGAGGGCGAAGGGAAATTAAAATGGGCCATAAAACACTCTCCGCTGCCCACAATAAGGTGGCTTATGGAGTATAAATCTACAGTAGAATAAGATGCCTCTCCGTTTCTTTTCAATCGTACACGAGGCAGTGGTGGTTTCTCATTTGGAGCACATTGCGCGTGATGCCCACATTATGTCACGCGGCAGTATTTTATAACACCGTTCCTACAAAATTATTTTACTATCTGAGCACGCCGCGGCTCACAAAAGTTCAAAGTTAAAAACACGAAAAACAATTTCCTGTTCAGTTGATCGCACAGACGATAAAAGCATATCGAGTTTTAGAAAAGCAGCCCACAGGCCAGAGTTATGGCGGGGGGGGGGGGGGGGGGGCAAACCGGGGTATCTGCTCCTGGCGACAATTTCAGAGGGCACCAAACTCATATTCTTGAGGAAAAAAACCTTGTTTCACAAAGCACAGTTTTGCCATCGTTATTCATATGATTCTGAAACGCATCCCTGTTGGTTTTCGAATATTTTTGAACACATTCTAAGTTGATTTCAGCACGAATCATAACTTGATTTTTGAATGTGTGCATAGTGCACATGATGTCTCTGCCAGGAGAATCTCCCCCGCATCTAGAATTAAAAAGCTTTCCCGCAGACGAAAGGGGACGGGGCTATACGAGCTGAGCCGAATAAACCCGAACGGGCGAATGTCAATCGCTATTTGATTATGTGGTTGATTCGGCAGGGACGAATGGTAAGCGTTGTTATAATTATTAGCAAAATGCATATATTCAGACTACCGGAATGGAAATAAACGACTAAAAGGAATAACGGTTAAGAAAGATTATAAATTATCGTCACAGTGTATCCACAAAAGTGAAATTTTGACAGACAATTTTGGCCCGATCGCTACACTACTATGGGCCAGTTGTACAGTCCTCGGTAGCTGGCGCATAAGTTCTATTCTCGGAATAGCGCGGAAAACGCGTTATACAAACACATAATAACGCTAAAAGGAGAATATACACAGGGTAACTAAACCGGTGATTCTGGTAGAATTAATTAAGTAAACTGGAGAATAAGTTTTGACAGTGGTAGGAATAGTTACAGAATCAGTGATGACAAGATTGTTTGTTAGAACGAAGAAGGAGAAGAAACGGAAACATCACAAAAATTATGTGGAAGAATGGTTTCGTACTTCTACTTTTCAGTCTCATACTTGAGAAACTGGAGTATATGAATGAAATGTGAAGCTATTTCTTAACGTAAAACTTTTTGCTTGTAGCAGGACCAATAGGCATTTGATAATAGTACATCGTGAACAATATTCTGTCGTGTAATTTCTGTAAATGAGGTAGACCAGTTGTGCCAAAACAGTCTCGCTTATCTAACGTGCGTTTCAATTGCTGCTATATTAGAAAGGCCTATTTCGTTTTATCTAGCAAACAGTGACAAAACAGATGTAATGAAATCGAGAAACCGCACCAGTCTTAGGTATTATTCGTATTACCAGCTTGTTCGGTATTAGATAATGGCATTTTGATTTTTCATGTGGCAAAACGTTTGACGGACTTTGATGAGGTAATAGATTCTTTCGCAGGAAGGAAAGCAAGCCGTGTAAAGCTGCAGCAAGGTTAGAGAGAAAAAAAATGTTGGGACCAAAGGATTGAAGTAGTGCATACTGTCTTGCCTCTTTTTTTTTTAAAAAAAAAAAAAAAAAGGGCTAGGATGTCATACCGGCTAACTGGGAGCAGGACAGGCACCACAGGACGCTTTAATTTCCAGTGTCCTAGATATAGGTTTGATGGTTTCCATTACAAAATATACATGTTTATACCACAGAGCGAAATACAGTGACGTACGATAGAAGAATGCTATGTGAAGAGGCGTCGCACTGCACTTTGGCACTCTTAAGACTGAATAACATGTCTCACATTGTAACGCCTCTCAGAAAAATTTATAAATGACAGTGCTGGAAAACCTCGTACGTTACTTGATTTTCAAACAGCTGAGCAAAACTAAACGTACTCAGGCATTTCTCTCTTTACTTATTCTGATCAACACTAAACTGAGACACAATAATTTTTTTTAGCGCAACGCAATCTGAGTTTCAATAATCCCTACAAAAGAATGACCCTGACTAACAATAACCTATACCTTTCATGAATCACTTACCTCACAAAAATCTTCGTTACTGCCAGCTAAATGAAAGATTCGAACTACTGAAGGCACTAACTACTGATAAGCATAGTTAGCAAATGAAAGATTTTGATGGAGAACAAACAATGTATTTACCTTAATAGTGTTCAAAAGTCATAATGTATATATCAGTTCATGACATCCAGTGTTACAAATTTCCTTTTTCTGATAGACACACGTCCAGATCGTCCGCTCTCAAAACCCTTCCCTCTCTCTCTCCCCACATCCACCACTGCTGGCGGCTCACCTCCAACTGCGCAACACTACGCGCTGTTCACATCCAACTGCCCAACACTACACAAGCGAATATTCCAGCAATGAGTCCAACCAGCCACAGATTTCACACATCACAGTCAGTGATTTTCATACAGAGCGCTACGTGGCGTAACCAACATAAAAACCTAAACAGCCTACTTACAACATTTCCTAGAACGTATATGTTTCATATATCAAACTCCTCAGAAAGATGTGTGCTGTAAAAAGAACATATGTTTGAAAAATCGATTTTTTTTAAATTTTTGACGTCCTATCTCTAACATTCAAGGGGGAAAGGAGTGGATTTTTGACCCGGTTCGGAAATATCGAAGTTACGGTGCTGTGTGCCCGCTGGGTTCCTGGCCAGCTAAAAGAACACTGTAAAGAGCAACGGAGGATCATCTGTGCGGAATTTCTCGCGCGCTACGAAGCTGGTTGTGACAATTTTTTTTGTCGGAGGTCGTCGAAGGTCGTCGAAGGTCGTCGAAGGTGATGAAACATGGGTTCATCACTTCGAACCGGATGAAAGGGTCCTTTAGCCACCTTTCATTAGTCCAGTGGCCCATTTTCACTAGCATTTCTCTTTCTTTTCCTTGTTTCTCTTTCCTCATAACTCTCATAGTGGTGTGATTGAATGAATGTGGTTGTGTGTCACGTTGCTAGACGGTGGCGTAGTCTGCTGCAGAAAGTTTGTGATAGTCGTACAGATTCAGCAGCAGTTGTACAGAATAGTCAAATCTTGTAGTGGTCAAGTAGGCAACGAAGTTTGTGCTACTTGTGAGAAATGCACCTGCGTTAGGTTGGTGGCGGAAATGGCATCATTGGGTTTTTCCGGCCACGCGGAGCGTGGAGGAGGCTGGAGAAGAAAAAGGGAGGCAGTCTGCCGCCGGTACGGGAAGCGTCCACAGCTGTGCTCCAGTCGAAGAAGGGTGAGTTAGACTGACCGCGTGGCGCGTTGTTACTTGGCGAGAGGAGAGCTGTTAGCTTTTGGTCTCGCTTTTCAACTCTGAAAGATTGCTTTGCCTTGTCGCAGTAAGGAATGCAAAACTTTGGCAGATTTTTCTTTTAGTAAATTTCCATGGCACACTTGGATCCGCCGGAAGAGCGCCACACAAGGGTGTCGATAAGAAGTGAACACTCGCTTCTGTATGAATGTTTGTTTGCCTTCAGCTGTGCCTGTAGAAGCTTTTATTTTTCTAAATATTAATAGCTTTGCCTTCTCGTAAATTTTCCTTGCTCTATGTATCTTTCGTCCGAGGGGAACCAACCACGTGGTGGAACATTAGTTTGTTGCACTACCGTCATCACTAACTGTCCGATCTCATGTTTGTTTTAAAGAAGGTTAACTGTTCATGATTGTGATATTGTTGCAACTTGGCCACGATACCTAGAAATTGCGTCTCCACAAACCACGTGGGCACGCGGGTGTACTGCGAAATGTGTACAGCTTCACGAGTTATTGCGATCAGTTATCAGGCAACAGCAGTTGTATGAATGATTCACGCCAATGATTTTAGGTGTAGATTATAACGGTGAATGTATCGATGCTTTTCTTTAATGTTTTAGGAGGAGGAGGAGGAGGAGGAAGAGGAGGAGATTAGTGTTTAACGTCCCGTCGACAACGAGGTCATTAGAGACTGAGCGCAAGCTCGGGTTAGGGAATGACGGGGAAGGAAATCGGCCGTGCCCTTTCAAAGGAAACATCCTGGCATTTGCCTGAAAGGATTTAGGGAAATCACGGAAAACCTAAACCAGGATGGCCGGAGACGGGATTGAACCGTCGTCCTCCCGAATGCGAGTCCAGTGTGCTAACCACTGCGCCACCTCGCTCGGTCAATGTTTTAGGAATTAATGTTATTAGGAATTGTGTACATGCCTCACATTCATATCTTAGGAATAAATGATTTTATCCACAATTTTCTTTTGTATTCCGAGGTTACGTTTTTGCACCTAAGCCACTCACCTCATGACTTTCCCGTTAGCACATACAACGCGTTTCCTTAAGCACAGGTCCAGTGATTAGTTTCCCGTTTTATTTTAAAACAAATGCTTTAGATTAAGTCTTATTTTCAGGTGTGTTGCTGGGAGCTCATCTTATGCACAGTGTCCATGCATTTTCTATTTTATTTTAAATGTTTGTTTCTCGTGAACAGTGCACGGGCAATACTAATAATTATGTCGCATCCACTATGAACGATATCACAACGTATGCATTTTTATGAGTTTTTGGTCTGTGATCAAATTAATTTATTTTCCGACTCGGCCAAACCTTTGATTAGTTGTATGGTTAGAGTCGGTGGCGACCCTAATCTTAACGTAATAACCCGTAGAAACAGGTTAGTTAGACGGAAACAAAACGGCAATCTATGGAGTGGCCCCACACCACGCCTGCTCTGAAGGAAAAGTTCAAAGCCTTATTCTCAGCCGGTAAAGTCATGGCGATGGTGTTGTGGGACCCCGAAGGGGTTATTCTGTTTCATCTCCTCCATCATGATGCAGCAACAACTCTGAAGTGTATTGTTGCTACCCTCAGGAAATTGAAGAAACGACTTCAGCGTTATGGTCGCCACAACAATGCAAACGAACTTCTCCTTCTCCATGACAACCCAAAGCCTCACATAAGTCTGTGCACCCAAGAGAAGCATCCACTTCACAGCCCAGAACTCGCAACTTCCGACTTCCATCTGTCTGGCCCGATGAAGGATGCACTCTGCGGAAAGCAGATGATGGGGAGGTTATTGATGCAGTAAGAGGTCAGCTTCGACGTCGACCAGTAGAGTGGTAACATGCGTACATACAGGCCCTCCTATTAAGTTTGTGTAAGGTCGTCGCATTGATCGGAGATTACGTTGAAAAGTAGGGTTTTGTATCCAAAAGAGAAGGGAATAATATGGTGTATTGGAATCCTGATTAAAACTGATCTGCTTCCACAAAGAAACTGTTGCATTACATTTTAAACGCCTTCGTAAATACCCCAGCTCTTTGCAGTGGAGGCCAACGTTTGAATGGCAAACAGCCTGTTTTTGAGATGTTAGTAAGATAATTTACGAGGGTCACTCCAAAAGAAATGCACACTATACTCTTTAAAATCCATCTTTTATTCTGCATATTTGAAAGTTTTACAGTGTGTAGATACACCCTTTAGAAACAATATTTTCATTCCTCTCAAGTGCCTTACGCCATCTTGGAACCAGTGTCTGTATACTCGCACGGTAAAATTCTGGACCAACCTGTTGGAGCCACTGTATGGCAGCGTGCACAAGGGAGTCATCATCTTCAAACCTTGTTCCACGAAGAGAGTCTTTCAGTTTCCCAAAGAGATGATAAGTCACATGGAGCCAGGTCAGGACAGTAAGGCGGGTGTTTCAGTGTTGTCCATCCGAGTTTTGTGATCGCTTCCATGGTTTTTTGACTGACATGTGGCCGTGCATTGTCGTGCAACAGTAAAACATCCTGCTTTTGCCGATGTGGTCGAAGACGACTCAGTCGAGATTGAAGTTTCTTCAGTGTTGTCACATATGCATCAGAATTTATGGTGGTTCCACTTGGCATGATGTCTACAAGCAAGAGTCTTTCGGAATCGAAAAACACTGTAGCAATAACTTTTCCAGCAGAAGGTGTGGTTTTGAATTTTTTTTTCTTGGGTGAATTTGCATGATGCCACTCCACTGATTGCCTCTTCGTCTCTCGTGAAAAATTATGGAGCCATGTTTCATCACCTGTCACAATTCTTCCAAGAAATTCATCTCGTGAACCACTGTCAACATCCTGGGAACCCACCTGGCACAAACCTGTTTTAAAGCCAACACTTTTTCTGAAAACACTTCATTCCCCTATCCCAACGTAGCGTGACAGTTCGTTCACTGTGATGCGTCTGTCAGCAGTCACCAATTCGTTAACTCTCTGCACATTGTCTGGACTGTGTGCAGTACGACGCCTGCCGCTGCGAGGACAATCCTCAATATTGCCGTGCCCGCTTTCGTCACATAACCTGCTTGCCCACCGACTAACCGTACTGCGATCGACAGCAGCATCTCCATACACCATTTTCAACCTCTTGTGGATGTTTCCCACTGTCTAGTTTTCACAGCACAGGTATTCTATGACAGCACGTTGCTTCTGACGAACGTGAAGTGTAGCAGCCATCTTGAAGAAATGCTGTGACGGCGCCACTCAGGGGAACAGGTTGAACTAAGTTTGAAAACAAGTGGGAAGGATGTATCTACACACTGTAAAACTTTCACACATGCAGAATGAAAACTGTATTTTTACAAAAATGATGTGCATTTCTTTTCGAGTGACCCTCGTACGTGTAATAACAGAAGTGTTACATGACCGTCATCAATATCCGATCCTCCCCCCCTTTCCCCTCTCCCTCCTTGTATTTAGTTGCACCCACTTCCCCCCTCCTCCCCCCCCCCATCCCATAATTAGTAGCAACCACGTCCACAGAACGTGCGCCCTTCTCGGATCTCGCAGTTTACTTGGCGGGCTGCGCTGCGCAATATTCCCCTGCTCTCATACTGCGGCCAGCAGACAATGCGGGCCTCGCTGCTCCCGTTTCATTAAAACAGACGGCGGTCGCTATCGCTGCCTTTGAAGTGAGGGAGAGAAAAGAGGCAATTACCTCCTCCTGGCTGGCCCCTTTGTAGTTCTCGGGTCCGTAGGGGACGATGCCCCCTGAGCATTTCTGCAGGTCGACTTCATTGGATATCCACACGTGAAGGGCAGACAATGTCTGCAGCGAGGGTGGCGAACTGACAAAGGGAGCGTCCTGCACTCCGCACGTCTCCGCCACAAATCTTCAGCCAAAAACGTCATTGCATAACTCTCGCTAAAACCTACCTGCTGCTCGTCCGCTACGATTTACCATTCATTTTCGGAATGAAAGATCGTACCATATTTCTAATAAGGTAGCTCTATATTAAAAGAGAACGACGTGCTGACCAACAAAAAATATTCTCAAATATAATCGCATTTTCATTAGCTTGAAACTATGTCTGTTAAATACAAATTTCATCTCTAACCATTAAAACTGCGATAAATGAAGACGAAAGTAAGAAACGGGAAACTAGCATGAATATGCCTGGATAAGGAAATAATCTGCTTGTCAGCAGAGCCGCACCCAGTATGTACGAACAAGGCCATCTACACGTATATCTACATACATTATAAATTAATGTAACCTACCACGGAAGGTAAGGAATCCAGTTAATTTTGGCCACCGCTGCATAAGATTCTATTCATTGCACCTGAAAACGGTGTGGATGGCCGGCTACGTTCGGGGCCTTATAAAATGACTTATATATATATATATATATATATATATATATATATATATATATATATATATATATATATGTGTGTGTGTGTGTGTGTGTGTGTGTGTGTGTGTGTGAGTTTGGAGAGAGAGAGAGAGAAATTGATTTTTGATTGAGATTTTTACTTTAAGTCGTAACTGGTACCTGAATTTTGGTTGCTGCCTCCTTGAATGATCAGCTTCTGCACCACTTGTTGACGTATTACAATTTGGAGGAAGTTATTGTTCTTTACGGTTTAAAATACGACTCTGTTAGCTACTTGGCCGTATTTCCGATAGCTTTGAGCCCAAGTTTTTGTAGCTTTTCATATCTAAGGGACCACTGTTGTAAGTAAATAAGATCAAACACCAATCTGCTTTTCGTGAGAAAAGGAGATTGCTTGGAACACAAACTTCCTTCAAACTACACGTTCTGCTACATCAAAATTGGTCAGTGGAGTTCAGCACCATACTACTGTACCAGAACATAAGCCAACTACAGTAATTAAGAAATTATGAGAGGTTGTTACTTATTGAATGAAAACTATAGAGAATGCATTTCTTTTCCTGTATTTTAGTGAACTTTGTACACTTACAATTCTGTCGATTGATAGACGGCGACGACAATGAAATCCACCTCCTTTTCCAAAAACAAGGTATTTCTATTCTTCACTTCCAGAAAATTTGTATACATAAATGTTTGCCAACTCTTACACATACTTTATTCGGTTTTATCACTAAAATATCAATTTTCATTAAATGTAACAATACGTTCTGAGCGACGGCCTAGCAACACGTCCTCTTTCCACAAGATACAGATTAACAGTTCTCTTTTTTTTAATAAATCAGTTGTCTTTTTTTTAGAGTCCATACTCAAAGATGGACAACTACTATCGATGCGGGGATTGTGCGCTAAAGAGTTTGTTGCTGTCCAGCTGCGCTGCACTTCAGTTCAACTACTTTTTGAATCAAATTTACTTTTACGGTATTTACATACATTACTGAGCTTCTCAGAATAAAATCAGACACAAATTAGTTAAAAAAAATGGCAGTGAGGCTCACATAACATTATAGCCTGAAGATGACACCATGCTGTGTCGAAACTACTATCATGTGTTTAAAAAAGTAAACGACATTAGATTCAAATACAGCCTCTGGTTTTGTTATCATTAGTCAAGTAACGATTACTGTGCAATAATGCCTGATGCCCACATCAGTTCACGTGGCTTTGATGCACGGAGATGCGATAATCGAAGCTACTCGTTGCCGATTGTTCGGCTATCTTAAGACTCGCAGGTAGCCGGGAATAAGGATATCCGGCGTCACCGAGATTTTACGCTCAAGTATTCCATCGGTTTGTGGTATCCTCGGATTCACTCATCTCGAACACGACAGTTGCAACAGGTGCAACCAGAGGTAAAATATCGGATTTTCGAACCATCTCCCAGTGGACAACCTGGCAACGACCCTTCTGATAGCGATAATGACGCAAGCGGCGAGTGTGACTGCAGTTTTGACTGAAAATGTAAAATATCGAGTAAAACATTTCAGTATGACATTTAAGATTTCTAATTCGTTATCAGCGACCTTAAAATGCTTTATACTCGGAAGTTTTACTCGAATCTGCTAAATTTATAATTTTTGATCCACCAAATTCGATCCGCTATTCTGGATTTTGTAATTTCGATATCGGATTCATAATCAGCAACCGCAGAGATACAAATGGAACACAGTTTTGTTGGATTTTGTATCCACTTTTCTATTATGTCCAGTTTCGAAGCGAGTTGGCAGACTGTGCGCCGCCTCATCCTGCCAAAGGTAGCATTGGATGCTGTATACTGCGGGGTCAGCACAGTGCTCTCCCGGTCAGCTTTCTTGACCGCGGAGCCGCTACTTCTCACTAAAATAGCTCCTCAGTTAGCATCACGAGGCTGCGTGCATCCCGCTCCAGTACTCCCACCGTGGAACCTTGGCAGTACTAGGAATCGAACCCAGATAGTCCACATCGCAGCCAGACACATTGACCAACGAGTTACACAGGCGGCTCTGATGCTGAAAACACCGTGGTTAGTGTTACGATGGCATGAGATTATACACTCCCGGAAATGGAAAAAAGAACACATTGACACCGGTGTGTCAGACCCACCATACTTGCTCCGGACACTGCGAGAGGGCTGTACAAGCAATGATCACACGCACGGCACAGCGGACACACCAGGAACCGCGGTGTTGGCCGTCGAATGGCGCTAGCTGCGCAGCATTTGTGCACCGCCGCCGTCAGTGTGTGCCAGTTTGCCGTGGCATACGGAGCTCCATCGCAGTCTTTAACACTGGTAGCATGCCGCGACAGCGTGGACGTGAACCGTATGTGCAGTTGACGGACTTTGAGCGAGGGCGTATAGTGGGCGTGCGGGAGGCCGGGTGGACGTACCGCCGAATTGCTCAACACGTGGGGCGTGAGGTCTCCACAGTACATCGATGTTGTCGCCAGTGGTCGGCGGAAGGTGCACGTGCCCGTCGACCTGGGACCGGACCGCAGCGACGCACGGATGCACGCCAAGACCGTAGGATCCTACGCAGTGCCGTAGGGGACCGCACCGCCACTTCCCAGCAAATTAGGGACACTGTTGCTCCTGGGGTATCGGCGAGGACCATTCGCAACCGTCTCCATGAAGCTGGGCTACGGTCCCGCACACCGTTAGGCCGTCTTCCGCTCACGCCCCAACATCGTGCAGCCCGCCTCCAGTGGTGTCGCGACAGGCGTGAATGGAGGGACGAATGGAGACGTGTCGTCTTCAGCGATGAGAGTCGCTTCTGACTTGGTGCCAATGATGGTCGTATGCGTGTTTGGCGCCGTGCAGGTGAGCGCCACAATCAGGACTGCATACGACCGAGGCACACAGGGCCAACACCCGGCATCATGGTGTGGGGAGCGATCTCCTACACTGGCCGTACACCACTGGTGATCGTCGAGGGGACACTGAATAGTGCACGGTACATCCAAACCGTCATCGAACCCATCGTTCTACCATTCCTAGACCGGCAAGGGAACTTGCTGTTCCAACAGGACAATGCACGTCCGCATGTATCCCGTGCCACCCAACGTGCTCTAGAAGGTGTAAGTCAACTACCCTGGCCAGCAAGATCTCCGGATCTGTCCCCCATTGAGCATGTTTGGGACTGGATGAAGCGTCGTCTCACGCGGTCTGCACGTCCGGCACGAACGCTGGTCCAACTGAGGCGCCAGGTGGAAATGGCATGGCAAGCCGTTCCACAGGACTACATCCAGCATCTCTACGATCGTCTCCATGGGAGAATAGCAGCCTGCATTGCTGCGAAAGGTGGATATACACTGTACTAGTGCCGACATTGTGCATGCTCTGTTGCCTGTGTCTATGTGCCTGTGGTTCTGTCAGTGTGATCATGTGATGTATCTGACCCCAGGAATGTGTCAATAAAGTTTCCCCTTCCTGGGACAATGAATTCACGGTGTTCTTATTTCAATTTCCAGGAGTGTACGTCGTTCATTACAATTTATCTGACAAGGGACGCCACGACGTTGGGATCACAGATTTACTTCAAACTTTGTACACCTTTAGTAAGCAATTAAAACAACATAAAGTGCAAGTAGTAAAGTGCAATATTCAGCTAATCCCGAGAAAATCGCAAGAAAAGTTTTACGCGTCTTTTATGTGTCGTATGTATCTGCGCCTAGGTAGTAGTGAAATAGTTAGCGTTTGAGCTTCGGAAAACAAACCCGTGTAAGATGAGGGTCCGACTCCAGTTCGAAAATAAAGTTTAATCTATAGTTTTTTTCAACACTGGTCATGTATGTTTTGCATCCAGTCTGTCGGAAGAAAGAGAAATTTTTAAAAATATTTTCCTTAGAAACTCTGAATATTCGTTGCAAATGCGGGAAAACTGCTTTCATTCGATGTAGTGGATGCCATGTCAATTTATGTTTTCCACGTCTGTATGACAAATATCATCCTGCAAATCCTGCTACCTGTGATGTCGAGGGCACATCCGATGAGTAATTATATACTAGTGGTCTGGCACACTGTGACTTAGTATATAATGTCATTCGTATCATTTTTAATCGAGGTCTGACTTGGGCTTTCCAAGCCTGCCCCTCGTCCTTGAAAATTAAATTAAAATATTAGATAGCCAAATAACATATGAAATTCACTGCAACTTGATGAAAATACATGTGGTTTCTTCTATTATGTTATCACTAAAATGTAATATAAATTAAATAATGTGACCAGTGCTGAAAAAAATACAGCGGGATTCGAATCATCGCCTCGTCCTCAGTCTTTTTGCTGGTCATATGACCACACTGACATCTTACAGGCAACTCCTTCGCACGGATATATCACATATATTATAGAGGCGTAAAACTTCTCTTGCGATTTGCTCGGAATTGCCAGAGTAGTGTGCCTTACCATTTGCACATGGCGTTTTTTTAATAGCCCACTAAAGGTGTATAAAGTTTGAAGTAAATCCGTGACCCCAACGTCGTGGCCAGCCCTTGCGAGTGGTAATAGGGTTACGGTATTTTAAACGATCCCAGAACTATTTGAGGTTAACTTAGGCTCATCACACAAAATATTAGTCACTCCGTTAGAAGAGCAAATTGTTCACTTGGATCGCCGCAGATAGCGCAGAACTGGTACCAGGTGATCACGTGACCGATCTCCAGTAACGTGTCACTGCAGTGCATTCGTGTGTACGTTCCAGTTTGATGTACGGAATCATCGCAGTTAGGTAGATCGACGTGGAGACGTGATAAGATGGCAGGGAGCAGATGTTGTGTCGCACGTTCCCATGACCATAAAGTGATTGAAGCTGTCCGTCTTGCTGGCGTATCAACGCAGACTGCCCAACGTGTCTACAAGGTTCAAATGGCTCTGAGCACTATGGGACTAAACATCTGAGGTCATCAATCCCCTAGACTTAGAACTACTTATACCTAAGGACATCACACACATCCATGGCCGAGGCAGAATTCGAACCTGCGACCGTAGCAACAGCGGGCTTCCACATTGAAGCGCCTAGAACCGTTTGGTCACAAAGCCGGCTGTCTACAAGGAATGTCATACCATTAGCAGCTTTGTAACACAGCATAAGAATAGTGGACATAAGATGTAGTTCAGGCAGGATGTTTCGGAAGTGTTTTTCGTACCATGATACGGGCCCACTGATTCACGTAACCATGTCGTGGAGCAGGATGTTTATTCCAACATTCTCAATGACCAAAGGTGGCCATTTCTTCCACATCCTTATAATGAGTAGCTGGTGGGCCTTCTGCCTTCCAAGTTGACAACAGTCACGGTCACAGGGCTTTTAAGGATACACTACCTTTCCATGTGGGGTGTAACGCGTATAAGTGAAGATATTTTATATTGGTAACTTAATTTGTACACACGTCAGTGTTTTGGTTGTTTTTCCTCTGTATCGAACAATCTTCACACAAACACGGCACACAGTTTACCACCTGATGTTTTCCGCATGGTCGTAATTGCACCACACTGTGGACTAACCGTTTTGCGTCCGTGTGTCCACACTTGAATACCTGACCTGCTGCCCATCGGAAAATAAGTATTAATGGCTTGTTCTCGACACGTGTACTTGCAGGCACTCCGCAACCTAAAGACATACGATGTGTAACAGCTATAACTATTAGTCTGCAAATAAGTTAAATACTGATGTAATAGTGTTCACGACACCGTCCTCAGTCACCAGTAGAAATACCTGCACTTATACCCGTTACACCCTATATAATGATTGCCGTATGGGATACGATTGAAACATATCCTATAATATGGAAGTTTGTCGCTGATACCAACAATGCCTTTTAGTAAGTGGAGCAAAGTAGAGGGCAAATGCGCTGCTTCTGTGTGAGGCGTGACCTGGTTAGGACTTAAAAGTAGTTGTTCTCAACTTTAATAATTTCAGAGTGAATGTGGCACACAGTAACAGAGACGATGTATTTTTATATACGATGGCCGTTCAATACGTAGCACAATACATTTTTTCGGCTAGTTTGTTGGGCAACATCGCAGCATATTCCTGCTTCAGCCCCTACAGTTGCATGAAATTCGACAGATTGCGGCGCGATACGTAGTCTTCAAAATGGCATCTGTAACAGAGGTGTACTGCAAACAGAGAGCTGTCATTGAGTTTCTTTTGGTGAAAAACCAGAGCATTGCAGATATTCACAGGTGCTTGCAAAATATCTACGCAGACCTAGAAGTGAGCAAAAGCACGGTGAGTCGTTGGGCGAAGTGTCTATCATCGCAACAAGGTCGCACAGACCTGTTCGATTTCTCGCATGCTGGCCGGCCGCATGCAGTTGTGACTCCTGCAATTTTGGAATTCGAGGTGACCGACGGATCACAATCGAACACCTTGTTGCTCAACTGGATGTCGCTGTTGCTAGTGCTGACACACTCGTCCACCATACGGGTACTAAAAGGTTTATGTGGTGTCACTGCCAGACACCACACTTGCTAGGTGGTAGCTTAAATCGGCCGCGGTCCATTAGTACATGTCGGACCCGCGTGTCGCCACTGTGTGATCGCAGACCGAGCGCCACCACACGGCAGGTCTCGAGAGACGTACGAGAACTCGCCCCAGTTGTACGACGACGTTGCTAGCGACTATACTGACGAAGCCTTTGCTCTCATTTGCCGAGAGACAGTTAGAATAGCCTTCAGCTAAGTTAATGGCTACGACTTAGCAAAGCGCCAATTGTAACAGTGCATGTATCTTACGAGTCTCACTTGTATCGCCACAATCTCCAGATGTCTCATCAAGAACGATGTATACAAGGACTGATTAAAAGTTAAGTATATTCCAAAGCTACGTATTTTCTTTATAGCATTCATTAAGTCTCCTGTTTCAGACCTCACTCCATCCTTCGTGAGTTAGCGCGTGCATCTTGGCCGCCTCTTTCAATTAGTGTGCGTAGTGTTGGCAAGACTGCCGACACTACAGTTTATGTCCTCCGGCTTCCACACCATCTGACACAAGACGATAAAGAGCAACGAGGGACTCTCTGGGAGTTGCTTGCGCGTTAAGAGGCGACAGTGATAATTTTTGTCATACATCGCCACAGGTAATGAAACATGGCTTAGAACCAGAACAAAACGACAATCCATGGAGCGGCCCCACACCACCTCTCCTCCAAAAGGAAAGTTCAAAGAAGCACCCTCAGTCGGTGAAGTCATAGCGACCGTCTTCTCGGAGACTGAAGGCGTTATTCCGCTTGATGTCCTCCACTATGTTGCATCAACTGTGAAGCGTATTGTGCTATCCTCAGGAAATTAAAGAATCGACTCCAGCGTCGTGCAATCGAACTTCATTTCCATGACAATGCAAGGCTTCAGACAACTTTGCGACCCTAGAGGAGCTCACAGAGCTTCACAGGACTGTTCTTCCTCACCCACTCTACAGCCTGGATCTCGCATCTTCCGACTTCCATCTGCTTGGTCCAATGAAGGATGCACTGGATTGGAAGCAATATGTGGGTGGTGGGGAGGTTACTAATGTAGCAAAACGTTCTCTCCGACATCGACCGATAAAGTGGTACCAAACCAGTAAACTGGCCCTCACAGTAAGGTGGTGTAAGACCGTCGCATTGAACAGAGATTAGGGTTTTGCAGCCAAAAGAATGGGAAATAATGTGGTGTATTGGAATCCTGAATAAAAGCAACTTGCTTTCAGAAAAATATGTCACCTCGTAAATAAATAAACAGCGTTTCAGTTAAAACCAGATTTCATCAACCTGGCCTAGTCACTGTACGATCCCAGAGTAGATGACTAAAAGGAAATATACTGAGTCACAGCAGGAAGTGAAGAATAAGGTACTACGTGTACAGCCATCATACAAGCATTTCTAGTTTGATAAACACTCAGGCATCCTATCGCACCGACACTGGCCGTTAAATTGCCCGATATGAATTATTCTATTAAAAGTGTGAGAGACTATTAGGAACTGAGGGTGAAATGTAGCAGTCAATATCCTCACAATTTGGTAGGTATACGGGGTCTAGCTGGATATGGCATAGCTCAAGAAGCTTTGAACCAAGTATACTAATTGTCTAGCCGAATTGTTTCATGACGTTCTAATTTCCATCATCTTTAAATGACAAACAATTGTGCGAGATCGATGAATAACCCTTTTCAACAACCAGTTATCCGTGTAGTTCATATACATCCTTGTGAAGGAATGGCTGAGCACTTGTAATCGTTCATAATGTATACTCATGCTTATAAATTAAGGATAATGCTGATACATGGTCAAACAATATGGTGGCGGGTATGACCATACCTCAGGGTATGACCATGCGGTGCATCTGACCTGCGGTCGTCGCACGGTGACACTGGCAGCAGTCCACATACGCAGAGGTGTGTTGGTGCATGTCAGAGTACGGTGCAGCGAGTAAGTGTGCAGACGTTTCCAGACGTGCTAATGGTGACTGTGAGTTGAAAATGGCTCAAAGAACACACATTGATGACGTTATGAGGGGTAGAATGCTAGGGCGACTGATCAAACACGGTATGTCGTAGCACGGGCCCTCTGTGTACCACAAAGTGTGACCTCAAGATTACGACAACGATTCCAGCAGACAGGAAACGTGTCCAGGCGGTACAGTACGGGAAGCCCACAGTGTACAACACCACAAAAAGATCGATATCTCACCATCAGTGCCCACAGACGGCCACGGAATACTGCAGGTAGCCTTGCTCGGGACCTTAGCGCAGCCACTGGGACAGTTGCCTCCAGATACACAGTCTACAGACGACTGAACAGACATGGTTTATTAGCCCAGAGACCTGCGAGGTGCATTCCACTGACCCCTGGTCACAGGAGATTTCGTAAAGCCTGGTGTCAAGAACAAAGTACATGGTCATTGGAACGGTGGTCCCAGGTTATGTTCACGGACGATTCCAGGTATAGTCCACACAGTAATTCTTGCCGGGTTTCCATCTGACGTGAACCAGGAACCAGATACCAACCACTCAATGTCCTTGAAAGGGACCTGCGTGGAGGTCGTGGTTTGATGGTGTGGTGTGGGATTATCATTGGTGCACGTGCACCCCTGCATGTCTTTGACAGAGGAAGTGTAACAGGTCAGGTGTATCTGGACGTCATTTTGCACCAGTATGTCCGCTTTTTCAGGGATGCAGTGGGTCCCACCTTCCTCCTGATGGATGATAACGCACGGCCCCACCGAGCTGCCATCGTCAAGGAGTACCCTGAAATAGAAGATATCAGGCGAATGGAGTGGCCTGCCTGTTCTCCAGACCTGAACCCCATCGAGCACGTCTAGGATGCTCTCGGTCGACGTATCGCTGCACGTCTTCAAACCCCTAGGACACTTCAGGAGCTCCGACAAGCACTGGTGCAGGAATGGGAGGCTATACCCCAGCAGCTGCTCGACCACCTGATCCTGAATATGCCAACCCGTTGTGCGGCCTGTGTACGTGTGCATGGTGATCATATCCCATATTGATGTCGGGGTACATGAGCAGGAAACAGTGGCGTTTTGTAGCACTTGTGTTTCGTGACGGTTTTCTCAATACCGTGGACTTACTGATCTGTGTCGCGTGTGTTCCCTATGTGCCTATGCTAGCGCCAGTTTTATGTAGTGCCAGGTACGCCGTGTTGTCGGAAGGTGTAGTCAATGTCAGAATTGCTGATGTTAATCGTAGCTTCAATTCCCTGAATGACAGATCGTTGTGCTTTCCAGTGCAGTGGTTAGATAATTCAGAAGCTCAAAAAACTCAGTTGTAACTTTAATACTTCGTGTCGTCTACATCATTTAATTGAACTTTATTGTGTAACTGTGAAATAATCATTTTCTTGATAGAAGGGCGAAGCTAAAGGTGTATGAGTGACATTATTAACAGTGAACAATAATTGAACATTCTATTACGACGCCTTCTGTACGTTATTTAGAGAATACATTATCTCTGGATTTACGATGTAGGAGTTGTTGAATTAGCACCGTAGCGAAGCATTAACGACGCTATAATACTTCACAAATCAACATCCTCGGAAGACTATAATGTGGCATCGGCTTGAATGATGGAACTTATAATTCGAGATAGCACATTATCTACGATTGAACATTCATATGCAAACCGGGCATAAAAACTACTGTTGTTAAGTTCGCGTAAGCTCATAAGCCCGTCGCGAACATGCGAAGGATATTTAGTTTGAAACTTCCTGGCAGATTAAAACTGTGTGCCCGACCGAGACTCGAACTCGGGACCTTTGCCTTTCGCGGGCAAGTGCTCTACCATCTGAGCTACCGAAGCACGACTCACGCCCGGTCCTCACAGCTTTACTTCTGCCAGTATCTCACCGGGCGTGAGTCGTGCTTCGGTAGCTCAGATGGTAGAGCACTTGCCCGCGAAAGGCAAAGGTCCCGAGTTCGCGTCTCGGTCGGGACACAGTTTTAATCTGCCAGGAAGTTTCATATCAGCGCACACTCCGCTGCAGAGTGAAAATCTCATTCTGGATATTTAGTTTACTGTTTCAGGTAAAGGGAGTTGTTGCGGTACCGAGTGGTGCAGTCGCTGTGTGTAGCAGTAAAGAAGACAGAAATCCTTCGAACTCCATAGCTTCAATTATAAGCGATGGCTGCTTATACATTTCGGCATGCTGCTCCATCGATACGCGAACATCTGGTAAAGGGAGGTAGTATCTGAAAATAAACAAACGAAGCGAGGAGTTTGTTTTAACAGTTACTGATCGGAGTTGTTGCGATCGATGGACGCCGACCTGTGTCAACACATGCCACACGTCACGCAAGGCAGAACCGACTTTCATCAGAAAACACAACAGACCCCCACTCTGCCCTCCAATAGCCCTCGCTTGACACCACTAAAGTCTCAAACGGTGGTGGTTGGAGTCAGTGGAATGCACGCAACAGGACATCTGGCTAAGAGTTCACTTTGAAGTAACCGATTTGCAACAGTTGCCACTGTTGTGCCAACCGATGTGGAATTGCTGCTGCAGACGGAGTACTATGCACCACAGCCATACGTCGAACATGACGGTCTTCCCCCTCGGTAGTGCCACGTGGCCGTTCGGAGCCTGGTCTTCCTGCGCTCGTACTTTCCCATGAACAGCGTTGCCACAAATCATGTACAGTGGCTACATTTCTGCCAATTCTTTATACAATATCGTGAAGCGAACAGCCACCTTGTCGTAGTCCTATTACACGACTCCGTTCAAACTCGGTGTGCTGCTGAGAATGACGTCTTCGTCGTTTAAAAAGCATCCTTGTCTAAAATCAACTCACTACGTCTAATCTCAAAGATAACGACCGTTACAGCGCGTTTTTAAAGTAAACGTAACTGGCATCCACATAGTGGATAGACTTCATCTTTTACATGTAAAAACACGGCTACCAACTTTCGTTTATCTCGCGCAACTCCTTTTTGGTTCTGGGATTTTTTTCGTCGTTGTAGTTCTCGACCTCCTGTCACATTTTGTATGCGCACGTCCCGACTGCGTGGAGTCTCTTTCTTTACAACATGGCTGTAAACAGTCGGGGTTCCCTTTCGTCGCCCGTTCACCGTAGTCTGGTTACGCCTGTAAAGCTAGATGCGCTGATCCTTTGGAGATCCAGTGACGAGGCGTTGGTGGTGAGTTGGCGCTGTGGTGAAAATGTGTGTGAAATCTTATGGGACTTAACTTCTAAGGTCGTCAGTCCCTAAGCTTACACACTACTTAATCTAAATTATCCTAAGGACAAACACACACACCCATGCCCGAGGGAGGACTTGAACCTCCGCCGGGACCAGCAGCACAGTCCATGACTGCAGCGCCTTAGCCGCTGTGGTGCCACGACGCCATTGTGATACAAGCCTTCCCATTTTGTCTGCTGGGAACAACTCGGTTACAAATTTAGGACCTGTTTTCGTAAAATAGCCATTGCGACTTCCTGGCTTCGGGGCAGTGGGTACATGGGAGGTGTCTCGTCTTTGGAGGGATGTAATCGGTTGAGTAGGAAAGGAGGCCCTTCTTCTCGACAAAGCTATTCTTCAGAACTATTCTGCGACGTGTTCTGTGATACCGTCTAGTCTACGGCCACAACTACCCACATAATGGGTGGTACAATCTGACTGGCCACTCACTGAACTTCAGGTGGATGGAGACAACAACTTCACGTTTCTCTCCCCTGTACGCCTTTGATTGGAGGAAGGAAGCTACCCATTTTGATTAGAAGAGACTAACTTAAACTGAGATGGGAAGTACGTAGGACATTCTTGTGATAAACTCCAAGAGGAGCGGAACTGTATTCTCGTGGGCGACTTTGAGAAGAGCAGTCCTCGAGAAATTAGCGCTGCCGTACTTCAATCCTGCCAGCCGATCCCGAGAGGTGCAGACTTTGTGTCCCTGAGAGCCGAGTCGAATGGGTGCTGACGCTGTCTTCACTCTATGATGACAGGCGTTCAATTTCGAAAATATGGCATTGTTAAATAAGACGCTGCATCCGAGCCGAGTATGTGTAGCTCCACAGAACTTATGGAGCCGTGGGTTTTTCTTAGTTTCATTCTGTTTATTCAACTAGCCGCTTCTGTTTAACTCGTGAATGGACAACAGAGCCGTGCTTGCTCATCCATTGCCAAGCAGGTGTAATTTCACCTTGTGCATCCTTAACTACCATTTCCATTGTACAATATGACCAAAGCAACTTTTTTGTACCGCACCGCGAAGATTTTGAGCGAACTCCTTTCCAGTGATGTCTTTCGCTCCATCTTGCTTGTTTTCCTTGAGGTCCAAACAACGTACCATGTCCACTGCTTATGTTTTTTGAAGATATCAAAATTGAGAGGTCCCTTTGAGATGTAAATAACGTGTAGAATCATTACTTCTAAGGTGATACTTAGGCCAAATGTTTAATAATCTAATAACCTGGAGTTATAGTTTCCTTTACGTAGTTAGACTCAGTCACCAGCACTCTCAAAGAATCAAGGCCACCGTCATGGCTAGAGGTACGGTTACAAGAGTTTAGTGTAGTGTCACCTAGGGGGACTAATTGTTTTTTGTCTTGATTCCTTATTAGCTTCCATACACTGCATGTAGGGTCTCCCAAACCTTTAGGGGTAAAATAGTACAGGCAGCAAAGTACCCCCAGGTAAGGATTTTGATATCAGGAAACAATGTGAATACATCAGGCAGGACGAAGCCATCAATGAGCATTGCTTGTGAGAGACGTCGTTGTAAACTGCAACTATATTGTCTGCACATTTTCAAAACAACGTATGATCGTCTGCGATATACCCATGAAGGATTTTTCTCCTACTGTGTTACGTGAAGTCGTTGATGTATGAAACAACAGAAGTAACTGAAAAAGAACTTTGGTAGGGTCGTAGCTACCTGTGTCATTGAACAATTGGAAACAAAGTAGTGAAACTTGGGCTTCTGACAACATTTCGAATGAAACTTCCTGGCAGATTAAAACTGTGTGCCGGACCGAGACTCGAACTCGGGACCTTTGCCTTTCGCGGGCAAGTGCTCTACCAACTGAGCTGCCCAAGCACGACTCACGCCCCGTCCTCACAGCTTTACTTCCGCCATTACCTCGCCTCCTACCTTCCAAAGTTTGGAAGGTCCTTTGCAGGAGAGCTTCTGTAAAGTTTGGAAGGTAGGAGGCGAGGTACTGGCGGAAGTAAAGCTGTGAGGACGGGGCGTGAGTCGTGCTTGGGTAGCTCAGTTGGTAGAGCACTTGCCCGCGAAAGGCAAAGATCCCGAGTTCGAGTCTCGGTCCGGCAAACAGCTTTAATCTGCCAGGAAGTTTCATATCAGCGCACACTCCACTGCAGAGTGAAAATCTCATTCTGGAAACATTTCGAATGTTAAAATAACTTACAGGAACGCAGCCTGGATGTTCACCTTTCAAAATATCGCTGTATGCCGAAGGTCTTTCCTGGCTGAAAACAGCTGTCATTGAGAATATGCCCTAAAATTTTATTCTACACTGAACAGCTTTCTGTGAGCATAAGTTCTTATTACAAGCTGTAAGATGTTCATTTCAATAAAAAATTAAATATTAATCTCGGGCCTTTGCTTCTGCATCTCAACATGCTCAGGTTTTGATACGCCTCCATCTGTATGATTTTTTTTCATGCTTCTGGCAATTTTATTTCATTATTTCATTAACAGTACAAAGTAACCCACCACCTTGAAATGTAAGGTGAGTCGGGTGCTTCTAAATCTAACAGAAAAGGCTTCTCATTGTTACAATCTTATTGGTACACAGTTGTTGATGCTTTTTTAAATAATATAAAGAACATAATATATAAAAATTTCTCCATGGTTACAGCTTTTTTAAATGATATACTGCTTTTTTAAATAACGCTTTTTAAATAATATAAAGAACATAATATACAAAAATTTCTCTAAGGTTACAGCGAATTGAATGCTTAACAATTGTTAAAATGGTTTTATATAGTTTGTTTCTGCCTAGTGGATGAGAATAATGCAAATGTCAAAAATAAAAATAAAATGTAATACAATAATTGTGGTGAAAATAATTTACAATACGTAGAGGGAAGTGATGTACTGTATTTGGATGTGTAGTATAGTCTAAGTAGGATGTTGGTTGATAATGGCCTATTTCTACCTATTTCACGTGAGAAGGTCTCGGTAGAACCTCGAGCTATTCTCATCTGGCTGGTTCAAATGGCTCTGAGCACTATGGGACTCAACTGCTGTGGTCATAAGTCCCCTAGAACTTAGAACTACTTAAACCTAACTAACCTAAGGACATCACACACATTCATGCCCGAGGCAGGATTCGAACCTGCGACCGTAGCAGTCGCACGGTTCCGGACTGCGCGCCTAGAACCGCGAGACCACCGCGGCCGGCTATTCTCATCTGAAATGGTTTGTGCTGACGTATGATCTGTACTCTAAAGGTGTGGAACGCCGTGTATCCGACCCAGTGGGGTGGGACGGTGGTAAGACACTGACGTCGCATTCTGGAGGACGGCGGTTCAAATTCCCGCCCGACCATCCGGATTAAGATTTTCCGCGGTTCCCTAACATTGCTCCAGGAAACTGCTGGAATGATTCCATTAAAATGAACGCGGCCGATTTCCATCTACACACTTCCCTAATCTGTACTTGTGCTCCGTCTCTAACGATCATCACTCTCCTCACTGATTTCATTTGGCCCGCTCTTTCTACTTGAGCTCCAAGTGCTCAGTTATTTATTGAATCTATTCCAAACTCCGTCTTTCCATACAGTTTGTACCTTCCTCAGATCCCTCTAGTACCTCTCGCGAGATTTATGATAATATAAAATATTTTTCTGTTTCTTTTTATATGAACGTCGTCATTACGTGTTGGGCTCTTCTCAAAATTAATTGCTAATTTGGTTATTAATCTAATTGTGATGTTTTTCTTAGGTTTGAATAAAATTGCTTTTTGTAAGACGGTTTTCTCAATGAAAGTTAATCCTTTGCAAAATCATTAATCACCTTAATAATTGTTGTGGACTGGCAAGACAGCCAATCCACTAGGAGGAAGCCGAAAGGCACGCCTTTAAGCTCACGCAGGCTGGCGTGAGGTCTGGAACAGGACACGGAAATGAGACTAGTAAAAAACGTACGTATCTTCTGGAATACTTAACTTTAATCCATAATTGGTGAACATCGCTCTTGATGGTACATGTTTTACAGCATCAATAGTAACTGGTAATGGCGCCTTGCTAGGTCGTAGCAACTGACGTAGCTGAAGGCTATGCAAACTATCGTCTCGGCAAATGAGATCGTAATTTGTCAGTGAACCATCGCTAGCATAGTCGGCTGTACAACTGGGGCGAATGCTAAGAAGTCTCTCTAGACCTGCCGTGTGGCGGCGCTCGGTCTGCAATCACTGATAGTGGCGACACGCGGGTCCGACGTATACTAACGGACCGCGGCCGATTTTTGGCTACCACCTAGCAAGTGTGGTGTCTGGCGGTGACACCACATTCCTCCCCCGCAAATCGGCGTACGGTGGTGTTATAAGGCTTCCGCCCGCCATGGGGAGGACCCCATGTTGACGTATGCGACGAGATGGGGAGCCTAACAACAGGCGAGGCTGTGCCACCCGCACCCTGCCATTCGGTCCGAGGGGAGCTAGGAAACGCCTGAAAAACTGTCCCAGGGTGCACGTCAACATGCGGTGTATGCGCCCGTAGAGAGACAGGAGGGACCGAAGGGTCGACCTCCATCGGGCCGGGGCACCCGACGGGCGGAGACGCCATATGGTCCGGAGCGGGCAAGAGGTCCATGTCGGAGGACAGCTGGTCACGGGAAGCGATCGGCGGCGCGTGACCCAGGGAGGCACACGGCGGTTGCAGTGACGCGTCGACTGCGGGTGTCGCCGGCGGGAGAACAGGCGGCGGCGGCGGCGGCTCGTCGCCATGAGGCAAAATGGAAGGCATCGCCGGTAACACCTGGGGCTGAGGCGAGCCAGTAGATGGGTCCCCAGGGCGCTGACCGGACGGCACCGACGCTGAAAGCAGAAGGGGGTTGCGGCAGATCCCGTGCGACGACAGAGGCGCAGCTGATTGAGATGCCGACGCACCTCACCAGAGGCTCCTAAAACCAGATACATAGCGCGGCCGAGGAAGCGAAGAATGCGCCCTGCGAGCCAACGCCGTGAACCTCGGTAGTGTCGGTAGTAGACAACGTCGCCTGGGGCAAAAGCAGGCGTCTGCCGCTGCACAGGAACCTGCTGCGGCGGATGTAGCAAAGACATCAAGGTTCGATGAGGACGACCGTGGAGCAACTCAGCCAGCGAGCGACCATCGCGGGGCTGAGAGCGATACGAGGACAAAAAGAGCAATAACGCGTCCTCCCGAGAATGCGACTCTTTCAGCTTCAACATCTGTGACTTGAAAGTCCTGACCAAACGTTCAGCGGCACCGTTTGACTGTGGCGTAAACGGCGCGGACGTCAGATGTTGAATACCATTGGCCTTGCAGAATGACTGAAATTCTGCGGACATCAATTGTGGGCCATTGTCGGAAACAATAGTCTGTGGAAGACCTGCAATGCAAAAGATAGCGGATAACGCTTGGATGGTGGCAGAAGACGTCGTGGAAGACATCCGGACAACAAAAGGAAAATTACTGAATGAATCGACAACAACCAACCATCGAGCATTCCAGAATGGACCAGCAAAATCGATGTGTAAGCGTTGCCAAGGGGAAGTGGCTTTTGGCCATGCAAAGAATTTCCGCGGTGGTGCGGATTGTTGTTCGGCACACGCCATGCAAGAAGAGCACATATGCTTAATCGCAGCATCGATTCCGAACCAAGTAGAGTGTTGACGAGCAAGTTGGTTTCGTTCTCACTATACCCCAATGTCCTTGGTGGAGAAGCCGTAAGACAGGGGACTGTAACTAACGTGGGACCACGACCCTGGACTGATCATTATCAGAACGCAACAGCAAAACACCACGTCGTACAAAAAGTCTCTCCTTGTGAGCAAAAAATCGGCGAACCAACGGATCCCCGATCCGTGACTTTGACAAGGGCCATTGAGTAGCAACAAAACGCAGAACGGTAGCAAGGCCATGCTCTGCAGCTGTGGTTGTAGCTACACGACGAAAATCAATCGGAAAAGATTCGACCACGTCATCGGTTTCCGAATCAATGAACAAGCAAGCAAGTTCGGAGGAATCGAATGCTCTATCCTCAGCAACAGGCAAACGGGACAACTCATCGGCGTTTCCATGCTTAGCAGTGGACCGATACAAGATATCGTAGCGGTACTGCGAGAGGAAAATAGACCAGCGAATGAATTTCTGTGCTGTACGTGGAGGTACAGGCTTGGTCAGATGAAAAAGCGATGTCAAAGGTTTGTGGTCTGTGATGATGGTAAAGTGACGACCATACAAGAAATCATGAAACTTTGTAACACCAAATACGAGAGCCAACGCTTCTTTCTCGATCTGTGAATAATTTCTTTGCGCAGACGAGAGCAATTTGGACGCAAAGGCAATAGGGCGATCGTGCGAACCATCTTTGTGCGCAAGCACAGCACCGATCCCGAAATCCGATGCATCCACCATCAACAAAAGGTACTTCCGGGGATCGAATGGCGTAAGGCAATTATTGGAAAGCAACGCCGATTTCAACTGGCGAAAGGCGCGTTCGCATTCCGTCGTCCAGACGAACGGAACACCCTTACGGCGTAAGCGATGAAGCGGAGCTGAAATGGAAGAGGCGTGGCGCACATAGCGATGATAATAATTTATTTTCCCCAGCACACTCTGTAGCTGCTTCAAATTCTGCGGCGAAGGCAAGTCCTGTATGGCACGGAGGTGCTCTGGACTCGGATGTATGCCTTGGGCATTGAGTACATGTCCCAGATAGGGTAAGTCACGAGCAAAAAACACACATTTGTCCTTCCGCAAGCGAAGACCATTTTGTCGCAAGACCTGAAATAATGTTTTGAGATTGGCTAAATGTTCGTCTTCCGTCTTTCCGGAGATCACAATATCGTCCAGATAGTTTGCTGCAGTAGGGACCGACGCACAAACAGTTTGTAGATATTGCTGAAACAATGCAGGGGCGGATGCACACCCGAATGGCAGTCGTTTGAATCGATACAAACCAAGATGCGTGTTAACCACCAAAACGCGCTGGGATTCTTCGTCCACTGGTATTTGCAAGTACGCATCGGCTAGGTCCAACTTCGAAAAATATTTACCCGGGCACAGTTTGTCAAAAAGATCTTCCGGGCGGGGTAAAGGAAAAGTTGCAGTCACTAGTTGGGGATTCACGCCTTGAAGTCCACACAATGTCTCAATTTTCCGGAAGATTTTTGCAAAATTACTAAGGGTGATGCCCAGAGAGAAGCCTGCACACGTTCAATTACACCTTGTGATTCCAAATCGTGTAATGTTTTTGCGACCTCATCACGCAATGCGTGGGGAACATTGCGCGCTCTGAAAAATTTCGGTTGCGCGTCGACTTTCAGTTCCAAATGTGCTTTATAGTTCTTAGTGCAACCGAGGCCCGGTGCAAAAATGTCTGCAAATTCTTCACATAGACGAGAAACACTGGCTGAAGGCACAGTCTGGTTCACTGACAGGACCTGATTTACTATAGACAAGTTAAACAACTGAAATAAATCGAAACCAAACAAGTTCACTGCAGAAGAAGAACGAAGGACGTAAAATGACACAAGTTTTGTTTGTCCTTTGTATGTTGCAAGAAGGCTGCAGTGTCCTAACACAGGGATCGCTTGTCCTGAATAACTACTTAACTTAACATTTGCGGCACGCAACGGAGGTGTGCCCAGCTGTTTGTACGTGTCGTGATTGATCAGTGAAACTGCAGCTCCGGTATCGAGCTGGAATGGTATCACTTTGCCGTTAATGTCCAAGTCCACAAAAAGTTTATTGTCCTGCTGACGACAAGAGCGACTGTCTCGTGCAACGTGAACTGACATAATCACTTGCGACTTGACGTGATTTCCGGCGGCGTCGACGCACACTGTTTGTGGGACGAACACAGTCACTGTGAGAGAGAGTAGCACTGGGCGGAGTGGAATAAACTACATGAATTTCCATGGGCGAAGTGTCGCGAGCCTGAGTATCCTTGGTTCGATTCCGCTTCCGGCGCGAAGCAAAGGGCCTGGAATGGTTTTGACCTTCCGATCGAAGCTTTTTCTGGCAAACACTTTGAACATGTCCTTTTCTATTACAGAAAAAGCAAATAGCCTGGCGTGACGGGCAATTCTCACGCGATTGTCTAGTAGCACACTGCGGGCATGATTTCACTGCATTTGCTTGCTGGCGCGGTACATGTGGCTGAGAGCCAGGCGGCTATGGCGCAGCCGGGTGCAAGGACTGTTTACTGTTCCGTGCAGCTTGCCCGGCGGGCCGGTTAACCTGACACACGGGTGGCGAAGTTTCAAATGATTCCTGAGCAAAGTCAAGTGTGTCTTGCCGATCCAATATGACCTTGTTGAAGGGAGGGATTGACTAGTTTCAAAATCTGTTCCCTTATACGAACATCAGAAACGTTCTGTGCAAGTGCATCACGTACCATAGTATCTGAATAAGGGAGTCCACATTCACACTCAAAAGCACAATCCCTAGTAAGGCCTTGCAAGGTTGCAACCCACTCCCGATTAGTCTGACCGGCCGTACGTTTTGTACGAAAGAACGTATACCGTTTGGCAACTACATTTACTGATTCTTTGAAATATGCATCTAATGCAGACAAAATTTCTTCGTAGGACAGAGTTGCTACATCGCGTCGGGGAAATAATTTGACTATCGCACGGTACGTTTGTACGCCGACGGATGCCAACAAAAAAGGCTGCCGCTCGTTACCTTGAATTCTGTAGGCGGCGAGATGGAATCCAAATTGGCGTGACCACTCCGTCCAGCTTTCCAGTGCCGCATCAAAAGGACGAAAAGTTGGTGCAACTGCGTGTTGTGGCTGCGGGAGCGGTGGAGCGGCGGCCGCCGCATCGTTTAGCATTGCACGTTGACCCTGAACGAGCTGTCCAAGGGCATCCAGTAAGGCCTGCGTCTGCTGGTTCTGTAAGCGATAAAATTCGGACAGTACATCTGGAGATTGTGGCGAACCCATTACACAAGTAAATCAGGGCAGTATAGTTACGAACGCGATTTGGCCTCGTCGCCAAAGTGTTGTGGACTGGCAAGACAGCCAATCCACTAGGAGGAAGCCGAAAGGCACGCCTTTAAGCTCACGCAGGCTGGCGTGAGGTCTGGAACAGGACACGGAAATGAGACTAGTAAAAAACGTACGTATCTTCTGGAATACTTAACTTTAATCCATAATTGGTGAACATCCCTCTTGATGGTACATGTTTTACAGCATCAATAGTAACTGGTAATGGCGCCTTGCTAGGTCGTAGCAACTGACGTAGCTGAAGGCTATGCAAACTATCGTCTCGGCAAATGAGATCGTAATTTGTCAGTGAACCATCGCTAGCATAGTCGGCTGTACAACTGGGGCGAATGCTAAGAAGTCTCTCTAGACCTGCCGTGTGGCGGCGCTCGGTCTGCAATCACTGATAGTGGCGACACGCGAGTCCGACGTATACTAACGGACCGCGGCCGATTTTTGGCTACCACCTAGCAAGTGTGGTGTCTGGCGGTGACACCACATTCCTCCCCCGCAAATCGGCGTACGGTGGTGTTATAAGGCTTCCGCCCGCCGTGGGGAGGACCCCATGTTGACGTATGCGACGAGATGGGGAGCCTAACAACAGGCGAGGCTGTGCCACCCGCACCCTGCCATTCGGTCCGAGGGGAGCTAGGAAACGCCTGAAAACCTGCTCCAGGGTGCACGTCAACATGCGGTGTATGCGCCTGTAGAGAGACAGGAGGGACCGAAGGGTCGACCTCCATCGGGCCGGGGCACCCGACGGGCGGAGACGCCATATGGTCCGGAGCGGGCAAGAGGTCCATGTCGGAGGACAGCTGGTCACGGGAAGCGATCGGCGGCGCGTGACCCAGGGAGGCACACGGCGGTTGCAGCGACGCGTCGACTGCGGGTGTCGCCGGCGGGAGAACAGGCGGCGGCGGCGGCGGCTCGTCGCCATGAGGCAAAATGGAAGGCATCGCCGGTAACACCTGGGGCTGAGGCGAGCCAGTAGATGGGTCCCCAGGGCGCTGACCGGACGGCACCGACGTAGCTGGTGGAATACTTAAATTTAATCCATTAATGATGAACGTCGCTCTTGACGCTACATGATTCACAATATCAATAGTAACTGGTAATGGCGCCTTGCTAGGTCGTAGCAAATGACGTAGCTGAAGGCTATGCTAACTATCGTCTCGGCAAATGAGAGCGTAATTTGTCAGTGAACCATCGCTAGCAAAGTCGGCTATACAACTGGGGCGAGTGCTAGGAAGTCTCTTTAGACCTGCCGTGTGGCGGCGCTCGGTCTGCAATCACTGATAGTGGCGACACGCGGGTCCGACGTATACTAACGGACCGCGGCCGATTTAAAGGCTACCACCTAGCAAGTGTGGTGTCTGGCGGTGACACCACAATAATTGTAAGACACACGGATCTTGTAGCATGTTACATATAAGTTGAAAAATGAAATACACTTCTTTAGGTTCTTGCCTCGGCTAAACATTTCTGCTCAAACATGAGATCTCTGATTATTGCTTGCATTTGCCCAAACATGTGCGAGAGAGTCATTTCTTACCATTTTCTTTCGTAATGCGTTATAGTCGGAGTCGTGGCTCTGAATCTCGGCTATTAAACTGAAAATAAAAATCTTAACGCTATGTCTTCCGTTGTAGCGGCTGGCAGCTGTGGAAAAAATGTGTGTTGTAAATGAAGCGGGTGAATAATTCGCTTCCACTAATTTCATAAAGTAAAATTGCCACGTAATGGCGGCTGTGGCTGCAACAGCGGCTGCAACTGTTGAGCTGAAAATAACTTGAATTATTGATATTCACAGGAAGCGGACATGAGACAGGGCTCACCTCTTAAAATTAAAATTGAATAATAGCATGAGACTAATATATTATCTGATTAAAAGTACAATAATGCTTACATGCAACAGCACACGCCAAGATGTCCGACTACTCGCATCGAAGACAAGAGAGAGGGTGATAACGGATAAAAGATGACAAAAGATGGTTCCTTTCCCATCTGCGGAGTCCATTATCATCAGAGTGCACCTATTTTATTCTTTGCACTCGAAAATGACGCACAGAATTTTATATGATCATAATAACAATAATACACATGACATAAAATTACATATCGCCTGAGCGGTTAATGTTCACGTATAATCCAATATTAAATGTTTTTTTTTCAAATACCACTTTCAGGTTTTTGTAATGTCTCTACTGCGGACGGTACATGCCACAAAAGTTATTCTCTGATATTAACAAATGTGATATAATCCTATCCGCCTTGCTTTCAGTGTTTTTAATTATGTTCCTTCCTCCGCCGATTTTGCGAAGAACTACTTCATTATATTATTACCAGACCACCTAATTTTCGACAACCTTCTATAGTACCACATCTCAAATGCTTCGATTATTTTATCTCCAGTTTTCCCATTATTCACCATCATACAATGCTGTGCTTTAAAAGTGCATCCACAAAAATTTCTTCCTAAAATTAAGGTCTATATTTGATATGAGCAGACTTCTTTTGTCAGGGAATGCTGTCTTTACCCGTGCTAGTCTGCTTTTTATGTCCTTCTCATTAAATCCGCCGGCCGAAGTGGCCGTGCGGTTAAAGGCGCTGCAGTCTGGAACCGCAGGACCGCTACGGTCGCAGGTTCGAATCCTGCCTCGGGCATGGATGTTTGTGATGTCCTTAGGTTAGTTAGGTTTAACTAGTTCTAAGTTCTAGGGGACTAATGACCTCAGCAGTTGAGTCCCATAGTGCTCAGAGCCATTTGAACCATTTGAACCATTAAATCCATCACATGTTACACCGACGGAAAAAAATCGCAACACGACAATATAATTAATGTAGAGTAAATAATTTTCGGGGATAGATTTGTCTAGGTAACATACAAGGTGTACAACTTTGCTTCCGCCGTTTGCCGATAGGTGGCGACAACGGTAAGTAGCGGTCGAAAGAAACAGATCGCAGACGTCAGGCAGTTAGCCTGGACCTCGGTCAACATAACGTCATTCGAACATTAGTCGGTTTGTGTCTGCATCATAAAATTGTTCTTGATTGAAAATGTCACTTTACGAGCCTAATTCTCGTCATTTGCGGGAGGTGTTACCGTTTTGTTTCAATATGAACAAATCAGCGGCTGAGTCTCATCGAATGCTCTCAGGTACGTATGATAAGGACGCTATTAGTGATATAACGTGTCGTGAATGGTTTCAACGCTTCAAGAACGGTAATTTTAACGTCGTGGACTGGCATAGTGGTAGAAGAGAGAATGTTTTCGAAGATGCAGAATTGGAGACATTACTGAGTGATGACTCGCGTCATACTCAAGAAGAATTGGCACGATTAGTGGGACTGAGACAGCGAGCCATTTCAAAACGTCTCAAGGCTATGGGCATGATTCAGAAAGAAGGCACTTACGTCCCCTGTGAGCTGAAACCAAGACATGTTGAACGGCGTTTGTGTGCTTGTGAACAGTTGCTTCAGAGGCAAAAACGGAAGGGATTTATGGGTCGCATTGTTACTGGGGATGAAAAATGGGTTCATTACGATAACCCTAAAGCAAAAAATCATGGGGATATTCTGGCCATGCTTCCACGTCGACGGCCAAACCTAATATTCACGGCTCCAAGATCATGCTGTGCATTTGGTGGGACCAGCTCATAGTCGTGTACTATGAGGTGTTAAAACCAAGTGAAACAATCACAGGTGCTCGTTATCGAACGCGATTAATGCGTTTGAGCAGAGCATTAAAAGACAAACGGCCGCAATACAGCGAGAGGCACGATAAAGAGATTTTGCAGCACGACAACGCTCGACCCCACGCTGCAAAAGCGGTCAAAACGTACTTGGAAACGTTAAAATGGGAAGTCCTACACCACCCGCCTTATTCTCCAGACATTGTTCCCTCTGACTACCACCTGTTTAGATCAATGGCGCATGGCTTGGTTGACGAACACTTCCGAACTCATGAAGAAGTCACAAATTAGATCAATTCGTGGATCGCTTCAAAAGATGAACAATTTTTTCGGCGCGGAATTCGTGCACTGCCCAAAATATGGGAGAAAGTAGTGGGCAGCGGTGGAAAATACTTTGAATGATACATGTGTAACCAAATTGTTTCATTAAAGCCTCAGATGTTGGGGGAAAAACGGTGGAAGCAAAGTTGTATACCCTATACTTAAGTTATTAACATTGCAAGAACACAGGTTACAGGTTAATGTAAGCACGAGATAAGCCATTGCGAAAGTGAATTGCTGGTACATTAATAATCGGTGTAACCGCCAGAACGTTGAATGCAAGTATGAAGACGTGCATTCATTGTGTTGTACAGGTGCGGGATGTCAGTTTATGGAACGAAGTTGGTTGGTTGGTTGTTTTGGGGAAGGAGACCAGACAACGAGGTCATCGGTCTCATCGGATTAGGGAAGCACGGGGAAGGAAGTCGGCCGTGCCCTTTGAAAGGAACCATCCCGGCATTTGCCTGGAGCGATTTAGGGAAATCACGGAAAACCTAAATCAGGATGGCCGGACGCGGGATTGAACCGTCGTCCTCCCGAATGCGGGTCCAGTGTTTAACCACTGCGCCACCTCGCTCGGTTATGGAACGAAGTTCCATGCCTGTTGCGCCTGATCGCTCAGTGCATGGACGGTTAATGCTGTTTGCGGATGACGCTGGAATTGTCTCACATATGTGATTGTGGTGCCAACTGCTGTTCAAATTGCTCCAGCAGATACAGTACGATGCGTTATAGCCATACGTCGAACACGACGGTCTACCCTATGAGCAGTGCCACGTGACCGGTCTTCTTGCGACAATACCTTCCCGTAATTACCACTGCCAGCAACCATGTACAGTGGCTGCATTTCTGCCAAGTCTTTCTGCAGTATCGTGGAAGGGTCATCCACCTTTTCGTAGCCCTATTACGCGACCCCACTCAGACTCAGCGAGGTGTTGATAATGACATGTTTGTCGCCTTAGAGGCATCCTCGAATAACATCACCTCAGCACGTCCAATTTGTGCACTCGTGGTATAGTGACTAGCGTTGCTGCCTCTGGATAACGGGGTCCCGGGTTCCATTCTCAGCCGGGTTGGGGATTTTCTCTGCCCGGGGACTGGGTGTTTGTGTTATCCTCATCACTTCATCATCATTCTTGATAGTGGCTAGTTTGGACTGTATAAAAAAAATTGGGGCTTTGTACGGGCGCTAATGGTCGCGCAGTTGAGCGTCCTACAAACCAAACATTGTAAGTAGCGTGCGTAAAGGGTCGCTATGTGTAAGGTGCCTGATGCGCACTTTGAATAAGAAAATGTTATCTGACATTGAAGTCAACCTAAAAGACTGGGTCGCCACCAACTCTAGCCACACTACAAATAAGAGGTTGGGCTGAGTCGGAAGATTACTTAATTTATTCATAAGAAAAACTCATCAAAGGACATTCATTATAAAGTCACTCATAAAGAATGGGATGTAATTATCGATATGATTCCGGCATTGTTCACATGAATCAAATATTAAAATAAAGCAAAGAGTGCGTGGACACCTTGCATAAGAGCAGCTTGCAGCGACATTCCCGAAAACAAGATTTATTCTAAAGCATTTCTTTAAAATAAAAAGGGAACACTAATTATTGGACCTGTGCGCATGGAAACGCCGTGGGTGGACTAACAAGGAAAACTCCAAGCTAAATGGCGTAGGTAACGGAGACGTAACATCGGTACACTGGATAAGATTGGAGGTAAAATTATTTATTCCTTAAAACATTGATTTAAGGCATCTACATAACTGCTGTTGCCTGGCAGTTAAGCACAATTGCTTGTGACACACTATACGATTCACCACATACTCGCGAGCCCACATGGTTTGCGGAGACATAATTTCTACGTACCGTGGCCAAATTTTAGTAACATTAAACCAGGCAAACTCTAATATTAACCCACGTGGATGGTTTCCAACGGACACCTACTAATGAAACAAAGAATATTCACCAAAAGGCAAAAATTGCTAAAGTTCGTAAAATAATAGAATGTACACACATGCAGTCGCCGGCACACAAAACTTCACACTGAACCGAGGGCGCACTTCCTACGTGAGATCGTTTCAACATACGCAATTCCTTGTGCTGCGTTCTTCTTACGGACCAAAGTTTGCATTAGGAATCAAACTGAGAGTCTGCTAAAGCGTTGCATTCCTTGCTGCGACCCAGTAAATCAGTCTTTATAAGACGAGACGCAAGACCAAAAGCTCAAAGCTCCCCTCTCGCTGTGAGACAACGTGCCACGCGGTTAAGTCAACTCACCCTTCTTCGAAGAGACCTCGGCTGCAGACCCTCGGCGAACTGGAAGCAGACTGACCGTCTCACACGCTCCAACGTCTCCCACGCTACCCCGTGGCCAGGAAAACCCAGAGATAAGGCTTCCGCCACCAACCTAAAGCTGGGTTTACACTAGCAAGTCGCTTGCAGAAGTTATTGCTGCAAGTTATTGCTAGCCGCTTGCAGCTGTGTTTACAGAGCAGAGCAAGAATTAAGCAAGATTCTTCCGCAAGTTCTTTGGCAATAAACTTGCGTCAACAACTAGCTGATACTGTTTACATATGCTTTCAGTACAACTACGAGTGTCAGCCGAAGTGTAAAATGACAAGTAGGCGGGTGAGATATGCTGCAGCTCTTGTAATTGTAATGCAAAACGTGAAAAAGAAAAATAGAAGTATTTGGGTTAGAGAGTAGATAATGAGAAGATCGCAAAATGGTGCCTCTAATAACCTTTTGCAAGAACTTAGTATCGAGAGCATGGATACTTTTGAAAACTTTTGCAGAATGTCCTCAAATGATCTGGAGTATTTGTTGATTTTAATAGCGCCCGTCATATCAAAACGAGACACAAACTTCGGTACTGCTATTTCAGCAAAGGAACGTTTGCTAGTCACTCTATGATTTATAGCTACCGGTGAGCTACGAATAAAATAGGCATTTCATTTATTTATGTGAAACATACAACCAAAAAAAGTTTGAATTTTGAAATCTTTTCTTTGTAGGAGACTCATATAAGTCCCTAATGTACTTGTTTCATTTTCCCGTCAGCACGATTTCTTTGATCGTACACGATGTATGTAGAGCCATTTTTAACGTCTAGAAAAGGGAAAATTATTTGAAGGTATGTGAAAACACAACAATGAAATTAAATTTTTATTGAAATAAACTGCATTTTATTGAAAGATATGCTTATAAAAATGTTTTTTTTTCTACTGCTCATAAAATGGAAAGTGACAAGCTAACTAAATAGAACATGTAATAATTACACATCGCCTTTTTCTCGTAGACTCCTAAAACAACAAGCGAGTGGATACAGGTGGCAAAGGGGTTCTGTCTTCAAGTTATGCTACTTTCTATGTACTTCTTTTACAGATGTGTCGAATATCGACGAGATTTCATTTAATGCGCTCATCTTCTTCACTCTATCCTTAAAGTCTCGGTTATGCACGTTCCGTATTTCGGGGTAGCTCTCCACGGCTTCAATAAAGTGTTCTGTATCCTGCTTCATCCATTCCCGTTTCCCCTCCATTTCTGAAATTTGTATTTGCATAAAATTTTACTTAGTAAAATGTTAAATATGAGTGTTATGCAGACGACATACTTACTATACCTTGCGCTTCCTACTTGCAGGAAATAGAAATAAATCCTAAAAGCTGCAAGTTACTTGCAGATACTTTTTGCGTGGTGTTCACACTCCAAGCGGAAAACGTGCAGCAAGTCACTTCCGCAATAAATTGGTACGGTCGCAAGTCGACTTGGCGATATGTTTACACTCGCAAATCGCGCGCAAGTTCCTCCGCGCAAGTAAATTGCTGCAATAACTTGCTAGTGTAAACCGAGCATAACACCGGCAACTTTCACACAAGGGGAGCAAACCTCTTTGCCTACCTGAAAACTACAAGCGTTGGCCATTCTGTACTACCGCTGATTCTCTGCAGCTGACTAAACCATCGTGTAGCAAAATGAAACACACCCACATTCACTCACTCACGCATGCCAGAGAGTTCTGTATCACTGGAAAGCAAATAAAATGATGATGAAAGGGGAATAAAGCGTGTATTTGAAGCAAACCTCATTTGCAACCTCATAGTGGCGCTACTAGTGCGACTGACGCGATCTCTCTACCGACATCATCTTTTAGATGTAGAAACACGCCTGCCAATATTCGTTTATGTCGCGCAACACCTTCTTGGTGTTGCGACTTTTTCCAGTCGGTGTATTTTAAAAAGATGAAAAATTTTAAAAACGTACATCGAGTATCGCGAAACAAGTGATCACTATTGTGTCGCGTTTCCTGTTGGCGCGCAGCCAGGCGAAATGTCGCTCCACGCGCGTGCAGGTTTCCCGTCTACTCTGCCTTCGGTGAGAACTGAACATTAAACGCGACTTTTTGTCGGCGTGAAAGATGGGTGACTTATTTTCCAACCGTTTACGTCAATATCTTTCGATAAAATTTATTAGCCGCGACAGACTATCGTAAACGGCCGCTCGGCCACTTGGCACCGTGTCAGCGGGTCGCGCCTTCCACGGCGACGTACGGCGTAAACAGCTTCCGCAGTCCGTGCGCCGCGTCACAATTAAGGGCGCCCGGGCGGCGACAGGCGCAAGCCTTCACTATGGAATAACACGGCCGAGTCTTCCCGACACATTTACTGTACGAACTGTATCGATGCGCTTGTCGCTTTACCACAATACCCAACATAATGGGAATATTGAAAAATCCCACACGACCATTTTCTTAACAATATTGAGTTACCTCTTATTTTACGCTGTATTTTTTTTATTTATTAATGAATTTGGCCAGCTATGGACCGCAAAGAAGGGAAAGCAGAAAGGTGGAAGGAGTATATAGTGGGTCTATACAAGGGCGATGTTCTTGAGGACAACATTATGGAAATGGAAGAGGATGTAGATGAAGATTAAATGGGACATATGTACTGCGCGAAGAGTTTGACAGAGCACTGAAAGACCTAAGTCGAAACAAGACCCCGGGAGTAGACAACATTCCATTAGCACTACTGATAGCCTTGGAAGAGCCAGCCCTGACAAAACTCTACCATCTGGTCAGCAAGATGTATGAAACAGGCGAAATACCCTCAGACTTCAAGAACAACATAATTATTCCAATCCCAAAGAAAGCAGGCGCTGACAGATGTGAAAATTACCAAACTATCAGTTTTTTATAAGTCACGGATGCAAAATACTCACGCGAATTCTTTACAGACGAATGGAAAAACTGGTAGAAGCCGACCTCGGGGAAGATCAGTTTGGATTCCGTAGAAATATTGGAACACGTGAGGCAATACTGACCCTACGACATATCTTAGAAACTAGATTAAGGAAAGGCAAACCTACGTTTCTACCATTTGTAGACTTAGAGAAAGCTTTTGACAATGTAGACTGGAATACTCTCTTTCAAATTCTGAAGGTGGCAGGGGTAAAATACAGGGAGCGAAAGGCTATTTATAATTTGTACAGAAACCAGATGGCAGTCATAAGAGTCGAGGGGTATGAAAGGGATGCAGTGGTTGGGAAGGGAGTGAGACAGGGTTGTAGCCTCTCCCCAATATTATCCAATCTGTATATTGAGCAAGCAGTGAAGGAAACAAAAGAAAAATTCGGAGTAGGTATTAAAATCCATGGAGAAGAAATAAAAACTTTGAGGTTCGCCGATGACATTGTAATTCTGTCAGAGACAGCAAAAGACTTGGAAGAGCAGTTGAACGGAATGGACAGTGTCTTGAAATGAGGGTATAACATGAACATCAACAAAAGCAAAACGAGGATAATGGAATGTAGTCGAATTAAATCGGGTGATGCTGAGGGAATTAGATTAGGAAATGAGACACTTAAAGTAGTAAAGGAGTTTTGCTATTTGGGGAGCAAAATAACTGATGATGGTCGAAGTAGAGAGGATATAAAATGTAGACTGGCAATGGCAAGGAAAGCGTTTCTGAAGAAGAGAAATTTGTTAACGTCGAGTATAGATTTAAGTGTCAGGAAGTCGTTTCCGAAAGTATTTGTATGGAGTGTAGCCATGTATGGAAGTGAAACATGGATGATAAATAGTTTAGACAAGAAGAGAATAGAAGCTTTAGAAATGTGGTGCTACAGAAGAATGCTGAAGATTAGATGGGTAGATCACATAAATAATGAGGAGGTATTGAATAGAATTGGGGAGAAGAGGAGTTTGTGGCACAACTTGACAAAAAGAAGGGACCGGTTGATAGGACATGTTATGAGGCATCAAGGGATCACCAATTTAGTATTGGAGGGCAACGTGGAGGGTAAAAATCGTAGAGGGAGACAAAGAGATGAATACACTAAACAGATTCAGAAGGATGTAGGTTGCAGTAGGTACTGGGAGATGAAGAAGCTTGCACACGATAGAGTAGCATGGAGAGCTGCATCAAACCAGTCTCAGGACTGAAGACCACAACAACAACAACATGGACCGCATACAATTTAAGACTTATGGTGTTTCTTTTTCTTCCGTTCTTCCCAGTATTTGTTCATTTTCTCGACAATTGCTCGTCTCTCCTCATATGTCCACACTCTCTTGGGTCGAGATTTTGACTCATCTTCTTAATAGTTTGCGTTTTCTATCAGTAGCCTGAAGTGATTCCTGTCACGTATTATTTCTTCTGTAACACCTATTTTTGTTGGCGTCTTTCTTTACTGCTTCTGTCCATCCTACAGGTTTTTTCAGCTAACTAACGTAATTAAAAATTTTCTTTGTAATCCGTGTTTCTTCCATTCTTTTTAAATGCCTATAAGATTTTAGCTGTCTCTTCCTCATTGTATCTGTGATCTCTTCTGTATTTTTGTATAAGTCTTCATTTCTCCTTTTAATCCACCTACTTTCCTTGTTTTGCTCAGGACCTAGAATTTTTCTTAGTATTTTTCTCTCTCTTTTTTCTAGTTCTCTTAATTCCCCTTTCTCATTCAATGTTAGGCACTCTGATCCATACGTTGCGTGTGTCCTAATAACTGAATAATGATGTCTAATCTTCGCTTGCATGGATATTGATTTCTTATTGTAGTAGTTTTGTTTTAATTTATATGCAAATTCTAACTTTTTTATTCTTTCTTTATTTGTTGTGTTATCCAGTCCATTGTCTTGGATCCACTCCCCCAAGTATTTGAATCTATCAACTCTTTTAATTTTTCCATAATTTGTTTTCATAAACTTTTCTGTATTATGTTTGAGTTCTATATACTCGGTTTTTTTCATAGGATATTTTTAGCCCAGTCTTTCCAGCAATCTCGTGTAACAGATCAAACATAACTGTTGCGTCTGTTCGATTTTCAGTTATCCATGCCATGTCATCCGCAAAGGCTAAACATTTCACTTCAAATTTGTTCTTTCCTTGACCCATGTTTATACCCTTTGTGCCTCTGTTTTTTAATGTTCTTTCCCATGTTTTTACTATTTTATCTAAAACCAAGTTAAAGAGAATTGGGGACAGCCCATCTCCTTGTCGAACTCCTGTTTTGATTTTGAATGGTTCAGAAATTTCGCCTTGAAACTTAATTCTTGATGTTGTATCTGTGAGCGTTTGTTCAACAAGTCTTCCGGTATTCTCATATGTCCCTGATTCATAATGTATCTGGAGTAGTGTTTGTCTGTCAACTGAATCGTAGGCTTTCTTGAAGTCTACGAAAGTAGCTACTATATTTTTATTTTGTATAGCTCTCACTCTCAAAATTGTTTTTAAATCAAGAATCTGTTCCCAGATGTTAATGGCGGCCTCACATATAATTCTAAGCTAAATGCGTGAATTTTTATCATCCAAAGGTTCAACTACCTTTCCCCAAACCAAACTTTTACGCTTTATACATGTAGGCCAATAATGAAACAGAGAAACCCCATATGTTACGGAATTTTCTGTATTGTTATGCGGCCAGTATATGACCTAAACAATCGGGAAACCTCCACATGTACAAAACATACGGACTTTCTAAACATTTTTTGTAGTCAGCACTGCTTTAAGCACTGAGGATAATCGATATGTGCATATAAGTGACAGGGCAATAGGCAGATTCCATATTTCTAGATTTCCGAAAAGCATTTGCCATGGAGTCCCACTGCAGACTGTTGACGAAGGTACGAACATACCGATTAGGTTGCCAGATATGTGAGTGGCTCGAAGACTCCTTAAATAATAGAACCCAGGATGTTGTCCGCGACGGTGAGTGTTCATCAGAGATAGGAATGCCCCAGGGAAGTGTGATAGGACCGCTATTATTTTCCATAAACGTATATGATCTGGTGAACAGGCTGCTGTTTCCTGATAATGCTGTAGTTTGCAACAAGGTGTCGAATTTGAGTGACTGTAAGAGGATACAAAATGACTTAGGCAAAGTATGTAATTGGTCTGATGAATGGCCGATAGCTCTAAATGTAGAAAAATGGAAGTTAAGCTGATGAGTAGGGATAACAAACCCGTAATGTTCGGATATAGCATCAGTGCTGTCGTGATTGACACAGTCACGACGTTCAGATACACTACTGGCCATTAAAATTGCTACACCAATAAGAAATGCAGATAATAAACGTGTATTCACTGGACAAATATATTATACTAGAACTGACATGTGATTACATTTTCAAGCAATTTAGGTGCATAGATCCTCAGAAATCAGTACCCAGAACAACCTCCTCTGGCCATAATAACGGCCTTGATACGCCTGGGCATTGAGTCAAACAGAGCTTGGATGGTGTGTACAAGTACAGCTGCCCATGCAGCTTCAACATGATACCACAGTTCATCAAGAGTAGTGACTGGCGTATTGTCACGAGCCAGTTGCTCGGCCGCCATTGACCAGACGTTTTCAATTGGTGAGAGATGTGGAGAATGTGCTGGCCAGGGCACAGTCGAACATTTTCTGTATCCAGAAAGGCACGTACAGGAACTGCAACATGCAGTCGTGCATTATCCTGCTGAAATGTAGGGTTTCGCAGGGATCGAATTAAGGGTAGAGCCACGGGTCGTAACACATCTGAAATATAACGTCCACTGTTCAAAGTGCCGTCAATTCGAACAAGAGGTGACCGAGACGTGTAACCAATGGCACCCCATACCATCAGGCCGGGTGATACGCCAGTATGGCGATGACGAATACACGCTTGCAATGTGCGTTCACCGAGATGTCGCCAAACACGGATGCAACCATCATGATGCTGTAAACAGAACCTGGATTCATCCGAAAAAATGACGTTTTGCCATTCGTGCACCCAGGTTCGTCGTTGAGTACACCATCGCAGACGTTCCTGTCTGTGATGCAGAGTCGAGGGTAGCCGCAGCCATGGTCTCCGAGCTAAAGCTCCATGCTGCTGCAAACGTCATCGAACTGTTGGTTCAGATGGTTGTTGTCTTGTAGATGTCCCCATCTGTTGACTCAGGGATCGAGACGTGACTGCACGATCCGTCACAGCCATGCGGATAAGATGCCTGTCATCTCGGCTGCTAGTGATACGAGGTCGTTGGGCGTTCCGTATTACCTTCCTGAACCCACCGATTCCATATTCTGCTAACAGTCATTGGATCTCGACCAACACGAGCAGCAATGTCGCGATACGATAAACCGCAATCGCTATAGGCTACAATCCGACCTTTATCAAAGTCGGAAACGTGATGGTACGCATTTCTGATCCTTACACGAGGCATCACAACAACGTTTCACCAGGCAACGCCGGTTAACTGCTGTTTGTGTGTGAGAAATCGGTTGGAAACTTTCCTCATGTCAGCACGTTGTAGGTGTCGCCAACGGCGCCAACGTTGTGTGAATGCTCTGAAAAGCTAATCATTTGCATATCACAGCATCTTCTTCCTGTCGGTTAAATTTCGCGTCTGTAGCACGTCATCTTCGTGATGTAGCAATTTTAAAGGCCAGTAGTGTATCTGGGCGTAACTTTGCAAAGCGATTTGAAATGGAACGAAGATGTAAGGATCATGGTAGGGAAGGCGAATAGTCTATTTCGGTTAATTGGGAGAATTTTGGGAAAGTGTTGTTCATCTGTAAAGGAGACCGCACTTGGAACGCTAGCATGACGTATTCTTGAGTGCTGCTAGAGTGTTTGGAATCCGCACTAGGTCGGATTGAACGAAGACATCGAAGCAATTCAGAGCGGGACTGCTACATTTGTTACCGGTAGGTTCGAACAACATGTAAGTACTCCAGAGATGATTCGGGAACTCAAACGGAAATCCCTGGAGGGCGACGTTCTTTTCGAGCTTCACTACTGAGAAAATTTAGAAAATCGACATTTGAGGGCGACTGCTGAACGATTCTACTGTCGCCAACAAAGATTTCGCGTAAGAACAATGCAGATAATATGCGAGAAACTGGGCTCGTACGGAGGCGTACAGACAGTCGCTTTTCCTCGCTCTACTTGGGAGTCGAACAGGAAAAGAAATGACTAGTAGTGGTATAGGAGAGCCTCCGCCACGCAGCATACGGTTCTTTGCGGAGTACGTATAAAGATGCAGATTTACGAGGGTTATTCGGAAAGAAAGGAACGACCGGTCGCGAAATGGAAAATACAGTGAAAATCTGATGAAGCTTTGCACAGATGCGTTTGGCACTCTGTCTAGTACGCTTGTCGATCGCATCGTGTCACTCTTCTCAGTTCTGAGCTCACAGTGAGAACGTAAAGATGACTAGAAATTAGCATCTCCCGCCAAGTATAAGAGCCTGGCGAAAGATGTCGCCTGAAGCTATGCAATCCACATAACATAAGTGTCATGCGGTTTGTTCTACACGACAATTCTCGGCCGCACTCTTCAGGGGCAATGAAGATGCTCCTGCAGCATTTTCGATGGGAAGTGTTTGATCACCCACAATACAGACCGTAGTTGGCTACCCCTGAGGTTCATCTCTACTCAAATTAACCGCTGGCTATGAAGACAACATTTTGACACAGACAAGAGTTGCAGTCCAGAGTAGAAAATTGTCGAAAAGCACGAGGGAATTGAGAAGTTGGTATAACGCTACAACAGATGTCTAAATCTGAGCAGCGACTGTGTAAAGAATTAGTTGGAAGGTGTAGCTAACCGTTGCAAATAAAACAGTTTTGATTTTCACTGTGGTTTCCATTTCACGATCTATCGTTCCTTACTTTCCGAATAGCCCTCGTACATTTCGCTCCAACCATGAAATCACGCCCAATTTTTTTTTCCGCATCGCGATGCGTAGTACGGAAGTAGCTATTATGCAGTCTCTCGTTATAAAAGGACCATTTCACATGGCCTAAAAGCCAGTAACGGAATCAGAATCCTAGGTGTTCTTAGCATTACCTCTGAATGTTGCAACAACCGCGTGAGACAGTCTTTTCGAACCGTTCCCCTTTCGCTTTACCGATCATCAGCGGGACAACAGATACTGAATACAGCCTTACGAACAGGCATAAAAATCTTAAATGAGCAGACACGGATTCCAGTTCACACTTCAAGATACTCCGACTAAAAGAGGTTGTAGAAATCAGAATGTATATATTTTTTTTATTTAATTGTCTTAATCGCAATGTTTTTGTACAGAATGATATACGATAGCCATCTTTATAATCTACAACAGAAATAAAAAAACATTATTATTTATTAAAACACGACTTTAAAGATAAAGGAGAGAGAAATTCCAATGTATTTAATTTTAGAATGATTTCTGTAAACAATTTTTATTTTTGAACGTTTCTTTTAGATTCTGACCAGTTTTAAACTGTCAGGATACAAATATATTTTTAAGCTCGTTATGCATACAAAATTGTTTACGTAATTACAACTGTGCTCTCAAATGGACTTTCTTTTAATTACTTTGTATAATATTCTGTACGTTATCCATGCATCAATGAGCTATAGGGTAGCTTTGCGTCCAAGATACACTGATATGACAAAAGTCATAGGATAGCGATATGCACATTGAAACGTCCCCTGTGCTGGTAAACCTCTTACGTCATTTGATTTTCAAGAAGCTGAGCAAAACTGAACGTACTCAGACATTTCTCTCTTTACTTATTCTGATCAACACTAAACTGGCACACAATATTTTTTTTAGCGTAACGCAATCTGACTTTCAATAATCCCTACAAAAGAATGGCCCTGACTAACAATAACCTATACCTTTCATGAATCACTTACCTCACAAAAATCTTCGTTACTCGAACTACTGCAATACAGCGAGCGCCAATACTGCCAGCTAAGTAAAAGATTCTAACTACTGAAGGCACTAGCTACTGATAGGCATAGTTAGCAAATGAAAGATTTTGATAGAGAACAAACAATGTATTTACCTTAATAGTGTTCAAAAGTCATGACATCCAGTCTTACAAATTTCCTTTTTCTGGCGGACACACGTCCAGATCGTCCGCTCTCAAAATCCTGCCATCTCTCTCCCCACATCCGCCACTGCTGGCGGCTCACCTCCAACTGTTTGAACGTGGGGTTAAGTCGGCGCACGAGCGATAGGACACAGCATCTTCGAGGTAGCGATGGAGTGCCACTGAAGAGTATCGTTCGACGTGACAGAAGTGCAAACCTTCCGCAAACTGCTGCAGATTTCTTTGCTGGGCAGAAGAACCACTCGTGTACCGTTGATGACTGCACGACACAAAGCATTACCACTCGCCTGGGCCCTTCAACACCGACATTGGACTGTTGATGACTAGAGACATGTTGCCTGGTCGGACAAGTCTCATTTCAAATTCTATCGAGCGGATGGACGTGTACGGGAAGGAGACAACCTCATGAATCCATGGAACCCGCATGTCAGCAGGGGCTGTTCAAGCTGGTGGAGGCTCTGTAATGGTGAGGGTCGTGTGCAGTTGGAGTGATGCTGGACCGCTGATATGTCTAGATACGACTTTGACAGGTTACACGTACGTAAGCATCCTGTCTGACCACCTGCATCCATTCCTGTCCATTGTGCATGCCGACGGACTTGGACAATTCCAGCAGGACAAAGCGACATTCCAAACATCCAGAATTGTTACAGAGGGGCTTCAGGGCCGCTCTTCTGAGTTTAAACAATTTCGCTGGCCACCAAACTCCCAAAAATGAAAATTATTGAGCATATCTTGTATGTATTGCAACGTGGTGTTCAGAAGAGATCTGCAGCCGCTCGTACTCTTACGGATTTATGGACAGCCCTTCAGGATTCATGGGGTTGATTCCCTCCAGCACTACTTCAGACATTAGTCGAGTGACTGCCACGTCGTGCTGCGGCACTTTTGCGAGCTTGCGGGGACCTTACACGATATCAGGCAGGTGTACCAGTTTTTTTTTTCCCCTTCATTGTATGTCGTACACCCGGAAGTATGTTCTACGATCAAACGGCGGTATGTTTGTACTACGCCCCCGCGTGAACGATTTCTTTAAATGCGAATCTCTACTAAACTTTGCCGCCGGAGTGGGCGAGCGGTTCTAGGCGCTACAGTCTGGAACCGCGCGACCGCTACGGTCGCAGATTCGAATCCTGCCTCGGGGATGGATGTTTGTGATGTCCTTAGGTTAGTTAGGTTTAAGTAGTTCTGAGTTCTAGGGGACTGATGACCTCAGCAGTTAAGTCCCATAGTGCTCAGAGCCATCTGAACCATTTGTTCTACTGAACTTTTCCTGTCGTCATTTGCGCGTTCTCTTTTGAACCGAGAGATTTTGCTTCCTTGATGTTGTTGTGGTCTTCAGTCCAGAGACTGGTTTGATGCAGCTCTCCATGCTACTCTATCCTGTGCAAGCTTCTTCAACTCCCAGTACCTACTGCAACCTACATTCTGCTGAATTTGCTTCCTTAGCATTTCACCAATACTGTCACCTCTCAAAGCATATACCTTTCCTCCCGACTCACCCCGTATGTAATGGCATCGACCATACAACTGCAAACTTCGTGCCATACTTGAAATGAAAACAGAATTCTAAGAATCCGTGGCCATTGCCGTTCCGCCTGAGTTATCCGTATGCGCGTCACTGACTCAAAGCTGAAAACTGAAATTCCTTCTTCCGTTCCCTCGCAAATTTTACACAAATTTCAGTAGTCAGCGCTTTGAAGTATTCGGCATAACTAGAGTTGCACTCTACCCAAAACTACGATTCGGTAGTCTTCGCACACTACATAAATGACGTAGCAAATTGGAGGATTACCAATAGTACTTGTAGCATTGGTAGGCAAAGAACCATAAACGAATGTGTGAGAAACAATCTGGGAGCCGACGACTTTTTTTTTGCACTAATTAGAGTCTCGCATCATTCACGTTAGTCCATTGTGTAAATTTCATTTTATAAGTAACAAAAATTAATTGGTCGCGTAACTTCTGCGCTTTTATGTAGCTAAAGCAGTTGTAATAAGTAAGAACTTTTCGCCAGCCAGAGTGGCTGAGCGGTTCTAGGCGCTACATTCTGGAACCGCGCGGCCGCTACGGTCGCAGGTTCGAATCCTGCCTTGGGCATTGATGTGTGTGATGTCCTTAAGTTAGTTAGGTTTAATTGGTTCTAAGTTCTAGGGGACTGATGACCTCAGAAGTCCCATAGTGCTCAGAGCCATTTGAACCAATAACTTTTGATTCAAATATAGTTTACACGCACAAACATTAAAAATCTATAAAATTATTGTTGTTATTTTGTACTAAATAGAACGTTCTTCATCATGATCAACGGCAAGAGTTTGCTGTTATTATTGATAAGTGCGAAGGTAAATAAAACATGTTTTCTGTAAGTTCGACGAAGTGTTGAAGCGTAGTATGATATGTTTTTCTTTTGAGTTTTTTTTTATTATTATTCTGCCTTTATTTGGGAAAAGCGTTTACTAGTGTTGTATGATAATTTTTTTCTTTTATTTTTACCACAGCACCTCTCTGTGCTCCCCGCTCAGTTTCTAGACGGCTTACCGCTTCCGATTTCCAGGGGAAGCAGGGCACTACAAATGTAGTGTGTGGACAGAAAGTTGGAAATGTGGGTCTCAAGGGGAGCGTGCCAGAGATAAGTCCCTGCAGTCGCACTATCGGCTGTGTCCTCGGTGGCTCAGTCAGCCGGCACGGTAGCTTAGCGTTCCTTTACTGAGTAAAGGAGTCAACGATCAACTTGAACGGATGTCTTGTGACGTCCGCCCAGACCAAACGCAACGAACAATACCGAACGAAACGAAAAAAAAAGTCAGATAGAGCGTCAGCCATGTAGGCAGGAGGTCCCAGGTTCGAGTCCCGGTCAGGCCAAACATTTTTCAACCGTCCCCGTTCATATTTATCAACGCCTGTAAGCAGCGAAAGGTCTAGATTTCATTATCAGTTCATAGTAAGACATTGGTCGCATACGCAAACAAAACGATCGAAATGAGATAACGCCCAACAGGTGTGCAACTCACCTAACGTGGTTACGATCTTAACTGACCAAGGTTGTTAGGAAGACTACCGTAGTCTACATTTACTTATGATAGTCTGCCCAGACTACGATAGTCTTACAACTCTATGCTCTGCTAATATTGTAACCTCAAATTAATGTTTGTCTCAGCAATAAAATCTGCAGCAGAATACAAGGTGTGCATTAAGTGTTTAAGAGGTTAGAGTTACACTTTGTCCCGGCCTTTAATCCCAGAACCGCCCGTCTCTAAATCGACGGCGAAAAAGCGCCACAGGGAAGCCGCATGGCATCAAATTGAGGAAACCATCATTCTGTCTCCCAGAAAATAACACTCCGCTACACAGTAACACACATAAAAAACGTGGAAATGTATAGAACTAACAGCTAATCCCATGAAAATGAAATGTCGTGTGGCTAGGGCCTCCCGTCGGGTAGAGCGTTCGCCTGGTGCAGGTCTTTCGAGTTGACGCCACTTAAGCGACCTGCGCGTCGATAGGGATGAAATGATGATGATTAGGACAACACAACACCCAGTCCCTGAGCGGAGAAAATATCCGACCCAGCCGGGAATCGAACCCGGGACCTTAGGATTGACAGTCCGTCACGCTGTCTCCATTTTGTTCGTTGTTGAGCGTTGTGCTTCTTCGTTGCGGACGTCACATGACATCCGGTTAAGTTCGTTTGTTGATCGTTTCACTCAGTTATTTTATTACAGAGGCCAACCAGCTCTCTGACCGAACACGCTGAGCTACCGTGCCGGCTTCACTCAGCTACCGGGGCCGGACAGCTAATCCCATTACACGATACCTACCATTCCCAAGAAGTCACAGCAGAGAGCAACAGCAACCATTTGGTAGATGTATTGTACAAACACATATAAACCTCAGCTCGGTGCCAAACCTAATTTCAAACGTGAAATATTTATAAAACATAAATAAAGCAATTCACAAACAAACGCGTTGTAATATTTCTGGCTTATTCAGCCATCATATTAGGCTCCAGGAAGCTATTCCCAGGGCAGTGGAGATGCAAGAAGCATAGAGATGACGCAATGTGGGATGAGGTACCGGTGACAGATGTTAGATTCGGTACCATTCCCGTGAGAAAGACCGCCTGCATGATGCTGCTGCTCTGTGATTGGCTGCTGTGTTCGGTGGCAGGGCGCCAAAACGTTAAACTTTAGTTGCTATTATTAATTAAACCTGTGATCCAAATTACTTCATTTTTTTTTAAATAAACATCTCTGAACAGCCAGCTATCAATCAGTCATTTCAAAATTATTAAAATCAAAATATTACTAAAACAAAAGACTGACGATATTACTGCCGATGCACTTCGGTGGCGTTCGAGTCACGCCTTGCTGGCTTGGCGCGCGAAGTGTCTCGGGCAGTCCGGCTCTCCAGTTCTGACCGTTCCAGCAGACAGACATGTTGTCAGTTATATCAGTATTTGTTTCATGCAGTTTTATTTACTACAGTTCCGACCGTCGCTAGGTACAGACATGTTGTCTGTAATAGTAGCATTTGATTCATGTAATTTTTTGTTCTCCAGTTATGACCGTTCCAGTAGACAGACAAGTTGTCTGTTATAGCAGTATTTGTTTCATGCAATTTTATTTACTACAGTTCCGACCGTCGCTAGGTACAGACATGTTGTCTGTAATAGTAGTGTTTGATTCATGTAATTTTATTCTCAGGTTCTGACGGTTCCAGTAGACAGACATGGCAGGATGTATTTCATGTTATTTTAGCCAGATATAATGACTGTGGAAAGATATGTTCAATACGTTGTGCTCAAGAATAGTTTCTCGTGTCTATATCAATAAAAACGCGACAGACATCCCAAATGAGTTATAGTTTATTCGTAGCAGCAGTTGCTTGCGACGTTAATTTCAGCCTCAAGAAGAAGAATCTACGACCTGCATGCTGTTTTCTGCGCTGGGGACATCATCATCATGAAGACAGCAGGTTAGTGAAGTGTACAAGAACTTTTATATTCCACACAGGGCAGTGAAAACAACTAGGCACCTCAAGTGTACTGCATGCACAGTACAAATGTGCTCAGTGACACGTCATCTGCAGTAATGCAGAGGAGGTAAAGAAGGATGAAAGTATTAACACTATCTCACTTTTATTCCTTTTTCTTGCCGTAACGTACAAATAATATGAATGACAACATACAAGCTAGGACTGTGCATACAGTTTATGTGTTGGACTGACATGTGGTTGTAATCTCGCCATCAGGAGGAAAGCATTAATATCAAAAAGGAAGCACGTAACTAGATCAATTTCAGGTTTACTTGAAAAAAAGAGACAGCATTGGTCGTATATTTTTTACTATTGCAAAATCGATTTTCTGTCACTGAGTGACCATCTTCAGTGCTATATTGTATAACTTAAATTGGGATGCACTGTTGTCAGTAAGCTTACGGCGATCACATAGTCTATGTGATCGCCGTAAGCTTAGTGACAACAGTGCATCCCAATTTAAGTTATACAATATAGCACTGAAGATGGTCACTCAGTGACAGAAAATCGATTTTGCAATAGTAAAAAATATACGACCAATGCTGTCTCTTTTTTTTTCAAGTAAACCTGTTATCTGGTCGTGGTGCACAGGACAACATGGAGTCGCCAATCAATAGATCAATTTCGATACACTGTAAAGATGGAGAGAGGAGAAAGGAAAGGAAAGGAAAGGGAAGGAACTATTGATGTCAGCTGCTTCGGGACTTCATGCGGAATCAGCGGCGACGAGTGAAAATCTGTGCTGGGTCCCCTCGCTCCCAGAATCTCCTGCTTACCAGGCAGTTACGATAACCACTGCGCCCCTAGGACGCAGTGTTTACTGCAAATGCGCGGACTGTCTCGGACGATCCCGGCACGCTCCCCGACCTACTCACACCCCATCGAGCACGGCCCTCTATCCGCAGTAGCCGTCCATGTCCTCCATGCTCGCTAACTTTAGATTTCCACTGGAGGTCGAGCGTAAATCTGCATCCGCACTAAAGGCTGCTGATTCATTGCCCATCGAGGCGAAGTGGCGCAGCGGTCAACGCAGCTGCCTAGCAAGCAAGAGACCCTGGTTGCGGGTCCCGAGCCAGCATTTTCACTCTTCGCCGCTGATTCCGCGTAAAGTCCCGTTGCAGCTGGTATTATCAGATCCTTCCCTTTACCTTTCCCCTCTCTCCACTTTCAATTTACGTAATATGCACCACAGCTGCATGAATACGGTTTCCTTATCATTGTTGTTGTTGTGGTCTTCAGTCCAGGGACTGGTTTGATGCAGCTCTCCATGCTACTTATCCTGTGCAAGCTGCTTCATCTCCCAGTATCTACTACAACCTACATCCGTCTGAATATGCTTAGTGTATTCATCTCTTCGTCTCCCTCTACGATTTTTACCCTCAACGCTGCCCTCCAATGCTAAATTTGTGATCCCTTGATGCCTCAGAACATGTTCTACCAACCGATCCCTTCTTCTAGTCAAGTTGTGCCACAAACTCCCTTTCTCCACAGTTCTATTCAATACCTCCTCATTAGTTATGTGATCTACGCATCTAATCTTCAGCATTCTTCTGTAGCACCACATTTCGAAAGCTTCTATTCTCTTCTTGTCCAAATTATTTATCGTCCATACATTGCTACGCTCCACACAAATATTTTCAGAAACGACTTCCTGACACTTGAATCTACACTCGATGTTAACAAATTTCTCTTCTTCAGAGACGCTTTCCTTGCCATTGCCAGTCTACATTTTATATCCTCTCTACTTCGACCATCATCAGTTATTTTGCTTCCCAAATAGCAAAACTCCTTTACTACTTTAAGTGCCTCATTTCCTAATCTAATTCCCTCAGCATCACCCGACTTAATTTGACTACATTCCAATATCTTCGTTTTACTTTTGTTGATGTTCATCTCATATCCTCCTTTCAAGACACTGTCCATTCCGTTCAAATGCTCTTCTAGGTCCTTTGCTGTCTCTGACAGAATTACATTGTAATCGGCGAACCTCAAAGTTTTTATTTCTTCTCCATGGATTTTAATACCTACTCCGAATTTTTCTTTTGTTTCCTTCACTGCTTGGCCAATATACAGATTGAATAACATCGGGGAGAGGCTACAACCCCTCACTCCCTTCCCAAGCACTGCTTCCCTTTCATGTCCCTCGACTCTTATAACTGCCATCTGCTTTCTGTACAAATTGTAAATAACCTTTCACTCCCTGTATTTTACCCCTTCCACCTTCAGAATTTGAAAGAGAGTAGTCCAGTCACCATTGTCAAAAGCTTTCTCTAAGTCTACAAATGCTAGGAACGTAGGTTTGCCTTTCCTTAATCTAGTTTCTAAGATAAGTCGTAGGGTCAGTATTGCCTCACGAGTTCCAACGTTTCTGTGGAATCCAAACTGATCTTCCCCGAGGTCGGCTTCTACCTGTTTTTCCATTCATCTGTAAAGAATTCGTGTTAGTATTTTGCAGCCGTGGCTTATTAAACTGATAGTTCGGTAATTTTCACATCCGTCAACACCTGCTTTCTTTGGAATTGGAATTATTATATTCTTCCTGAAGTCTGAGGGTATTTCGCCTGTCTCATACGTCTTGCTCACCAGATGGTAGAGTTTTGTCAGTGCTGGCTCTCTCAAGGTTATCAGTAGTTCTAATGGAGTGTTGTCTATTCCCGGGGCCTTGTTTCGGCTTACGTCTTTCAGTATTCTGTCAAACTCTTCACGCAGTATCATATCTCCCATTTCATCTTCATCTACATCCTCTTCCATTTCCATAATATTGTCCTCAAGTACATCGCCCTTGTATAGACCCTCTAAATACTCCTTCCACCTTTCTGCTTTCCCTTCTTTGCTTAGAACTGGGTTTCCATCTGAGCTAACAGTCAAGAAACGCCCGCTAGTAAGTTAACGTACTTATACTCTCAGCAGTGTTCTATTGTTCTGTGAATTACAAACATTAATAGCATGCTGGAATGCCGTACTGTTTCTCCTGGGTGGACATGAATGTGAAACGTATAGATTACATGTTTTTACGAGAAGTATTGTATGAGTAACTTGCGTGTTTTACCAAGGAACAATATATTATGCTACAATGTATGCCTATTCCATGGAATTGAGATTCTGTGTTTGAATTCTTACCTCTTTTGTCATTACTACTCTTCTTCTTGGCTTATGATCCGGACGCGAACCGTAAGGAGCGTTTAACGAAGGTTCATCTTGCTGTATCAGCCAATGTAAGTTATTAACAAAACTGAAAATAGAGTTGTTTGTGACTTAAAAATTGTGTCCTTGTTGAAATCATTTGTAATCAAAAACCATGCTTGTCTAGAGTAGGCATGGACCTCAACAGAAATTCTTCATTGTTAGGCGCCATCTTAAAAAATAGTTAAGAACTTTCTTTTAGCTCATCGTTGATACGTGCCACCGGTTAGTAAAATAAACTTGTCTTTCAGATTCTACGAGCCTGGCAGTCGATGCAAATAATTTACTAAGATTCACTTTCAGATGTTCTCAAAGTTGCGAGATAACATCCCAGGCAGGAAGGCCTGGTCACAGGATTCTAGTTCTGGTATAAGATTTCATTTGCAAAAGCTACGCTTGTTATATTGGGAGTCAAGACGAAACCACGATTTTGAGTTACGGAATTTATTCTTGTTGAGTGAACGCACTGCTGAAATATTGTCTTGTGCTATAAGCACACGACTTTTAACTTGACGTGGACTAGGCAAAGAAGACGAAGTAAATATTCCTGAATTCCAGTCAAGAACAACTGCCAAGATGAGAAACATAGAAGTAGATATCCTCGGTGTAACAAAGCAGCGCAAATCACTTAATAAAGGCAAGGCCTCCGGTCCAGATTGTATACCAGTCAGGTTCCTCTCAGAGTATGCTGATAAAATAGCTCCATATTTAGCAATTATATACAACCACTCGCTCATAGAAAGATACGTACCTAAATACTGGAAAATTGCTCAAGTCACACCAATACCCAAAAAGCAAAGTAGGAGTAATCCGCTGAATTACAGGCCTATATCACTAACGTCGATTTGCTGTAGGGATTTAGAACATATACTGAATTATGAAGTACCTAGAAAAAATCGATTTATCGACATATAGTCAGCACGGATTCAGAAAATATCGTTCTTGTCAAACACAACTAGCTCTTTATACTCCTGAAGTAGTAAGTGCTATCGATATTGGATGTCAAATTGATTCCATATTTTTAGATTTCCAGAAGACACCGTTCCTCACAAGCGCCTTCTAATCAAACTGCGTGTCTACGGAGTATCGCCTCAGTTGTGCAACTGGATTCGTGATTTCCCGTCAGAAAGGTCACAGTTCGTAGTAATAGACGGAAAGTCATCGAGTAAAACAGAAGTAATATCTGGCGTTCCCCAAGGAAGTGTTACAGGCCCTCTATTGTTCCTGATCTATATTAACGACATAGGAGACAATCTCAGTAGCCGTCTTAGATTGATTGCAGGTGATGCTGTCATTTACCGTCTTGTAAAGTCATCAGATGATCAAAACGACTTGCAAATTGATTTAGATAAGATAGCTGTATGGTGCGAAAAGTAGCAATTGACCCTGAATATAGAAAAGTGCGAAGATATTCACCTGAGTACTAAAAGAAAGCAGATAAATTTCGATTACGCGATAGGTCACACAAATGTGAGGGCTGTAAATTCAACTAAATACTTAGGGATTACAATTACAAATAGCCTAAATTGGAGCGATCACATAGATAATATTGTGGATAGAGCAAATCAAAGACGGCGATTCTTTGGCAGAACACTTAGAAGGTGCAACAGGTCTACCAAAGAGACTGCTTACGCTACCCTTGTCCGCCCTATTCTGGAGTACTGCTGTGCGGTGTGGGATCCGCATCAGGTGGGACTGACGGATGACATCGAAAAAGTACAAAGAAGGGCAGCTCGTTATGTATTATCGCGAAATAGGGGAGATAGTGTCACAGACATGATACGTGAATTGGAGTGGCAATCATTAAAACAAAGGCCTTTTTCTTTGCGACGGGATCTTCTCATGAAATTTCAATCACCAGTTTTCTCCTCCGATTGCGAAAACATACTGATGGCACCCACCTACATAGGGAGAAATGATCATCACGATAAAATAAGAGAAATCAGGGCTCACACGGAGAAATTTAAGTGCTCGTTTTTCCCGCGTGCCGTTCGAGACTGGAACAGTAGAGAGACAGCATGAAGGTGGTTCATTGAACCCTCTGCCAGGCACTTTATTGTGAATAGCAGAGTAATCACGTAGATGTAGGCATATATTCAGGAATATCTGTGGTGTTTTAATAGTTAAACAAATGAATATTTACAATTCCGTAACCCCTGAGAACTGAGCTAGTTTACTGAGTGGTTCTATGCGTCGGGCTAAATTAAACAACATATTAAACTGTTAATAATATTCCTACATTAGTTATTTCTCTTTTATGCTGAGCCATTGCATTAATGTGTGTTTCTTTTTTATATAAGTCACGGCTCATATTCATTCTATTACATTATACTGATAGTAAAAAAAAAGTCACAACTGTTTTTATTTTGTTACATTACAATGCTGTGTTCACCTTTTTATGCTAGACGTTGCAGAATTAAATCTATTTGTTAGCGAGAGAGACTTTGTAAATTAAAGCTATTGTTGTAACCCACCATTGTGGAAATTTTGATCTCAAGAAAGTTTGAGTTGTTAATACAAAATGAGCATTACTAGAATTTGCTCGAATTTATGTAGGAAAAGTATAATCTCAAGGATATAAGCTGATTTTCATGTATTTAAATGGTAAATGATCGTAGTTGTTTTCATCGAAACCTGAACTGTTTAATACGAAGTACTACATCGAACTATAAATTGTCCAGAGTAATGCGAACTGGATTGATAGCACGAACCTGCACGCACGCTCAAGCTCATTTGGAAGAAGACTATTGTTTTTTCAAAAGCAATTACTTTGCTTCCGGATGTATCATCCATTTTCATTAAATACGCTGTTATGGCACATCAGCGGATACCGCTCGATCTATTTCCAGAGTGTAATAAATTTAAATGAGGTTTCAGCTTCCACTGACAGTTTGTAGCGTCTTTGACGAGTAGCCAGCTAGACTCTCCAGCAATCTTTACAAACCACTACATTACGAAAGTATAGAAAGGAATTTTTCGCCGTTCTATACACTACTCTCAAAAAGAAAAGGGTATTGCGCTAGTTACGATCTGACAAAACTTTTTTCCAAGAAGTTTTACGGCTTTGAATATGATTGAATTATTACATGCAAAGAACTTTAAGTAAGATCAGTGAGGAAATGACGTTAATGTCCTTTGCTTTCCATCATTCCCCTAGTGAGAGTTAGTACAATGTACACCTCCATAACAGTTAGTAAACTTACAATATGGGTTTCACAAAGTGTAAATTGAAAAATACGTATTTTTAACACATTCATCTCCAAACATTATCGTACACGTCACACTGCAGCTGTTGTACAGTTCACAGTAAATGTTTGATTATCCCACCGTCAACTTCAAAACATTATTGCTCTGCTGCGAGAACGTGTTGTGTTTCTTGTCTGAGTGTCTTTGCACGTTTCCTAATGAGAGCAGCAGCGTCCATGAAGCGATCAAGTAGTTCATCTCACTTATTCACCTTTCGTTTGTACACATCAGACTTCATTCAATCCTGTGAATAAAAGTCTAACGGCGTACGATCTGTCGATCTTGGTAGCCAGCTAACTGTACTACCAGAACTAATCCAGCGACTGCGGTAAGTGCGGTTGACATGTTTCCTCACACCTCTGGTAAATTTTGGAAAGTGTCCTTCATGATGGAAGTGCATTGCAGTCCGCGTAGCCACAGGAACGTGCTCAAGATGTTCAACAAATGAATTTTCCAAAAAAGTGCAAGTAACTCTGTCCCGTCATTCGCGTATCTAAAATGACTGGACCTATGGAAATGTTACCTATCAACATTGATCATAAAACGAACGTGGAAATTGATTTCCACTGCAGGGTGTGGATTTTCCTAAGACCATAGATGATTTTACTTCTTTTATTGATTCCATTCCGTGTGAACGAGGCTCATCAGTGAAGAGCATTGATGGAAGCAAATGGCAACTGTCATTTAACCAATGACAGCATTCAAGTCGTCAATGTGATTATTGTAGACAAGCTGTCTGTGAAACGGGTACAAGTTTTCCGCGTGTAATGGTTGCCTTATACATATCTGTGCAACACTGATACATGCAGAAAGTCGCCACTGGTATCAGGACTACGCTGCACCATTTCAACAATTTGTTGCTATTCCTGCTAGGTTGTGAAGAAAAATGGGAACTTGGAAGAACACCTATCTCACACCATTTGCTGAAAACTGTGATATGCAGTCTACGAGCAAGAAATCGACGTGTAGGAAAGAGTCGACGGTGTTCTCCGGGGGCAGTAGGAGCAATATCGTAGCAGAAGTAGTACACATACGAGACACCTGCATGTTCTTGATTGCTGTAGATGTGCAGCATTTTAGCCAGCGCGGGTACAAACAGTTACTCGATGTTTCTCTCTGATACTCTTTCAATCACTCTCACTATTTCACTCACAACGCACCACGGACAATTGGGCATTCAGTGGGCTAGTTTAATGACAGAAAGACATCCCGCCCACAGAGGTTGAAAGCAACGAGGTAGGATGGACTAGAATAAAACGTCAAAGAAATCGGATGGCTAAGACACGTGCGCGGCACTGGCCCAGAAACGAATGTACATTAAATGTGTTTCACCTCGGAAACCGGAGTAGGGCATACGTCCATATGAGGTCTTTTGCTTCAAGTGAGCTTTCTTGTCATATCCTTGAATGTTGACCATTCCTCCTGAAAAACCCTGTATAATAATGGCAAAGCAGGATAAGGAACGTGGTGGGGAGAAAAATTTGGTAGATAGTTATGGGTCGGAAATGCAAAGACATAAAGCGGCAGTCGTAAGACGAAAAGTAAGCGACGAGCGCTGAGAATTGTCCACTAAGCGACAGTGTTCACACCAGAACGATTTTGTCCGAGAAAGCTTTGTTGCACCGTTAATGGGATTACAATATTCCTAGAGCACATAATATAACATTCAAACTTTACCCAGTAAAAATCACAGAAAATTCACGTCTAACGTAAACAGCTTTCGGAAGAATTTTAAAGTCTTCCTAATCTTCACTGTTAGGTTAAATAGTTATCTGGAGTAAATTTAAACCAATATCTAGGTTTTTGACATAAATGGGGCAAGTTAGATTAAATGCGCGAACACACACATTGCATTTCTGGCCTATGGGTATCTGGAAAAATTCGTTCCTTCCAACGACACAAACCCCTTATTATCAGACTTTTTCCTTCATCTTGCAGTTTCCGTGTCGTCGTTCGCTGTTTTCTGTAAGACATGGGACTCTACCTTTATCTGAGATGAGATCTCACATTCCTTCATTAAAATATGGATTCTGTACGTTAGGAATCTTTTTTTTTTTTTTTGTAAGAATATTAGGAAGATTATTTACTCGTATCCCAGTCATCATTCCAAGTGACATACAGTGTCGAATTACATTCAGAACCCTGGGAAGGCTGCAAAATTCATACTCACATGCTGTATACATGGAGCAATATCTAAGCAATCCTCTTTGGCTTCCTTTGTGAATGGAACGGAAAGATAGTTGACCAGCCTCGTCAACTACTTGACCCTTCCTTGTTGTTTGCACACACAGAGAGACAGAGCCTACCAAACGAAAAACATTACTGTAAGCTTCTGTCCTGACTTTGTTTTAAGACATTATCTCACTTGATTTTCTCCCACCCACTGTTTCATTTCTGTGCTCTAAGCATCTTATTGATACTACCTTCAAGGTTACATGCTGGTCTTATCAGCCTACATCATCAATCTGTGACGAATCTGCAACCCTCCTCTGTGATTAATACGTCACATCGTATGATTAGTTTTCTAAAAATTCTCTTTACCTGATAAATTTAGTGTTATGATTACTTTTTAATACCACATATTTCTTCTCAATATAGCATCAGGTCCACGTCCACCGAATAAGACTTCTCATTCCACTTTTCTGACTAGTTCTCGACTAAAATATTTGGCAAGATATGACACTCTGAAGGTTCTTTTCAGGAAATATGAGATTTCCCTCCCGTTTCCTGTGTTTCGATAGCAGGTAAGAGCGCTTTTAATTTTTACATTCTTCCAAGGTATTAATTCACAGTCCGTTAAGAGGCGTAGTGAAAAATGTTTCGTCACATTCGTGGCTGTACTGTTTCCACTGAAATTAGGTTACATACTTGTTTATTCCCTAACGAATAGTGGAGAAATTATCAGTGATGTGGAACACGCCGGAAAAAATATACGTAACACATATTTCCAAAATAAGTTACCTGTTAATGAAACTCCCACTAATCTTAAGTGAGGCGGTCCTCGTAGTTGCGGAGAGACAGCAAGTTTACACGTTTTTGCATCTGTACCTCAACTGTGGTAAGGTTTTTAAAGATTTAAATGAATAAATATTAAAGATAATTTCTAGGCTATTGTAGCCAAGCATTGTGAAACCGAAAAAAGTTCGCGAGGCTTTACTACACTGAAGTGTACCGCAGTTAAGTTTTACATAGCAGCCATTTTATTGGTTAGGGAATAAACAAGCATCTAATCTAATTTCAGTGGAAACAGTATAGCAACGAATGTGACCTAAAATATTTCACTACGCCTCTTAACGGATTGTGAATTAACACCGTGGAAGAATGTAAAAATTTCAAGCAGCAGGTTCATTAAAAAAAATTCTTTTATGGAGTAGAAGGAGTTAGCCACCAACAAATTCTTTATGCTCCTTTTAAACTACACTTTATTAGTAGATACACTTATTATACCGAACTGCGGTGAAGTGTAAAACGAGTACGCCTGCGCACGGTTGGTTATGCTACCTGTAGTGCCCTCACGTGAAATAGGTTGCCTGCGCTATGTGGCCACAACATGATTTTACGAACGATTGGTCTGACGTCAAATGTTCTGCAAGTAGGAACTTTAAATTCTTATCTTTTCTGAGACAATACTTTTGATTCATGAAACTGCTGGAAACTACAAGACGAAATCTGCCTGTATGAAGATATCGTATGTGAATAAAGGCAGCTGTGTTTCACACGACTGGTTGTTCCTGAATATGTGCTGATTCTTTGAGAGAAGCTTTATTTTCATCCAGGAAAGTCATATCGTAAACGTAAATGCCACTCACGCATTAATACAATATTGCAGTACGTGTGTTGTTAAGAAGAACAATACAATGTCCCTTCAGACATGCAAGCATGACCGAAGAAACAGGCACTGAGGTGACCACAGCCGCTACGAAATACATGAAATGCATTCATAGTTACAAATACAAACAACCATCAGCTGTATAAGAGAATAACGATAGTGAAAATTAGTGCCGGACGGAACTCGAACCTGGATTTCCCGCTACACCCGCTGGACTGGATGGACTTCATTCCCGAATTCCTTACCTAAGAAAAATTCGAAGAGGTAGCGGTAATAGAACCTATACTCCTGGAAATGGAAAAAAGAACACATTGACACCGGTGTGTCAGACCCACCATACTTGCTCCGGACACTGCGAGAGGGCTGTACAAGCAATGATCACACGCACGGCACAGCGGACACACCAGGAACCGCGGTGTTGGCCGTCGAATGGCGCTAGCTGCGCAGCATTTGTGCACCGCCGCCGTCAGTGTCAGCCAGTTTGCCGTGGCATACGGAGCTCCATCGCAGTCTTTAACACTGGTAGCATGCCGCGACAGCGTGGACGTGAACCGTATGTGCAGTTGACGGACTTTGAGCGAGGGCGTATAGTGGGCATGCGAGAGGCCGGGTGGACGTACCGCCGAATTGCTCAACACGTGGGGCGTGAGGTCTCCACAGTACATCGATGTTGTCGCCAGTGGTCGGCGGAAGGTGCACGTGCCCGTCGACCTGGGACCGGACCACAGCGGCGCACGGATGCACGCCAAGACCGTAGGATCCTACGCAGTGCCGTAGGGGACCGCACCGCCACTTCCCAGCAAATTAGGGACACTGTTGCTCCTGGGGTATCGGCGAGGACCATTCGCAACCGTCTCCATGAAGCTGGGCTACGGTCCCGCACACCGTTAGGCCGTCTTCCGCTCACGCCCCAACATCGTGCAGCCCGCCTCCAGTGGTGTCGCGACAGGCGTGAATGGAGGGACGAATGGAGACGTGTCGTCTTCAGCGATGAGAGTCGCTTCTGCCTTGGTGCCAATGATGGTCGTATGCGTGTTTGGCGCCGTGCAGGTGAGCGCCACAATCAGGACTGCATACGACCGAGGCACACAGGGCCAACACCCAGCATCATGGTGTGGGGAGCGATCTCCTACACTGGCCGTACACCACTGGTGATCGTCGAGGGGACACTGAATAGTGCACGGTACATCCAAACCGTCATCGAACCCATCGTTCTACCATTCCTAGACCGGCAAGGGAACTTGCTGTTCCAACAGGACAATGCACGTCCGCATGTATCCCGTGCCACCCAACGTGCTCTAGAAGGTGTAAGTCAACTACCCTGGCCAGCAAGATCTCCGGATCTGTCCCCCATTGAGCATGTTTGGGACTGGATGAAGCGTTGTCTCACGCGGTCTGCACGTCCAGCACGAACGCTGGTCCAACTGAGGCGCCAGGTGGAAATGGCATGGCAAGCCGTTCCACAGGACTACATCCAGCATCTCTACGATCGTCTCCATGGGAGAATAGCAGCCTGCATTGCTGCGAAAGGTGGATATACACTGTACTAGTGCCGACATTGTGCATGCTCTGGTGCCTGTGTCTATGTGCCTGTGGTTCTGTCAGTGTGATCATGTGATGTATCTGACCCCAGGAATGTGTCAATAAAGTTTCCCCTTCCTGGGACAATGAATTCACGGTGTTCTTATTTCAATTTCCAGGAGTGTATGTCCTTACACGTCTAAGACAGCGACGCTAAGCATTCGACTACGCTGCAAGAGGCAAGACATCAGCGATATTTCTCTCTCGATGAAGCCAAAAATTTACCCTTTTCCTAAACGGAACGAATTTAATTGGAATACACGCTTTGAAATTTTGAAGGCAGCAGGAATAAACCTGACAGAGCAAAAAAAAAATTATGTGCAACTTGTGCAGAAGCCAGACAGCTGTTATAAGAGTAGAAGTACATGCAAGTAATGCACTAGCCTTCCCTCGCTATTGTTTAATCTGTCAGAAAGGTAACAGTTCGTAGTAATAGACGGAAAGTCATCTAGTAAAACAGAAATAATATCCAGCGTTCCTCAAGGAAGTGTTATAGGCCCTCTATTGTTCCTGATCTATATTAATGACATAGGAGACAATCTGAGTAGCCGTCTCAGATTGTTTGCAGATGATGCTGTCATTTACCGTCTTATAAAGTCATCAGATGACCAAAACGAATTGCAAAATAAGATATCTGTATGGTGCAAAAAGTGGCAATTGGCCCTGAATAAAGAAAAGTGAAAAGTTATTCACATGAGTACTAAAAGAAATCCTCTAAATTTCGATTACGCGATAAGTCACATAAATCTGAAGGCTGTAAATTCAACTAAATACTTAAGGATTACGATTAGAAATACCCTAAATTGGAACGATGACATAGATAATGTTGAGGGTAGAGCCAACCAAAGACTGCAATTCATTGGCAGAACACTTAGAAGGTACAACAGGTCTACTAAAGAGACTCCTTACACCACGTTTGTCCGCCCTATTCTGGAGTATTGCTGTGCGGTGTGGGATCCTCATCAGATGGGACTGACGGATGACATCGAAAAAGTACAAAGAAGGGCAGCTCGTTTTATATTATCGCGAAGTAGGGGAGATAGTGCCACAGACATGATACCTGAATTATAGTGGCAATCAGTAAAACAAAGGCGATTTTCGTTGCGACGGGATCTTCTCATGAAATTTCAATCGCCAGTTTTCTCCTCCGATTGCGAAAAAATTCTGTTGGCATCCACCTACATAGGGAGAAATTATCATCATGATAAAACAAGAGAAATCAGTGATCGCACAGAAAAATTTAAGTGCTCGTTTTTCCCGCTCGCCGTTCGAGAGTGGAACGGTAGAGAGTCAACGTGGAGATGGTTCATTGAACCCTCTGCCAGGTACTTTATTGTGAATAGCACAGTAATCACCTAGATGTAGATGTGTATGTAGATGTACACGGGGCAAGCAATAATGGAGTGAAGGATAATTTTGTGAAAGGAAGTTTAGTGAGCAGAAATAATAATTGCCAGATTTCCCGATGACATTGTATTTCCTTCAGAGGCGGCAAACGACTTGGATAAGCAGATAAGTGGAACAGATGTCTTAAAAAGGGGTTACAAACGAAGATCAACAAAAGTAAAACGAAGATAATGGAATGTACTCAAATTAAATCATGTGATGCTGATGGAATTAGATTAGGAAATGAGACACTGAAAGTATTCCACGAGTTTAACTATTCGGTAGAAAAATGACTGACGTTACCGAAATAGAGACAGTGTGAAATCAGACTGGTAATAACGAGAAAAAGAAAATTTGTTAACATCGAATATGAATGTAAGCGTTAGCAAGCACACTCTAAGTCAAAAAAAAAAAAAAACGACGCACCATGAAGGAATTGTACGAATGAGACGGAAATCGACTGATGTGCCGCACATATATAGTCGAACAAATGATTAATACTATAGAAAAATTGGTTGATTTATTAAAGAGAAAAAGCCTCGCAAGTTGAGCTAGTCAATAGCGCATTGGCCTACCTCTGGCCCTTATGCAAGCAGTTTTTCGGCTTGGCATTGAGTGACAGAGTTGTTGAATGTCTTCCTGAAGGATATCGTGCCAGATTATGTCCACCAGGAGCGTTAGATAGTCAAAATCCCGAGATGGTTGAAGCGCCGTGCCCATAATCCTCGAAACGTTCTCAGCTGGGACGAGATCCGGTGACATTGCTGGCCGAGTTAGGATTTGGTAAGCACGAAGACAAACAGTAGAATCTCTTGCCGTGTTTGGGCTGGCATTATCTTGCTGAAACGAAAGCCCAGAATGGCTTGCCACGAAGGGCAAAAAAGCGGGGCGTAGAATATCGTCAACGTACCGCTGTGCTGTAAGGGTGCAGGAGATGACAGCCAAAGAGTCCTGCTACGAAACGAAATGGCACCCCACACCATAACTCCTGGCCGTCGGGCTGTGTGAGTCAGGCTGGTATCGCCTCACTGTCCAGAGCGTCTCCAAACACATCTTCGTCAGTCATCAGAGCTGCATTTCAATCAGGACTCATCACTGAAGACAATTCTACTCCAGTCAACGCAGGAACAATGACATACCGAAGTTTTGGTCTGGCCGTGAGTCGTATACAGACAGCCAAAGCCACTAAGGCGACCGCTGTCGTAAAGTTGGAAATTCGGGATCGAGTCCTAATGTCACTATTCTCTTATAGAGCTGATCGTTGTTCGTATTCGCAACTGCGAATACATTTCATGTATTTCATAACGGCTGTAGTTACTGCGTAGATCTTAACAACAATACAGGGACTGCAGTATCGTAAATACGAACTAGGCATAGCGTAATTTTACGTAGACGGAGGCTCCAAACGGTCGGCGTGTGTGCACGCATGTGTGTGTGTGTGTGTGTGTGTGTGTGTGTGTGTGTGTGTGTGTGTGTGAGGGGCGCCCATAAACCTGGGAGGCCTCTCTCGCCGCGTCACTGAATGGTGCCGGCGGGCCGCGGCCTGCGGTGGAATGCGGCACGCACAAAGCCCGCCTCATCGCTATGCGTCGTCACGGCGCTGTTTATCCGCCGCCATCTGCCGCCCCCGCAGCCTCAGCCGCCTTTTCTAATCCCCAGTGCGCCCCGCGCGGCCAAAGGGTCCTCCTTTGCAGCGCGACCCTTCTCGAGCACCCGGCCCCTCACGGCGCCCTCAATAGACGCGATTGTGAGACCGGGCGGTTCCCTCGCGGCCACATTGTGCTCTTGCTGCAAGCACCCCGCCACTTTCTTCTGCGACGGACAGCCGCGCCCGAGACTCCCGCTGCTATCGTCCTCAGTCGGTGGCGTTCCGAGAACATCACCCGAGAGGGCAGCTCCCGAACCCTCGAAAAAACTTTGGGTGAGGCGTGAAACTAACTAGTACGAAGTGCTTCAATTTCGCAATAAGCCACCAGGACCAGAAACCAGGCTTATGAAACATGTCTACCTCTGCACTCGTCAATCCACTGTGCGCGGATGGTTTGCAGGAAGAGAGCCTGTAGTTAAAGTCATTATCTAATTCTAGCGTCGTTGCCATTATTTAAAAATACACTGTTAGGCAAAAACGTTATGACCACTTACTTAATATACTGACGCAAAGATGGCAACACAAAAAAAATAACTAACGTCGAGTAATGAAATTTCAGGAATAAATTTTTTCGGTAACATATGTCAGTGATTAACATTACAAGATCGCAGGTTAATGTAAGCTCGAGATAAGCCATTGCTAATGTGAAATGCTGATACGTTAAATAAAATAAATGTCGTGTGACTAGGGCCTCCCATCGGAGAGACCGTTCGCCAGGTGCAAGTCTTTCGATTTGACGCCACTTCGGCGACTTCCGCGTCGATGGGGACGAAATGATGATGATGAGAACAACACAACACCCAGTCCCTGAGCGGAGAAAATCTCCGACCCAGCAGGGAATCGAAACTTTTTTTTAACAATATCATAAAACTTTATTTCTTGTAACTATGTACAGAGATAACAGTGAAGTATAAAATTTATGAATTTCGTCTGTTGTTTCAATTTTTCCAAGTAGTAAATTTTCCTTTCACATTTTCCTTTTGTTGTTTGTCTAACCGGGCGCTTAGGATTGATATTATGTCGCGCTGACCACTCAGCTACCAGGGGCGGACGCTGATACGGTAACAACTGGCGTAACCACCAGAATGTTGAATATAAGCATGTAAACATGCATGCATTATGATGTACAGGTGCCAGGTGTCAGTTTCTGGGATGGGATTCCAAGCATGTTGCACTTGGTCTGTCAAAACAGGGACGATTATTGCTGTTTGTGGATGACGCTGCAATTGTTCTCCCGTAATGTCCCATAAGTGCTCCATTGGAGACAGGTCTGATGACCGAGCAGGTCAAGGCAACATATCGACAGTCTGTAGAGCATATAGCGTTAGAACAGCAGTACGTGGGCGAGCGCTTTTCCTGTTGGGAAACAGACCCTGGAATGCTGTTCATGAATGGCGGCACAGCAAGCCGAATCACCGATGGAGGTACAAACTTGCAGTCAGGGTGCGCGGAACAGCCACGAGAGTGCTCCTGGTGTCATACGAAATTACATACCGGACCATTAATTGCAGGTGAAGGTTCAGTGTGTCTAGCGTGCAGAGAGGTTGGGGGCAGGCCCTTGACTGGCCTTCTTCTGCAGAAGTAGCTTTCATCAGAAAACACAACAGACCTCCACCCTGCCCTCCAATGAGCTCTCGCTTCACACCACTGAAGTCACAAGTAGCGGTCGTTTGGTGTCAGTGGAATGCACGCTACAGGGCGTCTTGCTCGGGGTTGACCTTGAAGTAACCGATTTGTAACCGTGCCAATTGCTGCTCGAATTGCTGCTGCAGATCCAGTACGATGCCCCAGAGGCATACTCCAATCGCGGTGATCTACCCTATCGGTCACCGTTCGAAGCACTGACTTTTTGCGACCGTACATTCTAGTGACCATCGCTGCCAGCAGTCAAGTACAGTAGCTACATTCCTACCAAACCTATCTGCAATATCGTAGAAGGAATATCCAACTTCTCGAGCCCCATACACTACCTCGTTCAAGCTCAGTGAGGTGCTGATAATGGCATCTTTGTAGCCATAAAGGCGTTCTCGACTAACATCAACTCACAACGTCCAATTTCAAACGTAACTCTCACGACCGTTACAGTGTGTATTTATAGCAGAACTGGTTGGGATCGTCATAGTGGCGCTGCTAGCACCACTCTTATGCACTCCGTCTTCAGTGGCCCATCGGGACCATCGGACCATCGTGTCATCCTCAGCTGAGGATGCTGATAGGAGAGGCGTGTGGTCATCACACCGCTCTCCCGGTCGTTATGATGGTTTTCTTTGACCGGGGCTGTGACTATTCGGTCGAGTAGCTCCTCAGTTGGCATCACGAGGCTGAGTGCACCCAGAAAAATGGCAACAGCGCATGGCGGGCCGGACGGTCACCCATCCAAGTGCCGGCCACGCCCGACAGCGCTTCGGTGATCTTACGGGAACCGGTGTTTCCACTGCTGAAAGGCCGTTGCACAACTCTTATGCGACTGTCGACAAATTTGAATAGACATCATTTTCAGATGTAGAAATACACCTACCAATTTTCGTTTACGTCGCACAACTCCCTCGTAGTGTTGCGATTTTTTTTCCGTCAAATGACGCAGTACAGCAGCGATTCTACGTGGCAAGGTTCGATAAGTCCTTGGTTGGCAGCTGATATCTAAGCACAAGTCACGCATTTCCCGTAAATTACGGACCGGTAGATTGTGGGCTGGGAGTTGGCGCCCGGTAGCATCCCAGATGCGTTCTATCACGATGACATCTGGTGGGCATCAACGTGAGTTCATTCAGTTCCTCAATCCACTTATCACGGTTTTGGTCTTGAGTTGTGAAACCACCACAGGCTACTGCAGACCGTCATAAGTAAGCGTAGACTATGGTAATTCCCCTAGTAGTTTTGCTCAGTTAAGGTCGTACCCGCTAGAGATCAGAAACGGAGCGAGTATGAGACTGAATATTGCGGGTTGCATAATCCACAAATCAAGGCGCCTGTGTCACCTCTGAGCTAACGGGTTCCCTTCGTTCCACTGTAGTTACGCGAGTATGACGACTCTGAGAACTGTGACGCTGCGGTCGCTTCATACTCGTAGACTCGTTCTCTCTGAAGCTTGCCAGAGTGTAAGGTTAGTCGTGATTTATCGTTAGTATGTAATATGAATACACGACCTTGCTGCTGTGCAGTAGCTCAGGCAAGGCGAAATATCCGATTGACGGGATCAGATGGTCTTTAACAAAGTTGTGTTTTGTGTGACTGTGGAGAGTGTAAGAAGAAAATTAGCTAATGCCAAGTATCTAATGGCGGACGTGTTCCATTAGAGGAGTACTGATATCCAGACTAAGTTTCACGCCGTAGTCCACGCTTCAGAAGAGAATCATACAGATTTCGTCCACTGCAAACAAAATGGTTGTGTTCTTGTTTATACCACCTCCACCATGAAAACAAATATGTGCTGCGTCGAACGAAAACTGGGCACAAAGCAACGTTACTGTTTCATCCCTGCGACAAAAAAGCACGGTATTCCTGCATTCATTTTTCTCATGGCAACTTCTGTTTATGAGCGAGTTGTGTAGTTTATCATTTGTTTCTGTAATTAATTTTAATAACTAATCACCATTTAGAAATTCCACATCTCTAGTGCCTCCAATCTTCTTTCATCTTCCTTCCCCAAGGTCCAGGTCTCCGCACCATATAGTGAAACGCTCCAGATGAGCGAGATGTGGAGATGGAGAAGAATGGAAAAAGTGAAATGGGAAGACCGAGTAAGGAATGAAGAAATATTAAGAATAGTTGGAGAAGAAAGAAACATGCTGAAAGTCATCAGAAAGATAAAACGGCACTGGATTGGACATTTGTTGAGGAGGGACTGTTTATTGAAGGGAGGAATAGAAGGAATGGTGGAAGGAAAAAGGGGAAGAGTAAAAAGAAGATATCAAATGCTGGATAATATCAAAGGAGACAAATATTCAGAAATGAACAGACTGTCTATGGACAGACAAAAATGGAAGATGCTTACCCCATGACAAGACCTGCCATAAGGAAGAATACTATACTACTACTACTATTTAGAAATTGCAGTTAATCACCACGTCATACACTCCTGGAAATGGAAAAAAGAACACATTGACACCGGTGTGTCAGACCCACCATACTTGCTCCGGACACTGCGAGAGGGCTGTACAAGCAATGATCACACGCACGGCACAGCGGACACACCAGGAACCGCGGTGTTGGCCGTCGAATGGCGCTAGCTACGCAGCATTTGTGCACCGCCGCCGTCAGTGTCAGCCAGTTTGCCGTGGCATACGGAGCTCCATCGCAGTCTTTAACACTGGTAGCATGCCGCGACAGCGTGGACGTGAACCGTATGTGCAGTTGACGGACTTTGAGCGAGGGCGTATAGTGGGCATGCGGGAGGCCGGGTGGACGTACCGCCGAATTGCTCAACACGTGGGGCGTGAGGTCTCCACAGTACATCGATGTTGTCGCCAGTGGTCGGCGGAAGGTGCACGTGCCCGTCGACCTGGGACCGGACCGCAGCGACGCACGGATGCACGCCAAGACCGTAGGATCCTACGCAGTGCCGTAGGGGACCGCACCGCCACTTCCCAGCAAATTAGGGACACTGTTGCTCCTGGGGTATCGGCGAGGACCATTCGCAACCGTCTCCATGAAGCTGGGCTACGGTCCCGCACACCGTTAGGCCGTCTTCCGCTCACGCCCCAACATCGTGCAGCCCGCCTCCAGTGGTGTCGCGACAGGCGTGAATGGAGGGACGAATGGAGACGTGTCGTCTTCAGCGATGAGAGTCGCTTCTGCCTTCGTGCCAATGATGGTCGTATGCGTGTTTGGCGCCGTGCAGGTGAGCGCCACAATCAGGACTGCATACGACCGAGGCACACAGGGCCAACACCCGGCATCATGGTGTGGGGAGCGATCTCCTACACTGGCCGTACACCACTGGTGATCGTCGAGGGGACACTGAATAGTGCACGGTACATCCAAACCGTCATCGAACCCATCGTTCTACCATTCCTAGTCCGGCAAGGGAACTTGCTGTTCCAACAGGACAATGCACGTCCGCATGTATCCCGTGCCACCCAACGTGCTCTAGAAGGTGTAAGTCAACTACCCTGGCCAGCAAGATCTCCGGATCTGTCCCCCATTGAGCATGTTTGGGACTGGATGAAGCGTTGTCTCACGCGGTCTGCGCGTCCAGCACGAACGCTGGTCCAACTGAGGCGGCAGGTGGAAATGGCGTGGCAAGCCGTTCCACAGGACTACATCCAGCATCTCTACGATCGTCTCCATGGGAGAATAGCAGTCTGCATTGCTGCGAAAGGTGGATATACACTGTACTAGTGCCGACATTGTGCATGCTCTGGTGCCTGTGTCTATGTGCCTGTGGTTCTGTCAGTGTGATCATGTGATGTATCTGACCCCAGGAATGTGTCAATAAAGTTTCCCCTTCCTGGGACAATGAATTCACGGTGTTCTTATTTCAATTTCCAGGAGTGTATTTTCTGGTACTGTTGTTACTGACTGGGTAACACCACGAAAATATGTATATCTCAATGTAATTGTTAGAGATTCTCTGAATATATATTGCATATTAAATTAAATTTTCGGCAATCTTTGAAAATCTTTTATTTATGTTCAATGTATGTATAAACAGTACAATATTCACTGCGAACCGCTGAGTACTTGTATTGATATATGACTTGCTTCCGTCATTTCGGCAGATCGGACATTTCGTGACATTTCATCTTGCGCTTGAGAATGACTATAAAGCCGAAATCATGATTGTATGAAATAAATGAATAATAATTTACAGTTTCATGTCAGAAATTTCTTTCAAACCGATTGCTTATGTAGCGGGAATGCCGCGAGTCCACGGTTACAGTTGCGAACTCGCTCTCCTTTCTGTGTGACTCGAGTGCACTTGTACCCGACAGCAAACTCAGGTGACGAGTGGGCTGCAACAAACACTCGCAAATCGAGTCTACGGCCACCGAGACGGCAGGTACGGAGATGATGTCACAGGACTGGTAGGTGAGTTTAAGGCGAGTATACGGAGCTCATTTCTGATCTCTAGTACCCGCGTTTCCTGTACGTTAGGTGGTTGCATACCCACCGGGTGTTATCTAGTAACGATCGCTTTACGCATGCGATTAATGTCTAACCAAAGTCCGCTAGAAACCGGAAGTGGTGAACTGTTTAGAAAGAGACTGGGGATATATAAAGGGCCGTGTAACCTGTGGAAATTTTTGTTCAACATAGTTATCGTTTTCTCTGTTATTTAAAACTAACGGTGTTTATTGCAAAATTGAATTGTCGACGTTTAATGCAGGTTTCATTCGAAAATTGTTGATTTGTAAAGTGACACAGAAGGATGCTGTAGTAAAAACAAATAAAACAATACTGATTCGTCATGTAGCTGTAGCAAACGCAATTTCCTTAAAAATAAGGTAAAATGAAGAAAAACCTCTAAATAAAAATATATCAGACATTGCTTCAGTGCTTCGACAAACTTATATAAAACTTGTTTCTGTTATTTATAAACAACTTTCGCATTATCAGTAACACCAGGAAAGTCTTGCCTTTGATCATGGTGAATAACGTTCCACTAAGTACAAAAATAAGAACAATAATCATATATTTTTTATGTTTCTGCATGTAAACTGTATTTGCATCAAAAGTAATTGCTTTACTTACATAAAAGCGCAGAAGTTACGCGACTTACTAATTTTCATTACTTATAAAATGGAATTAATATCATGTAGGTATATAAAACATACAAAGTGTTAACGTGGAATGGACTACTCTTATAATTATTTGCGAAACAAACAACCAAACAAACCAAAAAAAAAAAAACAAAGAGAAGTCGTCAGCTCCTAGTTTCCCTTTTACACATTCATTTATTTTCTTTCCCTACCAACGCTAACAATACTACCGGTAATCCTATCATTTACTACGCCATTTATGTATTGTACCAAAACTCCGGAAACGTAGTTTTGGCAGAGTCATCTCTACTTTTGTCTCGTGACAGGGAGAGTTATCCTGCTGGAAGAAGCCATTTTGAGCAAGACTTCAAACTTGAAGGGATGCAAGCGGTCCACAGCCGTCATGGTGCCTTCGGTTTTACAGGCCCCATGAATGTCCCCCACAGCATAATACTGCGTCCACGTACCTGCTTCCACAGTGCGGTTCACGTCGCACTCAAACGCGATCACGGATCGGGTGTTGAAAAAGATGAGATTCGTCCGACGACACAGCATGCATCCAATAATCCACGGTCAAGTCTCGACAATCTCGTGCCACTGCAATAGTAATTAGTGATATGGAGAATCGATGAAACCACGCTTCCGCGTTGCATTATATCTGTGAATTGTCAGTGGCATGTGACGTGTAAATAAAGTTACTTCTAGAATGGGATTTTCACTCTACAGCGGAGTGTTCGCTGATATGACACTTCCGGGTAGATTAAAACTGTGCGCCGGACCGACACTCGAACTCGGGACCTTTGCCTTCCGCGGGCAAGTGCTCTACCAAATGAGCTAGCCAATCACGACTCACGACCCGTCTTCACAGCTTCAATTTTACCAGTACCTCGTCTCCTACCTTCCAAACTTCAAGCTGTGAGGACAGGTCGTGAGTCGTACTTGGGTAGCTCAGTTGGTAGAGCACTTTCCCGCGAAAGGCAAAGGTTCCGAGTTCGAGTCTCGGTCCGGCACACAGTTTTAATCTGCCAGGAAGTTTCAAAGTTACTTCTGTTTGACTTTCAAAATTCAGATTCTAATTGTTCCCCGACATTTTTGGTACCGAAACCATGGAGGTGGCGACACTGACAGGAACTTTCAGAATCATGAGGACGTGGATGACACGTAGAACGAGCGTACACCGATTCCGAGCGACTACGGGTCGTCTTCACGGCGGGATCTCTTAGCACGTAACGCGCTCCTCCACCCAAGTTATTAACGCATGGGGCATTCTGTTAATCTCCATTCATTACTAAAAACACACTACATTACTGCTCGCATTCTAGTAACTGAAATACTAGTTGAGTATAACGTAGGAAGGTAGTTGATTGCGTAACAAACGTAGTTGAACCCTAGGGAGAAGGCCAATTCGGATTCTTGCAGAGTACTGTCACGGATCATGGCCACGAACACTGAAACAGTAAAGCTAAAATAGAGGCGAGGAACGCAGCGTTTCAACTCGTTTCGTCAGCCAAATAAATTCGTTTAACGGCTCCACGCCCATAAATGAGATGGAACATCATCTACAGGGGACTTGAAGCCAATTTTATGTCCTTTAGTTTCTAAAATAATATTGAAGACTTACTGTACGACGCAGAGTACAAAGCCGATGTTTCAGCGCGCGAAGATGGCACACACTTGGCGAAACGAGCGTACCTGAAGGCAAAACACGATACTGAGGGAAGAATTTCAGACGTCACGGCCGTCGGGACGTCTTCGGGGTTTTCTGTGCAGTCGTGTAACAGTGTTAGACTACCACAGACTAAGCTAGAGCCTTTCTCCAATAACACCGAGCATTGTTCTCGCTTCTGGAAACAGTCTGAATCTCTCATTGACGCAGATCCAAACATGCCAATTATCAATATACACATGTTTCTTTGGGGCCATCTGGAGGAGGAACCCAAGAGTGTTGTACAAGAAATTGCTGTAACTGCAGCTTCCTACGAGCACACTAAAGAGATTTTGGGTACGTGTTCTGGTGACAAAGGCAGAATTATTCGGGCACATCTTGCTAATCTGCAAGCCGTCCCACTTGTATCACCCGACTCCCCAGGAGCTCTAAACCTAACATTTTACAGGCGCTGGGTGAGAACACAGAATCTTATGGTCGACTGTTAATTTCTAAATTACTTCGCGCTTTCCCAGAGAACATATACCGGCGCTGTATAATTCACACCAAAAGAGTACCATTGTCAGAATGGAACGTTTTGAAACTAATAGGTGGACGACGTGCTGACAACATAGGGCATTCGAGGAGAAACTTATAAATCAACTAGCACTGTACCGACTACGGTAGCCCGCGATGTTCGCTCTAAGTCAGGACATACAGTACGTAAGGCACAACCCTACGATGTGTTTTGTGAGCAGCAAGGTCACTGGGGACAAGATTGCGAGACAGTAAACAATGTTGACGATCGCCTCAAGATTTTGAGATACAATAACAGGTGCTTTCTTTGGCTTAGACTGTAGGAAGAAAGTAAAAGCGGTTTGTCTCCTTTGCAACAAACGGCAGTCTGTACAAACTCGGAACATTCCACTCCATCAGTTGCTCTTGCCGAACATAGTGCCGTCGGCACTGTGAACACCGAGCATCTAGGATACCCCTACCTTCAGACAGCTCTCGTGTATGTAATAGGGCCCTGACACGCTATGTTCTAGATGGCGGCAGATTCAAGTTTTATCAATAGATCGCTGATCGATAACTTAAAACTGAAGTCGTCTTGTGGTGTTGCAGTTCTTCTTGTTATGTCCATGCTTGCTACGAAATAGGAAGAGGAATTCCGCCTTATGCAAGACACTTTTTTTTTGTTCTGTTTCACCCCGACATGTTTCAGCATATTTTGTGCTATCTTCGGTGGGTTATTTTTTATTTTCTAACTGTAAAATTGTTGTTACATATTAACATTTAGCGAAACTTTTGGTACATAGTGTTTACAGTTGTGAATGAATAATTGTTGTAAAATATTATACATCATTTGTTCATAGTTCACAGTTGAGATATTTATTAACAACCTGATCCACTATGTGTTGCTTATAACATTATGACAAAGTTCTATTTATAGCTAATTGGCAAAACTGACTTACACATCCTTAAAACTAGTAGTAGCTTATACCAAAAATTAACTATAGAAAAAAACTATCACATCCAAAAACCAATAGCCCAAGGAAGGAAAGTACTCAATGAACACACATTACTGTGCAAGAAAACCCTCTTCACCACAATAGAACTATACAAATAACACCCACACCAAAACTACACACATACACTCAAACAAACTAAACACCACAGAGGCCAAATACACTTCAAACTCGCGCGTCTCACCTAGTCAAACGCGCTATGAAATAAATGAATACCACACAGCCACAGCAACACGTAATGCCGGCGAAAACTCTGCCTATGGTTTGAAAAATCGGAGAAAGTGCAGTGTGAAGTGACCATAGGTCACGAAATCTGCCTATTCACTTAGTCAACAACATATGATAAAGCACCACAATATCACACGAAAAACATGGTTTATACTCATTTCCGTTTGTAAATGCATAATAAACAGAAAATAAAAATTACGTTTTACTGTTTGCAGATGAGAAGTTGTAGATTGTGTAGCAGAATAGACACCAAAATAAATGTCCAATAGTACATGTAACTTATGTAAACTAATACATACACCCACTATTTTTGCCTATTAGCTATCAACAGAACTTTGACATAATGTTATAAACGAAACATAGTGCATCAGGTCGTTAATAAATATCTCAACTGTGAACTATGAACAAATGATGTATAACATTTTACAACAATTATTCATTCACAATTGTAAATATTATGTTTCAAAAGCTTTGCTAAATGTTAATATGTAACAACAATTTTACAGTTAGAAAATAAAAAAAAACATTGAAAATAGCACAAAATGTGCTGAAACCTGTCTGGGTGAAACAAAACAAGAAAACGTGTCTTGCATAAGGCGGCATTCCTCTTGGCAAAACTGAAGTCATTGCCAATCATCCACTGCAAATCGCTGCATTCGAGTCTTCATCAGCTACAAGACACACTTGACATCTGGTCCAACTGGCACTGAGAAGCCCGTGGAGCCGTCCTCATATTAAGATAACTGCATTTCAGAGTCTTAATTGCTTTCCAAGACATCTGCCGGTACGTCAAGAAGTCAAAACGAAACACATTACTAATTTTCAACTGGCCGACCCAGCAGAAGAATACGATGATCTTCCCATCGACTTACTAATCGGAGTAGATCGTTACTGGAGAATTGTTAAGGACACAGCACCGGTACATGTCTCTCAATTACTAGCTTTACAGTTTTACAAATTCGGATGGATCCCTAGCGAACCATCGTTAATCTCGTCAGTCTGCCCTGCAATCAAGTATTTGCCAATACCGTCAGGAGTTTTTGGGATTTAGAGGCAAAAGAGATATGCGACGATCAAGATAGTGCGATTAGTGCGAGAGATTCAGAACTTCTCAAGGACTGTCACTCTTCCTTTTCTGTCTAGGACCAGTGAAGAGTAGGCATTCTTCCAGATAAACTCTGCAATGCCAAAAGACGTTCCCTTGCGTTGCAGAGACGTTCGGAGAGAAATGACGCCCTGTGTGCAGCGTATGAGACTCATATGTCAAAACCGGCCGGTGTGGCCAAGCGGTTAAAGGCGCTACAGTCTGGAACCGCGCGACCGCTGCGGTTGCAGGTTCGAATCCTGCCTAGGGCATGGATGTGTGTGATGTCCTTAGGTTAGGTCGGTTTAAGTAGTTATGAGTTCTATGGGACTGATGACCTTAGCAGTTAAGTCCCACAGTGCTCAGAGCCATTTGAACCATCATATGTCAAACTACATCCAAAACGAACACGTCGAACTCGCTCCATCCCAGAATCCAACCGATGTCTTTTATCTGCTTCACCAAACAGTAAGGTGGGAGAAACATGGAAGCACGAAATGAGTAATCGTATTCGATGCATCTTCACACGAAAAGGGCTTTCTTCACTTAATGACCTCTTAGAAACCGGTCCTAACCTGCTTCCTGAAGTAACCACAGCACTTATGCGCTTTCGAGCGCTAAGTTTTTCAGTTGTCGCAGGTATTAATTACTCAAGCTCTTTTACAGTTAGTGCTCCATCCGGACGACAGAGACCTAACTAGATTCTTCTACAACAGTGACAATAGGCACAGCGTAAACGAAGAAAACGGCAGTCGATTTGAAAGACTTCCGTTTCGGCTTAAATGTGGCCTGTTCTTACTTTCGGCGGCTCTGAGAAAATTCACAACCATGAACTCATCGCTGTTTCCTACCGCAAGTTCCTTGTTAGACCACAATACTTACATGGACGACTTTGCAGGGGGCACTGCAGACGAGAATGGATCTATAGCTTTTAATTACGAACTGACCGAACTCATGAGTCAAATTAAATTGCTGATGTCGAAGTGTGCAACAAATTGTCGGCAGCTCGTGGAAATATGGAAATCGGAAAGGCGAGACTTCACAAGAACTTTGCACGCGTTGGGAATTCAGCGGAATATAATAGACGATACGCTTTGTAAGAGCCAACAGCAAGTTATCGACAAGGTATCTCAGACCGTGGCCACCAGAAGGGACTTACTACAAGCAACCGCTAGTTTTTAAGACCCTCTGGGCTTTTTATTACAAGATACTTGGATACTTGGACTAGATGGAATGAACTTCTGCCTCAGTATCTCGCCGTGCGATGGCAAATCTGAATCTCAGCTCTTCCAAAATTACTACACATTTATGTAAAAAGTCGGATACAAGACTCTGGGACCACATTCATCCATTTCTTTTGTGATGCTACAGAGAGAGCATATGGTGCAGTCTTGTATATTAGGCCAATCGTTAATAGTAGGTCCTATGTTCAATTAATGTAGGTCGTTGCCACCACTGGAACTGCTGGCAGCATTGATAGAAACGAGACCTCTATGTCGCCAACGCAAGACAACCAACAAAGATATGACCATGGCATCTCTTGGACGGACTCCTTGGTCACATTTGCATGGATAAAAGGTAGTCCTAGTACTCGGAAACGTTTGTTTGCAACAGGTTTCCGTGGACAGTCATGCATAGGGTGATGCTAAGGCGTGTATCAGTAATAAAGCTTTGAATCGCCAATGCTGGCGTGCATAAAAATTCATTCGATAAATGCGAAAGTACACATCACTATACCAGTGTACAGGTAAAGACATTTCTGCGGGTCATTTGTCTAGTGCAGGTATGGGCAGTCATAATTTTTATCTAGCAGTTTATATCATTTATGAAATGCAGAGTTGACTAATGCATGTAATCACCTTAAAAATCTAAAAATGGTTCAAATGGCTCTGAGCACTATGGGACTTAACATCGGAGGTCATCAGTCCCCTAGAACTTAGAACTACTTAAACCTAACTAACCTAAGGACATCACACACATCCATGCCCGAGGCAGGATTCGAACCTGCGACCGTTGCAGTCGCGCGGCTCCGGACTGAAGCACCTAGAACCGCTCGGCCACCGCGGCCGGCAAAAAAATCTAAAGGAACCGTAACTCAGACCCACAAATAATGGACATATGGTGACACTGTCCACCTTCGCTACAGCAACAATGCAGTCTCTGACCAAATGACTGTATTGCACCAGCCACTTTACCAGAAACTAAGAACATTTAGACGGGACGACAGGTCCTCCTTGCGGAAACGCCCCAACCACTAATAGATGTTGAAAGAGTTAGTTCTCGCCAGAAGCTACTACGAGTCACGGTTCACGTTTTTAGATTTTAAAGAAGACTTATTGACAAAGTGAACTTGCACGAAGAATGTACAGCGGAAAAACTGTATCACCTCGACTCAGTTGGATTAACAGTACACAACATCATCGTTTTTTTTTTTTTTTTTGTCAAATAATCCATGCTCTAAAAAAAAAACGCACCAGTACCAATGTAATCAAAAATACGAGATATCAACTAGTTTTTGGACGAAGATATGTTACGTCTCAGTGGTCGATTATAATATGCCAAGTTAACCCCAGAAGAACGTCAGCCATTTATTTTAGACGCAAACCGTCATTTCTCAAAGCTTTTAATCTTGCATACACATTTCCTTGCATCATCTGGGAATAAGAATTGTAGTTTCTGAGCTTCGCACCTCCTTTTGGATATTACACGTTCGCCGCACGATGAAGAAGGTTATTATTGCTGCTGCTTCCCCTTGCAAAATAGCGTTCGGTGTCATCGATCAAGAAATATCAGCCGACCGGGTAACGACGCACAGAGCCTTCCAAGTAAATGCTGTTGATTTTGCAGGACCGCTATACGCCAAAGTAGGAAACACGAGCGCTAAATGCTATGTTGCCCTATTTCGCAGCGATGTGATTAGAGCTAGACCGGTTCTTATTGGCATACAAAGGTTTATTGATCGACGCAGCATTCCACACACTATCTACAACGACAATGCTCAAATGTTCCATACAGCCAACAAAGAAATAATGGAACTGTGATCGACAATATCTGTTGATAAGACTCACCAGTACTTCGCTCAACAAGGCATAACTTCGAAATTTGTTAACTCCGCGAGCGGCTTGGTGGGGAGAATTCTGGGAAAGAATGGGAGTTCAACGAGAAGATGTCCCCGGGGAAGTGCTCGGAGGCTCGACTACAGACGAAGAAGGGCTGTACACCGTCCTCATAAATACTGAAGAGTCCCTGAACTCAAGGCGCGTTTCCGAAAGTACTCACTTCAGCACACATCCGCATAGGGGTCTTGAGCCGGTGACCGCAGCAAACTAGACGACAGAGTTCAATTTCAGTCTGATTTCAGTCAAGATTTGTAGAAGCGCCGGAGTAAGGTATACCTCATGTTCTTGCGTAACTCTTACCAAGGTAAACGCCTAAAAGGAGAAGAGCTGAGAAGCCAAATTCATGAAGTCGTACTCCTACAAGAAGACGTTCGTCCACGGCACCTGTGGAAGAGGGTAAACGTGCAGGAACTGAAAGAAGGCAGAGACGGAGTCCTGCGCATGGCCATTCTTGTGACCGCTGGTGAGAGACACATCACTAAACATGCCCAGCTGGTCATACCTCTGGAAATAGACTACGATCGATGGAGGGAGGAGGAGTGTGGAGAACAGCTGAAACGTGGCTTCTGCCATGCATTATACGCGTGAACTGTCAGTGAGGTTTCATGTAATCTCTCTCTGGTATAGATGCTCCGTGAAAATAAAGTTACTTGTGTTTGATGCTCAAACTTCACATTCTACATGTGAATGATAACCTTGGATCAACATGGGAATATACACTCCTGGAAATTGAAATAAGAACTCCGTGAATTCATTGTCCCAGGAAGGGGAAACTTTATTGACACATTCCTGGGGTCAGATACATCACATGATCACACTGACAGAACCACAGGCACATAGACACAGGCAACAGAGCATGCACAATGTCGGCACTAGTACAGTGTATATCCACCTTTCGCAGCAATGCAGGCTGCTATTCTCCCATGGAGACGATCGTAGAGATGCTGGATGTAGTCCTGTGGAATGGCTTGCCATGCCATTTCCACCTGGCGCCTCAGTTGGACCAGCGTTCGTGCTGGACGTGCAGACCGCGTGAGACGACGCTTCATCCAGTCCCAAACATGCTCAATGGGGGACAGATCCGGAGATCTTGCTGGCCAGGGTAGTTGACTTACACCTTCTAGAGCACGTTGGGTGGCACGGGATAGATGCGGACGTGCATTGTCCTGTTGGAACAGCAAGTTCCCTTGCCGGTCTACGAATGGTAGAACGATGGGTTCGATGACGGTTTGGATGTACCGTGCACTATTCAGTGTCCCCTCGACGATCACCAGTGGTGTACGGCCAGTGTAGGAGATCGCTCCTCCCACCATGATGCCGGGTGTTGGCCCTGTGTGCCTCGGTCGTATGCAGTCCTGACAGTGGCGCTCACCTGCACGGCGCCAAACACGCATACGACCATCATTGGCACCAAGGCAGAAGCGACTCTCATCGCTGAAGACGACACGTCTCCATTCGTCCCTCCATTCACGCCTGTCGCGACACCACTGGAGGCGGGCTGCACGATGTTGGGGCGTGAGCGGAAGACGGCCTAACGGTGTGCGGGACCGTAGCCCAGCTTCATGGAGACGGTTGCGAATGGTCCTCGCCGATACCCCAGGAGCAACAGTGTCCCTAATTTGCTGGGAAGTGGCGGTGCGGTCCCCTACGGCACTGCGTAGGATCCTACGGTCTTGGCGTGCATCCGTGCGTCGCTGCGGTCCGGTCCCAGGTCGACGGGCACGTGCACCTTCCGCCGACCACTGGCGACAACATCGATGTACTGTGGAGACCTCACGCCCCACGTGTTGAGCAATTCGGCGGTACGTCCACCCGGCCTCCCGCATGCCCACTATACGCCCTCGCTCAAAGTCCGTCAACTGCACATACGGTTCACGTCCACGCTGTCGCGGCATGCTACCAGTGTTAAAGACTGCGATGGAGCTCCGTATGCCACGGCAAACTGGCTGACACTGACGGCGGCGTTGCACAAATGCTGCGCAGCTAGCGCCATTCGACGGCGAACACCGCGGTTCCTGGTGTGTCCGCTGTGCCGTGCGTGTGATCATTGCTTGTACAGCCCTCTCGCAGTGTCCGGAGCAAGTATGGTGGGTCTGACACACCGGTGTCAATGCGTTCTTTTTTCCATTTCCAGGAGTGTATATACAGCTGCCATCTGCTTTGGAGCCTCATGTTGAACAATGTGTGCTCCAAAACACTCGTGCCTGCACCTGCATTGTATTCTGTCGTCAGATCTGCCACATATGGCCACCTATCCTGCTTTACAAAGCAAGCTGTCATTCGACATCCATGTTCTGTGATGGAGCGTGGACGTCCAACACCTCGTCGCCTACTCGAAGGTTCACCGTACTCTACCACTTTCCACAGATGCCCACGACGGCAGCACACCAATGACCGACCAGCTGTGCCATTTCCGACGTACTCGTTCCCAAGTGCCGGTGACACCTGGTAGTCAATGGAAGGCAGGATTCGGTTACGATTATGGACGGAGCCCTTATCAGTTACTATTGGTTGCCTTTTACAGTTACACACATTTATTTTTAAACCAGTTATTCCAGACTCAACAACAAATAAAAAAAATACCACACGTTATAAATGAAGGAATAAACAACTGTATAAATAATAGTGTTTTCAGTGCGTCACAATTTAGGAAATCACCATAAAATACAGACACAGATAATGTTTAAAAAATAAGAAGCCACTGTGACCACGGCTGAAGGCCTTACACGCCACGAATGGCAATAAATTAAGAATGTTTAAGAACTCGTTGCAATTACAACTTACAGGTATTGAAATGTGAAAAAGTAAGTGGCCACAAACATAAGAGAAGGTATCAGACGCCAGAAGTGGCAGTAAATAAGGTTTTAAGGCTTTCTACCAAAATATAAATACCGATTTTTTTTTAAATCAAATGACCACGGTCACGGCTGAAGGCCTTACACGGCAGGAACGGCAATTATTTTAAAAAATTTAGAAATCTGCTGTAAAACAGCAAATACAAGCAAAGGTTAATGTAAAAAAAAAGCAACTGACCACCAAATGGGTGAAATAACATGATGATAACCTTGTAACACAACTATTACACTGCTACATTTATTCCAGAAGGCGACTGGAACTATTAACTAGACATACATAACCTTTAATGAAGGCATTACGAGGTATGGTAATAAATAATACAATAATAAAACACAAGGACCAGTCACAGACGGTGCTCCAGAAATCGACGTCTGAGAAGGTCCGGCGACAAACACTTTCGCGAGCGATGAGATAGGCAGCCAAGAGTTGCACTCACTTCACAAGACGGTAACTGAGACTAGTGGCAGTCTAACGAATGACTAATGATAATATTGCTGAAGCTACCTGGCGTCCCAGAAACCAAATGCAAGAATGGAACAACACGCGAAAGCCGGAACTGGCGGACTGCACTACGTCTCCAGGATACTCTGTTTAGAGCGCCCAGAACGAGAAAGGAACCACTACCACCAGAGTAGAAAAAATCACCAACCGGCCTACAATCAAGAAAGCTGTCAAAACTACACGCCTTACCGGACAGCAGCGGCGAGGAAACGTACACTGCCGTTACGTACACTAACCCCCAGGACAGGTAACTGGGACATAACCGCCACCAGGCAGGAAAAGTGCGGCTGGTTGAATTTAACTTTTGTAGCAAGCTGAACACAGTAAATAGTAATAAGAAGTGGAGGATAGCTAATCACATCCGCCTTCCCCAAGCACTCCACTCGCTACTCTTCCCCTCACCGACACTACGAGCAGTAACATGAAGCCAAGTCACTGGAGAACCGTGCGATGTCACAATGGTGAAGGTTTCTCTGTCTGAGTTGAAATGCACTCATCTTAAGCCTGCAGGATCTGGCTTACGACGAGGTCGTGCACCCTCGTGAGCACAGCCCTTCCATCCGGCAATCCATGAGCGCCGCCAGTGGTCCCGGCGTGTTCTCACACTGCGCGGACCTGGCTTCTCCTCAACTCCCCAACCGAAATGCACTCATCTTAAGCCTGCAGTATCCGGCTTACGACGAGGTCGAGCACCCTCGTGAGCACAGCCCTTCCATCCGGCAGTCCATGAGCGCCGCCAGTAGTCCCGGCATGTTCTCACACTGCGCGGACCTGGCTTCTCCTCAACTCCCCAACCGAAATGCACTCATCTTAAGCCTGCAGGATCTGGATTACGACGAGGTCGTGCACCCTCGTGAGCACAGCCCTTCCATCCGGCAGTCCATGAGCGCCGCCAGTGGTCCCGGCGTGTTCTCACACTGCGCGGACCTGGCTTCTCCTCAACTCCCCAACCGAAATGCACTCATCTTAAGCCTGCAGTATCCGGCTTACGACGAGGTCGAGCACCCTCGTGAGCACAGCCCTTCCATCCGGCAGTCCATGAGCGCCGCCAGTAGTCCCGGCATGTTCTCACACTGCGCGGACCTGGCTTCTCCTCAACTCCCCAACCGAAATGCACTCATCTTAAGCCTGCAGGATCTGGATTACGACGAGGTCGTGCACCCTCGTGAGCACAGCCCTTCCATCCGGCAGTCCATGAGCGCCGCCAGTGGTCCCGGCGTGTTCTCACACTGCGCGGACCTGGCTTCTCCTCAACTCCCCAACCGAAATGCACTCATCTTAAGCCTGCAGGAACTGGCTTACGACGAGGTCGTGCACCCTCGTGAGCACAGCCCTTCCATCCGGCAGTCCATGAGCGCCGCCAGTGGTCCCGGCGTGTTCTCACACTGCGCGGACCTGGCTTCTCCTCAACTCCCCAACCAAAATGCACTCATCTTAAGCCTGCAGGAACTGGCTTACGACGAGGTCGTGCACCCTCGTGAGCACAGCCCTTCCATCCGGCAGTCCATGAGCGCCGCCAGTGGTCCCGGCGTGTTCTCACACAGCGCGGACCTGGCTTCTCCTCAACTCCCCTACCGAAATGCACTCATCTTAAGCCTGCAGGATCTGGTTTACGACGAGGTCGAGCACCCTCGTGAGCACAGCCCTTCCATCCGGCAGTCCATGAGCGCCGCCAGTTGTCCCGGCGTGTTTTCACACTGCGCGGACCTGGCTTCTCCTCAACTCCCCAACCGAAATGCACTCATCTTAAGCCTGCAGGATCTGGATTACGACGAGGTCGTGCACCCTCGTGAGCACAGCCCTACCATCCGGCAATCCATGAGCGCCGCCAGTGGTCCCGGCGTGTTCTCACACTGCGCGGACCTGGCTTCTCCTCAACTCCCCAACCGAAATGCACTCATCTTAAGCCTGCAGGAACTGGCTTACGACGAGGTCGTGCACCCTCGTGAGCACAGCCCTTCCATCCGGCAGTCCATGAGCGCCGCCAGTGGTCCCGGCGTGTTCTCACACAGCGCGGACCTGGCTTCTCCTCAACTCCCCTACCGAAATGCACTCATCTTAAGCCTGCAGGATCTGGTTTACGACGAGGTCAAGCACCCTCGTGAGCACAGCCCTTCCATCCGGCAGTCCATGAGCGCCGCCAGTGGTCCCGGCGTGTTCTCACACTGCGCGGACCTGGCTTCTCCTCAACTCCCCTACCGAAATGCACTCATCTTAAGCCTGCAGGATCTGGTTTACGACGAGGTCGAGCACCCTCGTGAGCACAGCCCTTCCATCCGGCAGTCCATGAGCGCCGCCAGTTGTCCCGGCGTGTTTTCACACTGCGCGGACCTGGCTTCTCCTCAACTCCCCAACCGAAATGCACTCATCTTAAGCCTGCAGGATCTGGTTTACGACGAGGTCGAGCACCCTCGTGAGCACAGCCCTTCCATCCGGCAGTCCATGAGCGCCGCCAGTTGTCCCGGCGTGTTTTCACACTGCGCGGACCTGGCTTCTCCTCAACTCCCCAACCGAAATGCACTCATCTTAAGCCTGCAGGATCTGGCTTACGACGAGGTCGTGCACCCTCGTGAGCACAGCCCTTCCATCCGGCAGTCCATGAGCGCCGCCAGTGGTCCCGGCGTGTTCTCACACTGCGCGGACCTGGCTTCTCCTCAACTCCCCAACCGAAATGCCACATTCACGCTACCCGGAAAGACAACAACGTCGCCCCAAAGTTAGGGCAACAGTCACTACATATCGATATCCGCCGCTGCTGCCACTAGCGGACAGGCAATGCTTGCGAAACGAGTGGCGCCAGTCAAGACGAGAAGAAGACCAAACAACTACAACCATGCCAACTAAAGGATATGGTCTGGCTCTAAAAGAGGGCATAAACTTACAAACAGCACCAACATGAGCCGCAGCACGGCACAGCTGGGACATGACAATCAGGCCTTTGTCAAAGTCGTATGTGCCAGAGCATTTCCTCATTTACAGTCTATATCGTCCACAGACCGATTCCTCGTACATCACCGCTCCGTTCACATACTTTCGTTATCGCATCACGTGTTCACAATGACACAGGGCAAGGTCAGTCTCGCGTTAGGCAGTGGTCATCAAATTTTCGCTCATCAGGGTACGTATTGGTGGAACTAGTATGTTCGAAGAAAAGCCAAATAACGACATAATGTCACACGAAATTAGCATAACAGAAAAATACGAGCTTATACAGAAGTTGCCTGACTGTGATTCTTCCCCCCGCAAACGAGTGATGATTGAGACAGAAGAAAGGGTTGAAACGGGGGACGCAGGAATGGGAGGCAGTGCACACTATGTACCCGAATCCTCCACTCTAACATCACTAGTAGAGCATGGGTATAGGGGCAGATCTCTCTTCGCTTATTTTCAAACACACACCTGGTTCGATGGGTCCATAAGACCACTATGTCAAGCACGAAAACTATACTGCCTGGCACAAAAAGTGAAGTACGCAGACAGAAGAGTGACGTATGCAGAAGGATATGAGGAAACTAAATGAAAATTCACTGGTTGAGAAGGTAAGTTATGTTATTTCGGCGATACCAAAATCGAATTCACGTTTACAAAAAAAAAAAAAAATGGTTCAAATGGCTCTGAGCACTATGGGACTTAACATCTATGGTCATCAGTCCCCTAGAACTTAGAACTACTTAAACCTAACTAACCTAAGGACAGCACACGACACCCAGCCATCACGAGGCAGAGAAAATCCCTGACCCTGCCGGGAATCGAACCCGGGAACCCGGGCGTGGGAAGCGTTTACAAAGAACTTGGAAGTATCACCGCACTGATCAGTATGACATTGCGCACCCTCTGGCCTGGATGCGTGCACTCGTCAGTTGGGAAGGGCGTTCTATCCTCCCGGAGGCAAGCTGACCCCCAGTTGTTGTAACTGGTCCTTGATATCCTGGATGTTGGCACGGGGAAAGAGTTAACGTCTGAGGCTGGTACCATACATGTTCTATCGGAGACAGATCTAGCGATCCGGCTGGCCACAGGAGTACCCCAATACCACGCAGGCAGTTTTTAGAGACAGGTGGACATGTGTGAAAACACGCTGCTTGTAACGTACATCATTTAAAGATGCTATTTTGAAACACTGCTGTCGCTACGTTATCTGTCAGAGGAAACGGAAATTTTGTGTGTGTACTCAGGAAATTTCAAACTATTCATACATAACGTTTCGCACTCGCAACATTGTTGTCAGCTGAGAAAAAAATTTATGGGGTGTTACTTTCTGGCCACCCTACAATTAACTTTTAGTGTACCGTGTGTGGGCGAGCATTTTCCTGTTGAAATATGGCATCTCCAAACTGTCACGTCGGGGATAATATTAGAGGACGCAAAACGTCCGTGACATACTCTTGCACTGTCCTAGTTCTCTTCAATCACAATCAAGCGCGACCAGAAGTCATTCCCGACGGCTTTCTACAGCATGTGCCTGTCCAAAACATTGGAACATTGGGGCATCTCCTCAGAACGCCGACATACTCGCCAAAGATGACCACGATTCACTGCTGAACACAATGCGATGCTGTTCATCGGCAGTCCATGTTTCCCATCAAGTCACCATTCCAGACGCAGCCGTTTGTGTTGTATTGCTAACAGTGGCCTTTGCATTGGTCGGTAATTTCTAGTATGGCCGCTACTACCGTCCGCCCAATGGTTGGGGAAGACACAGAACGTTGCAGGTAGCCCACTACTTGCCCTCGGATAGCAGGCGCAGATGGGAAGGGGTTACGGTGTGCTTCATGGTAGGGGTGGTCGGAAGAGGCCGATCAGAACGTTTACAACGAATGTGCCGGCCCTCACGTTCAACGTCGGGACACTGGGCTATCTGAATACCCCACAAATCTAGAAATTGTCCAAATGCAAACCCACAACCAATTTCAAACTCTATCTGGTGCCGATAACGCTGTCTCACATGAATACGCAGCACACTCTGTGTCCTTCGGAGTGATCACTGCGCATCTGCCGCTGTTCACGTTCCTTATATACCCTTCCAGGCCTGGCGACAACACTAAACACGAACAGCACTAATACATTCTGGTGGCCGTTCTACCTGTCACAGCCGGTCACAGCTGTTCTAGGCACTCCAGTCAGGAACCGCGCTGCTGCGACTGTCGCAGGTTCGAATCCTGCCTCGGGCATGGATGTGTGTGATGTCCTTAGCTTAGTTAGATTTAAGTAGTTCTAACTTCCAGGGGACTGATCACCTCAGATGTTAAGTCCCATAGCCATTTGAATCTACATGTCACAGACAATTGCAGCCCTAGTCAGTTATATGACCGCCGATTATGTGTACATCTACGAAGTTACACTGACATACGACCATGTATTCTGAGTACTTCACTTGTTTTGTCAGGCAACGTATATACATTTCCTCTTGTCTGTGAAACGCAGCGCAGGGCCAAGATTGCAACTTTAAACACCGCGTTTTAAAGGTGCCAGCAAGAAAACTTGATCGACATCTACAGGGTGTTACAAAAAGGTACGGCAAACTTTGAGGAAACATTCCTCACATACAAATATAGAAAAGATGCTATGTGGACATGTGTCCGGAAATGCTTAATTTCCATGTTAGAGCTCATTTTAGCTTCTTCAGTATGTACTGTACTTCCTCGATTCACCGCCAGTTGGCCCAATTGAAGGAAGGTATTGTTGACTTCGGTACTTGCGTTGACATGCGACTCATTGCTCTACAGTGTGTAGGGAAGCAGCCTACTCACGCTGTAGTAAATTCACATCAGTCTTTCCATTGTGTGCCAGCCAGTCCGCTGCAACTAGCTCTGACGTCATAAATGTTGCGCAATACTTTAAAAATCAAATAAATAACCTGAAATGTTTCTAGCATGTCAGGAGTAGTACTAAATTAATATGTGTTGAATATCAGTTCGATGACTTTAGCCATTTTCGAAATTTGGACGTTTTTCTGTAAAAATCGTTGGCGCAACAGAAAAGAGCTAGAGAGTTAAAAATGTATAATTAGATTCATTTTTCATAATTATTTAATAAAAACAGTCTTCTGGATCTCACAAATTAAGATTTTAGTGGAAATTCATGATTTTCTGGTTTTCGTCTTAAAACTTAAGGAAGCAAGATAGATTAAGTAGGCTAATAAATAAGGCTAGGATGTTTATATTTAAGTAGAATGGAGATCCGCTATCACCATAAGGATGTGAGAAGTTTCACTTGAATACCTATAAAACTATAGTGATAGCGTATCTCCAAAGGGCCAGTTCAGAACTCGTCTACTGCATGCAGTGTAATTAAATTAATTCTCTCGCCCAAAATATTTAACTTAGCCACGTCAAACTTTTATTATGATTACTTTCCTGTGTGCTGAATGCACATTTAAATTAAGAACTTCATCGGCCATCAGCAAAAGAAGCTATGATTTATTCGGTAACTTAATGTGGTGCATTACTAGCCCAGCGGCTAGTCGGGAGAGCCGATTTGATCACGCGTTCCCTTAGCCGTCCGCACCGCGCCTTTATATATAAGAACGCTGTGCGAGGAAGCAAGGCCCCAGTTCTCTCCAGATGCTGAACAGCACGCCATATGTGTCGGGAGTCGCGTCGCGTCGGTATCATTGCTACAAACAGCCTCGGATGCCGTATTAAGTTACTCAGGATACGCGTAACCAGGAAATCATTTTCGAGTGAAGTGTTAATTCTGGGATGATTTTCATTATCTATCTTCAGTTTGCGTATGTCGTATTTTCACGTGCCGCCGCGGGACAGACATTCTACCAATTATTTAGCGTGACGTTTGATGAAACTAATCATCAAATTATGGTGAGCATTCATTTAAATATTTAACTTGGACAGTTATAGTGGCATCAGCGCAGTAGACTCTGAACTGCTCTGTTAGTTAGATTGTGTGGATTCTTTTGTTTTCATCTGTGACTTTCAGAATACAGAACTTTTTTTTTTTTTTTTTTTTTTTTTTTTTTTCAAGACCGTTTTTGATTATAAATCCCAGACAATCTCCTAATTCCTCAGAGCTATAAGCTGTAACTATAAGTGTATTCTCAGATAAAGTGGGCACTAGTAATTCTAATTACAGGCTTCACGTTTTGCTAATCACTTTCTGGTTGCCAATATTGTAGTTAGAGAGCCAGTGTTGAGAACGGCGAAAGACAAGTAAATAACATTCTAAATAATAGGAAATGCAGTGTTTCTACATTCAAACAAACATTTATACAACAACAGTAAAAATTTCCACCCGCCGCCCCACAAGTACTAGCATCAACAGGTTAGTGTTCATCACGAACGTGGTTTTGCAGTGAGTGCAATGTTTACAAATGCGGAGTTGGCAGATGCTCATTTGATGTATGGATTAGCACGGGGCAATAGCCGTGGCGCGGTACGTTTTTATCGAGACAGATTTCCAGAACGAAGGTGTCCCGACAGGAAGACGTTCGAAGCAATTGATCGGCGTCTTAGGGAGCACGGAACGTCCAGCCTATGACTCGCGACTGGGGAAGACCTAGAACGACGAGGACACCTGCAATGGACGAGGCAATTCTTCTAGCAGTTGACGATAACCCTAATGTCAGCGTCAGAGAAGTTGCTGCTGTACAAGGTAACGTTGACCACGTCACTGTATGGAGAGTGCTACGGGAGAACCAGTTGTTTCCGTACCATGTACAGCGTGTGCAGGCACTATCAGCAGCTGATTGGCCTCCACAGGTACACTTCTGCGAATGATTCATCCGACAATGTGCCAATCCTCATTTCAGTGCAAATGTTCTCTTTACGGATGAGGCTTCACTCCAACGTGATCAAATTGTAAATTTTCACAATCAACATGTGTGGGCTGACGAGAATCCGCACGCAATTGTGCAATCACGTCATCAACACAGATTTTCTGTGAACGTTTGGGCAGGCATTGTTGGTGATGTCTTGATTGGGCCCCATGTTCTTCCACCTACGCTCAATGAAGCACGTTATCATCATTTCATACGGGATACTCTACCTGTGCTGCTAGAGCATGTGCCTGTACAAGTACGACACAACATGTGGTTCATGCACGATGGAGCTCCTGCACATTTCAGTCAAAGTGTTCGTACGCTTCTCAACAACAGATTCGGTGACCGATGGATTGGTAGAGGCGGACCAATTCCATGGCCTCCACGCTCTCCTGACCTCAACCCTCTTGGCTTTCATTTATGGGGGCATTTGAAAGCTCTTGTCTACGCAACCCCGGTACCAAATGTAGAGACTCTTCGTGCTCGTATTATGGACGGCTGTGATACAATACGCCATTCTCTAAGGGTGCATCAGCGCATCAGGGATTCCATGCGACGGAGGGTGGATGCATGTATCCTCGCTAACGGAGGACATTTTGAACATTTCCTGTAACAAAGTGTTTGAAGTCACGCTGGTACGTTCTGTTGCTGTGTGTTCCCATTCCATGATTAATGTGATTCGAAGAGAAGTAATAAAATGAGCTCTAACATGGAAAGTAAGCGTTTCCGGACACATGTCCACATAACATATTTTCTTTCTTTGTGTGTGAGGAATTTTTCCTGAAAGTTTGGCCGTACTGTTTGTAACACCCTATATGCCACACAAGCCTCTATTCTGTGTTTAGCACTTTTAACACCACTATGATTCACCTCCTTCCCACTTCCAGTTGCAAATTGTGGATGGGGAGACAACTATCGGCAAGCCTCTACGTATAATACTCCACCATAAGCTGTGTAGCGGAGGCTATAGTTCATACTAGTCTCATTCCCCCTCCCCCAGCTGTTGCTTTTCCATACGCAAATAGTATGTGAGAAGAAATATTGTCGTACCCCTGCTTATAGGCCATGATTTCTCTAATTTTAGCGCCGCGGTGATTACAAGAATTCTATGATGGGGAAAGCAGCAGGTCTCTTGACTCATTTTGGAAGGTAGGGTCTCCAAAAATTTTGAGTAAGGCTTTCCGCAATGCAGGTCTGTCTCGTAACGTTTCCCACTGCAGCTTATCGAGCATTTCTGTGACATTCAAGGAGACTAAATAATACATCTGTGCGACTCAATGGCCTGGTGCAAGTCTTTCACTTCGAACGATTTGCACGTCCCTAACCTAACTCAGTTATTGAACAAGAGAAAGTGGACGCACAGTTTAACACGGAGTCCGAACCGCAGGTCTTCACGTTATTGGGAAGTGAAAGCTAGGTTGAAGGCACACTGAAAATTCCGCGTCCACTAGGAGCCGAACAGCACAATAACCCTGGGTTCGGTGTGGGGCGGCGTTGGGGTAGGTGGACAGCTGTGGCCTGTTGTGGAGTTGTGAACCACTGAGGGCTACGGCGGGACGAAGCTTCTCCATAGTTTTTAGGTCCCCAGTTCAATACACAATACTACCAAGTCTTATTCTAAGCTGTACAGACTCTGAAACGTTCATACACACACATCATTCGTAACCGTAGTCAGTTTATGAGAATTATTAATGATACTTCCCAGAAAGTTCACACACGGATTGTTTCTCTTAAAATAGCTTGGTAAAATGTTGCCATAATCGGTTTCACACAACCAAAACGTTCACGTGCGTCAGTAAGCAACACGCCACGCGGTATTTAGTTATTCAAAATGTCACCAAAACTTTCTGAAATTCACACCATGCGTTAAATCGAACTCTCTTCCATGGTTTACGGCACTTCTCAACCATTTTGGTACCGAAATATCACATACTAATCTACATCTACATATTATGACCTCCCCTTCTCTCTTTGCTCCGTTTCTTTCGCTGATCTTTCCTCTTCTTTCTTCCTTCTTCGTACCGCGGCTATATCTCAGGGTTTTCAATGCAGAAATGGAGTGAGAAGGGGCCACATGTGTGTGGTGGTTCACGATATCGTAGTGCTGTGAGGGAGCATCAGTCGTGCCTCTGGTTTGAGAAGACTGATGACTGAAGTACAAACATGTCTCAAAAGAAAAACAGGTATGTGCTCTCTTTTCGGCCGGCCGCAGTGGCCGAGCGGTTCTAGGTGCTACAATCTGGAACCGCGCAACCGCTACTGTCGCAGGTTCGAATTCTGCCGCGGGCATAGATGTGTGTGATGTCCTTAGGTTAGTTAGGTTTCAGTAGTTCACAGTTCTAGGGGACTGATGACCTCAGAAGTTAAGTCCCATAGCGCTCAGAGTCATTTGAACCATTTCAAGCTCTCTTTTCTTTTAAAACTATAAATTGTAGCGTATCTAGTACTATCTATCGTTCTACTAAACTAAATAAGTGCGACACCATTGATGTAGTTACAACCTCGAAAGAAGTTTATTAATACCAATTAGCTGAAATAAAAAAAAACCTCATCCAATCCAGAAGTCACTCACAGTTAGAGTAACTAGTTTCTGATGTGTATGTAGCGATCATTGATACTTAAAAGATCCATTCAATAATTCTATCACTGTCCGTTTATGAGTGGCTAAGCAACGTATCAAATGGCTCTGAGCACTATGGGACTCAACTGCTGAGGTCATAAGTCCCCTAGAACTTAGAACTACTTAAACCTAACTAACCTAAGGACATCACACACATCCATGCCCGAGGCAGGATTCGAACCTGCGACCGTAGCAGTCGCGCGGCTCCGGACTGAGCGCCTAGAACCGCTAGACCACATCGGCCGGCAAGCAACGTATCAACAACCTGACTATGCAATGATTAATATTTGTCGTATCCCGACAGTAAATCGCTTCTCGCTTGCTTTAAGCATCAAGATGATTACTATGCCGCTCATATAAGTCTTTGATAGTTATTATCAAGCTAATGTTCTTAAATTGCGGTTAATGTTACTGAATCCTACACGCGACGATGACGCCCGATATCCAGCCGCGTATTTCAAACTCCGCGCCGATATTTGAGAAACTGCGCACGATTTGTTTGCACCAACGTCGGGCCGTGGTTCCCTAGAATAATTTTTAAATCAACCCCAGGTTGTAAATTAACAATTCTATGCCCATTCATGAAAGTTACAGCAGATCCGCACTCGACGACTACTTGATTGTGCACTCGAGCAACACGGAAGTTTTTGTTCTTACAAAGAGAAAACATACGGAAGTTTTTGTTCTTACAAAGAGAAAACATATCATGCATAATGCAACAAGGTGATTTGCTATGTCAGAACACATTTATATCTATCTTATTAAAACACATTACCTACTAAATGTTGTACATAATTAAATTCTTTACTCTGCAAATAATCAATAAAATTTAGAAATGCATGACATTATAAAAAAATCCTCAAGTTGATATGACGTCATGGGTCACTACTTGTTCCGACTCCCCTACACTCACGTGACGCAAAGTAGATCCGACTATATTGGACATACTCGTGTAATGCTACAATATATATTCCGCTAGACACCAAGCGGTGTGTGGCGGAGGGCACAATTCGCATCAATGTCATATACCCCCCCCCCCCCCCCTCTGTTCCACTCGCAGATCAAACATGGCTCTGAGCACTATGGGACTCAACTTCTGAGGTCATCAGTCCCCTAGAACTTAGAACTACTTAAACCTAACTAACCTAAGGACATCACACACATCCATGCCCGATGCAGGATTCGAACCTGCGACCGTAGCGGTCGCGCGGTTCCAGACTGTAGCGCCTAGAACCGCTCGGCCACCACTCGCGGATCGCGCGAGGGGAAAACGACTGTCTGAACGCCTCAGTACGAGCTCTAATTTCCCTTATCTTTGAATGATGATCATTGCGCGATTTGAAAGTTGGTGGTAATAATATTTGCTCTACATCCTAGGCGAAGATCGGATTTCGGAATTTAGTGAGTAGCCCCTTCCGTTTAGCGCGTCGTCTATCTGTAAGTGTGTCCTACTTCAAACTTTCTATTAGATTTGTAACGCTCTCGCGATGGCTAAATGTACCAGTCACGAATACTGCCGCTCTTCTTTGGACCTTCTCAATCTCTTGAATCAGGCCCAACTGGTAAGGTAGCATAGTAGGTGCGTGAATCGCACTTTGAAAAAGAAAATGCTATCTGAAACTGAAGTCAACGTAAAAGGTTGAGTCGCCACCAACTCTAGCAACACGACAAATAAGAGATTGGGCTGAGTCGGAAAATTACTTAATTTATTCATAAAAAAACTCATAAAAGAGCATTCATTATAAAGTCATTCATAAAGAATAGGATGTAATTATTAATGTGATCCAGGCATTGTTCACGTGAATCAAATATTAAAATAAGGAGTGCGTGAACACTGTGCATAAGAGCAGCTTGCAGCATGTAAAACCCCCGTTATGTCCTTTATTGGGTTTTGTGTAATTTACCGAAGCCGCCAAACAGATAATTAATATGAATGTATGACTATATGATTAATGGATGAAAGGCCATCGGTTTTTCTGCTGTGGTTTTGGGGGTATTTCAACAGAGTGCAGCTGTTCTGAGACGGAATAGTTAATGATAGAAAGTGTCTATTACTAAAAACCATAAAGGTTGCGATATAAAAACTGATGCGTACTTGCTATTAACACACAAATTCTGAGGCAGTTGCTACCTTCGCCTTACACGTTTAATTACAGTTATATCTTTTATTGGTTGCTGATTTTAAGTACTTTGTCACACGCAATGATGATGGTTAACATTCACAACAATCCTCACTGCAATCCATGGTTGTTGCGGGCCGACGTAGTTGACGCGAAACACGTAATCTGGCACTTGTCACTTTTAGTTTTATATCACTTGCGAATCGGTAATGGTGAGGGTCAACCCCACGACGATAAGGGGACGTGCTCATTCGTCACACTCCGGTGAATTTACAACTTACTCCTCACTTGGCACATCCGCCTTTGACACTGTACTCAGCTCGACCGCCATCTTTTCTTTTTGCTAGTCTTCCCAGTACTGCTTCCGCTCGACACTAATCTCACTGCCTCCTGCAGCGCTCGACAATAGACTCCAGTCTGCTATCGACCTGGGTATTGGATACTAAGATCTACGTTCGTAGGATCACGGATCCCTTACACGCAACATCCCTGAAAACAAGATCTATTCTAAACCATTTGTTTTAAATAACCCTTTCCACCCTGAAAATATTTTTCAGTGTGCAAGAACTGCAAGTAGCATTATTATAGTGTCCTGAAGTCCTTGATTACAGAAATAAATACTGAAAAAAATTTGTCGTGTATAGTTATATAAAAAAGCACTAGCATGATTGTGCGAGTGAGGTTTTAATTCAGTAGAAAATTCATATGATCTCATGCTGTTACTTTAGGGAAAATTTTGAAGTTTACTCAACATAACCATGTTTTATCTTCATATTTAATTACAAAACACGTCGAAAATATTACAATCATAGAAAAAAGGTATCACAAATTATGAAATTTATCAAAAATATTACAATCACAGCAAAAATGTTTTAATAATTAAACATTATGTCAAAAAATCAAATATTATTTTTTGTGAAATGACTTGAAACAGTTTTTTTCCTTGGATAGACATAAATACTGCTTGCATTTGACACATTTAGGTTTTGTCGTGCTGTTGCAGTAGTCACACTGGTAAGTCCTTGGGGAATAAATGTCATCCACTGTTGGCCAGTGGTTATAGCCATCACACCTCTTGTCCAGCCCTGCTTTTGGATGGGGTTTGTAAATTTTTACCTTTTTAGGTGGAACTACTTCACTCGCTAATTGTACCTCACATTCTTCTGTCCTTTTCCTATCAGGACATGACAATAGAACCTCGGCCAAAGACATCCTGAATTTCAGCAAATCCATTACGCTCTTCTTTGGAAGTTTCTGTTCCCTGCAGTGCTGTCTATACATAAACCAACAATTTACTACAGTCAGGTCTATAAAGTGAAGTAAGCACATAAGGGTCAATTTTTTTGTTCTGAACCATGTCCGATAGCTTTCAGTTTGTTGGTCATTAATATCTACTCCACGAATATTAATATTGTAATTCTTAGCGACAGAAGGACAGTCTATTTCTAAATATTTATATTCCTTCTTACTCCACCTTTGCACTTTGCACTTTGGCTCTGTGCCAGCAGAAGTGGATGCCACAACAACGTTTTGATTATTCTGCCACTCAGTTATAATAACTGCCTCATCTGATCTAACGTACTGATGACATTCTCCTCTATTCATTTTTCCTTCAGTTTAACATTTTTTATCCTGTTTGTCATTATTGTCCGTGGAAATAAATAAAACTTCCCTCAGGTAGAGTTTGGGAAAGCCGCAAAATCACTGATGGTCGTAAGCCTAAGGATTTGTCACCAAACTTCGTGCTGGCACCCTTATATACCTCAAAATCTATAACTATACCTAAAGCTGAAGCCAAAACAAAGTTCTTAACCCCTAAAGGCCTACGTTTGCCTTTGACATATTGTTTTAATTTACAGTGCCTTGTGAAGGGTATCATTTGTTCATGGATGCTGTAATAATTGAATGTACGGGGTAAAGTGTGCCATCTCTCTCTCACAGCATCAATGAGTGGTTGAATCTTTCACAGTCTGTTCGTTTGGGCATCTTGAGGTGGTGCTACAGTATCTACAAAGCCGGCCGTGGTGGTCTCGCGGTTCTAGGCGCGCAGTCCGGAACCGTGCGACTGCTACGGTCGCAGGTTCGAATCCTGCCTCGGGCATGGATGTGTGTGATGTCCTTAGGTTAGTTAGGTTTAAGTAGTTCTAAGTTCTAGGGAACTAATGACCACAGCAGTTGAGTCCCATAGTGCTCAGAGCCATTTTTGAACCAGTATCTACAAAATGTATGTTGTGTCGCAGGGCAAGAAAACGGTGTCGAGACATACTGTCACTAACTGCACCCAGAGAAATGCATTTCTGCCAATACATAGGTAACCTAGGATACCTTATGCACCCCATAATTAAGTTGATTAAAAAAAAGCTTAATTTCTCTAGCTGTTGCATCTAATGACTTGCCACTCTTAGTCACACTATAATCACACTATAAATGTTTGTGAACTTGGCAGCATTTTCGAAGAAACATTCAGTGAAATATTCAGAAAAATACTGAGCAGGGCTCTGAACGAGCGAAGGATTCTGTAAGAAAGAAGAAAAAACCTAACGTGTATTGTAAGTAATAAATATAATGCCTAATTCATGTGACATGTTTTCTACTGACCTGCATAGGAGTATGATCTATTTGTGGTCGATGACACTTGTCTGTGAAATCCATTTCGCGTTAAAGCAAAGGTCTGGATTTTCTTTTACGACAATCTGAAGTGTTCTGTACTTCAAACGTTTCATTAGAGATAGAATCATCTTCACTTTCGTCGTCAGTTTGTTTGACATTTGTAGGAGAAGGAGTGAATTCTTCATCTTCATATGAAGAGACGCCACTTAGTTCGGAATCCTCTAACAGATACAGAATCTGATCCACTGTTAAACCTGCACTTATAAACAGATGATAGGTATCAAGTCGTTTTGTATTGTTGTATGGAAATCAGAAGTAAAACCAACTAAATAGTGACGTAACAACCTGCCCAGTAAAAACAGATGCTACACAAGATAAAACCTAACTGGTACAATCGTGCTGGTACAACTTTGACGCCAATTTATTGTTAAGAAGTATGAGATTACTGACGTTTTTCATTGCCAGTCTGTTGTATATACAATATCAAACAAACACAAGCGGTTATACGTTAAAAGACACAGAGAAATCAGCTACTAACCTGAAGAACACATGACGCTTCTGTTTACACTCACTTTCAACGTTGCTGCTGCGCTCTTTTAGCACGGAATCGGAACAAAAAGAAGTGAAATGTGTAGCGCGAAAGTTGCACGATAGTTTCAGGCCGGTTGGAAGCAAAGCACAAGCAACAGGTCGGTATACAAAATTAAAAACCGAACCAGTACCATCGTGTAGTCTCGGGTCGAAAGGGATGAAAAGGGAATACTAATTATTGGACCTGTGCGTATGGAAACGCTATGGATGGGCTAACAAGGAAACTACAATGTAAATGACGTAGGTAATAGAGACGTAACATCGGTACACTGGATAATATTGGAGGTAAAATTATTTATTCCTTAAAACATTTATGTAAGGCATCTATACAACTGCTGTGGCTTGGTAACAAAGTACAATTGCTTGTGAAACGCTATACGTTTCACAACAGACTCGTGTGCCTAAGTGGCTCATAGAGACACACTTTCTACCTGCCGTGGGAGATTTTAGTAACATCAAACCACGCAGTAGCGAACAATTAACATTTTACAGAGGACACATTTGAATAGGCAACGGATAATTGGAGAGGGTCAACAAACTCTAATGTTAACCCATGTGGATGGTTTCCACCGAACATAAAGTAATGAAACAAAGAAAATTCACAAAGAAGCAAAAATTACCGAGATTCAGGAAAGATTTGAATGCATACACACGCAGTTGCAGTCACACAAACGTTCACACTGACCCGAGGGCGCTTCAACATACACTCCTGGAAATGGAAAAAAGAACACATTGACACCTGTGTGTCAGACCCACCATACTTGCTCCGGACACTGCGAGAGGGCTGTACAAGCAATGATCACACGCACGGCACAGCGGACACACCAGGAACCGCGGTGTTGGCCGTCGAATGGCGCTAGCTGCGCAGTATTTGTGCACCGCCGCCGTCAGTGTCAGCCAGTTTTCCGTGGCATACGGAGCTCCATCGCAGTCTTTAACACTGGTAGCACGCCGCGACAGCGTGGACGTGAACCGTATGTGCAGTTGACGGACTTTGAGCGAGGGCGTATAGTGGGCATGCGGGAGGCCGGGTGGACGTACCGCCGAATTGCTCAACACGTGGGGCGTGAGGTCTCCACAGTACATCGATGTTGTCGCCAGTGGTCGGCGGAAGGTGCACGTGCCCGTCGACCTGGGACCGGACCGCAGCGACGCACGGATGCACGCCAAGACCGTAGGATCCTACGCAGTGCCGTAGGGGACCGCACCGCCACTTCCCAGCAAATTAGGGACACTGTTGCTCCTGGGGTATCGGCGAGGACCATTCGCAACCGTCTCCATGAAGCTGGGCTACGGTCCCGCACACCGTTAGGCCGTCTTCCGCTCACGCCCCAACATCGTGCAGCCCGCCTCCAGTGGTGTCGCGACAGGCGTGAATGGAGGGACGAATGGAGACGTGTCGTCTTCAGCGATGAGAGTCGCTTCTGCCTTGGTGCCAATGATGGTCGTATGCGTGTTTGGCGCCGTGCAGGTGAGCGCCACAATCAGGACTGCATACGACCGAGGCACACAGGGCCAACACCCGGCATCATGGTGTGGGGAGCGATGTCCTACACTGGCCGTACACCACTGGTGATCGTCGAGGGGACACTGAATAGTGCACGGTACATCCAAACCGTCATCGAACCCATCGTTCTACCATTCCTAGACCGGCAAGGGAACTTGCTGTTCCAACAGGACAATACACGTCCGCATGTATCCCGTGCCACCCAACGTGCTCTAGAAGGTGTAAGTCAACTACCCTGGCCAGCAAGATCTCCGGATCTGTCCCCCATTGAGCATGTTTGGGACTGGATGAAGCGTCGTCTCACGCGGTCTGCACGTCCAGCACGAACGCTGGTCCAACTGAGGCGCCAGGTGGAAATGGCATGGCAAGCCGTTCCACAGGACTACATCCAGCACCTCTACGATCGTCTCCATGGGAGAATAGCAGCCTGCATTGCTGCGAAAGGTGGATATACACTGTACTAGTGCCGACATTGTGCATGCTCTGTTGCCTGTGTCTATGTGCCTGTGGTTCTGTCAGTGTGATCATGTGATGTATCTGACCCCAGGAATGTGTCAATAAAGTTTCCCCTTCCTGGGACAATGAATTCACGGTGTTCTTATTTCAATTTCCAGGAGTGTATACAACACCTTTGTGCTACGTTCTTCTTACGGATCAAGGTCTGCATTAGGAATCAAACTGAAAGTCTGAAAAAGCCTTGCATTCCTTCCTGCGACCCAGCAAATCAATCTTTATAAGATGCAACGCGAGACCAAAAGCTAAAAGCTCCCCTCTTGCTATGAGACAACGCGCCACGCGGTTAAGTCAACTCACCCTTCTTCGAAGAGACTTCGGCTGCAGATCCTTGGCGAGCTGGAAGCAGACTGACCGTCTCACACACTCCAACGTCTCCCACGCGACCCCGTGGCCAGGAAAACCCAGATGAGGCTTCCGCCACAAACCTAACACCGGTAACTTTCACACAAGGGGAGCAAACCTCTTTGCCTACCCGAAAACTACAAGGGTTCGCCATTCTGTACGACTATCGCTGATACTCTGCTGCTGACTAAACCACTGTATAGCAAAATGAAACACACCCCTATTCATTCACTCACGCATGCCAGAGACTTATGTATCAATGGAAAGCAAATAAAATGATGATGAAAGGGGACTAAAGGACCCTTTGAAGGGTCCCATACAGACTAACAACACTCTTAAGACTGGACGAACTAACGTATTGTAAGCAATTTCCTTTGTTGAAAGACTGCATCGCTTCAGGATTCTACCAATAAACCGCAATCTAGAGTTAGCCTTGCCCGTTACTTGTGTAATCTTATCATTCCATTTGAGATCATTTCTAATAGTCACACCCAGATACTTGACGGATGTTACCGCTTCCAAATACTAGGCATTTATTTTATACTCGTATATTAATGGGGATTTTCGCCTTGTTATACGCAGTGGGTTACAGTTAGTAATATTGAGAGATAACTGCCAGTCATTACACCACGCATTTATTTTCTGCAAATCCTCATTGATTTGTTCACAACTTTCGTGTGATACTACTTTCTCGTAGACCACACCATCATCGGCCGCTTTCAATAACATCAACCAGATCGATTATGTAAATCGTAAAAAGCGGCGGACCTATTACACTGCCCTGTGGCACACCTGAAGTCACGCTTGTTTCTGTTGAGGTCACCCCATTCAGGACGACATACTGTTCTCTGTCTGTTAGAAAACTTTCTATCCAACAGCATATGTCATCGGATAGAGCGTAAGCGCGCACTTTTTTGGAGCAAGCGACAGTGCGGAACTGAGTCAACTAATAATAATCATCAGAGCTCATATCAGCAGGTCTGATCACTATGAGATCCAAGCCTCGACTCCTCTCATCTCTCTAACAAAAGAAGTTTCTGTTTCCCAAAACGCACGAATGTGCTAATTTCTGATTGGCAGAAAAACATCACAACCAATCGGAAAACAGCATCAAGCCGGCTCAGAACCAATAAAAATTTGTCACTGAATCAGAACAGTAAATTACAATAAATAAATTTTGAAACCCCACATATATAAAATTAACTTCCTCTTAACGAAACTACTATAACGAACTCATAATCTCTTTTCCCCAGTAGTATAAACTGTCGAAATAGTCTATAACAAATTCCCCGGTATGAATGACTAACACACACATCATTCCCGAACATTCCTCATGTGGCCAGTTACTGCAAGGTATAGCCGGCCGTGGTGGTCTCGCGGTTCTAGGCGCGCAGTCCGGAGCCGCGCGACTGCTACGGTCGCAGGTTCGAATCCTGCCTCGGGCATGGATGTGTGTGATGTCCTTAGGTTAGTTAGGTTTAAGTAGTTCTAAGTTCTAGGGGACTGATGACCACAGCTGTTAAGTCCCATAGTGCTCAGAGCCATTTTTTGCAAGGTATAGTATAAAAACTTAGCATAACACATTATTTCACATTCACATCTTCATTCACTCTCATAATTAAGCACAGTTATAGTAGTAATTAATAAACAATTAGAAAATGAAACAAACAGAACTGCAAATAAAAACGACAGTATTTTGACTGTCCGTCAGCTAGTGACCTTTACCAGATAGCATGGAAACTATGTACATAGTGGCCGGCCGCGGTGGTCTAGCGGTTCTAGGCGCGCAGTCCGGAACCGCGCGACTGCTACGGTCGCAGGTTCGAATCCTGCCTCGAGCATGGATGTGTGTGATGTCCTTAGGTTAGTTAGGTTTAAGTAGTTCTAAGTTCTAGGGGACTGATGACCACAGATGTTAAGTCCCATAGTGCTCAGAACCATTTGAACCATTTTTTTATGTACATAGTGGCATCTGACACCACCTGTCCTGCGCGTGATTCATACTGCACGACTGATCACTGTTGTAATGCCCCATCTAAATAGGCACGATGTGAGGCGCTATGCCTCGAGGCAGCAGTGCACAACTGTATCCAACGGTGATTTCCCTAAATCGTTTCAGGCAAATGCCGGGATGGTTCCTTTGAAAGGGCACGGCCGATTTCCTTCCCAATCCTTCCCTAACACGAGCTTGCGCTCCGTCTCTAATGACCTCGTTGTCGACGGGACGTTAAACACTAACCACCACCACCACTGTATCCAACGCCTTCCGGAAGTCAAGGAGCACGGAATCTATCTGAGCGCTGTGTCTACTGCTTTCTGGGTTTCGCGGACAAACGCAGCTAGCTGGGTTTCACAGGATCTTTGTTTTTGGAACCCATGTTGGATCCTACAGAGGTCTCCAGAAATGTCATAATATACGAGCACTTTCCAAAATTCTACAACATACCGAGGTAGACATATAGGCCTACAGTTTTGTGCGACTGTTCGATAACCCTTTTTTAAATGGGAATTACCTGTGTTTTTTCTGATCATTGGCAACCCTTCTGTCGTTCAGAGACCTAGGGTGCAAAGCTGCTACGAGAGTGGCAAACCATTTGTCGTACTCTGCATAGCATCGAATTGGTATCCCATCAGATCCACTGGCCTTTCCTCTGTTGAACTGATTTTCTATTCCGTAACCTTTCGGTTTCCAGGAACTCGCTTTACTAGGCGACCATTATATCCGACGAAGGAGACTAAACGAAACCGTTAATAGAAGAGCCGAGCGGTTCTAGGCGCTACAGTCTGGAACCGCGCGACCGGTACGGTCGCAGGTTCGAATCCTGCCTCGGGCATGGATGTGTGTGACGTCCTTAGGTTAGTTAGGTTTAAGTAGTTCTAAGTTCTAGGGGACTGATGACCTCATATGTTGAGTCCCATAGTGCTAAGAGCCATTTGAACCATATCTATTTCACATCCGTGTACACAACCTTATCGTCTGCGAGAACTGCAGAGTTTATCCTCCTTGTGTTTGGTTTAATAACTCGCTAACAGCAGCGGCCGTATCGCGCCACCCTGAGGTACGTCAGACGCTAACTTCTCCTCTGACGGTGCCTTCCGATTAAGCTGTTTTGAAAACATTTTATTTTCCTACACAATTGCGCGCAGTTTTAATAATAAATAACCAGTTTCAGCCGTCACTGACCAACTTCAGATCAATAGCATCCGATCGAAAGTATACGGACAACTGTTACACGACATTAATATGGGGCGTATACACACTTCGCCTTTATGGCGTCTTAAACTCTCCTGGAGACACTTTCATTGTGTCTGAATGTCTATGGAGGTATGGTAGCCCATTCTCCCTCAACAGACGAAACCAGAGAAGGCAGTGATGTTGGACACCGGGGTCTGGAGTGAAGCCGACGTTCTAATACCAAATGTAGTCCATTCGCTTCTGGTCGGCACTATGGAGAGGCCATCCCATTTCAGGAATAACAGAAATATCTTATTTCTTTAAAAAAAACTATTAAAATCTAAAAAAGCTTTGGCAGCTGCATTAACTGTTAATAGTTACTTTATTACAGGATCATACACAACAAGTTACGCGATGATTTAATCACATCTTCAGGTGTATACATATAACTAATTTACCCTTGCATCGCTAAAAATACACGGTCTGCCAACGCTCAGATGGCGTTCGAATTGCCGGAACATCTAAATTGGATGGTTACAAGACGAAACATAAAAAAATCCAATGGGCACTGGGTGCAGGCAGCGTACATAGGCACTGGGAGCCACGGGTATGGACCACTGATGAAAAATCAACAAATACCCTCAAAAGCCACACAGTGCAGACATGATTATGCCTGAAGTAAGAAGGCCAGGCCACCAAACACTGCGTAAAGTGGACGATTTGGCTGCCTAAGTTTCCTTCGATACCTGTCTCTGTGTTTTCGTGTTGGACTAAGTCAGCAGAGAAAGTTGAATTATTTAGGTTCTTGAGCCCGAGAGCATCCAAGTGTTCTCGGTATGTTACGTTAAAACTCCTACTTTGTTACTGTATTTGTTTTTAACTCTATTGGGAAGTTCACTGGTAGTGTCACAGCTGCAGCTGATTCTTTTTAGTTCTTGTAATTTATCTTCAGTGTCCAACTAACCAAACTGGTAAGAGTTTTAACGTACGATACGGAGAAAACACATAGATGCCCTTCGTCTCTGCGAAAAAAGGAGCACAAATGAATTTGCCACATCCACAGTAAACCTGACTGCATCGTCAACGATGAACTAGAATTAAGAAACCGAATACACCACGAAAATATAGGCGAAGCCAGGATTAGATTTCAGGAGGGCTGTTCGACAAATGAACTTCATAGGAAGGTGCACCTATAATAGAACACAAAAGGGCACGTATATAGGGTCAACCATTTAAAACTTCCTCCTCAAATACTGCGGAAATATAAAGTGCTATTGACGGATTTGTAGTCAGGGGCTCGTACTGTTAGCCAATAAACGGAATTTAATAATTATTATAAAGGGTATTTTTGTGCAAGCATACACTTTTTAAATGGAACAGTACCTCCTGACATTAACAAACTAAAATTATGGTAAATTAAAATATCAGTGGTGTTTGTTGCAGGATTCTAGTGCGAGTCGTTTACGAGATACCGTATTTTGAAAAATTTCCATATCGACATCTGTTTGTGCCATTCAATGTGCATAGTTGCTAGGTACGATTGTTATGTTTGCTTACAGTGTGTTTGTGAGTTCCTTGAGTGCATTGCGACTTACTAATGAGTTAGTGTGTGACAGTCCAAGCAGTAGGCCACGAGTGGACGATGGGATTTACCAATGCAGAAAAAGGCGACTTGCTCCTGGCATTTGGAGAGTGTAGGAAGAACGGAGTTATTTCTTGTACGGTGCAAGCAGCAAGATATCGTGGTAAACGTAAACCATCAGGCAATTATTTATCAGTCGCTGCAGAGAGTTGTGTGAAAGTGGTAGTGTAACACCTAGACAAATAAACAGAAGAAAAGTGACGACAGAAGAGGGGAAAATTAATGTTGTTGCTGGTCATGCGGTAGCGTTCTCGCTTCCCACGCCGGGGTTCCCGGATTCGATTCCCGGCGGGGCCAGGGATTTTCTCTGCCTCGTGATGACTGGGTGTTGTGTGATGTCCTTAGGTTAGTTAGGTTAAAGTAGTTCTAAGTTCTAGGGGACTGATGACCATAGATGTTAAGTCCCATAGTGCTCAGAGCCATTTGAATCATTTGAATGTTGTTGCTGCTGTTGCAGTTGATCCACACGTTAGCTCCCACGCAATCGCACGAGGAAGTGGCATGAGTGAGGCAAGTTGCCTACCCATTCTCCGTCGACAAAGGTTCCATCCCTGTCGCATCTCTCTCCGTCAAGAGCTGCATGGGAAAGATCATGAGAATCGTGATAACTTCTGACCATGGGTATTAAGATATGATACTCTAGATGGATCATGTATCTTGTTTAGTGACGAAGCCACGTTTACCAATCAAGGTCAGGTAAACAGCCGAAACGTGCAGTATCGGTCTGTTGACAATCCCCGATGGCATCGTCAGGTGGAACGTCAGCGTCCATGGAGTGTAAACGTCTGGTGTTGGATAGTGAACCATCAGCTCATAGGCCTGTGTTTCATGCACGGCACACTGAACGCCATAAGTATCGCAGCTTCCTAAAAGACCATCTTCCACGGATGCTAGAAGACGTTCCTCTGCCGACTAGAAGGAACCTGTGGTACTAACACGATGACTGTCCAGCTAAAAAGTGCTCGAAGTACTACTGCATGCCTTCACGAATTGTTTCCAAGTCGCTGTATTGGACGCAGAGGAGCTATACTTTGGCCGACCCTTTCCCCGGATTATCTGTAGACTTTTTTTCTATGGGGAAAGCTGAAGGACTGTCTACAAGGACATATCAACTACACCCGATGATATGCAACGACGCATTACTGCAACCTGGGATGGCTCCATGTGACATCAAAAGAGAGGTCATCGCTAACATCGAGAGGCATAAATCAAATACAGTGCCCTCACATCCACTCTTCTGGCATCAACCTGCCAAGCCAAGACTGAAGTCCAGGAAGAATTTCCTAACAACTTCACAGCCCTTACAAGGATCAGCTGCGGCTACCCGACTCACCAAATGGAAAGAAAGATGCCAATACCTGTCAAACTGGCTTTAGGAAAGGTAAAGGAAGAGAGAGGCAATTCTAATGTTGCAGATGATAGTAGAAGCAGAACTGAAGAAAAACCAAGGCACGTTTATGAGATGTTTCGACCCGAAGAAAGCGTACGACAATGTAAAATGGTGCAAGATGTTCGAAATCCTGAGAAAAATAGGGGTAAGCTATAGGAAAAGATGGGTAATACACAACGTGTACAAGAACCAAGAGGGAAAAATAAGAATGGAAACCAAGAACGAAGTGCACGGTTGTCTTTAGCCCTGCTGTTCAATCTATACGTCGAGAAAGTAATGATGGAAACAAGAGAAATGTTCAAGAGTGGGATTAAAATTCAAGGTAGAAGAATATAATGTTAAGATTCGATTATGACATAGCTATTGTCAGTAAAAGTGAAATGGATGTACTGGATCTTTTGGATGGACTGAACAGTCCGATGAATGTAGCATATGGACTGAGAGTAAATCGAAGAAAGAGGACAGTAATGAAATGGCTCAAATGGCTCTGAGCACTATGGGACTTAACTTCTGAGGTCATCACTCCCCTAGAACTTAGAACTACTTAAACCTAACTAACCTAAGGACATCACACACATCCATGCCCGAGGCAGGATTCGAACCTGCGACCGTAGCAGTCCCACGGTTCCGGACTGCGCGCCTAGAACCGCGAGACCACCGCGGCCGGCTGAGATTTGGTGCTACAGAATAATATTGAAAATTAGGTGGACGGATAAGGTAAGGAATCGGAAGGTTCTCTGCAGTATCGGAGAGGAAAGGAATATTTGGAAAACGCTGACAAGAAGAAGGGACAAGATGATAGAATATCTGTTAAGACATCAGGGAGTAACTTCCGTGGTACTAAAGGGCGCTGCAGAGGGTAAAAGCTATACAGGAAAACAGAGATTGGAATACATCGAGAAAATAATTGAGGATGTAGGTTGCAAACGCTACTTTGAGACGAAAATGTAGGCACAGGAGAGGAATTCGTGGCGAGCCGCATCAAACCAGTCAGAATACTGATGACTCAAAATAAAATGATTTCTGAAACTACTATTCTGTGTACAAAGTCTTTTTATGCCAACTATAATCTTCTCCGAAACCTTTTCGCATGAATCAGCTGGGTACAAACATCAGCTCTGCCAGCGCACTGCCCTTTTGTATTGGTGTACTACTGTCATCTGTTTATGTGCATATCGCTGTCCCATGACTTCCTCACTGTCAACTTCTCAATGAAAGACAATATGGATTCCGGAAGTATCGATCTGGCGAAATCCAACTTGCGCTTTTCGCACCTGATATCCTACACGACAGAAGCAATCAGATGGAATCAGGGTCTCTAGACTTCCGAAAGGCATCTGATTCAGTGGCACATAAACGCCTGCGACATAATATGCGATCGTAATCTAGACAGATTTGTGACGAGATTGAGGATTTCTTGACAGGCAGCACGCAGCGCATTATCCTGGATGGAGAGTCTTCTTCAGATGTAGAAGTAGATCTAATATCCCTTGTGCCCCACGGGAATGTAATTGCTCAGTTACTCGTCATGTTGTTCATTAATAACTCAAGGGATAAGATTGACGGAAATGTGAGAGATGACGCGGCTGTTTGCGAGGAAATTCTATCCGACAAGAATTATAGTAGTAATCAGTTAGACCTTTACAAAATATCTGAATGGTGCGTGGACTGGCAACTAATTCTAAATGTAGACAAATGTAAAGTCGTGCACTTCACGAAATAAAAAATCGTGTTACTCTCTGGTTACAAGATAAATGCTCGCAGCTGGAATCAGTCTTGTCATACAAATACTTGGAAATAACTGTGTAGAGGTGCGAAATGGAATGATCGCTTGGGAGCAGTTGTGGGAAAGGCAAACGGTAGATCTCTTTTCGTTGGTAGCATACTTGAAAACTGTGGCACGTCTGTGAAAGAAATTCGTGACAAAATGCTTATGCGGCCCGTACTTGAATACTATGCAAGTGTGTGGGACCCATATCACGCCGCAATGGCGGGAGGCATAGAGCGCGTTCAAGGAAGGGCAGCGCGAATGGCCACAAGTTTGGTTGACTGAGAAGAGAGTGTAACGGTTATGCAGAAAATCCTGAGCTGGGAACACTGGAAGAAAGTCGTCGCCTATCTCGCGAAAATCTACTTAAAATATTCCAAAAGGCAGATCTTACGGCAGAAAAGTCATACATTCTTCAGCCACCTATGTCTCGATCTCGTGAAGGTTACGAAGATAAAATTAGGAAAATAAGCGATCACACAGACGCTTATAATCAGTTGTTCTTCCTACGTTCTATTCGTTTCCATGTTCCATTCGTGAATGGATTATGAAGAAATCAAAATATACGGTACATATAAAGTTTCATCTGTCATCCACTTTGCGATGATTCGCAGAATTTAGATGTAAATGTACATGAGGGATCTGAGAAACGACCCATTAAGTCTGCCATTGAACTCCGTGAACATTTTGAGGACCAAATTACGGTAAATATACATACTTTTTTAATTAATGAAGTACTGTCGCCGAATCCAAGGATATATCCTTAGTATAATTCATCATTTTACTGTAGATTATCGCCGAAACAGACTGCCGCTGTTGTGGTATGTTCGATTTATCTTTATCCCTGTGACTCTAAATTCTGTTCGCAACTTGTCGATGGTATTCGCAAGGTTTTCTGCTGCTTGCAGCTACTGCCAACGTATGACTTCTGACAGTATGTGAACCAGTTTAGAAGGAAACTGAGGGTGAAAATGGGAAGTGGCTGCATTACTGCTACGCTCAAACATACGTTAGCATCTACATCTACATCTATACTCCGCGAGCCACCTTACGGTGTGTGGCGGAGGGTACTTATTGTACCACTATCTGATCCCCCCTTCCCTGTTCCATTCACGAATTGTGCGTGGGAAGAACGACTGCTTGTAAGTCTCCGTATTTGCTCTAATTTCTCGGATCTTTTCGTTGTGATCATTACGCGAGATATATGTGGGCGGTAGTAATATGTTGCCCATCTCTTCCCGGAATGTGCTCTCTCGTAATTTCGATAATATACCTCTCCGTATTGCGTAACGCCTTTCTTGAAGTGTCCGCCACTGGAGCTTGTTCAGCATCTCCGTAACGCTCTCGCGCTGACTAAATGTCCCCATGACGAATCGCGCTGCTTTTCGCTGGATCATGTCTATCTCTTCTATTAATCCAACCTGGTAAGGGTCCCATACTGATGAGCAATACTCAAGAATCGGACGAACAAGCGTTTTGTAAGCTACTTCCCTCGTCGATGAGTCACATTTTCTTAGAATTCTTCCTATGAATCTCAACCTGGCGCCTGCTTTTCCCACTATTTGTTTTATGTGATCATTCCACTTCAGATCGCTCCGGATAGTAACTCCTAAGTATTTTACGGTCGTTACCGCTTCCAATGATTTACCACCTATGGCATAATCGTACTGGAATGGATTTCTGCCCCTATGTATGCGCATTATATTACATTTATCTACGTTTAGGGAAAGCTGCCAGCTGTCGCACCATTCATTAATCCTCTGCAGGTCTTCCTGGAGTACGTACGAGTCTTCTGATGTTGCTACTTTCTTGTAGACAACCGTGTCATCTGCAAATAGCCTCACGGAGCTACCGATGTTGTCAACTAAGTCATTTATGTATATTGTAAACAATAAAGGTCCTATCACGCTTCCTTGCGGTACTCCCGAAATTACCTCTACATCTGCAGATTTTGAACCGTTAAGAATGACATGTTGTGTTCTTTCTTCTAGGAAATCCTGAATCCAATCACAAACCTGGTCCGATATTCCGTAAGCTCGTATTTTTTTCACTAAACGTAAGTGCGGAACCGTATCAAATGCCTTCCTGAAGTCCAGGAATACGGCATCAATCTGCTCGCCAGTGTCTACGGCACTGTGAATTTCTTGGACAAATAGGGCGAGCTGAGTTTCACATGATCTCTGTTTGCGGAATCCATGTTGGTTATGATGAAGGAGATTTGTATTATCTAAGAACGTCATAATACGAGAACATAAAACATGTTCCATTATTCTACAACAGATTGACGTAAGCGAAATAGGCCTATAATTATTCGCATCTGATTTATGACCCTTCTTGAAAATGGGAACGACCTGCGCTTTCTTCCAGTCGCTAGGTACTTTACGTTCTTCCAGAGATCTACGATAAATTGCTGATAGAAAGGGGGCAAGTTCTTTAGCATAATCACTGTAGAATCTTACGGGTATCTCGTCTGGTCCGGATGCTTTTCCGCTACTAAGTGATAGCAGTTGTTTTTCAATTCCGATATCGTTTATTTCAATATTTTCCATTTTGGCGTCCGTGCGACGGCTGAAGTCAGGGACCGTGTTACGATTTTCCGCAGTGAAACAGTTTCGGAACACTGAATTCAGTATTTCTGCCTTTCTTCGGTCGTCCTCTGTTTCGGTGCCATCGTGGTCAACGAGTGACTGAATAGGGGATTTAGATCCGCTTACCGATTTTACATATGACCAAAACTTTTTAGGGTTCTTGTTTAGATTGTTTGCCAATGTTTTATGTTCGAATTCGTTGAATGCTTCTCTCATTGCTCTCTTTACGCTCTTTTTCGCTTCGTTCAGCTTTTCCTTATCAGCTATGATTCGACTACTCTTAAACCTATGATGAAGCTTTCTTTGTTTCCGTAGTACCTTTCGTACATGATTGTTATACCACGGTGGATCTTTCCCCTCGCTTTGGACCTTAGTCGGTACGAACTTATCTAAGGCGTACTGGACGATGTTTCTGAATTTTTTCCATTTTTGTTCCACATCCTCTTCCTCAGAAATGAACGTTTGATGGTGGTCACTCAGATATTCTGCGATTTGTGCCCTATCACTCTTGTTAAGCAAATATATTTTCCTTCCTTTCTTGGCATTTCTTATTACACTTGTAGTCATTGATGCAACCACTGACTTATGATCACTGATACCCTCTTCTACATTCACGGAGTCGAAAAGTTCCGGTCTATTTGTTGCTATGAGGTCTAAAACGTTAGCTTCACGAGTTGGTTCTCTAACTATCTGCTCGAAGTAATTCTCGGACAAGGCAGTCAGGATAATGTCACAAGAGTCTCTGTCCCTGGCTCCAGTTCTGATTGTGTGACTATCCCATTCTATACCTGGTAGATTGAAGTCTCCCCCTATTACAATAGTATGATCACGAAACTTCTTCACGACGTTCTGCAGGTTCTCTCTGAGGCGCTCAACTACTACGGTTGCTGATGCAGGTGGTCTATAGAAGCATCCGACTATCATATCTGACCCACCTTTGATACTTAACTTAACCCAGATTATTTCACATTCGCATTCGCTAATAACTTCACTGGATATTATTGAATTCTTTACTGCTATAAATACTCCTCCACCATTGGGGTTTATCCTATCCTTGCGGTATATATTCCATTCTGTGTCTAGGATTTCGTTACTGTTCACTTCCGGTTTTAACCAACTTTCCGTTCCTAATACTATATGCGCACTATTTCCTTCAATAAGCGATACTAATTCAGGAACCTTGCCCTGGATACTCCTGCAGTTTACCAATATTACGTTAACTTTTCCTGTTTTTGGTCTCTGAGGACGGACGTTCTTTATCAACGATGCTGATGTTCTCTCTGGTAAGCCGTCAGGTATTTTATCGTTTCGCCCAAGGGGGGGTCCCTCTAACCTAAAAAACCCCCGTGTGCACGCCACACGTACTCTGCTACCCTAGTAGCTGCTTCCGGTGTGTAGTGCACGCCTGACCTGTCTAGGGGGGCCCTACAGTTCTCCACCCAATAACGGAGGTCGATGAATTTGCAACCATTATAGTCGCAGAGTCGTCTGAGCCTCTGGTTTAGACCCTCCACACGGCTCCAAACCAGAGGACCGCGATCGACTCTGGGCACTATGCTGCAGATATTAAGCTCAGCTTGCACTCCGCGTGCGATGCTGGTTGTCTTCACCAAATCAGCCAGCCGCCGGAAGGAACCAAGGATGGCCTCAGAACCCAAGCGGCAGGCGTCATTCGTTCCGACATGTGCTACTATCTGCAGCCGGTCACACCCAGTGCGTTCAATAGCTGCCGGAAGGGCCTCCTCCACATTACGGACGAGACCCCCCGGCAAGCACACCGAGTGCACACTGGCATTCTTCCCCGACCTACCCGCTATTTTCCTGAGGGGCTCCATAACCCGCCTAACGTTGGAGCTCCCTATAACTAATAGGCCCGCCCTCTGTGACTGTCGGGACCTTGCCGGAGAATCGGCCACTGGCCCAACAGGCGAGGCATCCTGTGGTGGCTCGGAAACGATGTCATCACCACTAGGAAGCACCCCGTACCTGTTGGAAAGGGGTAAGGCAGCTGCCACGCGGCCAGATCCCACCTTCGCCTTTCGGCCAGGCACGCGCGAGCCCACCACTGTCCGCCATTCACCCTGGAGTGATGGCTGACCGGTAAGATGCTCACTGCCGGAAGACGCAGCGACATCAGGGGTTCCATGTGATTCCAAGGCCACCGAAGTAGGCATAGGTCTCACCACAGTTGCCCCAACGCCACTACGAGCCGACGCCTGCGCCTCGAGCTCGATGAGCCTAACAGACAAAGCCTCCACCTGCCCCCGAAGAGTGGCCAATTCTCCTTGCGTCCGCTCACAACAACCACAGTCCCTACACATGACTATGTTTACCCTACTCTATACGGTGACAAATTCCCAAGATAATCTTCTGATGAGCTACTCTGATAATCAAGAAACACTCACTGAAATACGAGACGCGAAAACTACGCTAGGTTTTCCCAGAAAAACTATTTAAAAGCTAAGCGCAGCAAATAAGTACAAAATAAATTTCTCTCCTAACGATCAAGAACTGTTAGTTTCTATGCAGAGCAGATAAACACAAATAGAATCCCTTCCTTAGTGGAAGGTCGTAGACAAAATGCAAAATAAACGCTTTATACAAACAGTACTCGCTGCTGCTGGTCCTCTCGCTCTGGCTGTCACAAGACAACTGCTGATTCAAGTGACTAGTGGCTAACGGCCGCGAAACAAACAAAAGACGGTTTTAGGGCGCTTTCTGTTCTAAACGATCAAGAAAACACTAAGAAATCTAACACGAAAACTACGTAAAGTTTTATCAAGAACTGTTAGTTACTATGCAGAGCAGATAAACACTAATAGAATCCCTTCCTTAGTGGAAGGTCGTAAACAAAATGCAAAATAAACGCTTTATACAAACAGTACTCGCTGCTGCTGGTGCTCTCGCTCTGGCTGTCACAAGACAACTGCTGATTCAAGTGACTAGTGGCTAACGGCCGCGAAACAAACAAAAGACGGTTTTAGGGCGCTTTCTGTTCTAAACGATCAAGAAAACACTAAGAAATCTAACACGAAAACTACGTAAAGTTTTATCAAGAACTGTTAGTTACTATGCAGAGCAGATAAACACTAATAGAATCCCTTCCTTAGTGGAAGGTCGTAAACAAAATGCAAAATAAACGCTTTATACAAACAGTACTCGCTGCTGCTGGTGCTCTCGCTCTGGCTGTCACAAGACAGCATAAAGAAAAAAGAGTTATGTTTTGTGATGTAATGAACATTATGCCAGAAGATTCATTAATTGCACAGTCAGGACGCGTCCGGAATGGATTGTAGTTATGAAGTAGTGGGAGGAGATTGGTGTTTAACGTCCCGTCGACAACGAGGTCATTAGAGACGGAGCACAAGCTCGGATTAGGGAAGGATTGGGAAGGAAATGACCCTTGACATTTCAAAGAAACCATCCCGGCATTTGCCTGAAGTGATCTAGGGAAATGAAAATCTAAATCTGGATGACCGGACGCGGGATTGAACAGTCGTCCACGCGAATGCGAGCCCAGTGTGCTAGCCGCTGCGCCACCTCGCTCGGTGGTTGTGAAGGAGTGCTGGATTTTGAGTAAAGGAATTTTTAATGTTAAAAATTAGCAGTTGAACGAGCAGTAAGTGCACTGAATAGGAACAAAGGGGTTCTGAGCAGAAATAATGGAAGGATATCTGATACTCCAACAAATGTATCAAGTAAGGTTCATTATAATGAGGGAGGGGAAATCGGAGGAAATACTGAGTGATGAAAGCAGTTTTTGGAAATTTGTGGTAAGATCTTATGGGATCAAACTGCTGAGGTCATCGGTCCCTAAGCTTACACACTACTTAATCTAACTTAAACAAACTTACGCTATGGACAACACACACTCATACCCGAGGGAGGACTCGAACCTCCGACGGGGACAGCCGCGCGAACTGTGACAAGACGCCATAGACCGCACGGCTAGAAAGCAGTTTATTTCCGGCTGGTCACGGAGGGGGTTCGAGTCCTCCCTCGGGCATGGGTGTGTGTGTTTGTCCTTAGGATAATTTAGGTTAAGTAGTGTGTAAGCTTAGGGACTGATGACCTTAGCAGTTAAGCCCCATAAGATTTCACACACATTTGAACGTCTGAACGGTTTATTTCGGTTACCGTTCCTGAATGGAACCGTGGGGAAACAGATGATACTAATACTGAAGTACCCTAACTCACATAACACGTTGTAGTTTGCGGAGTACAACTATATATTGCCGCTAGAGGGAATTGTAGGACTGGGTTGAGCTGTGGTGGTTCGTGCTCCTTGCTAAAATAATTTTTATTTTATTCAAACAAGTTCTGAATATTTATTTTCTCAAAAAAAAGCACAGTTTGGAAATTTAAAAGACAATTGCTTTTCCCAGACCAAAACTGTTACAGTACGGACAAACAAATCAGCTTTGTAGCTGCTTAACAAGAAGAATTTACTCAACACCAACATGCTCACGTAACAGTATGAAATTCCACTACGGTGAAAATCAGTGAAGTATCAATGCTGCTTCGTAATTTTAAAAAAATATTTAAAATACATACATATTAATGGTTACACACAAAATCATTACGCAAGGAGCAAATTCTAGTTCAAATCTTTAAGAGAATTTTTATAATAAAAATACAATCCAAATAAGCATTACCTGCAACGTGACAGTTAAATAAGGAGAGGGTTGATTGCTTAGAACATAACGAAAAATCAAATGACAGCAAATCCAGTGGCCAAAAGAGTTCGCATCTGAAAAACTTGGGGAATCCAGAATTGAGAGATACTGTATGAATCACAGTTGGGAGGCAAGTACTGGTTTTATAATGTGTGCGTATCAGGCTGAATTCACTCAGTAAACACAGCAGCGCAACCACTTAATGACATTGCGGACCTCCAACACAAGAGAACAGCCCTGTCTAGTAACACACACAGGCAGTTCCGCTGTCTCCAAGTTCTGCTTCGGTAACAGCCCTGAAGCAAACTGCGCCCATCTCGCCGTGTCGCACGTATCTTGCCAACGCCCTCTTCCTTGTTGCAGTCCGCCACGACAGACAGGGCGTGCAGCTAAATCCAACGGTCGCTTCCACCACTGAGCTCTGGCCCTGGTAGATACCTGTTCGCCCTCCGAAACCACACCCTTCGTACGGCTAGCTCTGCGAAGGTTCACTCGGTGGCGCCTGTGTCGCGATGCACGCGGCGCAACGCCGCCACCAGATCGCTCCACCGTGTATGCCGCGCAATGGCGCGGGTTTCAACGTGTGGCGGCTACGTGACGTCTTGTGATCATACATGTAAAAAGCAAACGTAAAAAAAAAGCAGAGAGACTATCATACTGCGCGCACTAGCTGTTCCTTTCTCCTATATAACATTACTCGAAATAAACATTCAGAAATTACTCACCACCGTAATAACAACTATAGAGGCAGTTTGCAGGAAACGCGGCGCCGACGGTAGTTCTAAGGTGCTGTCGTGTGGACAAACGCCTCCTCGTTGCGTCAGTAACTGCGACGATTACGATAGCCCTTACGCAGGGACAGCGCTACCTGGACTTTCCAGGGCTAGCAGATCACACTCCTATCAAACTCAGTCCACTCATTGGTGCCAATATCATTGCCAACGCTGGATCATCACTCCCATAATCCCTTCGCGCACTACTTCATGCTGACAATAGCAGCGCTTTGAAAATGGAGTAATTTTGAAATATAGACTACATTGCAATTGATTTTAAAATCACTTCTCATTTTTTTAGCTTCGTCAACATTTCAGGAGGGTTTTGCACCTCCACTGGCTACGCTCATGCTCCAAAATTTCATACAACTCTTCTAATTTGAAATGACAGAAATAATAATTAATTGACCTTGAGAATTTTCTTCATTAGCCGTTACCAGCAGCTCACAACTCTACATAATTAAATGTGTAACTCTTAAATAATTTCTACTATGTAGAACTACATTTTCTGTAGCACCAGAAGCATGGCATATCTGTACACATGTCATGGTCTTTGGCACATCAAATCAGCAGCCGATATAAACAGATGTATCCGCCATCTTTTATTCAGTTTAGCTCATGTATCAGAGTGGATCGGAAAAGAGAATCAAACCTCTGTCTTACAATATGTAAAGGAGAGCTTCTCATTAAGTAAGTACAACGTATAGTGCATATACACTATATAAAACCTTCCGTAAATTATGTGATCACTAAAACTGTTGTTATATTTTAGGATATAAATGTAAAGCCTTTAGTAAACTACGTAATCACAAAAACTTTGTTACATTTTAGAACACAAATGTAAAACTCACCTATCTACTGACAATGGGCTCCCATACGAAAGTAGTAACGGTACAATAAAATCATTGCTAAAAAACCTGTGGCCGGTTGCAGTATTTTCTACAGTGTAATTACGAAAACAGCTGCGGTGTTGTCTGCCCCTAATCGATAAAAAAATGCATAAAATACAAAGCACTTGTGACAATTTTTTAACATTGCATGTAAAACATCGGTGAAGACTGATTTTTTTTTATTTTTAATAAAGGTTCACATTGCAACTAAAATACTGATGTAAATTTAATAAATATATACTAGCTGTCTTACCACTAACGTAAGTTCTCTCTATAGAAACGTTGTTAATATAATAAGCTGCTTGTCATTGTGGGTCGATCTGCAACCAGTAGACCCAAAGTCGATACCGTAGTAAAATAATTAATGATAAGCGTACAATAACTTAATGGGGCTTAATGTTAACACATGAAATGTAAACTCAGAAAAACGAGCTGTCCTAAAAGATAAGCTTATTTATTAAAGTTGATACCTCTGGTCAGCAATCGACGGCTCCAATACTGTCTTCTTTACATTTTTCTTGCGTTTCTACATATTTCTCACTATGTTTCTCTTGATAAAAAAACAAACGGATATAAAATTTTAATAAGAATGAGTATTGCAGACATTTTGACGAAATTATACTTGTGATTTACAGTCTTGTTCCATAATTTTGAAAAATCTCGTTAGGAAAAAGAGAAACATCTGCGAAAGAGAACTGTGTTGCACAAAACGAATGTCTTGTAGCCATCGTATGTAAACATGTAATGGTGTTTTTATTTCTTATTTTTCAGTAACGACGCAAAAACTACGTTTCGCCAGTAAGCAACATTGTGAATTTTAAGTGATCGCAAAATTCGCCTCTGTCATGGTCTACCTTAATCCGATTTCATTCCACTCGGTAGTGGGAATGCATCACATTTCACGAGAATTCTGAATAACTCCAGACTGAGCATTCTTCACTTGGTATTGCCAGAGGTGAAGGAAGGTTTTCGGTGTGATGAAAAATTTTATTCCCTGGTGAGTATCGAACACAAGACCTTCCACATACCAAGCAAATACCTAACGCGCCACACTGTCTGCGCTCAGAACCACTACATCTAGAAAACGGATTTCTCGATTTAAGTCTTATATTAAGCTTGGACGTCTTTTTCCAAGAAGCAGGCATTACTTTGATACTGTGAAAAACGAAATCATAGGTGTTGAGTAACATGTGAAAAGTAAAATTTCTTGCCTAAGAATGTCCCAAATGGCCTCTGTCACTTCTGCGTGAGAATTATGTCCTTACAGAAGTTCGAAAATCGTTAATGCTAAGTTATATTTTGTCTTCTTACAGGAAAGAGGATGAAAGTTCTCTCACCCATTCGGTCTACTGTGAAACATAAGTTCATGACCGAGACTTCAAAGAGAAAAAAGCATAAAATGCCATTTTGGGACATTTCCAGTCTAAAATTATCGAGATTGATGGTAAAACATAACATATTTAGTTTATATTTGGGAATAGCAGGCACAAATGCTTAAAGCAATGTCCTAGGATCTAGCTCATATCTCAGCAGCTTTATCTTATAACATGCACTCATTTGCGCAAGTCAATAACCTGCAATTCATATATTTGTTATTCAGAAATACATACATTACAGGTAAACTAATCGCTTTTTCAGGTAATTGATAAGAAAGTTGCATCCCATCAATCCCTATAATACCAGAGTGTATAAAAAAGGAAGTAAAAAGTTTCCATTCGAAGGCAACACTAACCCGTTGCCTACATGTCGGTGCTTAAAGAGCCACAACAAAGTCGTGCTGGGTCGCATATATGCTGCAGCAATGCACTCAAACAGAAGCTTTTTGATCGCTCCTTACAAAAGTTGTGTGTCATCAAAAAACTGGTTTAGTGTACAACAGCATGTCAGTGACAAATTGTGAAGCATGGACAGCTATTCGATGGAAATTACAGTTGCTAAAACTTAGACAGCTGTAACGAGTGCAATCTCTCTCAGAAACATTTAAGCCAATTAACAGAATGTTTCAAAAGGCTCTCACATACCATGGATGGGAATGGAAGAGTAGAAGAAGAAGAAGGAAACACTACTACCATTTACATTAATTAACATAGTGATAAGGAGTAGACACTATATATGGTGTCAGCAAGATGAGTCGTGTATGCTAGGTACCCATCCTACACAGTTAACCAAGGATAAAATATAGGTGTGGAATGCGAAATTTGAGAGAACACCTGGTTCATTAGAACTAATATTCTTCAAAACTTCAACTACTGACAAGTATGTTTCGAAAGGGAAGCAAACATACGCTGAAATATTATATGTGACTAACACACATAGGAGAGGCAACAACCCACAAGGATAAGTAAAAGGCTATAAAGTAAGAAATACAGGAATAGTATTGGACATGCTTCAAAAGGTACACATATGACGCAAGCAAAGGTATTGACATTCAGCAAAAAGAATGAAAACTCTGCACCTGGAGTGTATGCTATGATGACCTGAATGAAATCATAGAACGATTATGACTACTCAGAGCATCAGCTGCAGCAGGTACTGCTCAAGCAAATGAGATCTTATCAATCATTTCAGACAATCAAGGAAGATGTATCATCGAGTAACTGTGGAGGAAATCGTGCATGAGCATCACAAACCTGCACACAAAATATTGCCACACAGACATTTCATAATATGAGGTTAAGCGATTTATGGCAAGCTTATCTCATAGACATAAATCAATTTTCACACTCAAATAAAGGCTTAAAATTTATTTTAATAATCATAGGTATGCATTCCCAATTCGGCTAGGCACTGCCTGCAAAGGCGAAGGCAGGGAAGGAAGTTACACAGGTGTTTGCGGAATTGCTGCAGAAGGGGACAAATCGGTCTCCTGACAGCCTTCAAACTGACTATGGAAATTAATTTTACAAAAAAACCGTGTGTGGTTGAAATTTAATTTCAATGGTCGTATAAAATGGCTAGGCATTCCCACACAAATAACTGAGTCTCGAAGAAAAACTGCTGAGTGACTACCGATTTGGTATAAAGACAGAAGACACAAATCTCAAACCATGTGCAGTAGTGTGACTTGAGTTCCAAGAAGCACATCAGAGGTGTGTGTGTGTGTGTGTGTGTGTGTGTGTGTGTGTGTGCGTGCGTGTGTGTGTGTGTGTGTGTGTGTGGCGAGGGGGGGGGGGGAGGGGGGGAGGTATTCTAGTATTCTAGTGGAATGTTTATGCACAATACAATACCAAAGATGATGTGGAAATTCAAGAAATATGGGATTGTCAATTTAGATGTTATGGGAGAATATGACGCCCTCTGGATTGCAACTGTTAAGAAAGAAACGAAATACCATCCACTACCTTGACTCGTACAGTGAGTTAAGACCACCTGAAGAATTGTGTCGATACTTTACCTACAAGAACCAGGTGTTCCACAGTTTTGACGCTAGGAAGACTTCGATTCACATCCCAGCACTCGCTTCTCTCTAACGTTTCTCCTGACAAATACATAAAAGCAAGCAGTATGCATATCACATCAGCTGAGGTTTACATGTAATGTTGTACACTCTTACTTTAAGAGAGCGCTAATTGATATTAAGAGCAAACTACTTGCCTTGAATAAGTCTTCCTTGTTCATCTACTGGGAGTTTTGCCATATCTAGTGCTACTTTAGTATTTGCTATGAGATTCTTGATAGCACGTCCTTGGAGCTTATTTTTAACATTAAACTTCGATCCTTTGTTTAAAACACCTAACTCTTTCCCAGTAAAAACGATACCTGTTAAATTTTCAACTCTTGTAAAGAATTTAAAATTACTATGAAAATTTTTTGTAGACCGTAGACGGTTTTCCACATGTTGTTTTGTAACTAAATTTAGTATTTTCTTAGAATGCGTTGTCCTGATCTGTTTACTGACATAATGAGTGTAATCGTTCACTAGTAGCATCATATGGTAAAATTGTAGTGGGGAGATAACTTTTGCTAACTGCAGATGGGCTAAATATAACTTTACACCAAGCCACTTCTTTCATTTAAAGCTGTCTCTAATCTATTCTTTAAGTCACACTTTTTCACATACCTTTTTAGCTCACTTTGCTGCTGTAGATGTCGTTTTATTTTGACATTGATATAATTAGGAGGCACATCGTTTGCTTTACATTTCTTATTAAATTTTATACACTCTTGTCTTCAGTAGTTTAATCTTGGTGCGTTGGTAGTGCAGTAATATCCCATATGCCTGGCTAGGCATTCATTTGATTAACTTCTCATGGTTGGGATTCACAGTCATATAATATTTCTTAAAAGACGTCATAGTCTCCGTTGACTCTGTGAAATATTTATTATTACGATTGCATAGTGAATTGGATTGCTGGCGAGCGTTTTACGCCATTCATACTCGTAAAATGTATACTTTTTTTCTCCGTTATTGAATTTCGATTCCCCCCGAAGGGGATGGAGTGGCAGCAGCTTAGTACACTGCTCTTCAGCCTACAGAATTTTTAAAACATAAGAAGATAAATAAAAGCAGGCGATAAAACGGTGACTTAAATTGTAAAATGGCGGAAAATTGTGAAAGTTAAAACATAAAACAAAGGGTGAGCGATGCTAATAAAATACATAGGAAGAAGACAGGTAAAATAGTAGAGAGACGATTAAAAAACACGGCGACAGTCTGGTTTCTGTTCGCAAGAGATATAAAAATCACACCCAGCGACAGTATGATTACCGTTCGCAACACTTCGGAAAAGACGCACAACACTTAACAATCACTGGAAACACTGCACTAAAAAATCGGCACGAAGATGACACACCACAACCAACGGCATATGGGGGGGGGGGGGGGGGGGAGCCCAGGAAAAGGACAGAGGAACAGAGGGGGAAGTGAGGATCAGGGTTGATAGGAGGGATAAATGGAGGGAGAGAGGGCATCATCCAGGAGGGGGAGTTGACGGAAGCCACCTGTTTGCTGATGACAAAGCTGAGGTCGCCGAAAACAAAGAGGAATTCAGGGGGCATACAAAAAAACCTGAAACTAATGTAACAGTGTACGCTGCAAGTCGACATGCTAGACAAATAAAAATTATTCTCTGACAAGGCACTCTTGAAGGGGTGGACAAATTTTGATATTTCAGGAGTGCAACAGATCGAGGTAGAACATGAAATAAAGAAACAGTAGCAAAGATTGCAACACAGAATAGCTTATTTTCAAAAGAAACTGCTGCTGACAATCAAAAATATAATGTGTTGAGACCAGAAAGAGATTCATAAAAAAGTGTAGACGTGTGAAGTGTGGGAAATGAGGAAGACAGAAATAAAAAGATTAGAAACCTTTGAAATGTGGCGTTACAGGAGACTATTGATCATGTATATTGCTCAAGTAAGGATGAAGATGTTCAGGAACGAGACAACAAGAAAAAATGTCTAACGAAGAACATAATGAATTGAAGAGAGAGAATCGATGAGTAGATTTTACGAAGGATTCGTTGCTGAAAAATGTAGTTAAAGGAGTCGTGGAAAGTTGGCGCTGTAGGGGCAGACGTAAATGTAAGGATGTAAGGTAAGTCACTGGTGATGTGTGTGAGCCATGGCTGGCTCATGCTGTGTGTTGGATTAAACCTTGGTTGCTATACTGTGTTTAGTCGAACACGGTTATCGCTATTATGCTGCGTGGAGCAGCGAGGAAATCGCCATGGCGCATGGTTTGGCTGGGACTGCTGGCGGCCTCTTTGCGGTGTCAGAGTGTGTGGTGCTGTTCCCATTGCTACGAGGTTCGTGGCTCACCGATCCTGGACATGAAAGTAGAGTTTTGACTTAATCTACCAGCAAGTCACGACTGTTCACACTGGGTCGTTTGGAGTTCGTCATTGGCTGTTGGGATATTCCCACAAGCAACAACGTGTGTTTCCAAGTTGGCAAATTTTAGCCACCCTCCTGTGGAGTTTAACTGTACTTGGTTATTTGAACTGAAGTGCACCAGCGGAATCTTTTACCTTGTGGCCGTTACCGTTCCAGTTACCTGCCCTGGCCATTGACGTAAATTCAGGCAGTGTATTTTCCTCATTGTGTTGAAGCTGTCCAGCACAGTGTATAGTTTGACAGCTCAATGTATAATTGGTTGTGGACGCCAGTACCTTCTATGTTGTTCCATTCAAATGTGTGTGAAATCTTATGGGACTTAACTGCTAAGGTAATCAATCCCTAAGCTTACACACTACTTAACCTAAATTATCCTAAGGACAAACACACAAACACCCATGCCCGAGGGAGGATTCGAACCTCCGCCGGGACCACCCGCATTGTCCATGACTGCAGCGCTTTTGACCGCTCGGCTAATCCCGCGCGGCGTCGTTCCATTGAACTCCCTGTTGTGTGCTGGTCGGGTGAAGCGGAGGTTATCTTGTCGGTGGGTCTGTTGACTTTCTGTCCTGCGAGAGGAGAGCTTCTGTTAAGTTTGGAAGGTAGGAGACGAGGTACTGGCAGAAGTAAAGTTGTTGTAAGTAGGCTGTTTAGGTTTTTTTATTGGTAACGCCACCTCTGTATGAAAATCACTGGCTGTGCTGTGTGCAGCCTGTGGCTGCTTTGCATTGTTGTAATACTCGCCATTGTAGTGTTAGGCAGCTGGCTGTGAACAGAGCGTAGCGTTGCGCAGTTGGAGGTGATCCGCCAGCAGTGGTGGATGTGGGGAGAGAGATGGCGGAGTTTTGAAATTTGTCATGAACTGCTATATTTATATATGATGATATCAAGGTAAATACATTGTTTGTTCTCTATTAATATCTTTCATTTGCTAACTATCCCTATCAGTAGTTAGTGCCTTCCATAGTTTGAATCTTTTATTTAGCTGGCAGTAGTGGCGCTTGCTGTATCGCAGTAGTGGGAGAAACGAAGATTATTGTGAGGTAAGTGATTTAGTGATTTGTGAAAGGTATAGTTTAATGTTAGTCAGGGCCATTCTTTTGTAGGGATTTTGTGAAAGTCAGATTGCGTTGCGCTAAAAAATATTGTGTGTCAGGTTGTTCAAAGGGGACGTTTCATATGGCGACCCTGCCAGGATTCGAACCTGGAATTGAAGTGCAATGATACAAGGGTTTTCCGTGATACATTTCATTCCATTGCTGTAATCTGTAACACCTGAGGGTATAATTACATTAATCCTCAGGGGGGTACACGCTTACTTTGTGTACCATGTGTGTGGCAACCACAAGGAACCCTAGCTAATATGGTATTTGCTTATACAACTTTACACATCGGTACCATATTTCTCTAACACACAAATTACACAGCTATCTGATCATGTAACTGAGAGATAAACATTTTTTTTACTACATTAGTGACAGATGTTTACGTAATTACACAGTTGAATAACTTCACACGTATGAAATTGCATTTTGTCAGTACTTTGTGAACTGTTCATATTTTTTCGGAACCATTGTGATACTATGAGAGCTTTTAATGATGTATTTGGTAAGGGAGCATGATTTTAAAGTACGTTTGAGGTAGATGACACTTTTGACATGAGCAGAGAATTTTTTTAGGTTTTGAAATTATTGGAGGAAGCTACGACGTTTTTGAGATTTGACTGAGGTGTTATGATGTTATTTTTACGACGACGATGTGTATTATGCTGTTGAGGTATGTTTATGATGAACAATTTGATGCTATATGAGGAATTTGATTATGCTACATGTCTGTTATGAGGAAATATTGAAGAAGTGTCGACGAATATGTATATGTGTAATAAGGTAAGGAGTGATGAATTAGGGACTCTGCTTTGTGGAAAAGGTTGTTGGAAACCAAGAATCGTACTTTAAGAGTTATGAAATGTGTGTAAATGCGTGAATGTATCACAATGACGGCGAAAATTTCTTGGACACTGTTATATTTATAGGATTTTGTTTCTACAGATTTGCAACGCTAATTCTTGACCTGTGAGATATTTTTATATGAGACTGCCACTGTAGCGGAAACTGCTGTCGTAAATATTTCCGTACGAAAGTTAAGTGACCACCAGCACGTAATGCGTTGCAGGCACACAGCTGTGTCCGACGCCTGGAGAAAAAGCCATTAGGGTGTGCCTTTCCGGAAGCACAGGTAAAAAAAAAAGGGAGGCCATTATCCTCGCTATTGACATTCGTTTGTAGAAAGCATCGTAGATACGACACACTAATAATAGCTTGGAAACATTCTTACATCTGCACACCTGATTAGGACAAGTGTCTATCTACGAGAATTGAGAGAAATGCCATATGGCTTGCTTTATGTATTTATTTACTCATTTTGTTTAATATCTAGTTTCTAGCTGCACTGGTTAAAATAAAATTTTATAGATGTACTAATATAAATATTTTCTGTCTCCAGATCCAGTAAATAATAGTTTTGTGATATATTTCCAAAAAAATGAGGGAGCATAAAAAGACATTTCCCTTCACAGGAATTGCATAAACAATTTCTTTACGATTTGGTAACTTATCTGCTAGTGTAAGTTCTCGTGATGCATCACTCTAGTGTTAAGATGTGACATAGGTATTAGACTTGGCCATTTTTAGTGTAATACTTTTTCTGCTTGAACTTTGTCATGTTTAGGTATAAGTTATGCTGTTTGCCAGGCATAGTGCTACTGAATTTTAATTTGTGTTACTCTGCTAAGCCAGATTTATTTTTCTTGTTTGCTGCGCATTGCCTCATATTAGTTGTAATGTTGAATTGCTTGGTAATTTAGATTTACTGTAGCTTGCTTTGCCAGCTTGAAATTTTTGTCATTGATGTTTGTGTTACTTGATTTGTTCTGCTGCATTGCCTCATCCCTTAGTTTAGCATCTGAGCTCAGTAGATTTAAGTTAGCTTAAGAGGGGGTAGACTATATAAGAACCTAACTATGGAGAATATGGAAAGAATGCATTCAAAGTTATATGAAAAAGATTTGGGCCAAATGAGTATTGTACAATGAGCCATATTTATTTTGAAAGAAATACGGTTAGAATACAGAAAAGAGGTACAGATAGAACTTTTTGGGAATAATGATGAATGAAGGGAGATCTCCAAGAACAAAAAAGGTTTTGTTCGCAAAATACTGCAGTACCAAATGTTATATTGAAAACAAACCCTGTCCTTTCCCCCTGTGTTATTATGCTATGTGTTTGTGTACCCTTGTGTATTTCTTTTCTTCCTGTCTCTGTGTAGTGTTTCATAGAATTTTTTTTCTCTTCTAATACTAAGCTGCATTCACTATGATGAGGAATACTGTTATCCTCAAATATAATTTGCATTAATAATATGTTATTTTCTTTGTAAAGATGTTTAGACATTATTTATTCTGTTTTGTTTTAATGCTCATGTGTGAAGTTGATGTTTCAAAATTTATTCTGATCTTCATGTATGTACTTATGTCATAATTCCTGTGACACTGATGTATATGTTTATTTCTATTCTTTTGTAAAGCCTGTACTACAAATGTTATCTGTATTGTTATGTTCTTTAATGATGTATTTTGCACCTTTGTAATTGTATTCTTATGTTATAAAATTGTAATTGACACCAGTTCATCATATTATTAACTTGTAAGTTACATTTCACTGCACACGTTTCTGTTGGTCATAGCATATGGACAATATGTGAGAAGTAGGGACTGTTAGTGTTTGCACGTGTGTTAATAATTCAGCAAGGGACTGGTTAACAGCATTGCTGGTTCTAAGGACAATTCCAAAAACTTTGTGAGTGCACAAGTGGTGGTTATGGACTTGCTATATTATCCGCAAGAGTCTTCAATGGTGATTGTGCACCTGCACAGTCACAACAGATGGCTGCTGGCCATCTCTACAAGGACTGCAGTGGGTCTGCACCTCTGGTGGCCCACCAATACCGTAATCTCTACCAGGACTGCAGTGGGTCTGCTCTGTGATGACCTACCAAACGATATTCTTCAAAACTTCGATTGACTCCGCTGTGGGTTTGCTCTGTTGTGGCCCATTACCTGTCAGCATGTCAAGAGTCAGCACTGTCTTTCCGTTGGAAGGACAACACTACTTCTTCAAGACTGCATGGAAATCCACTACTTCCGTGTGCATTTTCTTTTACTGCTCAGACTTTGAGAAAAACACTGCAATGTGATGAATGATCAGGACTGTCTTTATGGACTGTGAGAAAATTTTACCTTTTGACCAACATTGTATCAATAAGTGTGTGCATTTGATTTCTTTGTTATTGTAATTACGATTATGAAAAATTTTAACAAATATGTATTGGCCAGTGCCCAAAAAAATTTGTAAAATTATTTGTGGGGAGCATGGGGGCTATGTAAGTAGGCTGTTTAGGTTTTTTTATTGGTAACGCCACCTCTGTATGAAAATCACTGGCTGTGCTGTGTGCAGCCTGTGGCTGCTTTGCATTGTTGTAATACTCGCCATTGTAGTGTTAGGCAGCTGGCTGTGAACAGAGCGTAGCGTTGCGCAGTTGGAGGTGATCCGCCAGCAGTGGTGGATGTGGGGAGAGAGATGGCGGAGTTTTGAAATTTGTCATGAACTGCTATATTTATATATGGTGATATCAAGGTAAATACATTGTTTGTTCTCTATTAATATCTTTCATTTGCTAACTATCCCTATCAGTAGTTAGTGCCTTCCATAGTTTGAATCTTTTATTTAGCTGGCAGTAGTGGCGCTTGCTGTATCGCAGTAGTGGGAGAAACGAAGATTATTGTGAGGTAAGTGATTTAGTGATTTGTGAAAGGTATAGTTTAATGTTAGTCAGGGCCATTCTTTTGTAGGGATTTTGTGAAAGTCAGATTGCGTTGCGCTAAAAAATATTGTGTGTCAGGTTAAGGACAGTCGGGTATAAATTGTTCAAAGGGGACGTTTCATTGTGAGGACGGGGGGTGAGTCGTGCTTGGGTAACTCAGTTGGTAGAGCACTTGCCCGCGAAAGGCAAAGGTCCTGAGTTCGAGTCTCGGCCCGGCACACAGTTTTAATCTGCCAGGAAGTTTCATATCAGCGCACACTCCGCTGCAGAGTGAAAATCTCATTCTGGAAACATCCCCCAGGCTGTGGCTAAACCATGTCTCCGCAATATCCTTTCTTGCAGGAGTGCTAGTTCTGCAAGTTTCGCAGGAGAGCTTCTGTTAAGTATGGAAGGTAGGAGACGAGGTACTGGCAGAAGTAAAGTTGTGAGGACGGGGCGTGAGTCGTACTTGGGTAGCTCAGTTGGTAGAGCACTTGCCCGTGAAAGGCAAAGGTCACGAGTTCGAGTCTCGGTCCGGCACACAGTTTTAATCTGCCAGGAAGTTTCATATCAGCGTACACTCCGCTGCAGAGTGAAAATCTCATTCTGGAAACATCCCTCAGGCTGTGGCTAAGCCATGTCTCCGCAATATCCTTTCTTGCAGGAGTGCTAGTTCTGCAAGTTTCGCAGGAGAGCTTCTGTTAAGTTTGGAAGGTAGGAGACGAGGTACTGGCAGAAGTAAAGTTGTGAGGACGGGGCGTGAGTCGTACTTGGGTAGCTCAGTTGGTAGAGCACTTGCCCGCGATAGGCAAAGGTCCCGAGTTCGAGTCTCGGTCCGGCACACAGTTTTAATCTGCCAGGAAGTTTTAGATTCGCACTGTCTCTGAATGTTGTGCTGAGCACACCCAGCCTGTAAAGCAAAAGGAACAACAGAAGTTGGCTGTTGGTGAACATTGCCTGGAGAACGGACACAAGAAGCTACTGAAAAAGACGGCAGGATCAGATTAAACAATAAAAATTTCAATCGAGATAACGGCACGGAGGCAGGTTTTTCGACACCGGACGGATGGTTGTGGGGAGACGAGAGCAGCATTACCAAACATGGCGCCGGCCCCTTGCACCATGTGACGTCACTTGCACCCACCGCGTGAGTGAGCTGCCAGAATCTGTCCAACTCACCTTCCCGCGCATGCGATATTTCGGCTCCAACGGCGAGTCATCTGCACTTTTTTCCAGGCGCTTGTGACGGTGCACTGGGCGAGAGATCCTTGATACTTAATTTCAGGTTCCTTGGATCATTTTGCACGATAAATCGTAATGATGTGGAACGAATCATTTTACATTCTCATCGCAAATTAATTTGCACATATAGTTCCATGCTGAACATATGTGTGTGTGTGTGTGTGTTTGTGTGTGTGTGTGTGAGAGAGAGAGAGAGAGAGAGTTCGTACTTCCTACCCACCACCGTTTACACCCTACAGTGATAGAAATTTTTTTACGGAATAAGAGTTGTCGAGGAGAAACTTTGTTTTCAAATTGTACTTTTCTGTCTGTCAGACATTTCATATCACTGGGAAAATTATCAAAAATTTTTGTTGCAGTAATGTGCACCTCTATTTGTGCAAAAGACAATCTTAAGGTTGAGTAATGAATGTCATTTTTCCTTCCGGTATTGTAATTATGCACATCATTATTCCTCTTGAACTGTAGTGGATTATTTACAAGACACTTCATGATGGAATAAATATACTGTGAAACAGTAGTCAGAATACCTAACTCCCTAAACAAACGTCTACAAGGTTACCGTGGGTAGGCACCACATATTGTTCTTACAGCAAGTTTTTGAACAACGGAGACTTTCTTTCTTAAATGTTAATCCAGAACATTATTTCATATAACATTATTGAATGAAAACATGCAAAATATGTCAACTAACGGATTTGTCTCTACACAAGTTTTGCAGTGATTCTAAGTGCAAATGTGACTGAATGAAGTTAGTTTAAGAGTTCCAGAATGTACATTTTCCAATTAAAATTGTCCTGGATATGGACACCGCAGAATTTTGAAGTTTCCACCCTATGTATTATTTTCTCACCATGTGTTACTCTTATCATTTGTGTAAAACCCCTAGATGTCCAGAACTGAATATGTTGTGTTCTTTTAAAACTGAGACTGAGATGATTGCTGAAAGCCGCGCGAAGTGGCCTTGTGGTTTGAGGCGCCATGTCACGGATTGCGCGGACCCACCCCGGCACCCCCCCCCCCCCCCCCCCCCCCGCCGGGGGTTCGGGTCCTTCCTCGGGCACGGGTGTGTGTGTGTGTTGTTCTTAACATAAGTTAGTTTACGTTAGTTTAAGGAGTGTGTAAGTCTAGGGACCGATGACCTCAGCAGAATGGTCCGCTAGGAATTCACACACATTTGAACATTATGATTGCTGAAAAGCAGTCAATGATACTTTTAATAACTTTGTTTACCATTTCATCTATTTCTATATGTATGTCTGGATTGATTACAATACTAATGTCATCTGGAAAAATAACTAATTCTGCTCGTTGTATATCACATGGGATGTCGTTCACATGTACGTGGAACAACAGTGAACCTGAAATTGAGCATTGATGAATCCGATAAGTAATTTCTCCCCTCTATATTTGTTGAATTGCTCAGTACAAGTTTCTGCATTATTTTGGTTACATCTGACGTTATCCACTGGTTAGCTATACCATTAATCCCACAGAACTCTAATTTATCTCGGAGAATACTGTGATTCGCACAGTCAAACGCCTTAGAGAGGTCTCGAAAAATACCAACCGCTGCTTTTTATTATTCAATGCTTGCAAAAGCTGATGAGTGAACATGTAAATGGCATTCTCAGTAGAGCAGCTCTTCTGGAACTCAAACTGCTATTTGCTGACGACATTATTGTTGCTAAGGTGAGATACTATACTAGAATGCATCACCTCAAAAATTTTGGAAAATTATGTCGGCATTGAAACAGGTCAGTAGTTATTGACATCTCTTTTATCACGCAAATTTCAGTCTGGGGAAATGCCTTGAGTTAGTGTGCATGACATATTTCAGGTAAGACGGGGTTAATGTAAGGGAGCCAATGACGAAAGTACTCTTTGTAAACCGAATTCGCAATTTATATATTTTCAGCTCATTCAGTTGCTTCTGAAAGCCAGAGACGCCTGTTTCTATGTCCAGACGGGAGGCCGTGCGATCCTCCTGCGTGAATGATTTTTTATCCTCTGTTGCCACACCAGACTGGTAGACGAGTGACGATAGAAGCTCTCAACCCATTTACTGATGTTACATAGGAGCAGAATTTTCGCTCATTCTTGGTAACATCTTTCGCTAAGGTATGACGAGTCAGTGGAAGTGGTATTTCTCCTAAATTTTGCCTGCCGACATTTCTATGTCCTTTTTTGACCAAGAGCGTGACAGTCTTTGTTTTCTCGGCATTTTCCGAATTTTGTTATTAAACCTGGTATTTACTGTCCTTAATCCTCTTACCCAGCGCATACTTCTTCAGGGCACACTTTACATGCTAGGCTAGAAGGAACGATCGGAAAGCGACATACAGTTTCATGGTTACATGGATCCGGAAATGTAGTCTAGGTCGAAAGTAATGTTCCCTGCACATAGTACGTCTGTCTGGTAGAGGCCACTCAGATAACGACAGTGCAGGTGAAATTTTTCTATGCGTCAAATTACAACAATGCAGGCGTCACTCCACGAAAATACGGCGTGTTATCGTATTGTATTGCGTCTGGTTCTGACGAATGGCCGGCCGTAGTGACCGTGCGGTTCTAGGCGCTACAGTCTGGAACCGCGCGACCGCTACGGTCGCAGGTTCGAATCTTGCCTCGGGCATGGATGTGTGTGATGTCCTTAGGTTAGTTAGGTTTAAGTAGTTCTAAGTTCTAGGCGACTGATGACCTCAGATGTTTAGTCCAATAGAGCTCAGAGCCATTTGAGCCACATTCTGACGAATGCTACAACATGTGATCGTGCTGTTTCCTATCAAGATAATGCAGCTGAAGACATTTGTGTTATAATAGTACAGTGTGGCTGCAACAGACAGAAGACGTGCTTTGCTGGTGTTGCACATTTTAGTAATTTTGATCGAGATAAACTCACGCTGCAATGTTATTCCGCACGCCAGTGCAGAAGTTGGCACAGAAAGAGCTAAGTGAAAAATCCGTAAATTTGCACGTTTATTTATATATAAAAGCCGACTTCGGAATTTTCATTTGTATGAGACTGCATGTCCAAGATCCATGCGCCGATTTGAAATTCTAGATTCGCATATTTTACTATTCGTATTGCTTCTGCATAATCTTTCATTGTTGTATCAATACCCATTTGTGTTGGGATATATTATGAAATTTCGAACATTCGCGAGTATCGTGATGAACTCTTACTGTTGTATCACTTGTAGGCTTCAACTTATTTGTGCTCTCTTATGACTTTTGACGACAGTAGTCCTATTCTCGTTCAAAACAATCGTTCTCTGATTTCATTGTATAATACGTGAGAAACGGGTTGTTTTTGGGAATTTTCGGACGCTTGCAAAACTATATTTTCCCAAGTTACCTGTACGGGTGTTTTGGATCGGTAACTTATTTCGTAGCAAATCAGCGTTTGTGGATCACAGCTACTGCCAAAGAACAGGTCGCCCCTGAATTTCATTGTTTACCAGCGCAAATAAACGTGCAGTTTTGAGAATTTTCGGAAGCTATCTTTGTCCTTTGCGTAATCTAATTTTTAGCATATCGACGTTTGTGAGTTAGTTAGTGAAGCAGATATTCCAAATGAGGTATAGTGGCACATCTAGTTTACCCATAAAGAGGAGTACAGTATATATGATATACGTTTATCGTAAATTAACTCCATTTTTGAGTCTGCTAATAACTTTAATTAATCTCAAGAAGTTTTAGGAAATTAGTACGTTTTACCACCGGTTTTTCTAGTGCCTTAATAGAAATCTCGTCTTGTGTATTTGCTTCAATTCTTATAGGGAATTAACAACTTTGTGGCTCAAGAGACTGAAAGATAATCGGAAGGTTCAATTTAAAGTTATTTGTTCAGTGTCCTGTAATACATCGCACCAGCTGAAATGCAGCCTCACAGTGAATGCTATTCTTGAACGTGGAATGAGTTGATTGACATTTGTAAGCAGCTGAAATTCGCACTGACTACTGCGATACGGTTGTCAGCTGCTGCGAGTCATGTTAGAAATACTCCCGAGAGTCATGTACCTGTGGTACCGGTATCAAAGGTATCTCAAGTACTGTACTCTCCTGTGGATCCTGCCTCCTCTGCAGAAAGTACGGGATCTGTCACTACTCGTCCACTTGACCGCGAGTGGGGCTTCAATGGTAGAGCTAGGCGTCCTGTACACGGTAGACAGGATCCAGGGAGCAATGAGGGTGTTGTACCAACCCCCTAACCAGCAAGTTTGAGGTGCTGAAACTGAGCCAGTGGGGCTCCCTTTACCTATTTTGGGGAAACCTGTCTTGTCCAGTGTCAAGAGGAGGAAAACGCAAAAGGGTAGGGGCATTGTCAGTTGAAATGTACGGCGAATGATGGTATCCCTTAGGGAAATGGCAGCAAGGGACAGGAAAGGACACCAGACGCACTCATTGTGTATGCCTGGGGGCCTTATTCAAAGTACTGAAGAGGCTATTGCAGCAGCCATTGAGGGAACATGGTGCAACCAGCTGCAGACTGTGTCGCAAGTTGGAACAAATGGCTCTGAGCACTATGGGACTCAACTGCTGAGGTCATTAGTCCCCTAGAACTTAGAACTAGTTAAACCTAACTAACCTAAGGACATCACAAACATCCATGCCCGAGGCAGGATTCGAACCTGCGACCGTAGCGGTCTTGCGGTTCCAGACTGCAGCGCCTTTAACCGCACGGCCACTTCGGCCGGCTAGTTGGAACAAATGATGCCTGTCATCTCGGCTCTGAGGTCATACTTCAGTCATTCCACTGACTGACAGAGAAGGCTGAGAAGACCAGCCTTGTGCGTGGTGTTTCAAGAAATCTCACAATTAGCAGCATTGTCCCCAGAGTTCATCATGGCCCTTTGGTTCTGAGTCGAATGGAAGGACTGAACCAGAGACTTTGAAAGTTCTGTGACAAGCTAGGCTGCAACCTCCTAGACTTGCACCATAGGGTTGAGAGCTGTGAGGTCCCACTAAACAGGTCTGGTGTGCACTACACATCACAGGCTGCTACTCAGGTAGCTGACTGTGTGTGGAGTGCAAACGAGGTTTTTTTTAGATGAGGCGACTCTCGGTCCAATCCAGATAACAGTAGCTGTAGGAAACGCGGAAGTATCAGTGTAAGATCAAAAGAAATATTTCCCACAGATGAGAGTATTAAAATCCTAATGGTTAACTGCCGAAGAATTTGCAACCAAGTGCCAGATCGGAAATGCTCCTGAAAAGCAGTGAAGCTCACATAATACTACGTACAGAAAGCTGGTTGAAACATGAAATTGAGAGTTTTGGGGAAACTTTTAGCATATATCCAAAAGGACAGGGAAATGGAAATGGTGTAATTTTTTACAACAGACGAGAAACTCAAATCCACTGAGATAGAAATTGAAGCTGAATGTGTGATTGTTTGGGCAAGACAGTATCAGCGGTGGGCATAAAATTACTTGTATGTAAATTCCCCAATAATAATGTAATCATCAGTGGAGACTTTAATCATCCAATAATCAACTAGAAAAATTTCAGTTTTATTGGTGGTGGGCATGATAATACATCCTGTAAATCTTTACTAAATGCATTCTCTGAAGACTACCTAGAACAGATAGTTCAGCTCCCCACTCATGGTGGAAATACAGAGTGTATGAAAAAGAATCATCCAATTTGACACATCTATATTTCTGAAACTAATAAATATATACAATTAATTTTATTTTTTGATGAACGAGAAACTCAAAAAGTTTTTTTTTTCATAACTTTTGCATAGGTGTTCAAATGACCCATTATGCACAACGTATGTCAATGTGCTATTCAAATTGTTCCCACACTCCAGCAAGCATGTCTTGAGTTACAGCTTCCACAGTTGCTGTTGTGCAATATCTCAGTTCATTCATTGTTGTTGGGAACAGAGGCACATAAACAGAGTCTTTATAAACCCTCGCAAGAAAAAAAAAACATATACAGTCAGGTCTGCTGATCTTGGAGGCCAGTATGTAAGACCGAATCATTGGTCCATTGCGACCAATCCATCATTCAGTAATCCTTCAATCTAAAAATTCTCGCGCTTCCAGATACCATTGTGGTTGTGCCCCATCCTGTTGATAACTGAAGTCGTTCCAATCAGTCTCCAACTGTGGGAAAAGAAAGTTTTCAAGCATATCAAGATATGTGCTTCCTGTAACAGTGTTCTCGGCAAAGAAAAATACACCATACACCTTTTCCCGCGAAACTGCACAAAACACATTAAATTTTGGAGAGTCCCTTTCATGTAGTACAACTTCATATGGTTGTTCTGTAACCCATATTCTCACATTATGATGGTTCACCTTTCCATTTAAATGGAATGTTGCCTCGTTACTAAACACTAAGTGTTGGAAAAACTGTAATACTCCATCTTGCCAAGAAAGAAATTACGTAAGTCCCGACATTGTTGTTCGTCACCTTCATGAAGAGCTTAAGTGGCTGAATATAGTATGGTCTCACGTGTAAATGTCAAAGCAACACATACTGGACGGACATCGGAGGCATGTTGAGCCGCATGGCGAACGGATTTCTGCGGAGTCCTAGTGAAACTATGGCAAAAGCGTTCAACATCAGTGTCAGACATTCGGGGACAACCCAGCTATTTGTCTTCACACAAACAACCTGTTTCTTGTAATCGTTCCTGTTATTGTCTAATGCTCTGTGCTGTAGAAGAATTAGATGGATCCATGCAATACTTAGTACAAAAGTCACACTGAACAGTTATTACTGATCCGCACTGCACAAAGCATAGAACACAAAATGCTTTCTGTTATCCCGTCACCACTTTTACTAGAACTGAAGTGGGCACAGATTGCTGCTACCTAGCGAGAACTGTGTAAAATTCAAGAGTTTGCTCTTCCCAACAGTACGTTGTTCACTCACATATCTCGAATAACATAAGAGTTATGATATCTTTTAATCAGATGATTCTTTTCAACACACTCTGTATGGTTCAAATGGCTCTGAGCACTATGGGACTTAACATCTATGGTCATCAGTCCCCTAGAACTTAGAACTACTTAAACCTAACTAACCTAAGGACAGCACACAACACCCAGCCATCACGAGGCAGAGAAAATCCCTGACCCCGCCGGGAATCGAACCCGAGAACCCGGACGTGGGAAGCGAGAACGCTACCGCACGACCACGAGATGCGGGCATACACTCTGTATATTGGATCTCATGGCAACAAATAGGTCCGACCCCTTTGAGGATGTCCACATAGAAAGGACATCTCAAACAAGCAAAAAGATACATACGTTCAGGAAATAAAAAAAAAAATCAGTAGTGTCATGTCTCAGTGAGCAACTTGAATCTTTCAGTACAGGACAGGAGCATGTAGAGGAACTATAGCTCATATTTAAATGAATAACTGACGACTCTGCAGCCAAGACCTGCAACAAATGATGATGCCCAAGTAGGTGTTTTAGCTGCTGTCACGGCTAATCCGCACGTCAGTAGCAGACAAATTGCGCGAGAATCGGGAATCTAAAAAACGTCGGTGTTGGGAACGCTACATCAACATCGATTGCACCCGTGCCATATTTCTATGCACCAGGAATTGCATAGCGACGACTTTGGACGTCGTGTACAGTTCTGCCACTGGGCACAAGAGAAATTACGGGACGATGACAGATTTTTTGCACGCGTTCTATTTAGCGACGAAGCGTCATTCACCAACAGCGGTAACGTAAACCGGCATAATATGCACTATTGGGCAACGGAAAATCTACGATGGCTACGACAAGTGGAACATCAACGACCTTGGCGGGTTAATGTATGGTGCGGCATTATGGGAGGAAGGATAATTGGCCCCCATTTTATCGATGGCAATCTAAATGTGCAATGTATGCTGATTTCCTACGTAATGTTCTACCGATGTTACTACAAGATGTTTCACTGCATGACAGAATGGCGATGTACTTTCAACATGATGGATGTCCGGCACATAGCTCGCGTGCGGTTGAAGCGGTATTGAATAGCACATTTCATGACAGGTGGATTGGTCGTCGAAGCACCATACCATGGCCCGCACGTTCACCGGATCTGACGTCCCCGGATTTCTTTCTGTGGGGAAAGTTGAAGAATATTTGCTACCGTGATCCACCGACAACGCCTGACAACATGCGTCAGCGCATTGTCAATTCATGTGCGAACATTACGGAAGGGAAACTACTCGCTGTTGAGAGGAATGTCGTTACACGAATTGCCAAATGCACTGAGGTTGACGGACATCATTTTGAGCATATATTGCATTAATGTGGTATTTACAGGTAATCACGCTGTAACAGCATGCGTTCTCAGAAATGATAAGTTCACAAAGGTACAAGTATCACATTGGAACAACCGAAATAAAATGTTCAAACGTACCTATGTTCTGTATTTTAATTTAAAAAACCTGCCTGTTACCAACTCTTCGTCTAAAACTGTGAGCCATATGTTTGTGACTATTACAGCACCATCTATCACAAAGCAAAGAAAGTGGTCCCACTGAATCATTCATATTTCTTTACGTACTACACGAATATGTAATAAAAATTGGGGGTTCCTATTTAAAAAACGCAGTTGATATCCGTTTGACCTATGGCAGCGCCATCTAGCGAGCCAACCATAACGCCATCTGGTTTCCCCCTTCAAGCTAGACAAGTTTCGTTCTTTGTAGTTTTTTCGTTTGACGATTATTTCGTGATATATTTGGCCCGGTCACGATCAATGGACCACCCTGTATATATATACCACCATCAGAGCCCACCATGATTCCATGCTTGAAATTGACACACCTGCTGGAAAAAATGCTGAAAGTCCGATACTTCAAAGTAAACCTGGGGTCACAAAGCAGCAAGTCAAAAAGAATAGAAAACGGACTCCCCCAAGGATCTGTATTGGCTCCACTGCTTTTTAATGTTTACATCAGTGACATGATAGGCACTGAGTCAAGTAAGTTTTGCTACGCTGATGACGTGGCTATAGCTACTCAAAGCAAATGGCTAGAAGATGGTGAAAGAACTCTAACTGCTGACCTAGAAGTACTAAACCAGTACTACAAAAAATGGAGACTGTGCCCAAACCCAAATAAAACAGAGACCTGCGCCTTCCATTTAAATAACAGACTAGCAGACAGAGAACTAAATATTACTTTCTGCGGAAAACGAATTAAACATAACAAATTTCCCAAATATTTAGGCATAACTCTTGACAGGTCACTTATCTTCAAGAAACACCTGGAACTAACTAGCCAGAAATTGAAAACCCGAAATAACATCATCCAGAGATTAGCAGGTACCACATGAGGAGCGGATGCAAATACACTATGTGTTGCAGCAATATCACACGTCTATTCCGTGGCAGAGTACTGTGCCCCTGTGTGGAGTAGAAGCGCCCATGTAAAGAAGATTGACGCCCAGATCAATGAAGCCACGAGGACAATAACAAGGACACTAAAGTCAACACCTCTAGAATGGCGTCATGTCCTCTCAAACATCACTGCGCCTGAAATCCGTAGACAGCAGGCAACAATTCAGGAATGGCAAAAAATAAATCATGCAGATAAGGCAAGTACTAGATGACCGCTGTCGATATCGGCTTAAATCAAGAGCGCCAATATGGGAAGACAGAACACTTTCCCAAGGAAATACCTATAACTGCCACAAATCCTGGAAAACCAAGAGGACCAATAGTGACATTAACCGACACAATATAGAGGACCCCAGCCAACAACTCCCAGGAATGCAGTTTCCTCGTAAAATCTGGTGCCAGCTTAACCGTGTGAGATCTGGACACGCGAGCACTAAATCCATGCTATACACATGGGGCGCCAATGATAACCCAATGTGTGAGTGTGAAACTGATGAACAAACATTACAACACCTAATGCAAGATCGCCCACTGCGAAGATTCTGTGGTGAGTGGAGAGGCTTCGTGGAGGCCAGCCCTGCTGCCATTAAATGGCTGTCACATTTGGACATAACTTTTTGACGAATTGTAGCTGTGATTATATTTCAACTTTGCTCAGATTTAATAATGACAGGTGTTTGTTCTGTTTATGTTATTATGTATGTGTGTATATGTATATTTGTATTTATATGTCATGTTATGTAAATTTACGATGTCAATACCGCACTTGCACTCGTAAAGCCATAAGATAAATAATAAATAATAAATAAATTAAGGCTAGCCAAGTTATGCTTGGCCTCAGTTCTCTATGCATATTACTATAGCTCTTTGCGTACATAATAGGTTCCTGCTAAATGTTTCTTAAATACTGTGTTCAACTTGTTAATGCTCCTGTGAATTAATGTTGTGTTCAGTCTTCTGGTTGTGTTGACTTATACCTAATTACAGCATGATTGGTGACGAGTGTGGTCCTGTTCCCCATGCAGATTTCTACTCTGGTTGGTCCTCCATTTATTCTCACAATGGCTGATGGTACTACAGAGGACATTTTGCATCAGTTAGTCGAACAGCAAGAACCATTCGATACAGTGCTACACCACCAATCACAGGCTCTGGACAAGCAAACTCAGGTACTTCCTCTGTTTAGTCTAGTTGGCATGCTGCTCAGTCCATATCACCTGCTGTTTTGCCCTCTGTAGACCTCATGGTTTATCTTCCTCGCTTTTGTACATACGATGAGTCTGTTGAGGGACGGGACGCATATGAAAAAAGTCTGCACCAACACTTTCAAGCTCGTGAGATTACTGACGCTATTTTATGCCGTGCCTTATTCGTTTCATGGATATTGCTAAGAATGTATCAAGTCCTATGTCAACTCACCCAGTTGCAAGATGTATCTTCTTTAACATTTGACCAAATGCGTGAACTTCTTTCAAAATACTGCGGTAAGCGCATCCATGTTATTGCATCCTGGGTTGAGTTTTACTGCTGTAGGAATCAACCACATTAATTCTACTGAGCACAAGCGGCTGAACTCCATGGGTTAAGTCGTCATCATCATTTTGTGTCTGATGTGCATAAGGAGTCATATGCTGATCAGATGGTGAGAGATGCTATCATTCACTTAGTTTCAGATCGTTGGGTGCGAGAGCATGCACTCCAGTGTGAAAATCCATCCATCCCTAAGGTTTTAGCTATTGTGCATTGCACATTGCATTAGCTATTCCTTCTGCACCAAATGAGCTTTTCATTGATGTTCTGCACATGCAAGTCAGTGCAGGAGCTGCGGTAACCTTGTTTAACTCACAAACTTGTATGGAGTTGGGATCTCTCCCCCCCCCCCCCCCCCTGCTCTTTTACTGCTGTAGGAATCAACCACATTAATTCTACTGAGCACAAGCGGCTGAACTCCATGGGTTAAGTCGTCATCATCATTTTGTGTCTGATGTGCATAAGGAGTCATATGCTGATCAGATGGTGAGAGATGCTATCATTCACTTAGTTTCAGATCGTTGGGTGCGAGAGCATGCACTCCAGTGTGAAAATCCATCCATCCCTGAGGTTTTAGCTATTGTGCATTGCACATTGCATTAGCTATTCCTTCTGCACCAAATGAGCTTTTCATTCCTTGTTTAACTCACAAACTTGTATGGAGTTGGGATCTCTCCCCCCCCCCCCCCCCTCCTCCCTGTGTCACAAAAGTTAGTAAATTGCAATAAACAGAGTACTCCTATTCTCGGTCAGTTCTTTGCTCCAGTAACCTACATGTCAGGAGTCTGGTCATTTCCATTTCTTGTGGTAGATAATGCACATTCGGAGAATCTTTTTGGGTTGGATGCTATAAGTTGTTTGGTTTCACAATTTCAGATGAAGTGATTTAGTGTCTGGACAAGTGCCGTATACAGAGTTAGATGCATTATGTCAGTCCCAATGGAAAGAATAGGAGACATCTAAACAAGGAATGTGGGAAAAGGACTAAAAAAACACCATACAAAAATGGAGATCAAAAACTAAAAATTAAATGGCGCTCACCATATTGCTCCGGCGGATAAAAAGTAAAACACAGGCGACAGCCCGCGCGTCATTTGCCAAAACAGCTGATAAATCAGATGGCAAACCCAAGATAGAACGTAAATTGGTAAAAAAAAGTGGCATTCCAGCAGGTAGTAGCAGACAGTTAAAATTTGAGCGCAATGCGTACAAAGTGGTGGGGCAGCGCCACTGAGCAAATGATGATGGCTAAAAAGGCAGTGCCCAACACGCAGCCGAGTTAAAATAATCTCCTCTCGGCGGGAAACATGACATTGGCTCCACCAAGAGTGAGTAAGTGGCAGTTTTCCTGTACCCACTGCACTAAGGGATGAGCAGTGTACAGCGCACAGACTCTGGAGGGCGCTGAGTGAGTCGGAGCAGAGGACACAATTGGGAAGGCTGTATCACCGGATATACTCCGCAGCCTGATACAAGGCGAAAAGCTCGGCTGTAAATACTGAGGAGTGGACCGGAAGCTGATATCGAAAGATATGGGTGCCAATGACGGATGCACACCCAACCCCACGGTCAGTCCGAGAGCCATCAGTGTATACAAAGGTACTATCGCTAAATTCCACGCGAAGGTCGTGAAACTGAAGGCGATGGACCAAGGCTGGAGTAGTGTCCTTAGGAAGCAAATGAAGGCCAAGGTTAGCATGAGCGGCTTCACGAAGCCAAGGTGGTGAAGGGTTCAAAGTTGCAGGTAGCGTGAAGTTAAGCAACCGTAGCAAGTAGCGAAAGCGGACTCCAGAAGGTAACAGAGAAGAGGGACGAGCCCCATACTGACAATCGAAGGAATCATCAAAGAATGAGGCATAGGAAGGGTGGCCACGTATGGCAGACAAACGGCATGCATACCTGCTGAGGAGAAAGTCACAGCAGTAGGGCAGCAGTAGTTCAGCAGCTTCAGCATACAGACTCTCAACTGGGCTGGTGTAAAAGGCGCCTGTCGCCAAACAGATGCCACGATGATGGATAGTGTCGAGACGGCGTAAAAGGGATGGGTGTGCGAGTTTCGTACGGACAAGGGACCAATACAAACGGAGGAGGGTTCGATTGGCACCCCAAGAAGTACCACCAAGAACATGTAGGACATTGAGGGACTGTGTACAGTGGGCTCTCAGGTACGAGACATGGGAGGACCAAGACAGTTTCCTATCGAGCATGAGCCCCAGGAATTTCGTAGTGTCAACGAACGGAAGGGCAACTGGCCCAACATGTAGAGATGATGCGAAAAACCATTTGCGCTGCCAGAAATTCATACAGACGGTTTTGTCAGTGAAAAAGCGAAAGCCATTGGCGATGCTCCAGGAGTGATGAGAATCAAGACAGCGCTGAAGACGCCGCTCAGTGAGACAGGTCCGTGGAGAACTGCAATAGATGGCAAAATCATCGACAAAAATGGAGCCGGAGACGCCTGGTGGGAGACAGATCATGATAGGGTTAATGGTGATAGCAAAGAGGATGACCCTCAGGACGGAACCCTGAGGCACACCATTTGCCTGAGTAAAGGTGTCCGACAAAGCAGAACCCACATGCACCTTGAAAACGCCCGAAGAAAACAGGGCAGGTGCCCACAGAAGCCCAACATTTAAAGAGTACGGAGGATACCAGTTCTCCAGCAGGTGTTGTAGGCTTCTCCAAATCGAAAAACACGGCCACAGTCTGGGATTTCCGCAGAAAACCATTCATGACATGGGTGGACAAAGTAACAAGATGGTCAAGTACAGAACGCCGTGCTCTAAATCCACACTGTGCATTCGTGAGGAAATGGCGAGGTTCGAGCCACCACACTAGTCAGGCATACATTCTATCACCTTCAAATGCAGCTGGTAAGAGAGATGGGGCAGTAGCTAGAAGGAAGTTTTTTGTCCTTACCAGGCATAAGTATGGGTATGACTGGCTTCAGCACAGCGTCCAGGAAATGTGCCCTCAGCCCAGATGCAGTTTTACGTGTTAAGCAGAAAGTGCTTGCCCGCAAGAGAGAGGTGCTCCAACATCTGAATGTGGTTATCACCTGTCCCTGGGGCAGAGGACCGGGATGAACTGAGAGTATGATCTACCTCCCTTATAGTGAAGGTGGCATTGTAGCACTCACGATTCAGAGAAGGGTATTGCACGAGCCTCCTCCACTCGTTTCCTATGGATAAAGGCAGGGTCATGGTGGGAAGAGTTCGAAACTGCCGCAAAATGGCGGCCCAAGGTGTTGGAGATGACAACAGTATCCACGATGACAGTGGCACCTACTGTCAGGCCGGAAATGGAGGACTGGATTTGGTTCCAGGGAGACATCGCAGGTTAGCCCACACAACAGAGGAAGGTGTGGAACTGTTAAAAGAACTAGTGAACGAAATCCAACTAGCCCTTTTGCTATCCCGAAGATCTCGACGACACATTGCATGCATCTGTTTATAATGAATGCAGCTTTCCAGCATAGAGTGGCGGTTAAAAACGCAGAGAGCACGTCTCTGTGCACGAATTGCGTCGCGGCACACATCAGTCCACCAAGGGACTGGGACACAACATGGTAAAGAGGAAGTGCGAGGAATGGAATGTTCTGCAGCAGTAAGGATAATGTTTGTGAGATAGCCCACCTGGTCATCACAACTGAGGAAATCTTGTTCTGCGAAGGTCGCCAGGGAGGAGTAAATCTGCCAGCCAGCCTTAGTAAGCTACCATTTGGGCATGCATGCGGATTGGGTGGATTGGGTAAGAGTCAGCAGATGGAGAGCAAACAGAAAATGGTTGCTCGAGTAGGCATCAGAAAGAATGGACCACTCAAGACGTTGGGCAAGCTGGGCAGTGCAAAAGGATAGGTCCAAATGGGAATGGGTGTGCGAGGAGTCAGAAACGAAAGTTGGTGCACCAGTGTTAAGGCAGAAGAGGTTGAGTTGGTTAAGAATGTCAGCCAAGAGGGCACCTCTCTGCAGGTCCTGAGAGAACCCCAAAGGGGATGATGCACATTAAAGTCACCAAATAGCAAAAACGGTGGAGGTAGCTGCTCAATAAGCTGATGGAAGTTGGCCCTGGTGACATCGAAGGACGGAGGTGCATAAATGGTACAGAGGGAGAAAGTCAGGTGGGGAAGGAAGAGGCGAATGGCAACAGCTTGAAGACAGGTTGTCAGGGAGATGGGTTGAGTATGAAGGTTATCCCGTATAAGTAGCATGACGCCCCCATGAGATGGGATGCTGACCTCAGGGGGAAGGTCAAAACGAATCAGTAAGTAATGTGGAAGCACAAAGCGGTCTTGAGGGCGCAATTTCGTTTCCTGAAGGCAAAGTACAAGGGGATACTGCGATGCTAGAAACAGCCACCAATCCTCTTTGTGGGACCGAAGGCCGCAAACGTTCCATTGGAGGACAATCATGAGGAGGAAGAGATGTAGTGGTGTCAACTCAGTGACTGCTGAGGTACAGCCGGTGGAGAGTCGCTACTACAGGGCACAGAAGCAGAAGGATCCTGTTCCATGGGGTCCACACAAGCATCAGCATGCTTTTGTGGTCGGTCGGTGGAGTCCAACGACGAAAAACGGTTGGTGGTGCACACCGGCGAGACAGAGGCCGGTTGGGCTAAGTGACCACGTGGCAACACCATCGAGCAGGATCTTCGAGTTGGTGAAGGGGAGGACCGTTTGTCTTCAACGGACCCCTTCGAGCCCTTCTGGGTAGAGAAAGACTCGGGTGGTGTTTGGCTGGAGGGACAGAGGAAGTCTTCTCGGGCCTTTCCCACCTGCCAGTTGTGTAGTAGGTAGCTCCGCCCCTTTAGGCGAGAGTTTGACAGTTTGTTGCACAGTGGGACGGGGAGTGGCGATTCTACCTTGACGCTGGGGGACTTCACAACCTCAGAGCCAAATTTGTGGTCGCATGTCTGTGTAGCCATGTCCTTCATGGAGCGAGGGGTAAGAAGAACTGAACTATAAGTGCCAGACGGGAAAACACAGGGTTTGCGACTACCCAGTAACTTGCGAGCTACTGGGTAAGGCACTTTTTCCTTTACCTGAATCTCTTGAACAGCCCGCTCATTTAAATACATGGGACAATCCTGGGAGGAGGTGGCGTGGCCGCCATTGCAGTTGATACAGCAGGGAGAAGGTGGTGGACATTCACCCTTGTGTGGATCCCTGCCACAGGTTATGCATTTGGCTGGGTGTCGACAAGACATTCTAGTGTGATTGTACCAATGACGCTGGCAACAGTGCATCAGATTCCGAATGTACGGCTGGACTGTGATGATTTCATAGTCTGCTTTAAGCTTGGACGGCACCACCCTATCGAAGGTGAGGAAAAGAGTGCAGGTGGGCACCAAGGAGGAATCGATCTTTTTCATTACTCGATGAACGGCAATGACACCCTGATCAGAGAGATAAGACTGTATTTCAGCCTCAGTTAGACCGTCAAGCAGCCTGGTGTAAATTACACCACGGGAAGAATTCAAAGTTTTATGTGCCTCGACACGAACAGGGTAGCTGTGAAGAAGCAAGGCAGCAAGTAGTAGCTGTGCTTGATCATCAGAAGCTGTCTTCAAAAGCAAGATGCCATTCCGTAAACGAGAGCAGGATTCCACAGGGCCAGCAATTGCATCAACACCTCAGAATAATAAACGGATTGACCGTGGTGAAGGACTGACTGTCTTCAGTATGTGATACTACAAGGAACTGCGGTGCAGCGGGAAGAGTCTTTGAATCAGTAACCTCATTACGTTTACGTTTCGTCGACGTCAATGGAGAGGATGAGTGACTCATCATGAGGAAATCCCCTGTGATTGCCAGCGTCTCTGATGGCGTCCTCCTACTAACTGGGAGGCCCTACACAAGGGGACACACCCGCCTTAGGTGATTGTTCAGACCTCAGGTCACACCTTCCGAACACCTAACGGAGGGACCAATGGGCAATCGTGGAAGATTACAGCTTAGGCAATAACCTCTCCCTAGGCCTGGCCTGTACCAGGGATACGTGCAAACCCTACCTGTCAGCCCGGGGCTGGGAAATACACATTACCCAGTCACCTTTTACGCATCAGACTCGTGGGACGGCCTTCAGGAGCGCACAGGGAGGAAGAAGAAAAAAGAGGATCCTCAAACGCCGAACCAGAGGAACAAGAGAAGAAGGGAAAAAAAGAAAGGAAAAAGGAACCAAAAAGAAAGTTGAGACGGTTCACAGGTCAGTAACAGGATGCAGAACATTTCCAATAATACCCCATACATGTCTCCCAAGCGAGGGTAAAAAGAATAGCAAGAGGATAGACACGCAGAAGGGAAAAAGTGCTATAAAGGCTGGGGCCCCGTGGTAGCCAAACACAAACCCGCCAAAGAGTGACGAGCCCCACGGGGGGATCAGTTCTTGTGGTTGTCTTTTGGAGTCACCAACACTCGCACTAATTTTCAGCAGTTTTTGGAAAATTTATGGTGTCTGTGCTGCATTGTGCAAACTATTTGAGTGACATTGTAGTTTCTGGTGCCTCCACTAAGAACGATTTACAAAGTCTCCATATTTTTCTGTCCAAGCAGGCAGGTTGATGTGTAATTTAGAAAAATGTCAATTTTTTCAGTTTTCTGTCGTTTATCTTGGGTTTGAAGTTCCTCGCAGGGTCTCAAATTCCTGCATCAACATGTTTCTGCTGTTGTGTCACTTCTAAGACCTACATCAGTCAAAGAACTTCAGTATTTTCTGACCAAAGTCACCTACTGCCAGAAATTTTTGGCTGGGGAACCACAGTGGATGCTTCATAGTACAGGTTAGGGAAGGTACTGGCTCTAAGATATCCCAGTGGCTCCAAGCGGCCTATTGCTTATTCCTCGAAAAAGCTGATTCCTGCACAAACGGGGTTCTCTCAGAAAAGGAAACTTTGGCCTTTGTATACGTTATGACAAAATTCCACATTTTCGTCTATGGTACCAATTTCCTCTTGGTCACTGATTGTAAACCGTTGGTTTTCTCATTCAGTCCTTCTGCATCACTACCAGATAATGTGCCACATTTCATTCAGTGTTGGGCTCTTTTCCTTTTGCTTTACAACTATGAGATTCATTACCACCATACGAATCAACACGCAAATGCTGATGCTTTGTCCCACTTGCTGGCAGGTCCGGACCCAGGATTCGATCAGGAGGAATTGCTTTGTTTCCACATAGATGTCATCCCACAGCAGACAGTTGATGGTTTTCCTGTAAGTATCACACGGATCAAGAAGCCGTAGCTTCAGATTCTGTTTATAGAAGGTCACAACATTCGTACACGGTTGGCTAGATTTACCAGCTTTTTGTCCGTCTGACTCTTTCTGTAATTATTACATCATGTGGCATCAATTCTCTGTTGTGGATGGTGTTCCGCTTTTAGACACAGATCACACTGCACCTTGGGTAGTGTCCCCTCAGTCCTTGATTCAGAGGTTCTCCATTTATTACATGCAAATCATTGGGGTGTATCATGCACAAAAGTGTTAGCCCATCAACATGTGTTTTGGCCTGGCTTGGATGTTGACATTACCCACCTGGTTGCCTCCTGTTCACAGTCCACAATGCACCAAGCATCTCCATGGACATTGCATGCATGGGACCATACACATGTGAATTTCGCTGGCCCCTTTCTCAATGCTTAATGGCTGTTAGTCATTTACACCTATTCTTGTTTCCCAAATGTCATTCATTGTATTCCCACATCCGCAACTGCCACCATCACAGCCTTGTCCAAAATTTTTGTATCTATGTAACTGTGACATCCACATGGAAGATAGCCTCTGCTCGAGGCATCATGATCAGCTTTGCCTTTGTGTGGATGGCTGGCAACTACTGACCCACACCATCTTCTCCGAGCCTGTCCCATCAAGCGTCACATCAACTGCTGCTGCTGGTTCTCCACTCCCGGGCAGGCGAGGGCACCCATCCTTGGTGGACAAACCAGAAGTTCCTCTATTGCTTCTGAGAGCTGCAGCCCTGGTGTTGCTGTATGGTTTCACACGGGAAGGTGAGCACAGAATGTGTCTGTGCCTGAAGCACTTCAGATCATACACTCCCATTGCACCTTGCCACCTTAGCCAGATCCCAATGGACTAGGAGGACAGTATGGGCATCTCTAGAATCTGCCTAACAGAGGTGGAGTGCAGTGACACGAGCACATACTTTCAAAATAATGTGCATGCAACAGTGCTATGTTGTCCGCAGAAGGTGCCTCAGACTTGTGTG